>NC_040104.1:36852500-38052500 GCF_003369695.1 Bos indicus x Bos taurus
ATGCCAAGTGACAGATAAAATACTCCCTGTATTGATTTGACACTTATTTGTGGCTCAATAAGTAGCAGTTATTATAATTATTATTTACATAATTTATTCATTAGTTTACAAGATCTAAAATTCCTGTGTTGTTCAGTCACTCAGTCGTGTCCAACTCTTTGAAACCCCATGGACTGCAGCATGCCAGGCTTCCCTGTCCTTCACCATCTCCCAGAGTTTGCCCAAACTCAAATTCATTGATTCTGTGCTGCCATTCAATCATTTTGCCCTCTGCCATCCCCTTCTCCTCCTGCCTTCAATCTTTCCCAGCATCAGGGTCTTTTCTGAGTCTGCTCTTCACATCAGGTGGCCAAAGTATTGGAGCTTCAGCTTCAGCATCAGTCTTTCCAGTGAATATTCAGTATCTATACTGAATTCCTTTAGGATGGACTGGTTGGATCTCCTTGTAGTCCAAGGGACTCTCAAGAGTCTTCTCCAACACCAGAGTTCAAAAGCGTCACTTCTTTGGCGCTCAGCTTTCTTTACAGTCCAACTCTCACATCCATACATGACTACTGGAAAAATCATATCTTCTATAAATTGGCTTCCCTGGTGTCCCAAATGGTAAAGAATCTGCCTGCAATGCAAGAGACCTGGATTTGATCCCTTGATTTGGAAGATCCCCTAGAGGATGGCATGGCAACCCACTCCAGTATTCTTGCCTGGAGAATCCCCAAGGACAGAGGAGTCTGGTGGGCTATAGTCCATGGGGTCACAAAGAGTCAGACAGGACTGAGTGACTAAGCACAGCACACAGTACACACGCGTGCACACGCACATGTGCACGCGTGCACACACACACACACACACATACATATATATATATATGGAGAGAGAGAGATCTATCTCTATATGTGTGTTGATTAACTGAATGTTATCCTCATAACATCCTAGAAATGCAGTTACTATTATGTTTTCCCATTTTATACACAAGGAAACTAATATTCAATGAAAATAAGTAATTTCCTTCAGGGATCGCAGAGAGTCGTACATGACTGAGCAACTTCACTTCTCATGAATCAGGCTGTTTGCCACTTCTTGCTGTGAGCTCACCTGGCAGTATGTTTCATCTTATCAGGGTAAAACCAGGCTTGGCCATCCACATTCACAGAGCAGTCTCCACTGATTGCACAATAGCATTGCCTATATATAAATGTTCTGAGTTTTCAATTATGCCTGCATTTCTAACATTTTTAAATATTAAAATCTTTTTCCCCCTCCCACAAATAAAGCTTATCTATAACTCCAGTACAAGAGGCTTTTGAAGATGAACCTACTGTGGGATGGGGAAGTCCATTCCTGCTGTCCCTTGCACACTAGTGGGTCCCTGAGTAATCTCCAGGGATGCCTATAAGATATACAAAGCATTTAATACTTTAGGGGCTCACTCCTTGCTGCCTGCCATTACACGAATAAGGTCTCAGAGCAGCAATATTAAATACCTCAAGTATATTTTCTTTCAACTTCTCTGCCAATATATTTGCCATATAATGCAAATATTTGCCTAGGTCCAATGGAGGCCTAGTTATTATATCAAAAAGTGAATACATGGAGATATACTGGCCTGGAGCATAGCCCAGCAGTGTTGAAGTTTGACATTTAATATTCTCCAGGAATGTAAAAGAATCTGGGGGCAGAAGTTAGAGCCAGGGTTTGAGGGGGTGGGGGGTGGTCTATGAAAGTTAATGATACGGTTGTGTTGGGGCTCAAAGACCAGAAAGGTACTAAAGAACTATGCAGATACAGATTAATATCTGAGATGGACTTATTTTTTTGTATTCGAGGCAGTGTTTTCCACCTGACACTATGATCAAGAAAAACAGCTTTAGAAACAGATAGATCTGAATTTACGACTTAGCCTTGATAGCCTGAGAAAGTAGCACTTACTTAAGACTGTCTCTAGTAGGTGTTTATTTTGGGAAGTGGCCCCAAGAACAGGAATGAAGGATTAAAAGACTGAAATAAGGAATAAGGAAAAATCCATCAAAGTGCACAATACTGCTTCCAGCAACTAGGGATCAATTTACCCCAGGGCATCTCTAAGAGCTTGAGTAGCATGGTTAGTAGCATATGTTTTGAATTTGTCTGCATTTTATTCATGGACGTGTTGTTTGTTTGAATTACTCTCTGGAAAGTCATCTTGAAACTTATTTATAGAGTCCTAGACCACAGCATTTATTGGAGTTCAATTAACACTTAATTCAAAAGTAATTAAATAAGTGGTGTCCTTTTTTGATCTCTAAGGAGAAAGAGAGACATAAGCAGAGAGAGAGAAAGAGAAATTAGGTAAAACACAACTGAATTTCAGTTATTTTCTTTGAAAGACTTAATAGTCTACCTGAATTCAACCATTTTCAAGATTTAAATTTAGTGAAAATTCAATAGCAGAATGTTGAAAATTCAATAGCAGAAGTGGACATAATTCTGGCATTTGTCCATATGAGGATTCTGTGAATAATCACGGCCATTCACAGAAAGATTTGTGCCCACATATACCTTTATTGCATGTGGAAGTCAACTCCATTTTTCCTGACCATAGGAATCCTCCTGTGAAATAGGATAGAAGGCTTAGATTGGGGAAATTATCTTCTGCCTTTTTCTCTACCTAGTAAAAATGCAGAAAGTAACAATTCTGTGTAATGTACTTTAAACATTAAGGCTGCCCTTTGGAAAATCATGATTCCAACCTGCACTTGCAGATCTCTGTAAAAACCAAGGGGATAAAATATATCCTCTGATGCCTATAATGAACCAAGCAGTTTACTGTGAGGATTTAGGAGAAGCTTCCAGGGAACAGAATGCTTTGGCCAATTTTGGAGAAATTTAGAAAAGCTCCAGACATACCTCTGGAGATTTTAATTGAGAGCAGAATTATGAAGGAAATTAAGAGTGAGAGCCTTAGCATCATGCAACCTCTCTTCTTGGAGGACAGACCCAGGTAATGGGGCACTAATCCCAGACTTACAGTGTGGTCCTGCCTCACTCTCTTTTTGGGTACAATTGAGATCCCTCTTCTGTGAACCAAGGGATATGTATCCTTGCCAAGGAACACTGGGATGCTATAACACCAGAAGTTTCCTTACAAGCCATCCAATCCAGTTCAGTTCAGTTCAGTCGCTCAGTCGTGTTTGACTCTCTACAACCCCATGGACTGCAGCATGCCAGGCCTCCCTGTCCATCACCAACTCCTGGAGTTTAATCAAACTCCTGTCCATTGAGTCAGTGATGCCATCCAACCATCTCATCCTTTGTTGTCCCCTTCTCCTCCTGCCTTCAATCTTTCCCAGCATCAGGGGCTTTTCAAATGAGTCAGTTCTTCTCATCCAGTGGCCAAAGTATTGGAGTTTCAATTTCAGCAAGGGACTCTCAAGAGTCTTCTCCAGCCCCACAGCTCAAAAATATCAATTCTTCCACACTCAGCTTTCTTTATAGTCCAAATCTCACACCCATACATCACTACTGGAAAGAGCATAGCTTTGACTAGATGGGCCCTTGTCAGAAAAATAATATCTCTGTTTTTTAATATCCTGTCTAGGGTGGTCACAGTTTTTCTTCCAAGGAGCAAGAATCTTTTAATTTCATGGCTGCAATCACCATCTGCAGTGATTTTGGAGTCCACCCCAAAATAAAGTCTGTCACTGTTTCCATTGTTTCCCCATCTATTTGCCATAATATGATGGGACCAGATGCCATAATATTAGTTTTTTCAATGTTGAATTATAAGCTCACTTTTTCACTCTCCTATTTCACTTTCATCAAGAGGCTCTTTAGTGTTTCTTTGCTTTCTGCCATAAGTATGGTGTCATCTGCATATCTGAGATTATTGATATTTCTCCCAGTAATCTTGATTCCAGCTTGTGCTTCATCCAGTCTGACATTCCACATGATGTACTCTACATATAAGTTAAATAAGCAGGGTGACAACATACAGCCTTGACGTACTCCTTTCCCAATTTGGAACCAGTCTGTTTTTCCAAGTCTAGTTCTAACTGTTGCTACCTGACCTGCATACAGCTTTCTCAGGAGACAGGTCAAGTGGTCTGGTATTTCCATCTCTCCAAGAATTTTCCACAGTTTGTTGAGATCCACACAGTCAAAGGCTTTGGCATAGTCAATAAAGCAGAAGTAGATGTTTTTCTGAAACTCTCGCTTTTTTGATGATCCAACAGATGTTGGCAATTTGATCTCTGGTTCCTCTGCCTTGTCTAAATCCAGCTTCAACATCTGGAATTCCACAGTTTACATACTGTTGAAGCCTGGCTTGGAGAATTTTGAGCATTACTTTGCTAGCGTGTCAGATGACTGCAATTGTGCAATAGTTTGAACATTCTTTGGCATTCCCTTTCTTTGGGATTGGAATGAAAAATGACCTTTCCCAGTCTTTGGCCACTGCTGAGTTTTCCAAATTTGCTGAAATATTGAGTGCAGCACTTTCACAATATCATCTTTTAGGATTTGAAATAGCTCCAATGGAATTCCATCACCTCCACTAGCTTTGTTTGTAGTAATGCTTCATAAGGCCCACTTCACTTCACACTCCCGGATGTTTGGCTCTAGGTAAGTTGATCACACCATTATAGTTATCTGGGTCATGAAGATCTTTTTTGTATAGTTCTTCCGTGTAGCCTTGCTACCTCTTCTTAATATCTTCTTCTGTTTTTGCTTCTGCAAGCTCGAGTTTCTCATTTAAAATGGAGATCTAAGTCACTAATTTCAAGATCACAAATCCATTTCTTAGTCTATAATTTATTTACCTATCAGAAGCATTTGATACAGTTGATCCCTTGCTCCTTGTGTAAGCCCTTTCTTTATCTATCTTCCAGTAAACTTCTGTGGCCTCTCTCTGACTCTTGTGAGGGTTAAATGAAGCAATGTATATAAAGCATTTAGCACAATAACTGAAACTTAATAAATGAACAGCAAACCTCCGCCTCTATCATCATCATTGTTATCATTATCATCCTCATCATCATTTATAATCCTGGTATCATGAATCTCCAGATTCCTTCTCTAGGCAAAATTATGTCCTCCTTATAGTGTGTGTATTTTAGGAGCTAAAGATACAGCAATGGGGAGAAAAGAGCAGTAATGCTTGCCTTCACAGAACTCACATTCTAGTGGGAGTAGTAGGATTCTCAACAATGCATACATACATAAAAGAACATTATATGGAAGGTGAAATTTTAAATTGGAATCTCTCAAAAAACTATTTTATTAAATTTTTAAAATATATTTGAGCATGAATCATTTGGACATTAGGGTGGAGCATATTGTAGTCAAAGTAAATAACAAGTATGACAGTCCCGGATGTCCCAGAAAGATAAATGAGCACCTTGATCTAAGGGGAGGGTCATAAGAAATGATATACGAGAGTGCTCGTCAGCAGTTGTCAGGAACCTAGCTCAGCTCTTGTATGTGAGATAAGAAGTCATTAGAAGGTCTTGCACAAACATCTAGCAAAATATTTCTGATTGCCATGTAGAAAACAGACTATGGGGAGCCAATGATAAAAGCAAAGAATAAGTTAGAATGCTATTGAAGTAATTCATAGGAAATGCTAGCTGTTGGACCATAAAGGTAGCTATGAAAGTACTTGGAATAGGTTACATTTTTTAAAATATATTTTGAAGATTGAATTGATAGAATTTACTGAAGAAATAAATGTGGTATTTAAGAAAACAATACTCAAGTCAAGAATGAACTCAAGATTTTTGTCCTGAGCACCTGGAAGTATAGAGAGCTACCTGCTAATTCTATGGAAAAATGGAAAAAACAAACAAAGAATTTTGAAACAATGTGCTCAGTTGCTCGGTCGTGTCCAACTCTTCCCAACTCCATGCACTGTAGCTCTCCAGGCTCCTCTGTCCAAGGACTTTTCCAGGCAAGAATATTGCAGTGGGTTGCCATTTCCTACTCCAGGGGATCTTCCTGATCCAGGGAATGACCCGTGTTTCTTGCACTGGCAAGTGGATTCTTTTTACCTCTGAAACCACCTGGGACAGGGTCTATTTAGGGGCATGTTAAAGCTGAATCTACTAAAGATCAAGGTGGGAAAGACAGCTAGGCAGTTGGATGTGTGTGTCTGAAGATTAAGGAGTTTCAGGTGGAAAATATACATTTGGGAGTTGTCATAAATCCCTAGGACAAAATTAGGTCACAGAGAATGAGGATAGAGAGAAAAGGGAGAAGTCTAGGAGGTGAGTTCTGGGATATTCTAATATCTTAAGTACAGGAAAATTGAGGAGTAAACAGCAAAAGAGATTGTAACTGAGCAGGCAAAGGTAGAAAAAACAGGAAACTTTCCCTGAAATGAAGAATGTGCTTCAATGAGAAGAAAGGGATCAATGATATCAAATTCTATTGATAGGTCAACTAAACTAAAGACTGAGGAATTAATTAAGCACTTGGAAGTTTGAGGTCAACTCTGTTCTGTTACTGTATCTTATTCAACATTTTCTTCAGTTCAGTTCAGTCTCTCAGTCGTGTCTGACTCTTTGCGACCCCATGAATCGCAGCCCACCAGGCCTCCCTGTCCATCACCAACTCCCGGAGTTTACCCAAACTCACGTCCATTGAGTCAGTGATGCCATCCACCCATCTCATCTTCTGTCTTCCCCTTCTCCTGCCCCCAATCCCTCCCAGCATCAGGGTCTTTTCCAATGAGTCAACTCTTCACATGAGGTGGCCAAAGTATTGGAGTTTCAGCTTTAGCGTAAGTCCTTCCAATGAACACCCAGGACTGATCTCCTTTAGGATGGACTGGTTGGATCTCCTTGCAGTCCAAGGGACTCTCAAGAGTCTTCTCCAACACCACAGTTCAAAACCATAAATTCTTCGGCACTCAGCTTTCTTCACAGTCCAACTCTCACATCCATACATGACCACTGGAAAAACCATAGCCTTGACTAGATGGACCTTTGTTGGAAAAGTAATATCTCTGCTTTTGAATATGCTATCTAGGTTGGTCATGACTTTCCTTCCAAGGAGTAAGTGTCTTTTAATTTCATGGCTGCAGTCACCATCTGCAGTGATTTTGGAGCCCCCAAAATAAAGTCTGACACTGTTTCCATTGTTTCCCCATCTATTTCCCATGAAATGATGGGACAAGATGCCATGATTTCGTTTTCTGAATGTTGAGCTTTAAGCCAACTTTTTTACTCTCCTCTTTCACTTTCATCAAGAGGCTCTTCAGTTCCTCTTCACTTTCTGCCATAAGGGTGGTGTCATCTGCATATCTGAGGTTATTGATATTTCTCCCGGCAATCTTGATTCCAGCTTGTGCTTCTTCCAGCCCAGCGTTTCTCATGATGTACTCTGCATATGTTAAATAAGCAGGGTGACAATATACAGCCTTGACATACTCCTTTTCCTATTTGGAACCAATCTGTTGTTCCATGTCCAGTTCTAACTGTTGCTTCCTGACCTGCATATAGATTTCTCAAGAGGCAGGTCAGGTGGTCTGGTATTTCCATCTCTTTCAGAATTTCACACAGTTTATTGTGATCCACACAAAGGCTTTGGCATAGTCAATAAAGCAGAATTAGATGTTTCTCTGGAACTCTCTTGCTTTTTTCATGATCCAGCAGATGTTGGCAATTTGATCTCTAGTTCCTCTACCTTTTCTAAAACTAGCTTGAACATTTGGAAGTTCACGGTTCACATATTGCTGAAGCCTGGCTTGGAGAATTTTGATCATTACTTTACTGGCATGTGAGATGAGTGCAATTGTGTGGTAGTTTGAGCATTCTTTGGCATTGCCTTTCTTTGGGATTGGAATGAAAACTGACCTTTTCCAGTCCTGTGGCCACGGCTGAGTTTTCCAGATTTGCTGGCATATTCTTAGTGGTAGTCAAATGGTTACTTTTTAATATAAAGCTAAAATATTTTTGTTCAATTCTGCTGAAACTCCTATGGAGGCTCTTGAATCACAATAGGTTTTAAAATAATTAACATATTGTTTAATATTGCTATTTCCACTTAGGAACATTGCTTATACAACCATTCAATCATATTTCCTTGATTTGTGTTCCCCAAATTTTTTATAATTTATTCACATATATCCCATTTCTGTTTTTTTATTCATTCCCAAGTATTTTAGTTTTTCACAATTGTATAACGAGTTAATTTTTTTAAATTTATAACTAGCATTGTTGGCATAAGGAAATCTACCAATTTTGCATATATACTTCTATTGTCAGTAGTTAATGCATTATTCTATTTACTAACACTTGAATTGATATTGGGCTATTGGAAAATAAAAATAGATCAAAGCTAGGTAAATGAGTTTATATAAAGCATTCTGTAATCTCTAAATGTTCGTTTCTTCTACTGTAAAATAGGGATGATACAATCTACTTTTCCCAGTAGTGCTTAGTAAGTTCACTCAGTGTGCATGTCTTCATCTCTTTTGTCTTCCCATTTTCTCATGGATTTCTATAGCTTCTTTATCACCAATGTTTTAAAGTCAAATCTCTTAACTGAGGTCTTTTCAATATAATGTTGGAAAGTTGTATAAAAGTGAGCAATGAACACATACGAAACTTAAATTCAAGTCCCTGAGTACAATGTTCATAGCTCCCCCCCCCCCTTTTTATTATGATTCCCAGGGTATTTCTTTGACTCAGTGTTCTATCATTACCATAGAAGGTGTTCTTAAAGTGAATGTCATTCCCACACCACAAAACTCCTTTTCACTGAAATGTTCTCCTTGCCCTTTCCTCCCCTTCCTGACTGAACTATTTTTTTCCCCTGACTAAGTCATTCATTCCTTCTCTGTTGTTAAAAACAACAACAACAAAGTCTCTGTTGTTAAAAACAACAACAACAAAAATTTTAAGGTAAGAGGTGTTTCTGGAATAATATAGCGACTCAAAAATATTTACAGAGGGATTTGCCTTTCTTTGTTAAATTGGTAAATGATGCAGTTTTCATTTATCTATTTGCTCAAAAAGAAATCTAATCTCCTATAAGCGTTTTCCACCCTCACAAATAAAACTTCAAAAATAGTCAAATTCCAAAGAAATCAACTGGATAAAGTTAGAACTCATGATTCGAATTTCAACTCACTTTGAATTTTTTAGTAACGTGTTTGCCATATTTGCTTTTTCTAATTTCCTATTCTTCCATTTAATGAGTATACAGAATAATTTTGTTCTAAAGCTACATTAATATAAATTTACTGGGGTAACTCTGGGCATATTCTTACTTAGAGGTCACAGTCATTCATTTTGTTTCAATGAGGTCACCAATGTCAA
The DNA here is from genome assembly GCF_003369695.1 of Bos indicus x Bos taurus. Lineage (NCBI taxonomy): Eukaryota > Metazoa > Chordata > Mammalia > Artiodactyla > Bovidae > Bos > Bos indicus x Bos taurus. The sequence continues at coordinate 36,861,794 of NC_040104.1, forward strand.
TTAAATTGATGTAAGCAATTCCACTGAGAATCTTTAATTTTGTTCCATGAACACAGTGACTTTCATTGAGAAAAAAACATTTCATAATCAATCATGGGAGGTAGGTTTTCTTACAAACAGAAGACCCTAAAAATATTCTGGATTTTTTCAATTTAAATTGAATCTAATCACTTAAGCTTAGTTCATTTTATATCACTTCTGGGCATAAATTCCACATATGAAATAAATATTTAGGATTTCATACTGAATTTTTCACTTTTCTAAGATGAATACTCAAGAGGAATATTTGTTATTTGTTACAATATCACTATTATTATTCCTATCATTTAACATTGTTTATATGTAAAGTTTTCACATATATCATTTGAACCATACAACAGTTATTTAACAAGAAGAGCAGAAGATCAGGAGTAATAATAATAATTGTTGTTGTTATTGTGATTTATTACCATCATTATTATAGATATTGAGCTCAGAAATATCTAGGGACTTGTCCAAGGTTTTAAAACATGTTAGCAATGGATCTTCAATCTGGTATTTTCTGTTTACATGGTTTATAGCTATTGATATTTCCATATTAAAAATTAAAATATGTAACTATATAAAATAATTGTCTTTAAATCATTAAAAAATAATAATCACATGTTCATACGGACAATGCATGTTATAAAAATAATTTATATTTCAAAAGATAAATTTAGTATGATAAGTCTCATTGGTTTATATTTTTATAAATTTCTTTAGCTTCACTAAGTAAAAGTGAAAGTCATTCATTTGTGTCCTACTCTTCATGACCTCATGGACTGTAGCCTGTGAGGCTCGTCTATCCATGGAATTCTCAGGCAAGAATACTGGAAGGGGTAAACTGTGCCTTCTCCAGGGGATCTTCCTAACCTAGGAATCAAACCGGGGTCTCCTGCATTGCAGGTGGATTCTTTACCATCTGAGCTACCAGGGAAGCCTGTACCTTCAAAAAATGCAGCTGAATTCGTATAACTGCTGTTATATTGAATCTTTTAAAAATATCACATGTAATATAGCCCCTGGAAAACATTCACTTTACACTCATGAGAGAACAAGTGTGAAAAGGGCAAATATTATCTTAGTATTATTATGAAAATAGTTTTGAAGCTGACAGAGTCCCTGAAAGGATGATGGGGACCTGCTATGGTCCTAGACTACACTTTCAGAAAAGTCTTAAAAATTCACGGTTTATCCTGCTCTTTCTATTCTACCCATATAAGTGAGTATACAGGCCCTCTGATAGGATCACAGTCTTCTATATCTGACATCTAACATACAGTATAAGCAAATTCATGAAACACAAATGAGGGTAACTCACTTACTCCTTGGAAGGAAAGTTATGACCAACCTAGTAGCGGATTCAAAAGCAGAGACATTTCTTTTCCAACAAAGGTCCATCTAGTCAAGGCTATGGTTTTTCCAGTGGTCATGTATGGATGTGAGAGTTGGACTGTGAAGAAAGCTGAGTGCTGAAGAATTGATGGTTTTGAACTGTAGTGTTGGAGAAGACTCTTGAGAGTCCCTTGGACTGCAAGGAGATCCAACCAGTCCATTCTGAAGGAGATCAGCCCTGGGATTTCTTTGGAAGGACTGATGCTAAAGCTGAAACTCCAGTACTTTGGCCACCTCATGTGAAGAGTTGACTCATTGGAAAAGACTCTGATGCTGGGAGGGATTGGGGGCAGGAGAAGAAGGGGATGACAGAGGATGAGATGGCTGAATAGCATCACCGACTCGATGGACGTGAGTCTGAGTGAACTCCGGGAGTTGGTGATGGACAGGGAGGCCTGGCATGCTGTGATTCATAGGGTCGCAAAGAGTTGGACACGACTGAGTGACTGAACTGAACTGAGATGCGTCTGAAATTTGAATTATTTTGCATTATGTCAGAAAGAACTTTTAGTAAGGCAAAAGTGTCTATTTTAAATAATTATAGGGCATGAAACACATGACAAGAAGTATAAAAGATAGCTTTTGGGGACTTAAAGATGTGCCAAGACCTAGAGAAATTACTGGGAAAAAATGTTTTGTTTTCTGTTTCAAGTTTTTTTTTTTTTTTTTTTTTTGCACAACTTTAAATGACATAGCCAATCCTGTATCAATCAGCACAATGAAAACATTTTTCTAAGGTGCCTGAAACAAGAATGTACTCTGTTTCGTTAACTACTTGGAAAACTGAAATGTTAAAGCCTGTAAGAATTAAATAGAAATTGTGCAATGGACATGGGCCAGAATTGCTGGCTGAAACTGTATACAAATGTACATCAATGTATATTTTTCATTCCTCTTTTTCAAGTGGTTATGAGGGTATATGCTGACCCAGTGTTGCCTTCTGGCATCACTTCCATAAAAAGAAATGCAGTATCCAAGTAATACTACATTTGACCTCCTTGGTTAATATTCAAAGTGATGGTCAAGAAGGTTATAAGCAAACATCAGCTTTCTTTCACACCTCTTAGCTCATTCTGCAAATTACTAACATCATCTTGGGACCATTCAAGACCCTGGATAATGAATGTTAACAGCAGTTCCTGTTGGCTGCATCTGAGGATGCATTTATTTTTCTCATTATCTTACACACAGTCTTAAAGCTATTGTCTGGCACTGCTGCTCACTAAGGAAGCCACAGAAAGTGTTAAAGATGTCAAGAGGCAATAAGCCTCATTTATTTTTATGGCCTTCATCAGCAGTTTTTTTTCTCTTCTGTCTCTCACTTTTTTTTTTTTTAACTTAAAGGCCTATAATAGAATCTGCTGATTAGAATCAAAGCTGTATCTAAGGATAGATATGAGAGACCTTTCTGAAAGTGATGGGCTATGGAAGGGCATTTTACCTATATGATACGTCTGGCAGATACTGTATCTAAAGTCAATTGGTATTTCTTTCTTCCTTCTTGGCTACGTTCTAGACATTTTACAATTGATAATACTATTAACATTATGAAAGTGAGTAAATAAAAGACTTGGAGGAATAAAACATAATAAGTGGATTGAAATATTGCCAGCAGGGATATTTTGGAAAATATTATATGCAAATAACTGGAAAGCAAATATACTACACTTCTGTAACTATTAAAAGGTCATGTATTATTAGAAAATAAAGTGCAAGCAAATAATGACCATAAAGAAAGATACGATAAGATTAAAAATACAATTTTATATTGGAATGGAAACCATGCTGAATTAGTCTGTGGGCCTTCCTGGGCATGTAGGCTATAGAACTGGGATAAATTTATAATTCATGGAAGTTCTTTTCTGTAATAATTGAATATGCAGTCAGGGACACACATTAGAAGTCAGTTTCTGAAGGAGAAGCAAATCCAGATGTAGACAAAAAGTCTCAAGTTTCTTGTCAATCGAGAAGATAAATGGACAGAAGAAGGTAAGATACTAACCTCAAAATGATAGAGAGTAACCATAAAGCAAATCCTTTGGATAATCAATGCAGGCAGAAAAATGACAAGCCTGGAAGAATATCTCAGGCATGATGGAAGTTTAGGATTTACAATCTTTTAGGATGGGATGATGGTAAAGGTGGATTTGAAGTATTTATCTAATAATTTGGTTAAAACTGAGAAAACTTTAACTGTCTATATCAAAGCAAGTAGGTACTGGTGAATACTGGAGAAGGAAATGGCAACCCACTCCAGGACTCTTGCCTGGAGAATCCCATGGACAGAGGAGCCTTGCGGGCTGTGGTCCATGGGGTCACAAAGAGTCAGACACGACTGAGAACACACACACTGATGAATATTATTAACTGACAGTTCCATTCACTTTCTTGTCATGATCATTCTTCCTATCACATGTCTAGAATAAATCAGAAATTGAATAGGCATGATGTGATGGTTTGGGGTATTATAGATTTTTCTGGTAGAGATAGAAATGAAGTGGCTGTTGCTGAGGGCAGGAGAGACAAGTGTTACTGAGAAAGACAAGAACTGACCAAATTAGATATGGATGACTTCTGTCAAGAATACGTATTGCCACCCTTTGCTGGAGACATTTTCAAAATGTAATCTACACTACCACCATTTTCCTACTTTTGCACTGTGATTTGGCTACTTGATTCCTGCTAGTATTAGTTTTTTGGGGTTTTTTTTAATCCATTATCAAACTATTCTGGGCTATTCTGAATAGCCATAGCCAGCTGAAGCTGAATTGTTTAGCTCACAGGGAGATAGCCTGACCCTGCTCCCCGGTGAGGGGCTGTGTTATTCTTGAGTTCTTTGTGTGGGAAATGGAGCCCCTTGTCTGCTGCTTACCAGCATGGCTCAGAAATTCACCTTTGGGGGGCTGGAATTGAAGACAGCTGTGGCATCTTTGTTTATTGATATGACAGGAAAGTTTCCATTTCACACCAACCCTGAAATGACTGTAAGGAGGTGAAACTAACACATGGCCTTGCCTGAGGCTTGCCTTTCTAGGAGATATTTGCAAGGATTAAATGGTCTTTTTATTTTGCTACTTCAGGGCAACCCCCCCAACTCCGCCCCCGCCAGTCTCTGATCTATAAAAGAATCTGGCATCCAGGGCCTGACAAATGATTATTTTGAGACATTATTATGCCATTTTTTCAGTGTGCTGGCTCTCCAAAGTCATATGCCTTGCCTCAAAACTGCATCTCTCGGATTTATTGGCCTATCATTTGATGAGCGGAGAAGGCAATGGCACCCCACTCCAGTACTCTTGCCTGGAAAAACCCATGGACGGAGAAGCCTGGTAGGCTGCAGTCCATGGGGTCTCGAAGAGTTGGACATGACTGAGCGACTTCACTTTCACTTTTCACTTTCATGCATTGGAGAAGGAAATGGCAACCCACTCTTTTCCCAGGGCTAGTATAGATATCAATGAGCCTATCTACAAACAGCTTTTGACAAGTACAGAGAATAAAACACAATTTCATTCAAAGCATTCTGTCATAATTTACATGACTACATGACCAATAGGTTCCTGAAGTGTAGTGAATGTAACAATAATCTTCATTTGCCACCCCCTCCACAATATAAGATGACGTCCATTCCACTTCTCTAGAACAGTATACTGTGTTCATTTCAGATTCCATCCAATGGTGTTTATGATAGTGAGATGAGTAGGTAGGGGGATTGTAGAGGGCCTTTCTGTGAGTCACTTTCGATACAGGGTGATAATACAAGCTGATGTCTTCAATTAAGACACTGAATGGCTCTACAGGGATAAGCTGAATCATCTTTAAAAAGTTAATGATCTCAGTTGCAAGTCTTCAGTAGAAGTTAGCCTCTGTAACTCACAGGAGAATAAAATAGGTAGGGAAACCAAAGAAAGAATTTTAGAGATGCAAAGTAAGCGATTTTCACTTCACTTCACTTTAAAGAACAATGAATACTTACTTACTTGTCTAACTTTTTAACAATAAACTTGGGCAAACAGATGTTACAGAGTTGGACCGTTTGAACTAATCATTACTCAAACTGGAACCAGAACTCATATTTTGCTAACACTTGTCATCCACTGACCTTGCCATTTTCTCCCATTTACATGTTTTTGTGACTGTGATTATTAAAAGAAAAGTTCTAATTTTTCTTTCTGCTCATATTTAAATCCTTGTTATATTTGGGTCAATTTTCTTTCTCCTCACAGTTTGAAATCTGCATACTTTGCAATCCTGTAAATTTAGTGTCATTTGGCATTCCTATTAATATGCCGTTTTCTCCACCATTCTAGTTCTTTAATAAAAATGTTAAATAAGACCAGACCTAGCATTTGTTACTTTTTGTTTATAAGCCCTTCCTCAATTCTAATCTGACTGATTTTCTTGTCATCTAAGCTCATTTAAAACAAATTTGCAAGTAAAATATCATCAGACATAGTATCAGATGTTTTGCTAATGACTAAATATATCACATTTTCCTCCTATTCATTAATTTTAAGAATTTATCAAAGGAAGGAACTCGGCTTGTCTACCATGAATTTTCATTTATAAACTCCTGCTGCTCTGGGTCTGTAAGCCTATTTTAGTCGTTCAGAATTGTTCAACTAGCTTATAAAGTAAAGTAATGCCATACAGTCTTAATATGAAGAATACTCCTCTAATATCACAGAAAAAAAAAAAAATTGGAATTAGGGGTGAGAGTAACACCCTATCAGTATATGAAATTTCTAAATAAAATACTATACATCAAAGGCTTGATAGCCTTAATAAAATACAGTGTAAGTTCTTGGTGGAACTCTGGTCTTTCAGTAAAAGCTACTGAATCTATAATTATGAATTATGAAAGGTTTTGGTCTATGTAAACATTTATAAATCACATTTTCCATCAATTCAGTATTAGTAATAGTCTTACAGACTTGAGTTCTCTCTGTGTTATTGCTCTTGCCTGGATTTAGACCTTTACCCTCTCTTAGCTGAACTTTTCTGACAATTTCTAAGCCATCTGTTTGAAACTCTGATCCAACCTCCTCAGCATCACCAGATATTCTTCCAAAAACATTAGTCATTTATATATCAGTATTTCTCATTTTCTATCGTACCAAGTTTAAACCCCTTTATAATATGACCCTTTAAATATGACCCAGATTCTCTCTCCTTGCTCACCAAGCTCCTCATTCCTTTCTAACCTTGTTCTCTATCGTTTGATGCTTCTCTAGGAACCCAGAATGCCCCTTCTTTCCTTCCCTGTTGAACTATGCTGTGGACCCTACTCTTTGGTGAAGTTTTTTAAACTTCACCAATCAGGACCATCTTTTGGACCACCCGGTATGTCGCTAATTTTACTCCCACTTACTCCTCTCATTGTGTTAGAATTGTTCCTAACAGAGCTCTGAGCTTCTTTAAGACAGAGGGTTCTTCCTTATTATGCCTTCCTTATTTGCCAACAGAGAGTGAGCATTAAAGATGTGGATTATCATGCAAATGCTCTAACACTTTTCAACACAGAAGTAGACTGCATTTAGAAAATGGACACCTCCCAGTGCTGATGCCTTTTGTTTTCATAGTTCAATTTTATATTTGCTACCCCAAGATAAAACAAATTGTCCTCTCTATAAGCCCAATGCTATTTACTCTGAATAGTGAAAACATTCTTATATAGCTTACAAAATCAAGCCCCAAAACTTCAATGAGAGAAATTCTGTTTTAACCTTCTCTTTATCAATAAAGGTGCTAAGATAATCTACTCTTTTTAAATTTGAGTTTATTGTAATTTCCCTAATGAGCATCTAGTGTGAATTCCAAAGCTCTTAGTTTTCCATATTACAGTACTGATGACTATCACGTTTTCAGAATATTTTATTCTCTTTTTGTTCTAAACAGTCTCCCTTTGCTAGGATTGATTTGTGTGACCTTGTTTATCTAGCAATCCTTGTTAACTCTAATCTCCTGCAAAAACTTAAGACCTTCAGCTTAAGTAAGGATCAGCCTTACTTAGTATGTAAGTTATTCCTGGGCATGCCTTGTCCCACTAGCCTTTGGTGTCTGAAATTGATTTTGCTACTCATAACTCAATATCTATTAGGGTTGATGTGAACATTTCTGATCCCTCCTACATCCACAAATCTACAACAAAACAGCGATTTCAAGTTCACAGCATGGTCTTATCTGGAACTAAAGTCAAATCCTGAGCCAATTTTCAGTTCTCATTTCTTAGGTAGTGATATAGACTGAATGTTTGTGCCTCTGCTCAAATTCATATGTTGAAATCTAGCCCTCTATGAGGTGGCATGTAGGGCCCTTGGGAAGTGACTGGACATATGGGTGGGGCACTAATAAGTGGGATTTGTGCCTTATAAAAGGGCCATAGAGTTCCCTGTAAAAGTGAAAGTGTTACTCAGTTGTGTCTGACTCTGTGCAAACCCATGGAGTATAGCCTGCCAGATTCCTCTGTCCATGGGATTCTCCAGGCAAGAATACTGGAATGGGTAGCCATTCCTTTCTCCAGGAGATCCTCCTGACCCAGGGATCAAACCTGGGTCTCCTGCACTGCAGACAGACTCTGTCATCTGAGCCACCAGGGAAGCCCAGAGAATTCCCTAGTCCCTTCCAACACATGAAGACACAAGGTGAGGAGACAATCTAGGAACAAGGAAACAGGCTCTCATGAGATGCTGAATATGTCAGCACCTTGGTCTTAGACTTCTGAATCATAAGTCAACCAGTTTGTGATATTTTTTATAGTATCTCAACTGATCAAGACAGGGGGAAACTCAGTCTTCATATTTCTACTCACCAGACAGGTCTGATCCAAACAAAGTAGATCCTTCCCAACTGTTGGCTACTAAAAATGTGTTACATTCATGAGCAGTGTGTGTGTGTTAGTCGCTCAGTCACGTCCGGTTCTGTGCAACCCCATGGACTATAGCCCACCAGGCTCCTCTGTCCATGGGATTTTCCAGGCAAGAGTACTGGAGTGGGTTTCCATTTCCTCCTCCAAGGGATCTTCTCAACCTAGGGATCAAACCCATGTCTCCTGTGTCTCCTGCATTGCAGGACTCAGCTTCTTTACCTGCTGAGCCATCAGGGAAGCCACAACCAAGTAGCATCCATGAGTTTCTCTCATATATATTATTGCCTTCAGTTCACACAATTTGGTGAGAAAGGCAGAGTATCAAAAAGAAGCGCATAGTTTTGCTTTGTTTTTTTTTTTTTTTTTTTTAAATAATTTCCTAATTCAGTGTGAAGTTCTCTATATTCAATGCATCAGTGGTGGGTTCTGGAATTGGTCTTACAGCTTAACCCTGATAACCAGTGTCCTCTAGCTGCTCTAGTTAAATCCCTGAAAGTCATTCTTGACTTCTCCCTTTTCCTATACATTCAATTAGTCACAAGGTCATCAATTCTATTTTTTTTTTCTGTCCTTCAATGCTTTTTTTTAAAATTTTATTTTATTTTTAAACTTTACAGAATTGTATTAGTTATATCCTTCACATCTGTCAATCTTTCTCCTTTCTGGTCCAAGCCACCATCACCTCTCCCTCCATCTCTTCAAAATATGCCTAATCTTGTAGTCCTTCATATCTCATCCTCTATAATTCCTTCTGCATGCTACCATACCAAATGCATTTTTCTGAAATACAAATCTGAAATGTTGTATCTCCTTTTAAAACTATCCATTGGGTCCCATTGTCCTTGGGATCAAACATGAATTCCTTAACCAGGCATTATAGAATTTTCTTTAATTTTACTTCTTTAATATATATCTTGTACCAATCTCTCTTTCTTTCAATCTTATTCCAGACATTCTAAAAATTCTTTCAGTCTCTCACTTGCGCTTCTTTTCTCTCATCACTGGGTCTTCATGCATTATTTTCCCTTTTTCTGAAATATCCCTCTCTGTCTTCCCCCCATTCCAGTGCTTACTTCTTGCTTTCTAGGACTCATCTTGAAGAGTCTCCTTTTCTATGAAGTGAGTCCCAGCCTCCTGGATTAGATGTGCTTAACACAGGAGTCCGTGGTGCCTCACATTCATTGTGTTCATCACTGAATGTTTATTTCTCACTAGCCTGTACATGCTGAGAAGACAGAGACTTTACTCTCATTCACTATTTGTTCCCCTGGGCCTAACACATAGTTAGTGCTCTGTAAATATTGGTTGTTATTCAGACTCTATTTCTGTCTCCTAGGACCTCAGGTTTCCACATAGTTCATGGTTACCTCTCTACAGTTACTCTCCAACATCTCCCATCTTCTCTGTTCTAGCTCCAAATAAAAGATATATTAGTTGTTCTCTTTGCTGTCCTGTAAAAGGGGAGAAGAATTTGGACAAAATAGTCATAAAATGCCTAACAGTTTTTCCTCGTAAGAATGATAGGCCAATTTCTGACTAGTTGTGACTCATCCTGTAATTTAGCTATCTGTCTGTCTTTATCCAAGCTCTACAAAAGATCTGTAAATTACCCTGTCAAACCTGAATGCAAAAGTTCTCATTCTATCTATATATACTTTTTGCTCCTTAAGTGATTTTTCCCTCCTAATGATGTAATAGGAAAAAAAAAAAAAAAAAAGTGAGACATTTCAGGATTCTGTTTTTCTTTTCCATGGGTACACTTTTCTCTGTTTCATTGTTATCGTCAAATACTCTCTCAAATAAGTGGTAAGATGAGTTAGTGATTGGATAAATAAATACAAAATGGTTTCAGGTTTCTAAATTACAATTAAAGTACTATTTAACCACAATGAATAGTTCTTTAAAGAAAACACAGTATTTGAATATCAGGTAGAAATGAAATTGCTCAGAAGATAATTCTCAGACATTTTGGTTTAACTCCTTTGATAATAGCCCCATGCTAGCTGATCCCATCTCAGTCCCTTTGAAGTCTTGGCTACTCCTTTTATCTGCACAGGCATATTATTCTTAAAAATTCAGTGTGAGGTTGACATTGGAAATTGCTTCAGTTGTTATTTGTTATTTATTTATTGTCCAACTCTCGCATCCATACATGACCATGGGAAAAACCATAGCCTTGACTAGATGGACCTTTGTTGGCAAAGTAATATCTGCTTTTCATATGCTGTCTAGGTTGGTCATAACTTTTCTTCCAAGGAGCAAGTGTCTTAATTTCATGGCTGCAGTCACCATCTGCAGTGACTTTGGAGCCCCCAAAAATAGTCTCTCACTGTTTCCATTGTTTTCCATCTATTTGCCATGAAGGGATGGGACCAGATGCCATGATCTTAGTTTTCTGAATGTTGAGTTTTAAACCAGCTGTTTCATTCTCTTCTTTCACTTTCACCAAGAAACTCTAGTTCTTCACTTTCTGCTATAAGTGTAGTGTCATCTGCATATCTGAGGTTATTGATATTTCTCCTGGCAAACTTAATTCCAGCTTGTGCTTCTTCCAGTCCAGCATTCCTCATGATGTACTCTGCATAGAAGTTAAATAAGCAGGGTGACAATATACAGCCTTCTTATACTCCTTTCCCAATTTGGAACCAGTCTGTTGTTCCATGTCCAGTTCTAACTGTTGCTTCTTGACCTGCATACAGAGTTCTCAGAAGGCAGATAAGGTGATCTGGTATTCCCATCTCTTGAAGAATTTTTCACAGTTTGTTGTGTTCCACACAGTCAAAGACTTAGGCATAGTCAATAAAGCAGAAGGTGTTTTTCTGGATCTCTCTTGCTTTTTTGATGATCCAACAGATGTTGGCAATTTGATCTCTGGTTCCTCTGCCTTTTCTAATCCAACTTGAACATCTGGAAGTTCACAGTTCATGTAATGTTGAAGCCTGGCTTGGAGAATTTTGAGCATTACTTTGCTAGTATGTGAGATGAGTGCAATTGTGTGGTAGTTTGAGCATTCTTTGGCATTGCCTTTCTCTGGGATTGGAATGAAAACTGATCTTTTCCAGTCCTATGGCCCCTGTTGAGTTTTCCATGTTTGCTGGCATACTGAGTACAGCACTTTCATAGCATCATCTATAGCATCATCTTTCAACATCCAGTTGAAATAGCTCAACTTGGATTCCATCATCTCCACTAGCTTTGTTCATAGTGATGCTCCCTAAGGCCCACTTGACTTTGCATTCCAGGATGTCTGGCTCTAGGTGAGTGATCACACCATCGTGATTATCTGGGTCATGAAGATCTTTTTCCTATAGTTCTTCTATGTATTCTTGCCACCTCTTCTTAATATCTTCTGCTTCTGTTAGGTCCATACCATTTCTTTCCTTTATTGGGCCCATCTGCATGAAATGTTCCCCTGGTAACTCTAATTTTCTTGAAGAGATCTCTAGACTTTCCCATTCTATTGTTTTCTTCTATTTCTTTGCACTGATCACTGAGGAAGGCTTTTTTTTTTTTTTTTTTTTAATCTCTCCTTGCTGTTCTTTGGAACTCTGCCGTCAAATAGGTATAGCAAGATGGTAGGAGTGGTGAAATCACATTTAGAATCAAACTCCATATCTGTCAGAGACATTCAAAGGGCTCAAACATAGCTTGTGCACACCAGGACCCAGAGATCCCAGAGAGACTGAGACAGAACTGTGTTTGAGTGTCTTCTGTGGAGGTTCAGGTCAGCAGTGGACTGCCGCAAGGGGCAGAGGCTCTGGGTGCAGCAGACCTGTGTGGCATAAGCCCTCTTGGAGGAGGCCACCATTAACCCCACCATAGAGCTGCCAGAACTTACACAGGACTGGAAACAGACTCTTGGAGGGCACAGACAAAACCTTGTGCACACCAGGATCTATGAGAAAGGAGAAGTGACCCCACAAGAGACTGACCCAGACTTGTCCATGTGTGTCCAGGAGTCTTCAGTCAAGGCGTGGGTTGGCGGTGGCCTGCTGCAGGTCAGGGGCACTGAGTGCAGCACTGTATGCATGGGACCTTTTGAAGGAGGTCACCATTATCTTCATTACCTCCACCATAGTTTGGCCTCAGGTCAAATGACAGGGAGGGAACACAGCCCCGCCCATCAACAGAAAATTGGATTAAAGATTTACTGAGCATGGCCCCACCCATCACAGTAAGACCCAGTTTCCACCTCAGTCAGTCTCTCCCATAAGGAAGCTTCCATAAGCATCTTATCCTTCTCCATCAGAGGGCAGAGAGACTGAATATGTATATATAGATAAGCTCTTCTTTGGATTTTTCTTCCCACTTAGGTCACCAAAGAGCACTAAATAGAGGTTCCTGGGCTATACACAAGGTTTCCACTTGCTATTTTACACATCAGATCAGATCAGATCAGATTAGTCGCTCAGTCGTGTCCAACTCTTTGCAACCCCATGAATCGCAGCATGCCAGGCCTCCCTGTCCAACACCAACTCCCGGAGTTCACTGAGACTCATGTCCATCGAGTCAGTGGTGCCATCCAGCCATCTCATCCTCTGTCGTCCCCTTCTCCTCTTGCCCCCAATCCCTCCCAGCATCAGAGTCTTTTCCAATGAGTCACCTCTCCGCATGAGGTGGCCAAAGTACTGGAGTTTCAGCTTTAGCATCATCCCTTCCAAAGAAATCCCAGGGCTGATTGCCTTCAGAATGGACTGGTTGGATCTCCTTGCAGTCCAAGGGACTCTCAAGAGTCTCCTCCAACACCACAGTTCAAAAGCATCAATTCTTCGGCGCTCAGCCTTCTTCACAGTCCATAGTGTATATACATCAGGGCTTCCCTGGTGGTTCAGACAGTAAAGAATCCGCCTGCAATGCAGGAGACCAGTGTCTGATTCCTGGGATGGGAAGATTCCCCTGGAGAGGGGAATGGCTACTCACTCCAGTATTCTTGCCTGGAGAATCCATGGACAGAGGAGGCTAGTGGGCTAAAATCCTTGTAGATGCAAAGAGTCAGAAACAACTGAGTGACAAAGCATGCATGCGTGTCAATCCCAAAACTGGGAAATCATTTTTAAGAAAATGCATATTTGAATTAAGAACTATAGGGGATCACCCAGAGCAGTCTTTTTAGTTTTGGTCTTTGTATGTGGGTGTTTTCTAGAAGAAAGTCCTTACTGAATTGCAGTACCTCAACAGCCTTCTTAATGTTGTCAGCTTTTGACTAGTGGTTCCTGACCTTGGTTACATATGGGAATCACTTCGGGAAATTCAGAAATACAAAAGCATATGCTCCAATTTCAGGGATTATGATGTAATTTGTTTTAGGTAAATCCTGAGCATCAGAAATTTTAAAAACTTTCCAGGAAATTCTGTCAAAGTTGAGAAACATTACTTTAACTTTATTAACTTGTATGCTGTGTGCTTAGTCATTCAGTTGTGTCCAACTCTTGGTTGTAGCCTGCCAGGCTCCTCTATCAATGAGATTCTCCAGGCAAGAATACTGGAATGGGTTGTCATTTCCTTCTCCAGGGGATCTTCCCAACCCAGGGATGGAACCCAGGTCTCCGGCATTGCAGTCAGACTCTTTACTGACTGAGCTAAGAGGGAAGCCCTTTATTAAATTAGAGTTGGAGAAAATGATGCCTTCTAACAGCAGGATTTATCTCATCCATTCAGTAACTGAGTCAAGCACAACCAGTCACTGCAGTTTCCTTACTGATCTGGTCTAAATGTTTATGCTACCTACCCCTGCTGAATTTGCATGTTATAATCAAACTCCAAAGATAATGTATTAAGTAAAGGGGCCTTTTGGAGATGATCAGGTCATGAGGGCAGCGCTGTTCTGAAATGGGATTAATGTCTGCTGGCTGAGAAAACTCCCTTGCCTTCTTCTACCTCTTGCAAATACAAGAAGAATTCTGTGACCCAGAAGAGAGCTGTTGCCAGACTAATGCCAGCATCCCAAACTCAGACTTCCAGCCACCAGAATTGTGAGAAATACATTTCTGTTTTTATAAGCCACCCAGACTGAGGTATTTGGTTACAACAACCTAAATGAACTACGACAGTTGCCATCTCACTTTACATTATGCATAGATTAAAATACAGGTTTCTTACCAAGGCATAACATGGGTCAGTCAGTAAAGAATCCACCTGCAATGCAGGAGACCACCTGCAATACAGTTCAATCCCTGGGTTGGGAAGATCCCCAGTAGAAGGGAATGGCTACCCCCTCCAGTATTCTTGCCTGGGAATTCCCATGGACAGAGGAGCCTGTCGGAAACTACAGTCCACGGTTTCACAAGAGTCAGACATGACTTAGCAACTGAACCACCACCACTATTAAGGCATAAAAGGCCAGGCATGAGCTGCTTACATTTTAAAATCTATCTCATATCATCCTCTCCTCTACGCGTTATGCATTAGCCACACTATTTCCTATCTGACTGTCACTGTGCTTTCTCATCCTTGATTGCTTATGATTTTCTTTGCTGGGGACACTGGGTTGTTCTCATGATTTGGATAACAGTTCAGGCATCATCTCTTCAAAGTAGTCTTCGGTCAGCTGGCCTTATCCAGTTACATTTTATCTCACCACTTAATCTTGATTTTTAATCGCATAGAAAATGTGACTTTCTTGTCTGCTTATTTAATATTTTATTGTATCCCTTTCCCACACTGTAAGGTTTATGAGAATAGATTTTTGTCCCTGTGTGTTCATCACTTATCCTAGGACCGTGCCTGTCACATAGTAGAAACAATAAAATGTTCCATTAATCGATAGCTTCATTCATTAAGTGAATGGACCAATAAATGAATGAAAAATGAAATCAACAAACCAGTTTCAAAAATTCATAAGTACCCTGATAGTATCTATGCAAACTGCTCACATTTCATTTCCTTATCTATGGATCAGATATGGTATTTTGTTAGGAAAAACATGATTTTGAGATTTTCTTTCCACACTTCAAATGTGACATTATATTTTCAGTGTGTTTTCATTGTTTCTGTAGAGAAATTAGCTGTCAGCTTTATTTATAGTCCTTTGTATGTGATGTGTCTTAGTGGTCTGGTTGCTTTCAAGATTTGTATGTGTCTTTTTTTTTTTTTTTAACATATCTACATGTTAATTTCTTTTTATTCATTCAAAGGTTATAAAGATGTGTTTGTTCTAATTTTGAAACTATGAATGAATTCTTCAAAGTTTCATCAGTTTGGAAAAATTATTGGCCAGTGTCTCTTCAAATATTGCTTTTGGAATTTTGTTGTAACCTCGCAAGGCATACAAACTATAGTTTTGTTAGACATTTTCACCATACTTCAGTCTTGATATTTTTACAGACCTGTTTTTTTAGTTCACTAATTTTCTTTTTTTGCTCTAATCTACTATTAATTCAATCTATTATGTTCTTAATCTCACTTATTGGCCTTTTCAGCTATAGTGATTCCACCTGATTATTTTTAAAACAGATGTCTATTTCTCTGGTGGAATTCTCCCATTTGTCCTTTTGGTTTATGCATATTATAAGGACTTATATGATATTTACAGTATTTAGATTACCTTTAGATCTTTCTGTATTTTTTTTTTTCTATTGCTTTGAGACCGTTTGATATTATCTTAGCACTCCTGTATTTTTTAAATTGATAACTGGACATCATGTAAAAAATTATTCTTCTAGAGACATTTTTTTTCTCCTTCCAATGACTTAAACATAACTTAGACACATAACCTGCATTGAAAGAAAATTGAAATAATTATACTGAAAGTCAATGTATTCATTAGAGGCTCTAGTCTTCAACAAACTTTGAACACATGTTATTGTCTCTCCAGCAATATGAGATCACCAAAATCGCACTTAGTTTCTTAGCTAAGATCTTATCTAATATTTCTTAGTGACTTCTCATCCTCCAGATGCAAGAGAAATCAGAAAATAGGAGTCAGAAAATGCATGAATAGAAAATTTCTAAAAACTGTAAAGTTCACTTACCAGTTATTGTTTAACAAACAAAAAAAAAAGTTGGTTTTTTCTTCTTAAGGTTTCACTGCTTTGGTAATCCCAAACTCCAGCTTTTGTCTCTCCTGCTCGTTTTCTACTGAAGGTTGTAAACCACCATTTTCTTTTCATTCTCTCATTTTTGCACTGCTTGTGAAGGAGCAGATATGTCAAAGCTATACAAAGGCAAACAGTATCAAATTCTTGGACACTAGAATCTTCACATCCTTCACATTCAAAATCCAGTGTTTTGCATTTGTCAAGCTATTCTAGTTGTGTGTGTCTTTTTCTTCCCTCAAGAGTGCTTGTCTGATATAGCTATTCCATTATAGCTAGAAGTTAACATTTTGGCTTTTCTCTGTTTTAGAATCAAATGAGATGTTTCAAAAGTAGCTACTAATCTTGACATCCAGTATTTTTTTTTTTTCCCTCCTTCCAAATTTCTCCCCAATGCTGAATACTTCATACCTAAACTTTTGTGGCTGAATCCTCACTACCAAACTTGGCTAATTTGAATTTTTACCCTCAGAAAACTAGACCATATTTCTCAAGTTACTGCCAAAGTCTTACTGATAATTGATGTTGGAAGCCATATTCATTTCAAAGGATATTTGGCTAGACCAATTATTAAAGAATTTGCAGAGACATCTAGATTGCTCCAGAGGCATCTAGAGCATTCTGTAAATTTCAATTGGCATCCTCTAAATTATTACTTGAGTATTACCAACACCATCACTGCCCTAGCCACATACCTCACAAAAATGAATATTGAATCTCTGTTCCTAGTAGATACGAGATTTTTAAAATATATATTGTCTAAGTTTAATATCTCTGCAGTCCATGCATAAATCTCTAGGATACCATTATTGATTATTACATGGGGAAAAAAGGCATATTTCAAGATAAAGACTGGTATGTACCTTTTTGCAATGATCTAATTTTCATGGCAGAAAAAAAAAATGGCAAACCGAAAATGAAAAGATTCAACACTGTGTTCCAGAAACAAAAAGTAAAGCAAAAACAAAAATAAGCAAACAGAAATGAAGCCATGTAAAAAAGATCAAAGAAAATGGACAAAAACATGCTCAAGTGATAAGACAGAAATACCACTGAGAATCCCATCACATTTTCTAAGAAGAAATCACCAGAACACAGCCAGAGAAGGTACAAAGCCTAAGAAGTAAAAAAATATGGGCAAAGAATTTTAGCTCCCAATGCATGTGAGGATGCTTTTGCATGTCTGTTGCCAAAATGCATGCTTTGCACTCTACCCTTAAAAAGAAATAAGCAATATGCATTTTTACTACTCAATTTCTACTCCTGTCTTTTCATCCTCTTGTGACTCATCATTGGCTCCAAGATTCTAAGAGAAAGAGAATGTATGTATTTCATAATACAGGTTTTCATCAAATTCCAGTTAGCTACCTAGTTATAAATTATTATTTTCTTAATACAGGCACAATATTTACATTTTCAAAAGTGCTTAAAATGAGTCTACTCGAAAGTGGTGACAAAGTCACTCTGCTCATCTTAGTATCAATTTCCTCAAAACAAATGCCACAAAATAATGCTGGTTATGTCAACTACACAAAGATGTTTATGAGGCCACTATGACAGGTGCAAGTAATTTTAATTCTAAGAATATTATAAATTAGCATATTAATTTTTCAAATGCATTTGAGTATAATTCTATACATTTTCCACTGATATCTAATGTTATTTTACTTTAACCCCAAATAGATTTCTTTAAATAAAATGATATTGGCATGAGAACAGAGGGGTTGACTTAATATTATGATTTGTACATAATGCTCTTGATTTTTGTGGAATTAAAAAATTTAAAACTCATTCCTTTAAAAGTCTAGTATCATCTGGTTATAAGATAAATTCAGCTTGGCCAACTTTAAATCTTATTTTAGGAAGCCTCAATGTACAAACTGCCAAACTACAGAAAGAGCAAAAAAAGTTGCTGTTGTCTAAGTCACTAAATTGTGAGTGATTTTGTTATACAGCAAAACCTTACTAATACAGGTATTATAATATCTGAATTTCAATTTAATTCAGATTGAATTGGAATGAGTTATCCTATAAAACAGAATTTTATTTTGTCTAGTGAGGTGGTTATAACATAATTGATGCTTCATGTAATTTTACTGGAAAATTTTGATTATCCAAATATAAAATTAAGAATGTTCAATATGGTTAGAAGAAAAAAAATACTGAAAGATTCTCTAAAACATAATAGCTTACCCTTTAGTATTTTACTTTAAAAATGCTTTTACTAAATCCTTAACAAAATTATAGCAAACAGAATCCAACAACATATTAAAAAGATCATACATCATGACCAAGTAGGCTTTATCCCAGGGATGGAAGGATTCTTCAATATCCACAAACCAATCAAAGTAATACACGACATCCACAAATTGAAAGATAAAAACCATATGATTGTCTCAATAGATGCAGAGAAAGCCTTTGACAAAATTAAACATCCATTTATGATAAAAACCCTTCAGAAAGCAGGAATAGAAGGAACATACCTCAACATAATAAAAGCTATATATGACAAACCCATAGCAAACATTATCCTCAATGGTGAAAAATTGAAAGCATTTTCCCTAAAGTCAGGAACAAGACAAGGGTGCCCACTCTCACCACTACTATTCAACATAGTTTTGGAAGTTTTGGCCACAGCAATCAGAGCAGAAAAAGAAATAAAAGGAATCCAGATTGGAAAAGAAGAAGCAAAACTCTCACTGTTTGCAGATGTCATGATCCTCTACATAGAAAACCCTAAAGAATCCACCAGAAAATTACTAGAGCTTATCAATGAATATAGTAAAGTTGCAGATTACACCTTATCTTTGACAAAGGAGGCAAGGATATACAATGGAGAAAAGACAATCTCTTTAACAAGTGGTGCTGGGAAAACTGGTCAACCACTTGTAAATGAATGAAACTAGAACACTTTCTAACACCATACACAAAAATAAACTCAAAATGAATTAAAGATCTAAATGTAAGACCAGAAACTATAAAACTCTTAGAGAAAAACATAGGCAAAACACCTTCCAACATAAATTACAGCAGGATCTTCTATGATCCACCTCCCAGAATATTGGAAATAAAAATAAACAAATGGGACCTAATTAAGCTTAAAAGTTTTTGCACAACAAAGGAAACTATAAGCAAGGTGAAAAGACAGCCTTCAGAGTGGGAGAAGATAATAGCAAACAAAGCAACTGACAAAGAATTAATCTCAAAAATATACAAGCACCTCCTGTAGCTCAGTTCCAGAAAAATAAACAACCCAATCAAAAAATGGGCTAAAGAACTAAATAGACATTTCTCCAAAGAAGACATACAGATGGCTAACGAACACATGAAAAGATGCTCAACATCACTCATTATCAGAGAAATGCAAATCGAAACCACAATGAGGGACCTTTCACACCAGTCAGAATGGCTGCTATCCAAAAGTCTACAAGCAATAAATGCTGGAGAGGGTGTGGAGCAAAGGAAACCCTCTTACACTGTTGGTGGGAATGCAAACTAGTACAGCCACTATGGAGAACAGTGTGGAGATTCCTTAAAAAACTGGAAATAGAATTGCCTTATGATCCAGCAATCCCTCAGTGTGGGCATACACACTGAGGAAACCAGAAGGGAAAGAGACACATGTACCCCAATGTTCATTGCAGCACTGTTTATAATAGCCAGGACATGGAAGCAACCTAGATACCTATTAGCAGACAAATGGATAAGAAAGCTGTGGTACATATACACAATGGAGTATTACTCAGCCATTAAAAAGAATACATTTGAATCAGTTCTAATGAAGTGGATGAAACTAGAGCCTATTATACAGAGTGAAGTAAGCCAGAAAGAAAAACACCAATACAGTATACTAACACATATATATGGAATTTAGAAAGATGGAAACGATAACCCTATATGTGAGACAGCAAAAGAGACACATTGCATAAAACAGTCTTTTGGACTCTGTGGGAGAGGGTGAGCATGGGATGATTTGGGAGAATGGCATTGAAACATGTATATTACCATATGTGAAATGGATTGCCAGTCCAGATTTGATGCATGAGACAGGGTGCTCAGGGCTGGTGCACTGGGATGACCCTGAGGGATGGGATGGTGAGGGAGGTGGTCAGGATGGGGAACACATGTACACTCATCGCTGATTCATGTCAATGTATGGCAAAACCACTACAATATTGTAAAGTAATTAGCCTCCAATTAAAATAAATAAATTTATATTTTAAAAAATGCTTTTGCTATGACCTGTCAGGGAAAAATTAGAGTAAGATTGTCTCTCAATTAAGTTTTGCTACTATTTATGATTAATGATTGTAAAGTGATTTCACAAATGTAGTTGACTTGATATGCTGCTGCTACTGCTGCTAAGTTGCTTCAGTTGTGTCCGACTCTGTGTGACCCCATAGATGGCAGCCCACCAGGCTCCCCTGTCCCTGAGATTCTCCAGGCAAGAACACTGGATTGGGGTGCCATTTCCTTCTCCAATGCATGAAAGTGAAAAGTGAAAGTGAAGTTGCTCAGTCATGTCAGACTCTTATTTCAAAAACTAATTCCCATTGACAATAAATGATCTGCTTGAGTAAATTTATAGTTTTGACATGGCAGAGACAGGATTTGAATTCAGATTATTTTGAATGTACCCCATGTCATCATTGGCTACAGTGCTTAATAGCTAAATTCAAACATGCATGGATTTCAGTTGTCAGTTTTCCTCTCTCTAATTCTGTGGTCTTAGGCTAATTGATTAACTCTGTAAAACTTGTTTTCTTATCTGACATCTGTTATGAGGACTGTGAAATAATCCAAACTTATTCAGGGGAATATTTCTAATGTAAAAAGTATAAGCAATGATTTTATTCTTAAAAAAAAAATTATTTAAAGACCATGGAAAGTACAAAGTTGAATCATACAAAATCTTTATATCCCTAAATAATTTAGAATTTAACATAGACATTCTGAACATAAGATATACACATTAATAGAATTTGGAGGTCTACAAATTTGTGTAAAATATTGTATATTTTCATGAATTTCTTCCTGAAATTTAGCATCTCCTTCAATTAAAAATATGAGCAGGAAATCTCAGTAGTAATAACAATCTCTATAACTTTTTTTTATTAGAGATTAAAGATATTTTAGAGTACACTTTATTAAAGGTATCTGAAAATGTTTTTGCCCAGCATTATTTTGCAATTATTTATATTATACTTAATACAAATTAATATGGGCAAATTCAATGAATAATATTATTTGATTATTTAATGAAAATCTGATACCTTTACAATCTTTAATGTACTCATTGAATTAATAATTCCAGATATTATGTCAAATTTTCAAAACACAAAAATGAAGCTCTATTATTTGGGAGAGATTCAAACAGTCTGAAAGTTCTGTGATTTCAGTAATGCATGAGATGCAATAAAAGTTCGAAGAAGCAGTAACTAATCCAGATGAGGAGAGGGAAATGTCTTTCGAATGAAATCGTACCTGAAATATAAGTTTTCTTCTTCTAGAAAAGGTGGTTGTGTGAAAAAAGGATGAATTTTATTTATGGGTAACAAAAGACAATGAGAGAATGTAATGGAGCCTGTTGGCTACTTACAAATGGTTTCCTCTTTTTGTCATGGGGCCTTTAGTTAGACTATATTTCCCAGACTCATTTTCAGTTCTTTGGGTCACAAGGCCAGTTCTATTCAGTATGAGGGTCACAGAAGTACTAATGCATGTTATATATAGGTCTGTTTCAAAAACTCTCCTATTGGTAACCTAACAAGATGACTTATAAAATTAATTTAAAAAATATCTCAATCATTTCAGTGATTCAGAATTCTTGTCAGCTTCTGGGTACTCAACTATCTTGATTATCAACAGTTAAGCAATCAAAATAGGAAATCTGAAGAACTGCATGGGTACAAAACATGGGTACAAAAATCCTGACTGAGATCAGGATTTTCAAAGCAGTATGAGAAATCTCATGATTTCTCATGAAATTGCTTATGAATGACTCTTGTTGTAGAAAAGAAGTATGAATGGCCAAGTAGGGGTCAGATTCCAGTCACCCATGGGAAAAATTGGACATTTGAATTAACTCTCTGTATCTTACTTTCTTCTTTTATAGAAATAAAGATATTTATATTTTATATTATTTTTATGATTCCTTACAATATAGAGAACATACAGCTTTGTACTGATACAGAGGAGACACTAAATAAAAATCACTTCCCTCTGCTAAATATATAATGCTGTCATTATGATGAAAATTTATTGGTTTTTCTGATTAGTATGATTTAAGCTAAAACATTCAAGTTCATCTTGATTTTTTATATTTCTACAAGCAAATACTTTCAAAAATGACTGCATGAAACCAAGATTGTAGTCTATAAAGTATCTTTTCTCAATGGGAAGGGACTATCTTTACTCACAACATGCATTAATAAAGCACACTGGATTACTTTATTTTAAAGTGTAATTACCTGTTTGCCCAGTATTGTAAATAGAATTTAATGAAAAAGATTGGTCAACTTGAGATAAATTACATTTCACACAGCATGTACTTAATACAGTGTGGATTTAAAAACTCTCGGGTAGAAGTTATGTCTCCAATATTTTATCTAGTGCTAAGTATATTGTCGACAATCTCAATAGATGATGATCATAATAATTCGAAGGCATTTACAGTTTAATCAGAATTCAGAGATTATTTACTCATTTTGCAGTTGTCAGATCAAATGAAATATAGGTGAACCTACAACTCCACAGTTCTTTTCATTTTTAAAGGTATTTTATGCATGAAAAATGCAGCCTTCATTTGCAAGTGTATAGATATGAGCTGCATTAACTAAAATATCAGTACTAATATTATTTTCAAATTCTTGAGGGAAATAAAATATATACTGTGCTGTTCTCAGTCATGTCCAACTCTTTGTGACCCCATGGACTGTAGCCCTGTAGACCACAAGGCTCCTCTGTCCATGGGGATTCTCCAGGCAAGAATACTTGAGTGGATTGCCTTACCCTCCTTCCAATGATCTTTCCAACACAGGGATCAAACCCAGTTCTGCATTGCAGGTGGATTCTTTACCAACTGAGCCACCAGGGAAATCCAAGAATACCAGATTGGTTAGCCAATCCTTTCTCCAGGGGATCTTCCTGACCTAGGAATCAGACCAAGGTCTCCTGCATTGCAGCTGGATTCTTACTACCTAAGAGCTTAATCCTGACCACATACCAATGTCATACTGAGGATCCCTACAGCTTATAGCCAGACACCCTGCCACTAAGAGTGAATGAATATCAGCCTCAAAATATCACAAATACCTCCAAATATTAATCCTCCCTTTTATTTTTCCACCTAGGACAGAACTGTCATCCAAGACTTTATGAAAATTTTGGGAGCTTCTCACTATGTTTAATCAAGACAACACTGTGGTTTAACAAACTATAGAAAGTACTTCTTACTGTATGAAATTCAACTTCTACGTTCTCCAAACTTACGTCTCTCAGACTCTGAGTTCCAGCTTCTAATTTCTAGTTCTCAGAGGCAGAGTGTTGACCTCTTGATATTTGACCCCTCATTTTCCTTCCATGTGTTTCCTTTCACAGCAAAAGGAAGTGTGTCCGTAGTTACGTGTACTAACCAGCCAATTTTAAAATGAAAAGATTATTCTAGATTTTGGGGAGAAATAAATTATATTCTAGTGCAATATAATCATATAAATCCTTAAGAGACAAAGGAGGAAGACAGAGGAAAAAGTCAGAGAGTTTCAAAATATGAGAAACACGACCATGTTGCTGACTTAAGATCAAAAATTCATGTGACAAGAACAGGACAAAAATTGATTTCTACTAACCAGCAATGAGCATGGAAGAAGGTCACAAGCCCCAGGTGAGAACTACAGTTCAGCTGATACCCTGAATTCAGATTTATGAGCTTTAGGTTAAGAATCTAGCCAGACTATGTTGGACTTAGCCTACAGTATGAGATAATAATTAGGAGCCTTATTAAACTACTAAATTCTGGGTAATAACAATTAAAAAAAAAAAAACACACATTTTGTTGTGTGAAATGGTGAGTATGCCTATACCCTAGCATATCCATAATAGTAGTATAGACTTTGAATACACATAGGCTCTGTCCTGAAATCTGGCTGGAAAATCTTATGATGCCTGGAATCTCTTGCTTGTCCTCCTTTGTGTGACTCTCTCCTGGGCTGTTTTGATCCTTTACTGATTATTTAACCAGAATTTCATGTTAGTTTGTTCATACACATGTACCACTAATGTATATAGTCATCTTGAGGTCAATTTTTACCATGCGATCACACTGGACCTATTTCTGTCTTTAGGAAACAGCCTATACAATAGCCAGCACCTATCTTAAAAAAGGTAATACTTGCAAAGGCGAATTATTTTTCAAGCCATAAAGGAACAATAGTATGGAACATAAATAACTGAGAATGTGGATCATGGTAACTGTCAGCCAACTAGTTTATATTCAGCATCATTTATCTCTTGGACATGACAAACCTTGGTAGCAGAAGGGAATAAGTTCCAGATAATACACTTTTGAAGTAATGAATAACCCTTCCTATGAAGTACTTTAATGACTCTTCTCATCAAATTTATGATTTTATTATTAACATTAAAAATGGAAGCTCAAAAAGATACAGTTGCAAATCAATTTCACTGTGCCTTCATAATGAGTCCCTAATTGAACTCAATTTCTGTTACAGTTGTGAATTTCCTTCCATACTTAATTTTAATGACATGTATAGAAGGATTTAGTGACTGGGAATAAAAAAAAATTATTTAAACTCTATTTTTTATGAGTTTAATAGGTGAAATGTAAATCATAATCACATTAATATGATAATTGAGAGTGTATTTATGCCTCTTTACAGGTTAGAGAATGATCACTTGGTTAAATTAGTGTTTCAATTAACTCATTAAAAATAGATGATAAGTAAGAAGAATACTTTCGCCACCTGATGCGAAGAACTGACTCATTGGAAAACACCTTGATGCTGGGAATGATTGAAAGCAGGAGAAGAAGGGGACAACAGAGGATGAGATGGTTGGATGGCATCACCAACTCGATGGACATGAGCCTAAGCTCGGAGAGTTGGTGATAGACAGGGAAGCCTGGCGTGTTGCTGTCCATGAGGTCAGAGAGAGTTGGACACAACTGAGTGACTGAACTGAACTAAACTGAAGAATAATCCCAAATGCTAATGTTCATTATGTAAGGAACTATGGTAGAATATTTACATTATAATTTTTAACATCTAATAAAATATTAGTCCTTTAAAAAACTGATTCTTTGATTGGCTTGTCTCCTTAATCCATTACCTTGTAAAGCTGGGCTACAGCATCTAACTTTTTTCCTAGCATGAATTAGTGGAAATAGGACAGGCCTTGCTATCAAATAAATCTTACTTTTGTTACAGACTCTAAACCTTGCTAACAGCCAGCCTTGAAAAACTAATCTGAATGTCTTGATTTTTTTTCATATGTACATAAAATCTGCAATGCAATTTCTATATCTTGCTTTATATTTTTAAATTATAATTGCTATCTTATCATTTCAAAGTTATATATTTTATTTCCCTGACTGAAATGTCAACTCTCATTGACAAGTTTTACTTTGACTCATTGGAACTGATAAGTCATGTTATTACTTAAAACTTCTTGACATGTAATGTTGCTGCTGCTGCTGCTGCTAAGTCGCTTCAGTCATGTCCGACTCTGTGCAACCCCATAGACCTCAGCCCACCAGGCTCCTCCATCCCTGGGATTCTCCAGGCAAGAACACTGGAGTGGGTTGCCATTTCCTTCACGTGTAATGCCTATAGGTAAATAGTTAATGACTGAGAAGGCAAACAGATTGATGGGTCAAATTAATGACTTCAGATGACAAAATAGAACTTTATGCCCCTTATCCTTTTTTCTATTTCAAATATGTCAAAATTCAGAATAATAAGCCAGAGATTCTTTCATCATTTATCATTATTTTTAGCACACTCCACCTATATTCTCATCTCGCTTCATTCAGATTTCTACTCCCTCTGTCCAACCAGAGCATTTTAACTGTTCAAATATTTATCACCTTCTCTGTATCAGACGCTGTCACAGGATGAAAGGCTACTGCAGTGAACAAACCACCTTTTCTGCCCTCACGAAGTTTATTGACAGAAGAGCTGTGGGAGATTGAGACTCCACTCTCAAAGACCTCACACTCAGACTCTCTTACTCCAAGTCCTAGCACAGAGGTCAGAGCCTGAAAAATACCTGGGTCATGCAAGAAGGAGATTCATTAAATTCAGGGGTGATAGCTCAAGGGGCAAGGATCTGGTGGAAATATACCCAGGGGCTAAAGTGCTGGTGGGTGCCATTTTTTTACTCCCTTGCCCCTTAGCAGGTTAAGTCCTCAGGGAAATGCTAGGGCGCCGTGCACAATGTTAGCTAGATTAATGCAGAGTGACAGAGATGGGGCTTGTTAACACCGAATCTGCTAAGGGGGAAGGGAGTAAAAAAATAGCACCAAGATCAAGAGTAGTAGCATTCACCTTATAGGGATTCCAGGGAAAGACGAAAGATAAAAGGGCAGAAAAATTGCTTTAAGAAATAATGGCTGCAAGTTTCCCTAACCTGGCAAAAGAACCTTGGAAACATCCAAGTCCAGGAAGCAGAGAGTTTCAAATAAAAGTCCAATATCAGGTGGCACGACAGGTAAAGTCTATCAAACATTTAGAGAAGAGTTAATATCTATCCTTCTCAAAATATTTCAAAAAACTAAATAGAAAAGAACATTCCCACATTTATTCTATGAGGACACCATCACCTTAATACCAAAACCAGACAAAGATACCACAAAAAAAGAAATAACAAGCTGGTAAATCACTGCAGATGGTGACTGCAGCCATGAAATTAAAAGACACTTCCTCCTTGGAAGGAAAGTTATGACCAACCTAGATAGCATATTCAAAAGCAGAGACATTACTTTGCCAACAAAGTTTCGTCTAGTCAAGGCTATGGTTTTTCCAGTGGTCATGTATGGATGTGAGAGTTGGACTGTGAAGAAGGCTGAGCGCCGAAGAATTGATGCCTTTGAACTGTGGTGTTGGAGAAGACTCTTGAGAGTCCCTTGGACTGCAAGGAGATCCAACCAGTCCATTCTGAAGGAGATCAGCCCTGGGATTTCTTTGGAAGGAATGATGCTAAAGCTGAAACTCCAGTACTTTGGCCACCTCATGTGAAGAGTTGACTCATTGGAAAAGACTCTGATGCTGGGAGGGATTGGGGGCAAGAGGAGAAGGGGACAACAGAGGATGAGATGGCTGGATGGCATCACTGACTCGATGGACGTGGGTCTGAGTGAACTCTGGGAGTTGGTGATGGACAGGGAGGCCTGGCGTGCTGTGATTCATGGGGTCGCAAAGAGTCGGACACGACTGAGTGACTAATCTGATCTGATCTGATCTGATCCCTGATAAAAATAGATTCAAAAATCTTCAACAAAACATTACAAAACCAAACTTGACAATATATAAATAGGATCATATATCATGATCAAGTGGGGTTTATTCAAAAATAAATATCATAAATCAATCAATGTGATATATCACACTAACAAATAAAGGATACAAATAATATGGTTTTCTAAATAGATGCGTAAAAAGCATTTGATAAAATTCAACAGTCATTTATGATAAAAATTCTCAACAAAGTGTGAATAGAGGGAACATATCTCAATATAATAAAGGTCATTTAAGAAAATCCCACATAATAAAACCCCACATAACATAATACTCTAAATGATACCCCACACAACATAATACTCTAAATAAAAGTTGAAACTTTAAAACTAAGATCAGGAGTAAGATAAGGATGTGTTCTATCACCATTTTCACCATTTTTATTCAACATAGTATTAGAAGTCCTAGACATAACAGTCAGAAAAGATAAAAAAAGAAAAGCCATGCAATTCAGAATAGAAGGAATAAACCTGCATTGTTTACAGATGGCATAATATTTTATATAAAATACCCTACAGACTCCACCATAAAAACTATAAAAACTAACACAAAAATTCGGTAAACTTACAGTATATAAATAAAATCAATATGCAGAAATATGTTTTGTTTCTATACACTAATAATGAACTATCAGAAGGAAAAATTAAGAAAACAATCTTTTTTACAGTTGCATCAAAAATATTAAAACATCTAGGAATAAATTTAAACAAGATGTTGAAGACCAGAACTTTAAACTGTAAGATATTAATGAAAGAAATGGAAGATGAAACAGATAAATAGAAAGATATACATGCTTTATCATATTTCTTTGTTTCTGCATTAATGATTTAATAAATTTAATGAATTCCTGTATTTTCATTCTGTATTTGTAGGAGAGTCTTTTTTTAAATATTTGAAAATTTATTTGATAATATTCTTTACTATAGTAAACCTCCTCAATAACTTATATTAGAAAGCCTATTTTACAGGGATGCAAACTGAGGCTTGAGAAATACAAACAACTTCTCTGAGATGAGATGGCTTCGTGATGTGAGCTCTAGTGATTTCTCATGTCTGGTTCTGGCACCATCTTCCTGTCCTTTCTATGCTAGATTCATGACAATCCCCTGGTTTGTGCAACTTTTTCTGTCTCACACGACGAGCTACAGGAAGGGAAATCCTGTAAATATTCCTTTCATACCAGTGTCCCTAAAGGGGAGATCCTGCATATAGATGCTTTTCAACAAGCATTTTGCGATTTCAGTACAAAATAAGAAAAATCAATTCTATGTATTTGATGGAGGTTCCCAGAATCAATCTTTAACTTGTCAGGAAACACTATTGTGGTTGCTTAATATAAAACTCTCTAACCTCCGTGAAGAATGCAAAAAGAAAGATGACAAAGTATTAAACGAACACATTTAGAGATGCCTGGGGCTGGAATCTGGACTAAATAGATTTAGCCAACCTTGATGGAACATGAGAAAATCAAATGTAGGAAAAAAAAAAAAAAAAGTCCAGGCATCTGTTATCTTTCCTAGGGACCTTAGGCTTGAATTAATACTGACTGTTATGAATTAAAGTTGGCAATAGACTGGAGACACAGGGAGTCTTATTCATTTTATTTTATTTTTAGTGTTATTATTAGGAGAACTAGAAGAAATATGAATGTTCTTCTGTGGTAAAGGATCCTGAGAGAGCAAAGATCTGACACTTTAAAAATGATCAAGCCATTTGTATGTAACTGCTCTCATCTTTTATAGGAGCAAGTATGAAATGAAGTTTCTGAGTCTTGGAAACCCCTAGTTTTTATCACTTATTGTGTAATGAAAGAAGACACCATCATATAGACAGGAGGGAATGGTTGAAAGGAGTCATTTGTGACATTTTGTAGTATAGAATATTAAGCTTTGCCTGGAGTTGGTTCCCAAATATTGTGGCTGTGGATACAATAATTTACAAATACAAATTCTGGGGGGCCTTGTCCTCACTTAATAATCAGAGCCTTCTAAGAATAGGATGGGGAACATGTATTACAATCAAAAGAAAAGGGTCCAGTCCGCACAAATAATAAATCAAAGTAAAAGCAAGCAAGCAGCTGACCAATCACAAAACAAGCCGAGCACAACCACCACCTTGTCAAGTCTCATAATAAACCAGGCATGACATCCTGGAGTAGCACAATTCTGAGGCCAACGGCAAGGCACGTTTTACTAAGTTCCAGCGCTTACAGATGAATGAAATAATAAAAGCAAATATATCCAAAGTTCTTTAGGATTATCTTTACAATAATGTTGCTTTCATCTTACTTTCAATTAGAGAAACCATATCAGAAGAGAAAGGGCTGAAGTCACATCAGGAGGTGTGATAATGCACATTATTGCAATCTGGCTTGTGTGTGTCATGTCCTGTGTCTGCAAAACTCAGCAGAACATTTTGTAATATACAAACCGTGTAAGTCTTTGTATAACTTTCATGTGAGTTTCATGAAATCCTATTCAGAAAGAAAGAGACAGAGGAAAGGAGAAGGAGGAAGGAGGAGAAAGGGGTGGGGTGGGGGAGAGGCAGAGTTATGCTGCTTTTCCAAATTGTAGGATTTATTTGAAATCTCTTTCTTTTTTTCCCACATGTGTGTGTACTCAGTCATGTCCTACACTTTGTGACCCCATGGAATGTAGCCTGCCAGCCTCCTCTGTCTGTGGAAATTTCCAGGCAAAAATACTAGAATGGGTTGTCATTTCCTCCACTAGGGGATCTTTCCAACCTAGGGATCGAACCTAAGTCTCCTGCATTGACAGGCAAGGTCTTTACCACTGAGCACCAGAGAAGCCTGAAATCTCTCATCTCTTTGAAGGCTATGGAAAAGAGTAGAAGGATGACATGAGACAGGATCTCATATCTAACATTACCTATGTGAGCTCATAGGTTTTTTTCTGCCAACATCTGCTGGATCATAGAAAAAGCAAGAGAGTTCCAGAAAAACATCTATTTCTGCTTTATTGACTATGCCAAAGCCTTTGACTGTGTGGATCACAATAAACTGTGGAAAATTCTTCAAGAGATGGGAATATCAGATCACCTGATCTGCCTCTTGAGAAATTTGTATGCAGGTCAGGAAGCAACAGTTAGAACTGGACATGGAACAACAGACTAGTTCCAAATAGGAAAAGGAGTTCATCAAGGCTGTATATTGTCACCCTATTTATTTAACTTTTATGCAGAGTACATCATGAGAAACGCTGGACTGGAAGAAGCACAAGCTGGAATCAAGATTGCTGGGAGAAATATCAATAACCTCAGATATGCAGATGACACCACCCTTATGGCAGAAAGTGAAGAGGAACTCAAAAGCCTCTTGATGAAAGTGAAAATGGAGAGTGAAAAAGTTGGCTTAAAGTTCAACATTCAGAAAATGAAGATCATGGCATCCGATCCCATCACTTCATGGGAAATAGATGGGGAAACAGTGGAAACAGTGTCAGACTTTATTTTTCTGGGCTCCAAAATCACTACAGATGGTGACTGCAGCCATGAAATTAAAAGACGCTTACTTCTTGGAAGGAAAGTTATGACCAACCTAGATAGCATATTCAAAAGCAGAGACATTATTTTGCTAACAAAGGTGTGTCTAGTTAAGGCTATGGTTTTTCCTGTGGTCATGTATGGATGTGAGAGTTGGATTGTGAAGAAGGCTGAGTGCAGAAGAAATTGATGCTTTTGAACTGTGGTGCTGGAGAAGACTCTTGAGAGTCCCTTGGACTGCAAGGAGATCCAACCAGTCCATTCTGAAGGAGATCAGCCCTGGGATTTCTTTGGAAGGAATGATGCTAAAGCTGAAACTCCAGTACTTTGGCCACCTCATGCAAAGAGTTGATTCATTGGAAAAGACCCTGATGCTGGGAGGGATTGGGGGCAAGAGAAGGGGACAACAGAGGATGAGATGGCTGGATGGCATCACTGACTCGATGGACGTGAGTCTCAGTGAACTCCGGGAGTTCGTGATGGACAGGGAGGCCTGGCGTGCTGTGGTCGCAAAGAGTCGGACACGACTGAGCGACTGATCTGATCTGATCTGATGTGAGCTCAAAAAAGTCAATCACCTGTCAGGATATGTTTCTTTTGTTGCAAAATGGAAAAAAAATAGGATTCCTGTAGGGGTGATGGATAAGGAAGCCTAGTGTGCTGCAGTCCATGGGGTCGCAAAGGGTCCGACATGACTGAGCAACTGAACTGACTGAACTGATTTGCTATGTATCAGGAACTCTGGTAAACACTCTGCAAAACGGTCTTATTTATTTATCATGTCAAAACATTAAGGACATAAGAATCGAGACATGAATCATGTCTGTCTTATATTAAGCACACCGGCTCAGGAACCAGGTTACTTGCATTTGTCTCCTAGATCTGCCCCTTAAAAGCATAGAGCCCTTCGATAAGCTACATAACTGCTCTGTGATATGAATTTGCCACCTATAAATTAAAAATTACAAATTGCTACTGTCACAGGATTGTTGAGGACTTTTAATAAATGAATACATACAAAGTGCTAAGGATATTGACTAGCACAGAGTAAATGCTCAAGAGCACAAGCTATGAGAACTATTAGCTATTGTCATTATTATTCAGTAAGGAAAGCATCTAAAGACCCTCTCAGATGATTTTAAAGGTACCATACAGAGTCTTTTAGCATGAGCAGCACAAAATCTTATAGCCACTCTCTTGTCAGACCAAACTGACATGAAACGCTCAGTAAAGTAGTTAACAGCTCTAACGATAAAAAGAGAGTCAGCATTTCTGGGTCCGATTCCAAATCATAGCATTTTATGTATTTTTAAGTAGCCAGTCACACCTGCTTCACGGAGGTAAACTGCTCGGGGCAAGGACTGGAGCGTTTACTTGGCTGACGAAGTGCTACAAAACCTTGATTGTTGGCAAGAGCTTGTTCTCTAGAAATTGATGGGGTGGCTGAGGTAAGCCTTTAAGTAATTTAGATGGAGCATTTTAAAAGCCATTTAGAAGCTATTTAGGGAAGTATGAGTCTGAAGTCAAAGTTGAAGCTGAAACGTCCTGCGAGGCCTGCAGGCAGAGAACCACAATCGATAAAGGCCATTATCCTAAATAAGTCCAGGACACCACAGCCCAGCTGAAGGTTTTAATTCTTGACTGCCAAAGGAGTCAAGGCAGATAGAAGGAGACAAAGGGCCCAGGGGCTCAGAGGCTGCAGAAGCCGAGTCAACTGTAATTCTGCCAACAGCTTTCTCTGTATTTAGCAATTTTTTTCCCTTGCCTTTCCTCCCATGTCTGGCTCTCCCCCCTGCTATTTTGGGTCCCTATACTTACCCGAAGAATTGATGCTTTTGAACTGTGGTGTTGGAGAAGACTCTTGAGAGTCCCTTGGACTGCAAGGAGATCCAACCAGTCCATTCTGAAGGAGATCAGCCCTGGGATTTCTTTGGAAGGAATGATGCTAAAGCTGAAACTCCAGTACTTCGGCCACCTCATGCGGAGAGGTGACTCATTGGAAAAGACTCTGATGCTGGGAGGGATTGGGGGCAGGAGGAGAAGGGGATGACAGAGGATGAGATGGCTGGATAGCATCACTGACTCAATGAACGTGAGTCTGAGTGAACTCCGGGAGTTGGTGATGGACAGGAAGGCCTGGCGTGCTGTGATTCATGGGGTTGCAAAGAGTCGGACACGACTGAGCGACTGATATGATCTGATCTGATCTGATACTTACCCATGCCCTTCTCAATGGATCTATCTTAGCAAAGCCTCTCAACTTATTAAGACTGAAACAGAAAATTGTCTCCTCTATAAAATCTCGAGAGAGAGCTCTCTTTGCCCAACCAGTGGTTCTCAAATAATGGCTACACACACTGGAGTCATGCAGGGCAAATTTACATGCCTGGCATTTAGCTCCCAAGACTTATATTCAATTTGTGTAGATTGGAGCACTGGCTATAGATCTTTTTCTTTTTTTTTCAAAGGTTTCTAGAAGATTCTAATACATGGTTAGATTTGGATGCCACTTTAGAATGATACATCTTTTCTTTTCACTCCACCTTTTCCTTGTAACACTCTATTGTACTTAGGTATTTCCTAATTTCAAAATTACTTCTTAGGAACTTCATGAATTTAGAGGCCTCTCTTTTTCTTTATTTGGTGAGGAGGGGACTAAAGCTTATACTAACACATTTATTGATTTGTGAATTAACTCCTTTTTTCACTTCATTTACTCACATTTTTAGTTATTATATTCTGCCATCTATGAACTTACTCATTCATTTACTGATGCATTCTTCACCAACAATGTGTCTTACATGACTCAAACAATGTGTGGATGACTGAATACATGAATAGATGGCTATTTATATTCATCAAAGTCTGATGCTGCATTTGGGTAAAAGTACTAAAAAGATATGCAAAAGAAAACCTACTATAACTTTATATGATTTGTACATACAACAAAATGTACATAACCCACATGCATATACATTTATGAGTTTATGTTCTTCAAGTTACAGCTCTTGAGACCAGACTGCCTGAGTTGATCCACCAGGTGTAACCTGTTCACCTTACCTATCTCTCCTTCTGTTTCTTTCTTTATGAAGTAGAAGCTACCTCTTATGAAAGTTGTGAGGATGAAATGCATCAATTTATGTAAAACAACAATAAGCTATATAAGGTTGGCACAAATTTTTTTGCCAGTTTCTCCTTCATATTTTGTGCTAGTTCATATTTATGTACAGTCTTTCAGGGTTGGCTAAGTGAGGCTGGGACAGACTGACAGTCTCAGATCATTTATATCACCAACATGCCAGAGTTAGAGTTCTAAATGATGAGCCTGTCATTTTTCCACAGTGAATTGCTTGCATATTTCCATGGAATAACTGCTGACATAAAAAAAAAAAAAAGGAAAGGTAAAAGAAAACAAATGTGTCTTGTCAACCTGAAGTCTTCCAACCATTTGAAATAATTGCTATGAATTAATATGCTGTCTTCTCCAAATAGCAGTTAACATCTGTGCTCCCGACAGATGTTCACCATGTTTTGTAGGACTGTTCCCCAATTATCCACATATGCTTTATCCTCTTTGTGAATTCCATATAGCAAATTTTCACCCAAGTGAGGTTTTTTTTCATTGCTCGCTACTACTTCATGGTCAAAAAATACACATACAACTCATTTTTTAACAGAATATCAACAACCACAAAATACTAAAGGAAAAATATACATCATATACGTATTGTAATATATTGTGCAATGTGACTTTACTATAGAATGGAAAATATGCATATCATGTGTCAATACATGATTCAGTAAGAAATAATTTCTGTATAAAATATTATTTACACAATTAGAAGTACTTATTTTACTTTCTAGTCTAAGTTTTGAGACTCAAGAGTTGTTTCTTTATGAAATCTTTCTGTTTATAAATCTAAGATTCATCCTTTAAACATCAGTACATCTCAAATTTGATACTAGTCTTCATCATACATTTCTGAAATTGTCTAGAAGATGTTATAACAATAGCTGACTGCAACAAATCTAAAAAAAATCATTCTTGCTTCTTAATATAATCTTGATTATCACTGGAAAATGTTCACATTTACAGTAAAGATTTTGCTTACTGATTTTCTGCCTCTGGGTAAATAAAATAATTATTTGAAAATAAGATAATGCAATGGAGTGCCAGACTCCATTATTTCTTAACCTTATGTCTTAATTGACTGACAATTCTCATGCTAAACTCTCTCCATGCACTTACATTGTGACCCAGGGTTAGTAAAACAATTTCTCTCAGACACAACGTTTTCATCATTAAAATAGAGTAATATCTTAAGGACCGTTTTCTAGTTTTCTACCCCTGTGTGTCCCATGTTTAGGACAATGCCTAGAACAGGGTTATTACTTAATAAGGATTTTTCTTAAAAAAAAAAAACTAAAAAGAAAGCAGTAAGCAAAGACTCCTCATTTTGCTTGCTTTGGCAGCCTTTAGTCAGAATCAAGTGAAATAATTGGAAACCACAAAGTGTCATGCCGACATAAACATCAGCTCCCTCTCCAGTGCACCATGCCGATCCTCCTCCTCCCCCACCATTCATACAGTAGACCCCATAGGATGCTTCTCTGTTACTGTGAATGTAAGGATTTCATCATGAAGTAGAATTTGGGTTAGATGATTGCCCAATACTCCAATAGAAGTAGCCCATTCTAGTGAATATATTTCAAACATTAGTATATATCATCTAACCATCCATTTACTCAACATGCATTGAAAGACCATCAGGTTCACAATCTGTGCCAGGATTAGAAGAGTACAGAAAAAAATGAAACATAGCTCTTACTAAAATATTTCACAGTTTAGTCTGGAGAACTTAACCACTCAATAAATTCAAATATTGAAGGGAAGAAAATTATAAATTCAATGAAAAAAAATGATATGGAGATTCAGAGGAAGAAAAACATTTTTCCAATGGACAAAAATATGAAGGACTTCATGAAAGTGTAGTTCTAGATCACAAATGATGATCATAAATAGACATTTGTAAATCCAACATTTTGACAAATATTGACTGTATTTCTAATCTGGTGGTAGGCCTTATAAAATTCTGATATGAAAGATCCCTGCATCCAATGAATTTACAAACTAGGGATGATAAGAAAACATAGTATAAAAATTAAGTACAATGACACAAATATATTCATGGATATCATGAGATACTAAGGGTCCTTTAGGGGAAAATTCCCTGAAAAAATATCAGCTAAACTGAAACTCGAAGGAGGAAAAATAGATAATGGGGTCAAACTTTTGTGAATGGGAAATTATGGAAAGAAGATTGGTATTCTGGATAAAAGTAAGATGAAGATGTCTAAGCACATATGTCTGACATTGTAAAAGGACTTTTATTGCTTCTACTACATATCAACAACCAATATATAATACATATGTCATGTCCAAGTTAGCAAGATGGACACACTTTTGTATATTGAATATCATCAAGGAATAAGGGATGAGAAAAAGGTAGAATAAGTTTATAGAGTGATTTATATACTATATGGATTTTATTCTAAAGATGGTTAACAGTATTACTTAACATTCATAGAGCACTCTGACTATTCAAATGCCAATAGCCAGAGATGAAGATGATGTCAATATTGCCATAGACAATCCAAGCAAGGGCACATAAACAGGAATATATGAAGAATTGAGTAAGTATCTTGCAGTCTAGGAATGGGTGAATGAAGGGGATTAATGGTCTGGATCAGGACTAGACTATTGAGGATCTTGACACCATGCTAAGGAGTTAACACTGTGTTCTGTGCTTGATTAAGATTGATGCAGTTGTCCAATGTAGGATGGAGTAACGGACAAAAAGCCCAACAGAGGAAACCAGGTTGGAATTGTAAAAAGAGTAAAAATGGGAATTTAAAAGTCTAGAATTAGGCTAGTTGAATAGAGAGGAGATATGAATCACATTTTGATGGTAAAATCTATATTTAGAAAGTTTGTCATTTCTGGTTAGTCTATTCTTGGTTGATGTGTTGATTACCATCAAGAGCATAAGCAGGCTCAGTGATAAAGTATCCACCTGCCAAAGCAGGAAAAGTAGGTTCAATCCCTGAGTTGGGAAGATCCTGTGGAGTAGGAAATGACAACCCACTCCAGTATTCTTGCCTGGAGAATCCCTTGGACAGAGGAGCCGGGAGGGCTAAAGACTATGGGGTCACATAGAGTTGAACACAACTGAGTGTTCTTGAACACATGCTTTAATTAGCAAGGGCATCCATAAGCATTTACAACAATTACTACAAATTAGAACCAAAAAACAAATCTCTTCAAAAAAATCTAGTAAGCCAGTTGAATTAAAATATTTTCATGCTAATCCATACACAAATCAAATGTGCAAAATTTTACCTTTCAATTTAATTAACTATACCATAGCAGTAATTTTTAGACAATAATAAACTGCTTCCAAACTTCTGGGTGGATTTCATCCAAGCTGAGGACATTCTGCTTGTCATGCGTCATTTTAGAGTTTTTTAGGTGCTGAATGGTGAATTCAACAATGTGCAGCTCTAGGGAAAGCCTAGAAGAAATAATTTGCTCCAGAGAATGGAATTTATTTATTTTGGTCTAGATTTGATATCTTTAGTTGATCAGCTCAAAGTTGGTTTAAATTATAAAAAGCTTTGAGTCCTGGTAAATTTTGGGGGTTGGTGAAAAAATATACTGCAAAAATATTGCAGGCTTCATATGTCACTTTGCATTTGATTTCTTTTAGGTCATCTCAAGAGACAGTTAGCAAGAATTTTATACAGTGATATAACATCCTTGTCAATAGAGCATAAACTTTACTGACATGCATCTCAGTGTAATCTTATTTCCTCTTATTGGATAGAATCTTTTTTTTTTTTTTTTCTTGACAAAAACAATATCTCCTCAGATATATTACTTAACCAGGAGGAAAAAATAGAAAAAAGAAAAAAAAATGGGAACTTCTTCCTAATCTACTTTTATAGAAACAATTCATAAAGAAGAAATAACATAAAATATATGTCTATCTAGAATATAATAAAACAAACATATAAACCCAGAAAATGCCCATTCTCTGTAATTCTAGTAGCTCTGATCACTCTAGCTAGCTTGCTGCTGCTGCTAAGTCGCTTCAGTCATGTCCGACTCTGTGCAACCCCTTAGGCAGCAGCCCACCAGGCTCCCCCGTCCCTGGGATTCTCCAGGCAAGAACACTGGAGTGGGTTGCCATTTCCTTCTCCAATGCATGAAAGTGAAAAGTGAAAGTGAATTCGCTCAGTCGTGTCCGACTCTTAGCGACCCCATGGACTTCAGCCTACCAGCCTCCTCCATCCATGGGATTTTCCAGGCAAGAGTACTGGAGTGGGGTGCCATTGCCTAATACAGAATATATGATTTTGTTTCCACAGACAAATCTGAGAAGTACAGTCAATAAAGATACTCTAGAGAGGAAACTTGGTTGTGGTGAGTGCTTAGTAAATATTTGTTGCTAATAATAATGATCAATTCTTTTCAATGAGTATGAGCCAAGAACAATAGTCACTGCACTGTACTACATTATACAGAAGTGTTATACTGCTTTTGTATAAAAGTCTGAAGCTAGTCAATATATGGGTCTCATTTAATCCTCTCCCCAAACTCTGAGAGGCTTCCCTGGTGGTTCAATGGTAAAAAACCTGCTTGTCAATACAGGAATTGGAGGTTTAATCCCTGGGTTGGGAAGATCCCCAGGGGAAGGAAATGGCAACTCATTCTAATATGCTTTCCTGGAGTATCCTATGGACAGAGGATCCTGGTGGGCTACAATCTATGGGGTTATAAAGCAGTCAGATACAACTTGGTGACTAAACAATGACCAAAAACACAGAAAGGAATAATGCTCTTTTTACCTCTTGCTTAGGAAGGAGAAAACTAAAGTCCACACAAGAGTCACTCACTAGTGATTATAGTGACTATGATGCACATTTTAAAAACAGCAAGCAGAAAGTTCATGATTAATCATTCACTCTCATTTGCAAATGAGGAAAGAGCTCCTTATGGACAAGCATTGCTGATGCAAGATCCTAGAGCATTAGACTTCCATCTGTCCTCCTCACCTTTGGATTCCAAGTGCCTCATATTACACAGTCTCAGGTACATA
Organism: Bos indicus x Bos taurus; assembly: GCF_003369695.1. Lineage (NCBI taxonomy): Eukaryota > Metazoa > Chordata > Mammalia > Artiodactyla > Bovidae > Bos > Bos indicus x Bos taurus. Next base: position 36,901,302 of record NC_040104.1, read on the forward strand.
GTAGGCGCTTAGTATATGTTTCTTGGATAGATGAACAAGTGGAAGGTAATTCCCACAGCAGGCATGTGTTTGGGTTCAGGATGAGCTGCCCCAAAATATGCCACAAAGGGATACTGATTATTTTGAATTAAAATTACTTAAGAAATGGCCCATGCAAGAGGGACATGGTGACCCTTCTTTCTGTCTCCCTGAAAGCAGGGAATAAATCTCTTATTTGAAAGGTGCTTCCCTAGTGGCTTAGACAGTAAAGAACCCATCTATAATGCAGGAGACTTTGGTTCAATCCCTGTGTTGGGAAGATCCCCTAGAGAAGGGAATGGCTACCACTCCAATATGCCCGCCTGGAGAATCCACAGCAGAACCTGGCAGGCTATAGTCCATGGGGCTGCAAAGAGTCAGACGTGACTGAGCCATTAACACTTCACTTTCACTTGAAAGGCACACCCCAGCAGTTGGAGATAGAAGGACATCCTTATCACCACAGTTAGGCAATTCAGGGTGAGAAGCTTGTAAAAATAAACCTTGTAACTTCTTCAATTTACTACCTCAAGCCTAGACTCTGTTTAGATTCTTCACTAATTGATCACTCAAAACCTGAATTTCCTTGTCTTGTCAATGTCACACAAATTTGTTTCTTCATCTGCAAAGTATAAAAGCTACCTGATTTGGCCACTTTTTAGGTCCCATTTCTATGACAATACCATGCACATGAATTAAAATTTATTTTTCTCCCATTAATCTGTGCTGTGTCAATATTTTTAACTAGTCCAGCCATAAGAACTCAAGGATTGAGGGGGGACTTTCCCTCTCTGGAGCCTATGCATTGAGAAATGGAACAAATATCAACATTGCATTAGATTAGACTTAGTAAGACAGAATACATCAATAAGTGGTTTTTTTATATATATTGACGTTATCCTTTATCTGTGGTACATGTTAGAGAACAGCAGGACCCTATTTCATGATAATATGACAGAAGAAGAGAAAGATCATTACAAATGTGTACATTGGCAGGTTTGGTGTTAAGATACAGAGAAGGCTCCCATCTGGGGATGTCTATATATGTCATTTGAAAAGAATGCTAGAATTTGTGCAATAAGTTTGTAAAAACAAATGTATGAACCTATATAGCCAGCCCTTTCCCTCATCCTTCAAGATGCAGCTTGCTTGCCATCTCCTACAAGGCCAGCTTGTGCCAAGGACTTCCCTAGCCACAGTGTCTAAAGTACCACCTACATAGTATTAACCTCAGTCCCAAGAGCTCAGTGATCAGATGGCTTCCTTAATAGCCTTCACCCTCATGTGCAATTATTTTACATATTTGTTTATATGCTTGTTATTATTTGTCCTAGTAGTTGGTTCCATCAGACAAAGGATGCTGACCATCTTATTCATTGTTCTTTCCACAATCTAATAGAACTTCAAGAAATATAATGACTCACTATAGGCTGAAAGGTAAAACAATACGGAGCAAGCCTCTCTCTTGATTAAAGGATAGGGATCAGAAGAAAAGGAAAACATGTGGGGAGGAAGAAAAAAAATTTAATTGGGGTATAGTTGCTTTATAATGTTGTGTTAGTGTCTGCTGTACAACGAAGTGAATCAGCTATATGTATACATATATCCCCTCCCTCTTGGGCCCCTTTCTTCCCCCATTCTACCTCTCATCGAACCCATTTAGGTCGCCACAGAACACCAAGTTGAGCTCCTGGTGCTATACAATAGGTTCCCACTAGCTAGCTATTTTACACGAGGCAGTGTACATGAAGTAAGGCAGAAAGAGAAAAACAAAACAAATACCAAAATTTTAGTTAAGTTACACAATGCGTAAGGGGAAAAAAAGTCAAGTGAAAATGGCATCCAGAATTCAATTGCACAGTCTGGCCGATGTTAACTGGGGTAGGCAACAATCACTGTGAGCCTTTGTTTATTCTCAAAAGAGAGGATCCAGGATACAGGTGAGTTTCCCGGTGGCTTTCCTGCTGGCTCAGCAGTAAGGAATCTGCCTGCCAATGCAGGAAACAAGGGTTTGATCCCTGGGTCAGGAAGATCCCCTGGAGAAGGAAATGGCAACCCATTCCAGCATTCTTGCCTAGAGAATCCCATGGACAGAGGAGCCTGCGGGGTTACAGTCCACGGGGTCACAAAGAGTTGGACACGACATAGCAACTAAACAACAAGATCTCTCTAACGTTTTAAATAACATGAAATTTCTCTTTCCTCAGTGTTTTCATTGGCATAGATAGATAGATATCCCATTGATATATAGGATAAAGCAATGGTTGCTTTATCCTTGCCTTATATGTAGAAAGTACTTGATTGTTTTTTTCTTCATGACTATAATAATTCAAGCACATGTGGGAATAGAGTGCCTCAAATTCTAAATTTTTTGTTTGTTAGCAGATTTGAAGTAACATATGGCCTGCTGCGATTATGTAAAGGTACGGTACTAGACAGGTATTTTCACGAACTGCTGGACAAGAGTTATTCTGGTCCGTTTCTTCCAAACCACCCACATCAAATTGTTTCCATACTCTTTTTTTTTAAAGAGTAATTTTTATGACTTTCTAAATCTTTTCACTTGGCTGCCACACGTTTGAGACAGATAATACATTTTCTTCTTTTTTTCACTTTCCTGATCTAAATGACCAGGCTGCAGGAGACAATGAAACAGGCTATGAATTCCTGAGCTGGTTTCCATTCTTAGGAGACATTAAGCTCCACAAGATTGATCAGATTTCACATCTCTAGTCCCAGTAGCCCTGGCAGTACTTCAGATAATTATTTAATTTACAGCTGTAAATCACATTTGGATCATAAAATTCCAGTCAGATGAATGCATGGAGCAAACATGTAATTAAGATTAGAGTGCCCCAAAAGGAGGGGACTATTATTTATGGTCATTATCACCCTGACACTGTAGAACAAATTGAAGATTCAGGATTGTTGAATAGTTTTTCAGGTCTTAGGGTAATTGAATATTCATTAATAAATCCAGATAAATTATTAACAATTCTTGACATTGACCATAAAGCTGCAAATTCAAGAAAATGGTATGGTTGCTGGTAACATTTTTGGAGTTTAAAGTGATAATCTGAATGTAAAATGTATATAAATGCGTGTTAAGAGCATATTTATATTGTTATCCTAATAGATATGATTGAAAATAATCGATGGCATGTTCCCTTCTGTTTCTACATGTCTTTTTCTCACACGAAACTTTGGGGGAGGGGGTAGCCCTTTCTCATCCTTTTAAGCCCAGTTTTAGCACAGTGAGCTTCGTAGATACTGAGGAAATAATCATTAATTGAAATTACTGGCATAAAATGTTCTCAGTGGGAGATTAGGCAATCCCACTAAAAGCATATCACAAACATTTTAAGACTGTGAAAAATGCTTGGTTATAAAATTATATATTAAAGTGAAAGAATGTGATCACAACCATGAAATAAACTCTTTATAATGTGGGTATCTTTGCTCTAGGTGATGCAATTACAGTATATTTTGGTTTCCTTCTTAGTCTTTATTTTTTTGTTTCAAATTATACATTGAATATTCATAGCTTTAGGACATTAAAACAAAAAACACTTTTAGAAAATCAACCTTTACTGAATGCATGAACCTACAAATCTGGCTTGTGAATACTTTGGACATAATATTATTATATACATTAATAAAGTACATCAATTAGTTATTATTTATTTGTCATTGAAGGCACAATCCTTATGAATGTGAATATAATATGTATTCCCTTCCATATTTGCCCTGAGAAAATAAATAATACATATCAAAGTTTTCTAAACCTGACAAAGCTTAGCTTTGCAAAGGAGGGAAAAAAATAAAGCAGAAAACCAAACAAACCTAAATCATTCCATATCTCTCAGTTGATTTTTCGCAAGTCATAGGTGAAATGAGCTCCAAATCACCTCTGGGTTTCCATGTAATCATCGCCACTGGTAATTTTCCACTTAGAATATCTACATGCAGTAGTCTATCTCAGAATGTTGCAGTAGTCAAACCCTGTTTGTTGCACAAGCCCTTCAATGGCATGAAGCTAGTTCTGATGGTATTCCCATTTTGCAGATGAAGAAACAGAAATTTAGAAAGGTTAAGTTACTGGTAAAGTAAATGGTACAAGAGGAAGAGGATCCCAGTGCAGTGATTAAGTATCCAAAGCTGGATGTTTAACCACTGCACTGCACTCTGGTGGAAGTATGAGAGAGTATTAGGCAAGATTGAAAGTAAATAACACAACCTCTGACATATAGAAAGAGCTTCAATGTTACTTGCTGTTGATTTTAATACTGATGATAACTACAAGAACTGGAATTTGTATAGCTCTTCTAAAATTTCAAAGTACTTTCACGTAAGTTATTGTCCGTATTCAAGTATGAAAGTGTCTTTTAGAAATCTAATGTATTTTAGGTAAAAATGAAGGAAAATAAAAATTAATATATATTGAGCAACTGCTACTTGTACTGATATTATATTGAACAACTTTTCATATATTATCTCTTGGCATACCATGATACACTTAAAGGTAATTACTATTTCATTTGGTAGGGAGAATGGTGCCCTAAAGATGCCCATGTGCAAATCCTTAGAACATGAAAATATCTTATGCTACACAGCAAATGGACATTGTAGATTTGGGTCACAGACCTTAAATGTGAGAGAGTATCCTGGATTATCCAGGTAAGTCAAGTCTAAACATCTGAACATTTAAAAGCAGAGAACTTTCTCTTGCTGAAAGCAGAAGGGATGCAATGGTAGGGAAACTCAGAGGCGTCCCAGACCTGATAAGGATTCTATGTGCCCATGCTGGGTCTGAGATGTAAGAAGCCATGTGTACAGACCAGTGACAGGCCTCCAGGAGTGAAGGACAGTCAAGCAAGGAAAAAGTGACCTCAGTCCTACAACCCGTGGAACTGAATTCGACCAACAACCTGAATGCAACTGGAGACAGATTAATCTCCAGAGTATCCAGAAATCCCAGGCCAACAATACCTTGACTTCAGACATGTGAGATCCTAACCAAAAACACAGTCATTCCAGGCCAGACTCCTGACCTATTGAAAGTGAAAGTCACTCAGTCGTATCTGACTCTTTTCCACCTCAAGGACTATACAGTCCATGAAATTCTTTAGGCCAGTATACTGGAGTGGGTAGCCTTTCCCTTCTCCAGGGGATCTTTCCAACCCAGAGATTGAACCCAGGTATCCCATATTGCAGGCAGATTCTTTACCAGCTGAGCCACAAGGGAAGGCCTCTGACCTATAGCAATTGTGAAATAATAAGTAGGTATTGTTTTCAGTAAGGAGATCTGAGTTAATATGTTACAGTAGCAATGTAAAACAGTTAGATGTAATCACTTTATGAATGAAGAGACTTCTGAGGCTCAGAAAATTATTTACTTACAATCAAACAGCCAGGTACAGAAGAACTCAGTTTCACAGCAAGACTTGGATATTTTCTATCACACAATAGTTACATAGCAATTATAAAGGATAAATCATTTTCTCTGCCTGCATCTTAGCACACAGCCTAATATGTTGAAGGTGACAATAATCATCACAATCATAATAACACAAAACACCATTGCTTAAATGGTTGCCATATGTCAGGCATTTTCAAGCCCTTTACACACCCTATCATACTGAATGTCTAAAGCAATGGGATGAAGCTGGTTCTAATAACATTCCCATTTTGTTGATGAGGAAACAGAAATTTAGGAAGGTTAACCTACTTCATTAAAAAAAATGTTACAATAGGAATATGTACCCAATGAAGTGGTTAATATCCAAAGCTGGTTATTCAACCACTGCATTGCATTCTGGTGAAAGCCTGAGAGAGTGATAAATAAATTAGTCAAGAAAGTAAGTAATACAATGTCTGACATATACCAATAGATTAAATGTTACTTGTGGTTGATTTTAATATTGATAAAATAGACACTTTCTGAGCTCTGACTTTTTGCCTAATACCAAACATTAGTCTAAATATTTTACCTATATTTAGTCATTTGTCTCCAGTCACATGCAGTAGACATTTTGTCCATTTAAAACTTAAGACAATAATAGTTTACAGAATTTAAATTACTTCTCTCAAGCCACACAGCTAGGAAATGGAAGGGCCACATTTAAACTCAGGTCTATGTAGCTTTAAAGACTCTGTTTTTAAATGTTCAAACCTTAATTTTCAGACATTAATCAGGATAAGTAGAGGATCGCTAGTCCTTCTTAAGGGTCTATGAAGGACATGTTAGAGCTGGGGGTCAAAGCCAATCTAATCTCATCTCATGACATGAGTTTGGGTAAACTCCAGGAGTTGGTGATGGACAGTGAGGCCTGGCATGCTGCAGTCCATCGGATCACAAAGAGTAAAGTCAGACACAACTGAGCAACAGAACTGAACTGAATCTCATCTCAAACACCAGTTGCTACTCAGAGAACTCTAGGTTTCCAATTGTGTCTATCTTTTGTAAAATAATGTACTAGAAACTAGCCCACGACACTTTCTTGAGGTAAGTTTTGCAATCTTGTTCAGAGTCTGCTGTGGTGGTAGAGGTTGTATCTTTATTAATATTATTAAGTTTTTAAATTTGTAAATGCACTTTATCAAAATTCTTTTAGCTAAATCAAGCATGAAATACACTTGTAAAACCATTATTTTCTTGACTGGTGCACCTTATGACCCACCAAGTATTGACCGATAAATGTAATCCTCACAAATCTGTGGCCCATGTAAACATGTCAGCACCATTCCAGGAGGAAATTGAGTCTGAGGAGTTTTAAGCTGTAAGTCTGAGATCCCACAGAGAGTGAGGGGCGATACCAGGTTCCGCGTCCTTGCCTTCACAGTTCCAAAGTGAAAATGTTAGTCACTCAGTCATGTCTGACTCTCTGTGACCCCAAGGACTGTAGCCTACCATGCTCCTCTGTCCATAGAATTCTCCAGGAAAGAACACTGGAGTGGGTACCCATTCTGAATCTCGTGCTAATTTCACAAACCGTAATCAATAAGCAACTAAAAACAAAGTCCTGTTCTTTACTGAATTCCCATATTTCCTATAGTGTCTCTCTGAATTTTAAGAGCTTGGGCCATGATACTGTTATTGTTATTTTTGCATTAGATCCATATAATATCTTAGAAGAAATTGTCTCTTTGTTCAATGTCAGGAAGCATTTAACAGAAGGCTTCCTGTGTGCTGTTTTGGATCTGTCAGGAATTCTCTGTTCCTTATTAATTCCTGAATATTCAGGAATTAAGAGGAGAGGCAAGCCTCTCCCAGGGGCTGAGGAATCCAGGCATTTCCTTCATTAGTTTTTCTATACGGTGATAAGTACCCTCTTCCTTTTTATGAACCATATGGTAAAAGTGATTATTTACAACTCTCTCTCTCTCTTTAATATGGATCGTCTATGTTTTGTAAGTCTGGAATTTTAATCTTTATCTTTGCTGAGAATAACTACAGTATATATGCCCACATCGTGTTGATTAAAACCCCTCTGCTCCATCAGAGCTTTGGTCCCTGTGTCTTGCTTTCTCTCTCTCTCTCCCTCTCTCTATTTTTCAGGCTGATCCCCTGGAGCTCAGAGGCTCTCTGAGTTCACTTTCCTGCCTGGGCTTGCTCTGTGCCTTCACCCCATCGAGAGGGTGCCTGAGGCCTCTGTGAACAGAGCAAGCCCCATGCCAGGGGCTTTATTGGCTTTCTGAGAAAACCAATGAATATCAGCCTCTTTCTCTCTCCTTTACTTTCTTCTCAGTTGACTCCGGACCACCAGGTTCCCGTCCATTAAAGGACCTCAACAGTTCAACACATCCTTTGCTTGTAGAAACCCTGGATAATTTACACATCAATATAATATCCTTGCAAAACAAAACAAAGCACCCCCCCCACACACACACAAAAGAACAAAACTCTGCTCCTTGCCCTAATTACACATATTTCTCTGAGTATCTGAGAAATGTTTATGAAGAGTCAAAAGCCTTTTACTTTTTCAGAAGAACATATTGTCACTTCTGGGGGGAAATGCTCAAAATATATGCTATTATGGGGAATTAATAACTTCTGATTCCAATTTGACTGTTTCCACATCAAAGTATACTTTTATGATCAAAATAGCATACTCAAATTGCACAGTTATAGAGTAATCTTTCTAAAACAATGATTCCTGCTTTTAGCCATTTAAAATAATTGGCACTTTTATTTATCTAGAACATCCTTATTTACTGTCTTTCATCTATGTAATTCCTACTTAAAATTTATGTTAACTCAAATTTCATCTCCACAAGACCTTTCCTGATTCATTACTCTGATATAGCTGCCTCTATACTATGTCCCCAAAGCAACTGTTGTATAAATGTATCACAGTATTTGGTTATCATTATTTTACTGGAGTAGAAGCCTCTTATGCAGCTTTTTGGTTTTGTTTTCTTATTCATATTCCCAGAGCTTAGCAGAATCATAATATTATGTATTCAGCAAATTCTTACTGAATGAAATACATAGCTGAACATTTTAAAACTTATACTAGTTTATTGGTAACTGGGATTTTAAAAATATTTTTCTGTAATTCGATATGGAAGAATGATTTTCAACCAAGAGGATTTCATGTTTTTTTTTTTTTTTTTTTTTCCACAAAAGATTTTGATAAGGGCAAAAAAATTGATCTTTGTAGATAAAAACTTAGACTAATTAAGGAATGAAGGAAAGAACTTAATAATTACCCATAAAAAGTGATTATTCACTATTGTTGATATGGATCCAGATGACAATTTGGAATATAAATGATATGTCTGTGAGTGTTATGACTGTCAGCCTGGAATTGTACTTGGTGATTCAGGGAAGGGTAAGCTACAAAGAAGTTAATCAAACAACTCTAGTTCCCTTCTGACCTCATGTTATTGTAACAATGCACAATGACAGGTTTTCAGTTAGTATTGGTATATAAGACCTTGAGAAACGTATATGATAGTCTCAGAAATGTGAACAGAATGTCAGTTATGCTTTAGCATAATAGATGCTGCCATACTTATACAGACAGAATGCTCTGGGGGCACAGATGATAGGTCCAAGTTTTGTGGCACTTATATTGGCATAGTTCATTCTCCATATTTTGGAGTTACTACTGCACAAGGTCTGGTGAACTGCAGGCATTCAGTACCGCTTAGTTCTCAATCTCCTCTCTTTTTCTATTTTTTGTATGTTTTTGTATGTGTGTCATCAATAAATATATCAGTCTCCTTATTTTCTTCCCTTTGACCATCACTGATTTGCTCATTCTCAGATGCACATTAGGGATAAAAGAGATGGCTCTATGAAAATATCAGAGTGATATCCCTTTAGAGTATACCTGTGTTTGCTTCTTTTAATAATAAGTGAATACTTTTTTTGCAGTTGATTTGGTCAACCTTTGGCTTAGATATATTTTGTCAAAAATATATCTATAAGTCAAATCCCAGTGCGTTCTCAGGTGTCTGGTAATCAGAGAGATGCTGTGCCAAATAGACTGAGGCCACAGAGCTTCTGTTAGGGGAACAGGCTTGAACACTCTGGGGAAAAGCCAAAGGTGAGAAAGGGCAGCCCGTGAACTCACACTTGGAACTTGTGTAAAGATGTCCATGCTGTCTTCTTTGTTCAGGATACAAAGGGCATCCAGAGATCTCCCTTTCTCCAGCCTGCAAAGAAACCTCTGAAGATCAGAGAGGAGCCATGGGATATAGCTGGCTCAAATGGAGCTCTTCTCCACACAGAATAGCTCTGTCTGTACCCACTTGCAAAAGTATGTATCATTTTGTAAATCAAATTATCCAGAAAAGTTAATTAGATGTCCCCATGATTCAACAGGCCTGTGAGGGAAGTGGGCAAACATTTAAAAAAAAATTAAAAGGGTATCTCCAATATTTAGCTATAGTTCTTAGAGTAAAAGAGAACAGCTACTAAAGAAAGGGAGAACAGCTCATTAGTTGACTGTATTATACCCTGGATGAAAAGGAACTACCCATAAGCCTCTGTGCCTATGATAGCCCAAGTCTGAGGATATTTCTATACACATCAAGCAAGCTGTCTTAATTATTTGTGCTATTTCTTCCCCCTTTAAAAACTGTTTTAGAATGTAAAATCCTATTGCAAATGCGCTATCTGATTATCTCCTGCCATATGGCTATTCAAACAAAGAATTCAAGGATTTGTGGTCTATTTGAGCATACGTATGGTGTGATGCCCTGGTTTTCAAACTGTGGTCCAGAGAACTCTTCGAATATCCACAGATATGCAGCAGGAGTCCTGAAGGGGGAAGGGAAGGGGGTTTCAGTGTGTAGCCTTGGACCCTCACACCTGTGCCAAACAGAGAAGCACAGCTTTAATATGGTTAAACATAAGTTTCTGTGAAAAATTTTATTTGGAACAAAAAAGTGTTCTTAAGCTAAAAGTATATTTGAAGAACATTAGTATAATGTAAAGAATGCAAGCTATAGAAATAAATGGGCTAATGCTTTATACTGAAACTCTACTACTCGCTAAGGATATGATTCTGTGAAGACCTTATAATTTCTTTCATCTTAATTTCAGTTACCTAAAAATGGGGCCACTCTCACAGATTTTACAAGCGATTCTGTGTATTAGGTGGAAGGGAACTAACGTTTCTAGAGGCATTAATAATTACAAGGCTCTGAAGAGAAAACTATTCAATATGTTCTGTATTCCTTTCTGCTCTCCATACCACTCTGCCATGTACAGTAACTACACTAAAAACACACGTAGAACATATGTTTGATCCATGCTGGCATATTTTATATTATCATGTGTTCTGCATTGCAAGAACCTTGAGCATCAAGGTGAAATAGCATATTTTGTGAGAACTTCAACAGTTCAAAGAAAAGGATTTCATTGTTAATCCTTTGCCATCCTTTGTCTTCTTTTTTAAATGGTAACAGACTAAATCCTTGTGGGAACAATCACTGCACTTCATCCCAGGGTCACGCCCACTGCACTTCACAACATCACCCTATAGACACTTCATTACTATCTAGTTTCTTTCAATCTCTACACTTTTAAAGGTAATCAACTCTAGCTTTCTCTTAATCGCCCAGGAGATGAAACAAAAACAGACAAACAAATTAGCTAATCCTGCTTTTCTTGGCCAACCATTAAATCCTCAAACCAAATACCCTATAAAATGTTCTGAAGAGAAAAACTTTGCCGGTGGAGATATGGATGAATGGATAGATAGATAATAGATAGACAGGTATGTTTGTGACAGAATGCACTTATTACATTTTAAATGTAAAAGAAAACATATCTGGATAGGAATCAGTGGGACCTAAATTAAAGTATCTGTACTTAGTATTAGGTCAATTTATGTTCTCAAGAAGTACATAATAAAGAAAATGATTTAAGAAGATAATTATAGCAACCACTTATTGAGAACTCTCTAAGACTAGACTTTGGTAGCTGTTTTATGTATTATGAGTTTAATTTTCACAGTGTTTAAATAGTAGATATTATTAACTCCATATAGCACATTAAAATACTTGACAGTAGATATTATTGTCTCCATATACTACATTAAAATATTAAATCTTAGGAAACTAAGTAAAATGAGTTTAAGGTAGCATTCAGGATGAGTGAAAGATGGAGGTAAGAAAATTGAGACTTTTTAACAGAAATTTCCATTTCCTTAAATTAGCCCACTTTTTAAATATTTACTTTAAGCAGTGGTACTATGACTGGATGGCATCACCAATTCAATGGACATGAACTTAGAAAACTCTAGGAGATGGTGAGGGACAGAACAGGGAAGCCTAGCATACTGCAGTCCACGGGGTTGCAAAGAATCAGACTTGACTTGGCAACTGAACAACTATCCCTGTGGGGCTTCCCTGGTTCAGTTCAGTTCAGTTCAGTCAGTCGTGTCCGACTCTTTGCGACCTCATGAATTGCAGCACGCCAGGCCTCCTTGTCCATCACCAACTCCCGGAGTTCACTCAGACTCATGTCCATCGAGTCGGTGATGCCTTCCAGAGGATGCTCTGTCATCCCCTTCTCCTTTTGCCCTCAATCTCTCCCAGCATCAGAGTCTTTTCCAGTGAGTCAACTCCGCATGAGGTGGCCAAAGTACTGGAGTTTCAGCTTTAGCATCAGTCCTTCCAATGGACACCCAGGACTGATCTCCTTCAGAATGGACTGGTTGGATCTCCTTGCAGTCCAAGTGACTCTCAAGAGTCTTCTCCAACACCACAGTTCAAAAGCATCAATTCTTCGACACTCGGCTTTCTTCACAGTCCAACTCTCACATCCATACATGACCACTGGAAAAACCATAGCCTTGACAAGATGGACCTTTGTTGGCAAAGTAATGTCTTTGCTTTTGAATATGCTATCTAGGTTGGTCATAACTTTCCTTCCAAGGAGTAAGTGTCTTTTAATTTCATGGCTGCAATCACCATCTTCAGTGATTTTGGAGCCCAAAAAAATAAAGTCTGACACTGTTTCCACTGTTTCCCCATCTATTTCCCATGAAGTGATGGGACCAGATGCCATGATAATTGCACTCATCTCACACGCTGGTAAAGTAATGCCCAAAATTCTCCAAGCCAGGCTTCAGCAATATGTGAACTGTGAACTTCCAGATGTTCAAGCTGGTTTTAGAAAAGGCACAGGAACCAGAGATCAAATTGCCAACATCTGCTGGATCATAGAAAAAGCAAGAGATTTCCAGAAAAACATCTATTCCTGCTTTATTGACTATACCAAAGCCTTTGACTGTGTGGATCACAATAAACTGGGGAAAATTCTGAAAGAGATGGGAATACCAGACCACCTGACCTGTCTCTTGAGAAACCTGTATGCAGGTGAGGAAGCAACAGTTAGAATCAGACATGAAACAAAAGACTGGTTCCAAATAGGAAAAAGAGTACGTCAAGACTGCATATTGTCCCCCTGCTTATTTAACTTATATGCAGAGTACATCATGAGAAACGCTGGGCTGGAAGAAGCACAAGCTGGAATCAAGATTGCTGGGAGAAATATCAATAACCTCAGATATACGGATGACACCACCTTTATGGCAGAAAGTGAAGAGGAACTCAAAAGCCTCTTGATGAAAGTGAAAGAGGAGAGTGAAAAAGTTGGCTTAAAGCTCAACATTGAGAAAACTAAGCTTCCCTGGTGGCTCAGTGATAAAGAACCCACCTGCCAAGGTAGGAGACTTGGGTTCCATCTCTGGGTCAAGAAGATCTCCTGGGGTAGGAAATGGCAACCCAAACCAGTATTCTTGGCTTGGGAAATCTCATACATACAGGAGTCTGACAGGCTACAGTCCATGGGTTGCAAAGAGTAGGACAGGACTTAAAGACTAAGCATGCACACGCATTATTACTATGACAAATGCATTCCCATAGGGAATTACATTAATAAATATTTAGAACTGAGTATTGGCTAACAGCAAAATCTTTGATATCAAACAAAAGAATAAATTATGGCTCTAACACTAACTGTGAGAACTTGGATTAATCACAGTATATTTCTGGGTCTTGATTTGTTGTATAAAATATGTTGAGCCACCTGCAACTCACACAATTGTGTTGCGAATCATTTAACTAATGTCCGTGCAGTTTGCTTTGGATGTAGTAAGTGTTCATCAGTTTGTTGATAGAATTGAAGGTGTTTTCAGCTTGCCAAATGACCAAAATTCCCCATTTCCCCTTTGAGACATTCATCTTTCCTCATTTTTTACTGTGAACATGAGGCAAAATTCTCAACCAGATAATACAGCTATAAATGTTCACATCCAGATATCTGTCATGTGAAGTAGACCTGTTTCAACACTAACTTTTCTCACTATCTTGGACTGATAGCGTCCTTACTCCTCCATAGTCTTAGATGTCTGAGATTTAAAGGAAATAAAGAGAAATGCAATCAATCTTTGTGAAGCTATTATTTAAGAAAGGATTAAATAATATAGTCAATAAAGCAGGAATGCATTTATCATGCACTTCACAAAAATCATTTAGAAGTTATATTAAAAATTTAGGTAAATCAAAATAACTGGATCCTTTCACTTTCAATGTCTGAAGTACCTTCATAGATCTTCATTTTAATTTTATGCTTTTGTTTCATTATAACCAAATTGTCCTTGGAAGAACATTCCTGTATATTTCTTACAGCAACCATCAGGCACACTCTTTCATATAAGATTATGCACCCAATATATAATCTTACATTAAGAAATGCTACTTACAAATCTGAATTTAAAAGGTGTTTATTTCTTTTGACACTAGTGTCTATCTGCCTGCTTCTCTCAATAACGGCCAGCAATGAAATGTTTATTCTCTATTCACCAAAGCTAGCAACAAGTACAGGACTATATTTAATGGTCACACATTTCTCCCCTGATATTAAATACGTACATTCCTCTTTACATCTACAGTATAAATCTTGAACTTCCATTTCATGTAATTAAAATATATACATGCCCTTTAATGTGCATTAAAGCTGTTTAGAAATTATTTGTTTAGAAAACAAAAGTAAAAACTCCCAGCCTTGAAAATCAAAGGAAAGCAAAAATATTAGCCATTTAGTAGGAGAAAAGGCATCAATGGCAAGGCCTTGTTTCTGATACTAACAATAGTGCCTTACAAGAGTAAATCTTATTTTCATGACATTAATCAACTCCGCATTGACTATTATGGCAACTTCAGGTTCCTCAAAGACAGGAGGTATTTATCTACTGGGCTGTTCCTTCGTGGCTTTGTGCTCTGATTTAATTTTCCTCATGTACTTGATATGGATTTAGAAGTGTACCAGTGTCAGAACTGAAAAGAGAAGCAAAGAAACCCAGGAGAATTCAATGTATCATCGTGCATTTTCATTCCCTTCTCCTCTCCTTTCAGGCAGTTCTCACAGCTGTTGATTTCGTACAAGCTTCTCAGCCCACAGTGACACTCAGTGGTGGTCGAGCAGACAACAGCAGCAGTTCAGGGAACAGAACCTCAAAGAAGGCTCATCTGGTGTGTGAGGAGCTTGGGCATCTTGCTTGACTGAATCAAGACACAACTGTCTTTTCAAGGAGAGCGCTCTTAGTTTGTAATGACTATAACTTTTAAAATGCTGGCTCATCATCACAATTATTTTCACCGGGCATTTTACCAAGGAAGAAAATTAGCCTCTTTATTGGAAATGCATAAAAGATAAACATCTTTTTATCAGAATGTCCTACCTTCTATAAACTCAGAAAACAACAAAAACAAGAACAAACAAAGCACACTCACACTCGTTTCCCAGTCTTGCAGGCCGGTATGGTAGCAGGTAGTCACATGTGGCTATTGAGCCCTTTAAGAGTGGCAAAGGTGAGAAAATGAAGTTTTAAATTAGTTGAATTTAACTTTAATTAAGTTCAAAGAAAAAAGCAGGTACAAGCTTACCTTGTGTAACCATGCTTTGTTTTATTGCTTTTTACAGATTATAGCGTTCGTAACTAATTGCAGGTTTGCAGTAGCCCTGTGTGGGCCGAGGCTGTCGGGTCATTTCTCCAGCAATATGTGCTCACTTTGTGTCACTATGTCACGTGTTTTTAATTCTCACAATACTTAGTACTGTTTCATTATTAGATTTACAATTGGGATCTGAGATCAGTGGGGTCTTTGAAGTTGTTGGAAATTTTGTACATATTTGGAACAACTTGAGCATGTAAATTTTTTCAGTTGTAAATTTTATGAAATTTGGATAAGATAAATTATTCTCAATGAAAATTTTGCTTACAAATTGAGATGAATTATAAGTATAAAATACACATTTGCCTTTGAAAGATATAAGAAAAAATAATATAAAATATCTCATGAATAATTTTATAATTATTTAATAGTAATTTTATACTAATTTCATATTGAAGTGATATTTTGTATATAATGAATTAAAATGTGTTATTAACATTACATCCTCCTGTTTCATTTTATCTTTATTGACACTGCTTCAAAATAAATTAAAATTAAATACATTACTGATGTTATATTTGTATTAGGCAGTATTGCTTTAGATGGTGAATTATCCAGGCTCTTCTTTCAAATCTACTTAAAGAACCAAATTTAGATGCCTTTGATTTCTGATTTTTCCTAAGGTTAAAAATTTTTAATGGGAATAAGCAGTAAACAAACAAAAAAAGAAATAAAAAAGAAACGCACTAGGAAAAATAAATGCAAAAAGGCAAAATGGTTATTTGAGGTGGCCTTACAAATAACTGAGAAAAGAAGAGAGGTTAAAGGTAAAGGAGAAAAGGAAAGATATATAAATCTGAATGCAGCTTCCAGAGAATAACAAGGAGAGATAAGAAAGCCTTCCTAAGTGATCAATGCAAAGAAATAGAGGAAAACAACAGAATGGGAAAGACTAGAGATCTCTTCAAGAAAACTGGAGATGCCAAGGAAACATTTTGTGCAAAGAAGGGCTCAATAAAGTATGGACCTAACAGGAGTAGAAGATATTAAGAAAAGGAGGCAAGAATATATGGAGGAACTATACAAAAAAGACCTTAATGACCCAGATAACTAGATGGTGTGATCACTCACCTAGAGCCGGACAT
This sequence comes from Bos indicus x Bos taurus, assembly GCF_003369695.1. NCBI lineage: Eukaryota > Metazoa > Chordata > Mammalia > Artiodactyla > Bovidae > Bos > Bos indicus x Bos taurus. Next base: position 36,917,882 of record NC_040104.1, read on the forward strand.
CCTGGAATTTGAAATCAAGTGAGCCTTAGGAAGCATCACTACGAACAAAGCTAGTGGAGGTGATGGAATTCCGGTGGAGCTATTTGAAATCCTAACAGATGATGCTATGAAAGTGCTGCATTCAATATGCCAGCAAATTTGGAAAACTCAACAGTGGCCACAGGACTGGAAGAGGTCAGTTTTCTTTCCATTCCCAAAGAGGGGCAATGGCAAAGAACATTCAAACACAATTGCACTCATCTCACACGCTAGTAAAGTCATGCTCAAAATTCTCCAAGCCAGGCTTCAGCAGTATATAAACCTAGCGAGAACTTCCAGATGTTCAAGCTACATTTAGAAAAGATAGAGGAACCAGAGATCAAATTATCAACATCCACTGGATCATCAAAAAAGCAAGAGAATTCCAGAAAAATACCTACTTCTGCTTTATTTAACACCAAAGCCTTTGTATGGATCTCAACAAACTGTGGAAAATTCTTCAAGAAATGGTAATGCCAGACCTCCATCCCTGCCTCCTGAGAAATCTGTATTCAGGTCAAGACGCAACAGTTAGAACCATACATGGAACAAAGAACTGGTTCCAAATCAGGAAAGTAGTATGTCAAGGCTGTATATGGTCATCCTGCTTATTTAGCTTATATGCAGAGTACATCATGTGAAATGACAGGCTGGATGAAGCACAAGCTGGAATCAGATTGCTGGGAAAAATATCAATAACCTCAAACATGCAGATGACACCACTCTTATGTCAGAAAGCAAAGAGGAACTCACGAGCTTCTTGATGAAAATCAAAGAGGAGAGTGAAAAAGCTGGCTTAAAACTCAACATTCAAAACACAAAGGCCATGGCATCTGGTCCCATCACTTCCTGGAAAATGGATGGGGAAACAATGTAAACAGTGAGAGACTTTATTTTCTTGGGCTCCAAAATCACTGCAGATGGTGACTGCAGCCATGAAATTAAAAGATTCTTGCTCCTTGGAAGAAAAGCTATGACCAACCTAGACAACATATTAAAAAGCAGAGACATTCCTTTGGTGACAAAGGTCCATCTAGTCAAAGCTATGGTTTTTCCAGTAGTCATGTATGGATGTGAGAGTTGGACATAAAGAAAGCTGAGCACCAAAGAATAATTGCTTTTGAACTGTGGTGTTGGAGAAAACTCTTGAGAGTCCCTTGGACTGCAAGGAGGTCAAACAAGTCAATCCTAAAGGAAATCAGTCCTGGATATTCATTGGAAAGACTGATGCTGAAGCTGAAACTCCAATACTTTGGCCACCTGATGCGAAGAACTGACTCACAGGAAGAGACCCTGATGCTGGGAAAGATTGAAGGTGGGAGGAGAAGGGGATAATAGAGGATGAGATGGTTTGATGGCATCACCGACTCAATGGACATGAGTTTGAGCAGGCTCCAGGAGCTGGTGATGAACATGGAAGCCTGGCATGCTACAGTCCATGGGGTGGCAAAGATTGGACATCTTGAGTGACTAAACTGAACTGAAGCACTAAACATGGATGACATAATAAACAGAGCCCTGTGTTTTCTTGTTTTGCAAAAAGACATTCTTCCTAAATGCAAGATTTTGCTGTAATCATTTTAACAGAAATCTATTAGTGCTAACTCTTTTTCTGACATTGTACTAGGCCTTGGATAAACACTGGGGAATAGAAGACAAATGGTTCACGACTTATAAATCTTATAAACTAGTAACACAGACAAACAGTAAACAAGTATATAAAGGAAGATTGGATTGAGTACCATAAAGAAATAGATGGGGTTTTGTTGTTATTCAGTAGCTAAGTTATGTCTGATTCTTTGTGACTCCAATGGACTGTAGCTCGTCAGGCTCCTCTGTCCTCCACTATCTCCCAGAGTTTGCTCAAATTCATGTCCATTGAGTCTGTATTGCTATCTAACCATCTCATCCTCTGTCGCCCTTTTCTCCTTTTGCCTTTAATCTTTCCCAGCATCAAGGTATTTTCCAATGAGTCCACTCTTCATATCGAGGTGGCCAAAGTATGGTAGCTTCAGCCTCAGCCACAGTCCTTCCGGTGAATAATCAGGGTTGATTTCCTTTAGGATTGACTGGTTTGGTCTCCCTGCTGTCCAGGGGGTTCTCAAGAGTCTTCTCCAGCACCACAATTTGAAAGTATCAATTCTTTGGCATTCAACCTTCTTATGGACCAATTTTTCACATCCATAAATATATGAAAAAATGGGGTTTAGGGGCAGAGAATAATAAGGCTGGAGGAATACCTACATGGGTTCACAAAGCAAGTGTTTTCTGAGGCTGTGACTTTCAAACAAAGGCTTGACAGAAGAGTAGAAACTGGTCAAAGAACCAGGAAGACAGAATTCAGTGCAGAATTAGAGCATGTGAAATAACCTGGGGAAGAAAAGATCTTAAGGTACAACACTTGAAAAATGAGAAAGGTCAATGAGACAGTAGCTCAAGGAGTGAGTGTAGCCATGGCCAGAGCCATGAGGCTGGAATAGTTCACCAACCTGAGTCTTTTGGTACCTGGCAGGCCAAGGCAAGGAGTCTGGATTTTGTTCAAAGTGTAATATGGTAATATCTTTAAGCATAAGAGAAATAGTATAGTTTCATAACTCTGTTACTTAGAGATTAGATTGGTGAGAAGAAAGATGGTAAGAAGGGAGATTCAGAAACAGGATGTAATGAATTTTCAGATAGGACATGGTGATGTCCTGGAATTAGGGAATGGGAAAGTATAAATGGAGAGGTTGGAACCTTTGCTATGTATGTGTATGTACACCACTCCCCTTCCCTGCCAAAGACTGTTAGCTCATTGAAGATTTGAATCGTGTATAATTCACCTTACACAGATATATCTTGGTCAGAGCTAACAATAATTGATGATTGCTAAACATTGAGTTTTCTTTTTTTTAATAGATTAAAAACTATTTTAAAACCTTACACACTTTCTATGTCTCTGTATTACTTAGAAAGTGAAGTCCAAACTTCTTAGAATGACATTTGAATTGCAATGAAGTATGACTCCAAGCAATTTCAACCAATGTTTCTTCCACCATTTTCAGTACTCACTTGAGACTCAATACCCATACTCCCATGGGTATTGAGACTCACTTGCAATACCCATGTCTCTTTCTTTACCCAGCCCCAAACAACTAATTTAAATCCCACCAAGGATAAGCATTGATCACTTGACATCAAGAGTAGAAGCCAGAGCTCACACTTTGATTTTTGGCTCTAGCTCTGGCAAGATACATGCTGTATCTCAGGCACTTGCTATATAGGTGATGGTAAACTCAGATGATGCCAAATGATGATGTCACCCTTCTTCTCCTTAATGCTCTCACTTTCTTCATGATGAAATCCTAACAACCGTAACTTTACAGTCTTTCATGAAGGAGAAGGAAGGCTATATATCAGATTCAAGCTAAAAATCTGCTTTTGAATAATCTTGAAAAATTGGTATCCATCATATCTTTCTGGAAGCATCAACCAAGGTCAATGAGTAGAACTTCATTTGTAATATCTGGCCATGAGTTTAAGAATCCAGAATCTAGTTATTTTATTGCTACAGCCCTCTGCTTTATCTTAATTGGGCAGAAAGAAAGATTAGTCAAATAAAAGTCAATGCTGATAATATAGTCCAAAATTCTGAAGAAATGTACGGTTTTCCAGAAGGAATTAAAGCCTCTTCAGACCACAATAGTATATTTGTTGGAGTATCGTTAGCAACTTTTTTTCACTCTTACACATTTGTCAGTTACTTTTTTTCAACATAAACAATGTATTAGATGGATAAAATAATATAAAATATATCAAATATAAAACATTTGATAAAATGTTGCATCAGAAAAACTGTGTGAAAATTAATTTGACAATGTAGATAGTATGTAAGAATTAGAAGATAGATAACCAACTGGTGGTCATGTATGGATGTGAGAGTTGGACTACAAAGAAAGCTGAATGCCGAAGAATTGATGCTTTTGAACTGTGGTGTTGGAGAAGACTCCTGAGAGTCCCTTGGACTGCAAGGAGATCCAACCAGTCCATTCTAAAGGAGATCAGCCCTGGGTGTTCTTTGGAAGGAATGATGCTGAAGCCCAAACTCCAGTACTTTGGCCACCTGATACAAAGAGTTGACTCATTGGAAAAGACTCTGATGCTGGGAGGGATTGGGGGCTGGAGGAAAAGGGGATGACAGAGGATGAGAAGGCTGGGTGGCATCACTGACTCGATGGAAGTGAGTTTGAGTGAACTCCAGGAGATGGTGATGGACGGGGAAGCCTGGTATGCTGTGATTCATGGGGTTGCAAAGAGTCGGACATGACTGAGTGACTGAACTGAACTGAACTGAATCAACTGGTGAATAATCAATCAATGCTTACAGTCCAATGGTTTTATATATATATATATATTTTTTTTTTTTCTATGACACTTTCAAGTCAATATTATCCCATGAAAGTGTTGTATTTTCTGGGATACACTTTGGTTTCTAAAAAAAGGTTATCTTAAAATTGATTTGTAATTTAGATTTACAAAATTTTTTCACAAAATTGCATTGCATCAATCCTGAACAAACAACTCATCAGGACCAATAAACATAGTGTGATCCCACTATTGAAAAATGAGCTTTGCCACAGCCAACAATTAACATGGGAATGGTAAGCTCATTCCAAAACCTGTCGGAACATATGGGTAATTACTGAAGAATGATGACACCAATGTATCATCAAGCAAAGCTGGTATTCTCTACTTTAGAGAATGGACTGTTTCCTACTAAATAGTGTTTTGCTGCTTAATGATACTATACGAACATAATAATCAAGAACCCTAGAGTGCTAGGTTAGAAAATGATGAAGATACACTGACCCAGAATAGAGGTGAAGGAGAAGGTGTCTCTGTCAATAAGATAATCAAAACACAGACCTGGATTATGAGAAAGACAGAGACGTGGAATTTCATTCCAATATGATCCTGGGTGGTTGAGTCCATACTTCGGTGAAAGGACCAAGCTTCTTTACCATTAACATGATACCCACAGGCTCAATGCTCTTTATTCTCTCTTGATGTCACAATCCCTATAGTACATTTTCATCCTAGGACTATCTTGATTTTCAAGACCTCAGCAAAAACTTCTTTGCTGACTCCAACATTTCACGAGTCCATGAATGGTCATGGTCCCCACCCATGACCCCTTAATTTCAAGAGCATTTGTGGTCTAAATTATATAATTTATCAACTTGCCATGAAACACCTGTGGTTGATGTCACATCATTAGTGTCCATTTCACCTCCCCAAATATATTTTAATTAAAAAAAATCAAATTACACTTTGTTGTCCCTCTTCCCTGCCCCCTAGATTATGAAATTGTGAAGGTTTAGGTATTAATTCCACTAGCTATCTGACAGGCGAAGTGAGTAAAATATCACCCCCAATATTTTAGTCTCCTTGTCTTTAAAATAGACATAGCAATGTCTATCTTGGACTCTCGTAAGTACTGAGCACATAACAAACGCGAATGTACTTTGTGTAGCTCTACTACTCAATGGATATGTCTCCTTTGTCCTTCTTCATTATCATGATCTAGTGCTGTGTTGGGGCTATTGTAGAAACTCAATAATGAGCTGACTTTTCACTTAATCTTCCTAATCCTTGCTCTGAAATGCTTCTTATTCCATCTTCTTTTAGCTTCAGGGCTGATGAAGATATATCACTGAACTGGCATTAAAAGGTCAAAGAGCTTTATGTGAAACAACTCAGACACTTCAACATCAAAGTACCTTGAAATACAGAACAGCAACACAGTTCTATGTGTTCACTCTTGCAAGAGATGGAAGAGGGAAGATCTGGGGGAAACAGAACTGACAGAGCTTCCTAACTTGCTCCACTGTATTTTTCCAATATCTCCAGGATATGAGAAAGAAGTATACTGCCTTTCTCTTTCGGCAATATTCCCCAGTGATGAGAGAATTAATAAGAGCCATTCAGGAGGCAGAGATGACACTGTATAACAGAAGAGACTATGAGCACGATATCCATACTTTGATTGGGAAGGCCCCTCCAAGGAGATTACATAAAGTAGTAATTTACCTACATCCGTCCCTTCTCTTCTGGGCGTGTGCTTTGGGGGTACACTGGTACATGGGTGGTGCCTTGTTTGCTGTCATATCCCAAACACAGAGCATGCTCTAGTAGACACTAATTACATATTTGTTGGGTGGGGCTATTTTGTCTGCTAAAATGGAAGAAAGTTAATCTTGCTCATGCCAAGCTTCCAACTTCATTTCTCTTCAATCTCTGTCACACAGAGCAGACTAAATTGTAATGGAAAAAAGCAGATAGACCTACATTCAGATAAAGGATAGATACTTACTAGCTGAATGACATTGAGTCATTAATGAAATAAACATTGTCTTCTTCATTATTAGCATTATACACATCAATGATTCTGACTTTGCAGAATTAAGCAGTTACTTCTCTGATACATAACTACTTTAAAAAAAATTACCAATCATGCTAGGGTTATAGGCTTAGGTTTATGCTTAACAGTCTATCAAGTGTTTAACTAGCTGCCCTGCAGACACTGCAAATCCATTACAAACAAAATCGAACTCATTATTTCACAACTAACAATTTATTCCAGTGAAAATTACCACTTACCAAATTACCACTTAACAACTTAGGGTCCATCAGAAACCTGGGAGTCATATTCAACTTACTCATCTGAATACTGCCAACTCTTCTTGCTTTTACTTTTATTTATCTATTAGTCAATAAATTAATAAACAAATAAATTAATAAGCAAGCTTAAATAAAGTAAATAAACAAATAAGCTTCTATCATTTATTATTTATCTATTTATTAGTCAATCCAGTCCATGTTTCCCTCTCTATTTCCATTCCTTCTAGCTCTGATGTAATTGTCATTCTTTCCTGGATTTCTCACAGTCTGCAAACCATCTTTTCCACATTTCAGCCAAAACCATCTTTCTAAAATCCAATCAGTTCTGAATATGATTCTGTTAAAGTTTCATATGTTTTTAATGTAAAAATTATAATAACAATAATAATAGGAATTTACTGAGCAGTGACCATATATCAGGAACTTTGGAAAAGAGAGAAGGAATACAAAGCAATGAGAAGAACAGATACTAAGACACTCAGGCACTAATAAAAATGACAACTCAGAGACTGGAAAATACTTGGTCATGACTATGGCACAGTGGGTTTGAGGGAATTGTAAGAACTGAGTGTGAGGAAGTGGATGGAGGTAGATCATGAAAGGCTTTACTGCTAGGGGGGGTGTGGGTGTGGGTGTGTATGTGTATGCTTATTTTCTTTATTTTTATGTACTGGATGCAATAGAACTGAGCACCATCTTTGCCATCAACAAATTCTGCATTTTTATGAAAGCAGTCACATAGCAATGTCTAAAGAGAAGCCAAATTTCTTAAATAAAACAAACAAACAAACAAACAAAAAACCCGTCAGGTAGAAACAGAGAACTCTATGCTGGAAAGGGTGTGGAAAAAAGGGAACCCTCTTGCACTGTTGATGGGAATGTAAACTGATATAGTCACTATGGAAAAAAGTATGGAAATTCCTTCAAAACTAGGAATAAGACCACCATATGACCCAGCAATATCACTTATATGCATATACTCTGAAGAAACCAAAACTGAAAAAGACACATGTACCCCCAGTATTCATTGCAGGACTATTTACAATAGCTAAGACAAGGAAGCAACTGAGATGTCCATTGACAAATGAATGATAAAAGAAGCTGTGGTACATATATATATATATACATATATATATATATATATATATAATGGAATATTACTCATCCATAAAAAAGAACATATTTGAGTCAGTTCTAATGAGGTGGATGAACCTAGAGCCTATTATACAGAGTGAATTAAGTCAGAAAGAGAAAAACAAATATCACACAAGAAATGCATATATATGGAATCTAGAAGGATGGTGCTGATGAACCTGCTCACAGAGCAGCAATGGAGACATAGAGAAAAGACTTATGGACAAGGGTGGAGGAGGAGAGGGAGAGGTGAGATGAATGAGAAAGCAGCATGGAAGCAAGTACAATAACATATGTGAATAGAGAGCCAACAGGAATTTGCTGTATGACTCAGGGAACTCAGACTGGGGCTCTGTAATAACCCAGAAGGCTGGGAATGTGCAGGAGGTGGGTGGGAGATTCAAGAAGGAGGGGAATATGCAACCCTATAGTTAATTCATGTTGATGTATGACAGAAATCAAACTAATACTGTAAAGCAATTATCAATCAATTAAAAATAAATATAGTTACCTATATATAGGTCTTTAGTTTCTTTAGGTAGATATTGCCAACATCTGCTGGATCATAGAAAAAGCAAGAGAGTTCCTTCCAAAAAAATATCTATTTCTGCTTTACTGACTATGCCAAAGCCTTTGACTGTGTGGAACACAATAAATGGTGGAAAATTCTTCAAGAGATAGGAATACCAGACCACCTGATCTGCCTCTTGAGAAATTTGTATGCAGGTCAGGAAGCAACAGTTAGAACTGGACATGGAACAACAGACTGGTTCCAAATAGGAAAAGGAGTTCGTCAAGGCTGCATATTGTCACCCTGTTTATTTAACTTATATGCAGACTATATCATGAGAAATGCTGGACTGGAAGAAACACAAACTGGAATCAAGATTGCCAGGAGAAATATCAGTAACCTCAGATATGCAGATGACACCACCCTTACGGCAGAAAGTGAAGAGGAACTCAAAAGCCTCTTGATGAAAGTGAAAGTAGAGAGTGAAAAAGTTGGCTTAAAGCTCAACATTCAGAAAACAAAGATCATGGCATCCATGCCCACCACTTCATGGGAAATAGATGGGAAAACAGTGGAAACAGTGTCAGACTTTATTTTTCTGGGCTCCAAAATCACTGCAGATGGTGACTGCAGCCATGATATTAAAAGACGCTTACTCCTTGGAAGGAAAGTTATGACCAACCTAGATAGCATATTCAAAAGCAAAGACATTATTTTGCCAACAAAGGTCCATCTAGTCAAGGCTATGATTTTTCCAATGGTCATGTATGGATGTGAGAGTTGGACTGTGAAGAAAGCTGAGTGTCGAAGAATTGATGCTTTTGAACTGTGGTGTTGGAGAAGACTCTTGAGAGTCCCTTGGACTGCAAGGAGATCCAACCAGTCCATTCTGAAGGAGATCAGCCCTGGGATTTCTTTGGAAGGAATGATGCTAAAGCTGAAACTCCAGTACTTTGGCCACCTCATGTGAAGAGTTGACTCATTGGAAAAGACTCTGATGCTGGGAGGGATTGGGGGCAGGAGGAGATGGGGACGACAGAGGATGAGATGGCTGGATGGCATCACTGACTCGATGGATGTGAGTCTGAGTGAACTCCGGGAGTTGGTGATGGACAGGGAGGCCTGGTGTGCTGCAATCCATGGGGTCGCAAAGAGTCGGACACGACTGAGCGACTGATCTGATCTGATCCCTAAGTATTTTATTCTTTTCATTGCAATGGTGAATGGAATTGTTTCCTTAATTTCTCTATTTTCTCATTATTAGCGAATAGGAATGCAAGGGATTTCTGTGTGTTGATTTTATATCCTGCAACTTTACTATATTTATTGATTAGCTCTAGTAATTTTCTGGTGGAGTCTTTAAGGTTTTCTATGTAGAGGATCATGTCATCTGCAAACAGTGAGACTTTTACTTCTTCTTTTCCAATTTGGATTCCTTTTATTTCCTTTTCTGCTCTGACTGCTGTGGCCAAAACTTCCAAAACTATGTTGAATAGTAGTGGTGAGAGTGGGCACCCTTATCTTGTTCCTGACTTTAGGGGAAATGCTTTCAATTTTTCACCATTGAGGATAATGTTTGCTGTGTGTTTGTCATATATAGCTTTTATTATGTTGAGGTATGTTCCTTCTATTCCTGCTTTCTGGAGAGTTTTTATCATAAATGGATGTTGAATTTTATCAAAGGCTTTCTCTGCATCTATTGAGATAATCATATGGCTTTTATTTTTCAATTTGTTAATGTGATGTATTACATTGATTGATTTGTGGATATTGAAGAATCCTTGCATCCCTGGGATAAAGCCCACTTGATCATGGTGTATGATATTTTTAATGTGTTGTTGGATTCTGATTGCTAGAATTTTATTAAGGATTTTCGCATCTATGTTCATCAGTGATATTGGCCTGTAGTTTTCTTTTTTTTTGGCATCTTTGTCAGGTTTTGGTATTAGGTTGATGGTGGCTTCATAGAATGAGTTTGGAAGTTTGCCTTCCTCTGCAATTTTCTGGAAGAGTTTGAGTATGGTAGGTGACAGCTCTTCTCTAAATTTTTGGTAGAATTCAGCTGTGAAGCTGTCTGGACCTGGGCTTTTATTTGCTGGAAGATTTCTGATTACACTTTCAATTTCCATGCTTGTGATGGGTCTGTTAAGATTTTCTGTTTCTTCTTGATTTAGTTTTGGAAAGTTGTACTTTTCTAAGAATTTGTCCATTTCTTCCACGTTGTCCATTTTATTGGCATATAATTGCTGATAGTAGTCTCTTATGATCCTTTGTATTTCTGTGTTGTCTGTTGTGATCGCTCCATTTTCATTTCTAATTTTATTGATTTGATTTTTCTCCCTTTGTTTCTTGATGAGTCTGGCTAATGGTTTGTCAATTTTATTTATCTTTTCAAAGAACCAGCTTTTGGCTTTGTTGATTTTTTCTATAAACCAAAATGACACTAATAGATGGAGAAATATACCATGTTCATGGGTTGGAAGAATCAATATAGTGAAAATGAGTATACTACCCAAAGCAATCTATAGATTCAATGCAATCCCTATCAAGCTACCAATGGTATTTTTCACAGAGCTAGAAAAAATAATTTCACAATTTGTATGGAAATACAAAAAACCTCGAATAGCCAAAGCAATCTTGAGAAAGAAGAATGGAACTGGAGGAATCAACCTGCCTGACTTCAGGCTCTACTACAAAGCCACAGTCATCAAGACAGAATGGTACTGGCACAAAGACAGAAATATAGATCAATGGAACAAAATAGAAAGCCCAGAGATAAATCCACGCACCTATGGACACCTTATCTTTGACAAAGGAGGCAAGGATATACAATGGAGAAAAGACAATCTCTTTAACAAGTGGTGCTGGGAAAACTGGTCAACCACCTGTAAAACAATGAAACTAGAACACTTTCTAACAACATACACAAAAATAAACTCAAAATGGATTAAAGATCTAAACATAAGACCAGAAACTATAAAACTCTTAAAGGAGAACATAGGCAAAACACTCTCCGACATACATCACAGCAGGATCCTCTATGACCCACCTCCCAGAATATTGGAAATAAAAGCAAAAATAAACAAATGGGATCTAATTAAAATTAAAAGCTTCTGCACAACAAAAGAAACTATAAGCAAGGTGAAAAGACAGCCTTCAGAATGGGAGAAAATAATAGCAAATGAAGTAACTGACAAACAACTAATTTCAGAAATATACAAGCAACTCCTGCAGCTTAATTCCAGAAAACTAAATGACCCAATCAAAAAATGGGCCAAAGATCTAAATAGACATTTCTCCAAAGAAGACATTCAGATGGCTAACAAACACATGAAAAGATGCTTAACATCGCTCATTATCAGAGAAATGCAAATCAAAACCACAATAAGGTACCATTTCATGCCTGTCAGAATGGCTGTGATCCAAAGTCTACAAGCAACAAATGCTGGAGAGGATGTGGATAAAAGGAAACCCTCTTACACTGTTGGTGGGAATGCAAACTAGTACAGCCACTATGGAGAACAGTGTGGAGGTTCCTTAAAAAACCGGAAATAGAACTGCAACCACCAGCAATCCCACTGCTGGGCATACACATCGAGGAAACCAGAATTGAAAGAGACACGTGTACCCCAGTGTTCATCGCAGCACTGTTTATAACAGCCAGAACATGGAAGCAACCTAGATGTCCATCAGCAGATGAATGGATAAGAAAGCCATGGTACATATACACAATGGAGTATTACTCAGCCATTAAAAAGAACACATTTGAATCAGTTCTAATGAGGTGGATGAAACTGGAGCCTATTATACAAAGTGAAGTAAGCCAGAAAGAAAAACACCAATACAGTATACTAATGCATATATATAGAGTTTAGAAAGATGGTAACGACAACCCTGTATGCGAGACAGCAAAAGAGACACTGATGTATAGAACAGTCTTTTGGACTCTATGGGAGATGGGGCGGGGCGGGGGGGATGATTTGGGAGAATGGCATTAAAACATGTATAATATCATATAAGAAATGAATCGCCAGTCCAGGTTCGATGCAGGATACAGGCAGCTTGGGGCTGGTGCACTGGGATGACCCAGAGGGATGGTATGAGGAGGGAGGTGGGAGGGGGGTTGAGGATGGGGAACACGTGTTACACATGTGGTGGATGCATGTTGATGTATGGCAAAACCAATACAATATTGTAAAGTAAAAAATATATAAATACATAAATAAATAATAAAATAAATATAAGTATAAAAAAAGAAACAGAGAACTTTATGATCTTTACCTTCAATCATATTGATTTTAATACAAATCATTATTGCTCCTCTAAACAATTGCCACTTTTTTTCATCCAAAGTAAGCCCATCAAACAATAGTCATATAGAAAGTAACAGGTACATATGCATGTATTTAATAGACAATAAGTTCCTCATGACTATTAGGTTAGAGAGCTTAAAATCAGAGAAGCATTGTACAGGTGTCTTTCAGGTGGTGAATTAAGGCCCAGAACATAGATAAATCTCACTAAAATTCATATAGCAAAAAACAATAAAATATTCATTTTCTTCTTGATAAAGAAAATTGAAATCAGTATTCTTGGTACCCCTGCATATTCTGTAAGTTTACTGATTTAATTCTTTGATGTCAGAAAAACCCATGTTTTTTTGTTTTTCTTTCTTTTTCCGTTTCTATCATTAGAACCCAGTCCAAATTACCACCACTTTAAAGATGTTCTCCATTCAGAAGCATAGTATTCTTTCTCAGCTTATAACCCTTCTAGAAGCTCCCTATTGATCTTAAAAGTAAAAGTGTTAGACACTCAGTCATGTCCTACTCTTCATGATCCCATGGACTGCAGCCCACCAGACTCCTCTGTCCATGGGATTCTCCAGACAAGAATACTGGAGTGGGTTGCCATTCCCTTCTCCAGGGGATCTTCCTGACCAAGAGATCGAACCCAGGTCTCCTGCATTGCAGATTCTTTACCATCTGAGCTATCAGTGAAGCTCTGTTGATCTTAAAACAGCAACCTAAATTCTCAGGCTCTCCAGGCTCTTGGCTTCAGCACTTCTGTAACTTCACTGCTTCCGGTCTCCCTCACTGTGGCCAATGCCTCTCTTCCTTTCCTCAGGGTCCTTTCAAGGACTATCCCTTTGTGGAGATGCCCTCACCCCAGTCTCCTATTAATTTATTTGGGTATATCACTCAATCACAATAACAGTTTCCAAGAAGCTTAATTAAAATAATTATTACTATCAGTGCATCAGTTTCTAATCTTTTTCTCCTGGTATTGTAAAACAATTGTAAATATTTTTATTGAACTAGAAAATATACATGGGAAAATGTACATAATGTGAGTGTGCAACTCAAAAAAAATTCACAAGGTAATGCTGCCATGCTTTATTTGATTTTTGATGCAATTAATTGGGATTCTGATTAAGCATTTGCCCTGTGATTTGAAATATGCTCAGTCTGTGAAGGCAATGGCACCCCACTCCAGTACTCTTGCCTGGACAACCCCATGGACGGAGGAGCCTCATAGGCCATGGGGTCCATGGGGTCCATGGGGTCCATGGGGTCACTAAGAGTCAGACACGACTGAGCAACTTCACTTTCACTTTTCACTTTCCTGCATTGGAGAAGGAAATGGCAACCCACTCCAGTGTTCTTGCCTGGAGAATCCCAGGGACAGAGGAGCCTGGTGGGCTTCTGTCTATGGGGTCGCACAGAGTCGGATACGACTGACACGACTTAGCAGCAGCAGCAGCAGCAGCAGCAGCAGTCTGTGAAGGATACAAACAAATCAAAGAAGAACTGTTCTTCATCTTCACGGACCTTTTGATGAGATCTACACAATAGGACCATTAGGAATGGGACAGGCTAGAAACGATTCATTCATCCATTCAGTCATCTAGTATTTATTGTTATTACTGGGTGCAAAATCTGGAACAAAAATGATGGATTCAGTCCCTGTCCTGATTGAGTTCAACTAAGTGAATAAAGTGTAAGTCGTGTGACAGTGAGTTCTATATGCTATGGATGTTCATGTGAACAAATGTTATCTGCAGTTTGCGAAGCATGGGGTTGGGATGTGGTCATAGAAGGGAAAGTTTTCTAAAGGAAATCAGAGTGAAACTAAGACTTGAAAGTTAAAGGGCAGCTAGTCAGCAATGGGAGGTAAAGGGTGAAGCATCTTGCAGGCAAAGTCCAAATCATCTGATTTTTCATCTGACTTTTCCCCAGAGAAGTAAAAAGAGCTTACCATATTTGGAGAACTGAACACATTTCAATATGGCTAGGTCATAAGCAAGTTGGAGAAAGTGCCTATCTGATGACTGAGTTAGAAAGAGAAACTGACAAAGCCTACTTTCACAAACATGTCTATTTCTATAGTACAATATAGACTTGTCTCACAGGATATTTTTTTAATCAAGTTATAAAATCTATTTGAAACTGCAAGTCAGATATTCTGAACACCAAAATGTAAGATCCAGGCATGAGAACCAGAAAGGCTGCTTGGACTGGTCTCTAAGGATTGTGTGCAATTATCTAAAGTGAAAGGTAGAATGGGAAGATACTGAGCAGGCAGGACTCACTGAATGCAAGAGGAACCAGCCAGGTCATGATTGTTGTTATTATTGTTCAGTCACTAAGTCCTGTCCGACTTTTTGTGACCCGATGGACTGTAGCCCTCTAAGCTCCTCTGTCCATGGAATTTTCCAGGCAAGAACACTGGAGTGGATTGCCGTTTCCTTATACAAGTTATCTTCCTGATCCAGAGACTGAACCCACATTTCCTGCATTGGCAGGTGGATTCTTTAAGACTAAGCCACCAGGGAAGTCCCAGGTCATGATTGTGGAGTCAATAAAGCTTGTTCCCAGGGCAGGATTTACTATGTGTGTAAAAAGCAGTCAGTATAGAGATGTTCCTGTCACTGTAAGCCAAAGAGAAAACTTCTAAGAAAATGAAAGATAATCATCTATTTGCTGTACTTTACACATTAGCTGTAGGCTTTGACTTTTCTATCAACTGAGGAAAAGTAGATGCAGAGGACAGGGAGCTACCGCCTTACATCTAAGGATCAACTAGATGTTGTTATCAGTGGGCCTAACAATTCTGATACTTCTTACCCATTCTTCCTAGGAAACCATGACTGAGCCCTTGCTACTGGCCTGATGCAAACACTAGGAGCATGGTAAAGAATAGGAGATTTTGGATTTCTCTAATGAAGCCTATGTTGCTAAAATAGAGACAGAAAAGGGTGACTAAACAAACAAATAAGATGACTTCAATTAGTATTACTCAAGGAAGAAAAGAAACTACTTTAGATGGCAGTCAAGGAAAGCTCTTGGGAAAGATGTTTGACCTGCAACCCAATGAAAAAAGAAATATACCAGGAGAAAGAACTTGATGACAGATGAAACTTCAAAGGCAAAGACTCTAATACAGGAATGAGTTTGGCTGGCTGCAGTGACGTAAAGGAGGGCAGTGAGATAAAGGGGGACAATGTCAAAGGAGCATCACTGATCTCTAGACCATCCAGGATATCTACACCAGCTCTCCAGAGCACTTCTAGAACATCTGGCTCTCTAGAGCAATAACAGGAAGAATGCTAGAAGCTGCATTCATGGAAGCCAGCAGCTGCAAGGTAACTGGGGCCATTATATATCAACAAGTGTGGATTTTATTCTAAGAAAAACAATGACTTATTTTTCCTAGCTGTGTTATAGCTAAACTTTTGTAAAGAAAGTCATTCATGGAAGCATGGAGGCAATAATCTAGGCAAGATTTAATACAAACCTAGGCTACACACCAATCTTGAAATAGGTTCATAGCAGTGATGTCAGAGAAAGACGTTAAATTCAAGATATATTTTTCAGGTATAGTGGGCAGAATATTGTGATGGATGGTATACGGTGCATGAAGCAAAGAAAGAAATCCAGGAGGATCCTTCATTTCCTAGTTTCAGCAAATTGTAGATGGTGATGTTGATTAGCCAAGAAACAAGGTTTTTATAAAGGTAATTATTAGATGATAGTAAGCCTCTACCACAGTATATTCCACATTTAATTATAGGGGGAAAGTTCTCATCATTTGAAAGATGAGAAGGGAGAGCTATGAGGGATAGTACAAGAACAGTGGGAAAATGGGTTTCCTCTCACTGGCTAACTCCACCTGCCTGGAACTGGCTGTCTAGAACACTGGTGAGAAAGAGTCAGAAACCCCATCTGGCTTATCTGTAAATATTGCTGACTTAGCAAAACCAGCTGTGAAAATAAGGAGGGAAAGGTTGACACACCCACCATGTATCTCTGAAAGTGAAATGCAGTGGAATACTATTGCACTTAGAGTCGGGCAGAACATGGGTTAAAATCCCTTAGGTAAATTACTTAATTCCCATGTCCCCCTCTCCTCATCTATAAAGTGGGGATATAAATTCAAATCTTACATGTGTATAGAGAAGACTGAATGTAATAGAGTCTGATATTTAAGAGAAAATGAATACTATTTCCTTACTAAGAAAACTAATTTGCATATATTATATCTCTAGTTATATCTACATCTATCTAATCTTCTGATGGATTAGAGGATTCAATAAACCAGAAACACATAAACAAATAAATTCCTCCATCTTATTTTCTCTTCACTCTCAAATCTCTAAGATTGTTGATCATTACAGATGGAGATGAATCCAGTTAAGATCGGGTTTAGCAGCTATAGAATTTTAACTTCATTGTTTGATGTACTCTTCCTTCTCCCAAATGATCTTAAGCCTTCAGATAAATTAAAACAATTGATGATGATGATGAAGGTGATGATAATGATAGAAATAGTAATAGGCTTTATCCACTCATGTGTCAATGCACACTTAGGTTACTTCCTTGTCTTGGTTATTGTAAACAGTGCTGCTATGAACATAAGGGAGCATGTATCCAAAAAATGGTGGTCTGTATACATACACAATGAAGTACTACTCAGTCACAAAAAAGAATGCAATGCCATTTGCAGCAATATGAATGGACCTAGAGATTATCGCCCTAAGTGAAGTAAGGCAAAAAGAGAAAGACAAGTACTGTATGACATCACTTATATGTGCAATCTAAGATATGATATAAAGGAACTTATTTACAAAGCAGAAACAGACTCACAGACACAGAAAATAAACTTCTGAATACCAAACAGAAAAGTAGTGGGGAGAAACAAATTAGGAGTTTTGGATTAGCATATACAAACTGTATATGAATCAGATAAACAACAAGGTCCTACTTAGCACAGGGAACTATATTCAATACCTTTTAATAGCCTATGGTAAAAATAATATGAAAAGAGTGTGTGTGTGTGTGTGTATATATATATATATATATATATATATGCTGCATGCCAAGTGGATGCTAAGTTGCTTTAGCTGTGTCCGACTCTTTGCGACCCTATGGACTGTAGCCTGCCAGGCTCCTCGGTCCATGAGATTCTCCAGACAAGAATACTGGAGTGGGTTGGCATGCCTTCCTCCAGGGGATCTTCCTAACCCAGGGATCAAACTCGCATCTCTTACGTCTCCTGCATTGGCAGCTGGGTTCTTTACCACTAGAGCCACTTGGGAAGACCACAATAAAATGAATAATAAAAGAATATATATATTCTTTAATAAAAGAATATAAAACTGAATCACTTTGCTGTATACCAGAAACTAACACATTGTAAATCAATTATACTTCAATTAAAAAAAATCAACAACAAAAAAGTATAATAGTAATAGCCTTCAAATTAAACAGAGATTTGGCAGGCAGCTGGAAGAACAGACTTCGAGCTCTCAGACAGGGACAGGATAGCCAAGGTCCGCACATGGGTTTTACATCAGTTTAATATAGCTCTGCTTGATTAGGTTTGGAATTTTTGTTTTTGTTTTTTCCTTCTCTTCTGATTTTAAGTTGATGGGGGAGATTAGCACAATAAAAGGACTCTACAATATCAACTAATGTTTTTTTTTTTTACTGAACTTAACTCAGGGGTGGACTGCTTAAAGTCACATCCTGTCTTATCTGCTCAAATTCCTTTAGAAACTTCCTGGCTCATTCAGAGTAAATGCCAAAGTGCATGCTGATGTCCTGAAAGGGCACAGATGATTATCTCCCCTTTACGCCTGCACCTCGCCTCCTTCTACCCCTTACTCTGCCCTAGGCACACAGGGATTGTTTTTCTTCCCATACCCTGAGCTTGTCCCCTCTCCTCTTGGGATTCTTTGCACTTTCTAGGCCCTCCCCTGAAATGGTCTCCATCAACTCACTCTCTAGGCTCAACCCTTCATTTTCCTCCAGGCTTGATTTAAAAGGCCTCCTCTCCATGATGTCTCAGCAATTGTAGCCATTGGAAGCATAAGATTCTAACTATGTGTTTTATGATTTTCAGTTCACAGAGAGCCTCTGTCCAGTTTGAACAAACTGGGAGGACTAGTATCCTTGGCATAAATTAAAGAATATCTAAAAATCTTTCACACCAATGTGCTGACTAAACCATTCTCACCTTAGCCTTACAGGCCCAAAAAGATATGACAAATTGTCACTCACTTAAAATAAAAAGAGGGGTGGTCAGTGGATAGGCATTTTTGATGTTACTACAAAGAGAGAAAAAAAAAGAGAAACTGTCAAAGTTCAGGCTATAATTATTCTCAAAAGTGTTTATAAAATACAGAATAGAGGATGAATTTATACACAGAGCAGTGAAACATTTTGAAGCTATTTGTATGTTTTTGTTTATTTGAGGCACATTCAAATAAGAGAAACCATAGTTGCACAAACTAGAAAAAAGTAAATCAAATAAATTCCATGCACTGAATATTATCTGCTTTGCTTCTGTAGCCCTGAAATGGACCAGATAAATAATCGTGGACTGGGTGTCAGGGCACTTGCTTTCTTGTTCTGGTTTGTAAGTCAACAACTACTTGAATGTGAACAGGATTCTTCACCTCTTGACACTGCCCTTGGTAGAATCTTTTCATAGAAAAATCGAATAAGGGGAGAAGTTAACTTTTACAAGGTTTAAGTATAAGATAGGCATTTTCAATCTAAATTTTAAAGAAGCTTTCAGAAAGCATTCTATTTTACTTCAGTTCAGTCGCTCAGTTGTGTTCGACACTTTGTGATCCCATGAACCGCAGCACACCAGGCCTCCCTGTCCATCACCAACTCCCGGAGTTCACTCAGACTCACGTTCATCGAGTCGGTGATGCCATCCAGCCATCTCATCCTCTTTCATCCGCTTCTTCTCCTGCCCTCAATCTTTCCCAGCATCAGGGTCTTTTCCAATGAGTCAGCTCTTTGCATCAGGTGGCCAAAGTACTGGTGTTTCAGCTTCAACATCAGTCCTTCCAATGAACACCCAGGACTGATCTCCTTCAGAATGGACTGGTTGGATCTTCTTGAAGTCCAAGGGACTCTCAAGAGTCTTCAACACCACAGTTCAAAAGCATCAATTCTTCAGCACTCAGCTTTTTTATAGTCCAATTCTCACATCCATACATGACTACTGGAAAAACCATAGCCTTGACTAGATGGACCTTTGTTGGCAAGGTAATGTTTCTGCTTTTTAATATGCTCTCTAGGTTGGTCATAACTTTCCTTCCAATGAGTAAGTGTCTTTTAATTTCATGGCCGCGATCACCATCTGCAGTGATTTTGGAGCCCCAAAAAATAAAGTCTGACACTGTCTCCACTGTTTCCCCACCTATTTGCCATGAAGTGATAGGACCAGATGCCATGATCTTAGTTTTCTGAATGTTGAGCTTTATGTCAGCTTTTTCACTCTCCTCTTTCACTTTCATCAAGAGACTCTTTAGTTCTTCTTCACTTTCTGCCATACGGGTGGTGTCATCTGCATATCTGAGGTTATTGATATTTCTCCCAGCAATCGTGATTCCAGCTTGTGATTCTTCTAGCCCAGCGTTTCTCATGATGTACTCTGCATATAAGTTAAATAAGCAGGATGACAATATACAGCCTTGATGTACTCCTTTTCCTATTTGGAACCAGTCCGTTGTTCCATGTCCAGTTCTGTTGCTACATGACCTGCATACAGATTTCTCAAGATGCAGGTCAGTTGGTCTGGTATTCCTATCTCTTTCAGAATTTTCCATAGTTTATTGTGATCCACACAGTCAAAGGCTTTGGCATAGTCAATAAAGCAGAAATAGACGTTTTTCTGGAACTCTTGCTTTTTCAATGATCCAGCAGATGTTGGCAATTTGATCTCTGGTTCCTCTGCCTTTTCTAAAACCAGCTTGAACATCAGGAAGTTCACGGTTCACATATTGCTGAAGCCTGGCTTGGAGAATTTTGAGCATTACTTTACTAGCGTGTGAGATGAGTGCAATTGTGCGGTAGTTTGAGCATTCTTTGTCATTGCCTTTCTTTGGGATTGGAATGACAACTGACCTTTTCCAGTCCTGTGGCCACTGCTGAGTTTTCCAAATTTGTTGGCATATTGAGTGCAGCACTTTCACAGCATCGTCTTTCAGGATTTGAAATAGCTCAACTGGAATTCCATCACCTCCACTAGCTTTGTTCATTGTGATGCTTCCTAAGGCCCACTTGAATTCACATTCCAGGATTACATTATTACTAATATTAGTATGGCCGTTGCAAAAATTAAAATAGGTTGCAGTTCTTATCTGGGCTCTACTATTGCCTAGCTATGTAACTTTGGATCCAATGGTGAACTTGACGTCTGTGTCTTGTTCTCATTACTATAAGGAGGACTGATTGTCAACTGTGCTTGGTTGCCAGGTGAATCAGGCATCCTGCAAGCTAAATTCCTAGCTTGTGTAATATGTTCAATAACTAGAGATTGAGGTTATCGCTTTTGCTCCAGATTCCTAATTTTCTCATTTAATTATCCCAGGGTGTAGGCAGGGTATAGGACTTTTTTCAATGGAGAATCTATTCCAGGACATCTAGATGCTATGATGCCTCATTAAGGTTTGACACTGATGTTTGAAGCTGTACAGCATAAGCTGTAGAGTTAAAGGGACACTGATGTGACCTCCTTTCCCTCTGTTGATATCACCGAAATTGCCAGTAATGAAGGAAGAGCGATCCAGAAACACCAGCTTCAGAGGCTAGCAAAGAAGAGGAAGCCCTGTTGTGCAACCCTGCCAAGGACATGACTGTGGGAATGCTGAAAGGTTGGAAGAGTGATATGGTTGATCATCTATTCTAGAGCCACTCCTTCTCCTCAAATCCTCTATTTTAGAGAAGCCCAAATATTTTGAGATAAAACATGTGTGTTGTCATTTCAATTATTTTAAATTAATCCACCAAGGCCGAGAAAGTGGATGCTGAACTCAGGCAAAAAGACCAATATTTATCTGTGGCACTGCTTCATACAGCTGAGACTGTGAAGCCTATGCTCTGGCTTAGTCACCATGCTCTGCTAATCTTCTATAAGCTCTCACATCAGGGACCCTTCACTCCCTCCATGAAAGCACACATTTCAACACAAACAGTTGTGTAATAAACAGATGCGTATTCATTCTTCACAACCCAGAAATAGTGACTCATTTTGTTTTATATTATTTTTCCCTTTCCCTTGCTGCAGGGGAAATTTGATAATCACTCCCATTTTTGCTATTATTATATCTGGTAGCTCAGCTGGTAAAGAATCCATCTGTGATGCAGGAGACCCTGGTTTGATTTGTGGGCCGGGAAGATCCACTGGAGAAGGGATGGTCTACCCACTCCAGTATTCTTGGGCTTCCCTGGTGACTCAGACAGTAAAGAATCCACCTGCAATATGGGATATCTGGATTCAATACCTGGGTTGGGAAGATTCCTTGGAGAAGGGCATGGCAACCCACTCCAGTATTCTTAACTGGGAGAATCCCCATGGACAGCGAGCCTGGTGGGCTGCAGTCCATGGGGTTGCAAAGAGGCAGACATGACTGAGCAACTAAGCAGCAACATACCTTCTATTGACTCTGTTAATGTGGATGGACCTAGAGTCTTTAACATAGAGTGAAGTAAGTAACTCAGAAAGAGAAAAGCAAATATAATATATTAATGCATATATGTGAAATCTAGAAAAATGGTACTTTATGAGCCTATTTACAGTGAAGGAGCAGAGACACAGGCATAGAGAATGGACATGTGAGCACAGATGGGGAAGGAGAGAATGGGACAGATTGGGAGAATATTATTGACATATATACACCACAATGTGTAAAATAGATAGCTAGTAAGAACCTGCTACATAGTATAAGGAACTTAGCTTGGTGCTTGTTAATGACCTAGAAATGTGGGGTGGGGCATGAAGGAGGGAGGGAGGCTTAAGAGGGAGGGGACAGTAATATACTAATAGCTGATACACACTTTTGTACAGCAGAAACTAACACAACTTTATAAAGCAAATTTTCTGCAATAAAAATAAGCAAATAAAATAAAATATTTACATCATGTCTTATAGTTATCTACTTTCAAGTCTGTGTATAAGTGAGTGGGAGTTCCTTGCAGATGATTTTACTCATACATTTGTTATCTGTCTAAGTTTCTCTAAAGTTATTCATAATGTCTATCTCATATTGGGGTGCTAAATAATTGTTGGTTAAAAAACTATATGATTACACACCACAAGGTTAGATGTAGAAGATGGTTTTGAACAGGAAAACAATGAGAAATGAACAACTGTATAAGCCAATCTCACCATAATTCATATACTTTGTCTCATGAACCTAACATAAATCTTAGCACATTTCTTCTTCTGATAAACTGCAGATGACTTGACAATGAAGTGTGGTGGTTGCACAGTCACATACTTATAGTCACGTTTCTATGGTTCTAGTTTTCTCAGATTCTCTATTTGAATTTTCACATTTATAGTGTATTATTTTCCTAATGGAACAGATGCATTTTAATTGCAAGATGAATCCAGATTCATCAGTTTGCTTGGAGGTCAGTTGGATAGAGATGCAATGCTGGTGAGACTTGGAAGCAGATCCATAACATTTATGCTGTGGTAGATTTCACACACTGCTTAGCCTCTGGTGCTCCATTGAATCCCACTTTTCCTAATTGCAAAGTCTCCAGTGAGACTGCTCCTCGGTTATACCTATTATATTTGCAATTTGACACATGTTTGTGGAACTGTCTTAGTTGTGTCCTCTCCAACTAGACTATAAATTCCTTAAGGGAAGGAAATGTATTACTTTTCCTTATCATAGGATATATAACATCTGTTGCATGCTTAGTAAATAATAAATGATATATAAAAATAATGATATCTTCCAATCATTGAAGTGATGATTGCTCCAGTAATTGATTGGGAAGCAATATAAAGCACTACATCCCAAAATGAGGTGCTACAAAGTGTTGCTTTGGGTGCTTTCTATAAATGCATCTTTGGTCAGACTTAGAGCAATAATGAAGTTAAGAATAAAAACAACAGCAACAACAAACCACAGCATCAAAAACAAAAGTGAATTAGCAGTAGTAATAAGGGTGATGGCTATAGTGTGAGGGCCCACAAGGTTCTGAAGGTGATTTCATATAACATTTCAAATCAATACCACAAAGTCAAGATTGGTTGTAAGTTCTGCATTACAGAAAGACAACTTAATGTTGGAATCCAGACATATTTGACTTTATTTTGTGTCATTTTAGTTTAAGACACTTCTTCTTCAACATTTCATCAATATGAACATTTCTTTCTTTTTAATTTATTTATTTTAATTTGAGGCTAATTACTTTACAATATTGTAGTGATGGGGGACACACGTACACCCATGGCTGATTCATGTCAATGTATAGCAAAAACCACTACAATATGAGCATTTCTAAGCTCAGTTTAGACACAAAAAAAGGTAGGCATTATCGATAGTTTTGAAAAGGCATCTGTAATGTTATACAATGATATAATGGATTTGTTCATGAGTCATGAGGAGAAGGGGATGACAGAGGATGAGAGGGTTAGATGGCATCACTGACTCAATGGACGTGAGTTTGAGTGAACTCTGGGAGTTGGTGATGGACAGGGAAGCCTGGCGTGCTGCAGTTCATGGGATCGCAAAGAGTCGGACATAACTGAGCAACTGAACTGAACTGAACACCATTATTGATATAATAGTGCTTGATAAGTGTTTGTGAAAGTCAAATTTAACTGTTTCTATCATCTTCTCTTAAAAATGGATGGGATTCATTCAAGTAAAAGATTACTGACTTGTTTATGATGATGGAAAATGTAAAAGAATTCACTACACCTGTTTTCTAAGCTCATTTATTCTCATCACATATCTACAAAGTTCTGAAGATGAAAAAGTCCAGCTTGGTAATATTAATTTGTGTGCTCAGTTGCTTAGTCATGTCCAACTCTTTGTGACCCTATGGACTGTAGCCCACCAGGCTCCTCTGTTCATGGATTTTCCAGGCAAGAATACTGGAGTGGGTTGCCATTTCCTTCTCCAGGAGATCTTCCCAATCCAGAAATTAAACCCGCATCTCTTGCATCTCCTGCATTTCCCAGTGAACCCTAGAGAAGCCCAATATTAACTTATTGATATTTAATTATTCTATTAGAGGTTATCCTTGTTATAAAACTTATCATTTAAAAATGGATGATTTAGTGATTTTTCACATTAGATAAGTTTAATTTTATTTACAAATTATGGAATCATAATTTAGAAGTACTATTCCATTGGCAAAGTCAGTCTCTGTAAGATCTTTCATTGTCTAAAACATGAATGTTAACAAATTGAGGAAAACTGTGGTTAATTTTTGAGACTGTAAAACTTAGTGCTCTGAGATGTCTTGGCTGCTCCTTGGTTTTTAATTCTTTTGTCAGAAATCATTCAGAACACTCAGAATCTGTACATACTTATGATGAGAAGGAAGGGGGAGGGAAGAGGACCATTAAGCCTACCCACTCTTGCTGCTGCCACTGCTTTCCAAGCATTTCCTGTCATAATTGAAAGCCTGATTTAACCATTGCTGAGATCTTCAGCCTTATTGAACCCAGAAGAATCTGCCTTCACAATGAGTCATCAGAGTGAAATATATGAGCATGGAGTTTGTAGTCTTGATTTCCTTTCAAGTGCCAGCTCTGTAACTTACTAAGTTTAATATTTGAGGAAAATAATTCATTTTTACCTGAGCCTCTGTTTTTTCATCTCTAAAAACAGGGCTAAGAATCACACTTCATAGTATTGTAGGGCGCTATCAATAGCTATGAAAAGTACCTTACAAATTATAAAACATAGATTTACGAGTTTGTGTTTTGAAGTCAAGAGACAGAGGAGAAACTTTCTAAGGTCCCTTCAGTTATTTGACTACTGAACACTTTTAAGGTCCAGTTAAAAGCAAGAAAAATGTTTCAGTGTCTTCCAGGTCTGAGCTCTATGGTTCTGTTATGGGCATGCATTCTTAGCAAGTTACTTCACTTTTAAGATCTTTAATGTTCTTATCTGCAAAACGGGAAGGAAATTCTCCACAGGTGTATTTGTAAGGATCTGGTAATAAAGGATAGAAATACTAATAATACACATCTATTTTTAAAAAGACACTTTTTTGCTTTATGCTGGCAATTTATGCTAGGCCCTGTAGAAAACTTACTGGATTCATGATTAATAAAAGTAAAATAAAAATCAAAAGGTAAAATTAAGAAAAAAGGTACAGTAGGAAACAATTCTAAAGATCGTGAGCAGCATCTTTATAGTTTATGTAGGAATAAATTGGACTTGAATTTAATGTGTTTCCATGACAATCAAATATTACTTTTCTATCCGATGAGGACATTAAACAAAAAAGAGATGAAATACAGAGCACACACTGGCATCCCTCTGGGGGAATTTGTGGACTAGTCATGTCTTTGGTGTAGATGAAGGGCTGAGGGAGATAATTGGCTGACACATTTCATATTTTCAAGAACATGATGAAAAACCAGCTTGCTTGTCCCTTTGGAAGTAAAATGTTAAACAAATAAGTGGAAATATGGCACTGCACCATGCATGATTGGGGAATGATTTATAGCCTTCGATACATCCTGATTTCAGGACAAGATCTTGGCAATTTTCTTCTCTGAACCACATTTGGACAAGTGTGCTTTTAAAGATAACTGTAATAAAATCTTATGTTTCAGGTCATAAACTGTTTACTTCTAGAACCCTGGAGGAAGACATGTTTTTTCTTGGTACTTTCCTTGAAAGATCCCCTTTATGATTACCTTCTCTGGGTGGTCTCTGACCCCAACTCAGGGTCAAGGACTCACTCCCAGGCTGACTGAAATGCCCTCCTGTACACACACATCATACATTCATCATTGCCATAAACACAAAGTATTGATGTTCCATGGCTTCTCTTTCCTCCATCAGAATATTAATTTTTAGGGCATTCACTAAGCTCATTTTTTATCTTTGTGTTCCCAGAACCTAGCAAATAAGTAAGATAGGAGCTTAGTTAGAATTTACTAGATAAATGAATGCTCATCTATATCCATGCTTATCCTTCTTAGATATGTTGTGGCTTCATTGTCACCAGAGGCAAGTTCTCAGAGAGAGCAACAGACAAGTATTATGTGGGATTGTAATCATAATTTGTAAAAATCCCCTTTGAATGCCCTTAAGTATAGAGAACTTGGAACATCTTTCTTAGCTTTTTGGTTGTGTGATATTCAAATTCTAAGATTATCAAAAATCAAGATATACCTCTCAATTAGTCTAACTTGAATCCTCAATCAGAGAATGCAATAGTGTAAACAGACTTGAGATGGGAAGATGATGTTTTTCTTTTTTTTATTTTCATTATCCTAAAGGAAATCAACCCTGAGTATTTTTTGGAAGGACTGATGCTGAATCTTGAATACTTTGGCAATCTGATGAAGAGCCAAGTCATTGGAAAAGACCTTGATGCTGGGAAATATTGAGGGCAAGGGTAGAAGGGGGCAATAGACGATGAGATAGTTAGGTAGCATCGCTGACTCGATGGACACGAATTTGATCAAACTCTGGAAGACAGCAAAGGACAGGAAAGCCTGGAGTGCTGAAGTTCATGGGGTAGCAAAGAGTGGACACGACTTAGTGACTGAACAGCAAGGGGATAGCAAAAGTTAAACTCACAGGGTATGTTGAGAATACAAAGGAGGGTTAAATGTCAAAGTTACAGTTCAGTACCGAGCACACAGTATATGCTTGTTTCTGTTATTGCCTTACTCCTATCCCAGCTTATAACTTTTGCTGTATAACATATCCTACACTAGAATTTGCAGTAGATAGTCTAAGACATCAAAAGGAGACCTGGTTTATGGGCAGGCTCCATGGAAACTTCTAAAGAAAGTAAAGATCCCTTTCATGTAAAAAGATCACTTGCTCCGAAGGTAATGTCAAGCTTAGAGAAGGTCTATCTCTAGTACTGTATGGTAGCCTAGGCTTTGGAAATGTGAAGTCCTGGAATTACATGGATCTTAATCACTGTCCATAACCCTACATCCTGGCACTGTACTCGACATATAGTAAGTTCTTGATCCTTATATCTGGAGTTAATAAACAGATGGGTTTGCTTACATAAGCTTCTTTATGCCTTAACAAACTCAGATTGAAACCCACAGAGTCCTTGCTGGTACAGAAATTACTTCAACTCAGATGAGATTAAATATATTTTCTCAGAATACTGCCTGTTTGCCTAACCACCTTCTTGGCTTGTTCACAAATTGACCTTAGCCTCCAGGCCAATTCCACAACCAGCTTTAAATGTTTTCCTATTTTTAATGTTCATCTAAAAGGCAATCTACTCACAGAAACTTTTCTCTCCATCACCTTGATGTGTCTGTGTCTAGTAAATCAATCTCCCTCTTGCCTTTCCCAATTCTCCACCAAAAATTGCTACATAATCACCACTACACTTTGTACAGAGTGCCATTATTATATAGCATACACAGTCTATTGTATAGACTGTTATTTTATAAGCCTATACAATATTGTAATCCTGCACTTTCTTATTTATCTCCCACTCTAGCATGCATGCTAAGTTGCTTCAGTCATGTCGGACTCTTCATGATGGACATGAGGTGGACTGCAGCCCACCAGGCTCCTCATGATGGACATGAAGTGGACTGCAGCCCACCAGGCTCCTCTGTCCATAACATTCTCCAGACAAAAATACTAGAGTGGGTTGCCATGTCCTCCTCCAGGGAAATCTTCCAGACCCAGGGATCAAACCCACATCTCTTACGTCTCCTGCTTTGGCAGGCGGGTTCTTTACCACTAGTGCCACTGGGAAGCCCTTTCTACTCTATACTGTTTTTTTATTCTTATGATCCAGAGTGTGTTAATCCTTGACTGTCAATAAAAGTTCAGTGACTGAAGTTTTCTTAGGAGACAACATTCCCCCCCCCAACCCAGGACAGAATCTTGTTGCTTTTCATCTCTTTAAAGTCGAAAAACAAACAAGCAAGCAAAAAATAGTCTTTATGGAAAAACCTCATAATTGTCCTCAAATATGTGTTCTGTCTTCCATGATAACAGAAAACTAATTTTTAACAAAGCAGAAGGGTAGCCAGACTAAAACTACACTATAAAGTAGGTGCATGTGGTTTAGTTGTGTCCAGTAGGTTGGGGAAATTATGCTATTGTAATTTCCAGGAAATTCTTTAAAAGACATCTCCAAGTACATTTTACCTTCTTTATCTCTTCCTTAATCTTGCTGCCTGGAACACGAAGATGATGGTTGGAGCCCTAGCTGCCATTTTAACCCAAGAGAGAATATCCTGGGGTGTAGTAGTGAGCTAGATTGAGCTGTAGTCTCCTTCTGGAGTCGAATTGCTATATCATCTTGGACATCACATAAAGTATTTTACACTGTGAAAGTGTAACCATTGCTTAACCATTGTTATCCTCATAACTTATAAGCAAACTTAAATAATTTGTGCAAACTTTTTTCCTGTATTAAATTATTTTCAGAGTTTATTCTTATTTATACATCTTTCATCATTCACATTCCTGGGAAATGTTTAAGGATAAAGTAGAAATCTAGCTTACCAATAGTTCTTTAGAGGACTGTAGTGAGGAAAGCATAGTCCAAGAAACAATCAAAATATTGAAATTAATCAAAATGAAATGCTGTGTTTTCCACTATTTATCAATAGTTTGCAATTGGGATAGAAAATAGATTAAAAACTCCGTTTTTACTTTGCCCTCTCCATTCACAGCACAATCAATTGAAGAATGGAAATCCAGACAGACGTAAAATCCTTTCTAGATCTGTTATCCTGTGGGATACAGACTAAATATACTGGGATTCAGAGAAGGAAAACAGAATTTAGGTCTTTGTCAGTGAAGGAAAAGAGTCTGCATTCTTCTACTTGTAATACTCAGGGCGCTTTGACTAACCATTTTAATATTCTGTATGAAACCATTTGTCATCTCTGATGTTGATTATTCTGATAAGTGAAAGAACATAAGCAAAGATTGCAGATGGGAATAAAGAAAGCATGTTTAAAGAATATGGCTAAACATGAGTAGGGGATATACTCTGTGGGAGAGGGCGAGGGTTTGATGATTTGGGAGAATGGCATTGAAACATGTATAATATCATATATGAAACAAATCGCCAGTCCAGGTTCGATGCATGATACAGGATGCTAGGGACTGGTGCACTGGGATGACCCAGAGGGATGGTATGGGGAGGGAGGTGGGAGAGGGGTTCAGGATGGGGAACATGTGTACACCCGTGGTGGATTCATGTCGATGTATGTTAAAACCAATGCAATATTGTAAATGGCAACCCACTCCAGTGTTCTTGCCTGGAGAATCCCAGGGACGGCGGAGCCTGGTGGGCTGCCGTCTATGGGGTCGTACAGAGTCGGACACGACTGAAGTGACTTAGCAGCAGTAGCAAAGTAATTAGCCTCCAATTAAAATAAATAAATTTATATTAAAAATTAAAAGGCATACTAAAAAAAAGTAAAGCATTACTGATTTAAAAAAAAAAAGTTGTGATATTACCTCTAGAGGGTAAGGGTATTTATGTTCTTAGAATCAATGATGTGATCCTTGCAAACTTCTTTTCTTCAGAATAGGCCACAAACTCTTTCCTCTCATTTTTGTCTGATGATTTTAGTAGCCTCTTGATCCCCAAAGAGCTTGGCACTTACAATCTAGATGTGAAAACACATATACTATCTCTAATAAATTATAATAAGAACTATGATAGAAATATGTACAGAGTACAGTGGGAGTAGGGAAACAAGAACCTCTGAGTCTACTTGGATAAAGAGTAGTCAG
The DNA here is from genome assembly GCF_003369695.1 of Bos indicus x Bos taurus. Lineage (NCBI taxonomy): Eukaryota > Metazoa > Chordata > Mammalia > Artiodactyla > Bovidae > Bos > Bos indicus x Bos taurus. Next base: position 36,948,457 of record NC_040104.1, read on the forward strand.
GAGTGAGTAAAAAATCAGTGATTAATCTTAAGGCAAAATTAGTTCACAAAACAAAAGGTAGGCTAAGAAGAAATGATAGCAGAAATAATAAAAACTCTTGAAAATGGTTGTTGTTAAATATCAAGAGGTAATCTCAGGTGGAAAAGAGTAAGCCACATGCAATAAATAACACAGAGAAGGAGAGAATTAGACTAGATGGGATTTTTTTTTTTAATTTTAGCACAAATTTGCTTTCATTAGAAATTTTCTTTTTTATCTACGGGTGACTAGGCTTGTTTTTGGAAATTGTAGGGGCAAAACACTCCACTTTGCCATTTTGGGGGAGCAGTCTGTTTTACTTTCTAATAATTTAAATCAGTATAAAATTAAAATCATCATCAGTATTGGACTTAAATATGCCTACCTACAACTTGGTAGAGTTTAAATATTTGGACTTTGGTGCTAAATGAGTTGGCTCACATCTCAGCTTTACTACTTAACTAAATAGTCCTTTTATAGTTGCTTAACATCTCAGAACTTTTTACCTCAACTATTAAATATAGATATATATATAATTGTATTCTAACTATCACACTGTATTTGAGTTAAATAGATGCTATAAAGAACCTAGCACACAGAGGGTTCTAAAACCTGTTCAGTTCAGTTCAGTCACTCAGACGTGTCTGACTCTTTGCGACCCCATAAATTGCAGCACGCCAGGCCTCCCTGTCCATCACCAACTCCCAGAGTTCACTCAAACTCATGTCCATCGAGTTGGTGATGCCATCCAGCCATCTCATCCTCTGTCATCCCCTTCTCCTCCTGCCCCCAATCCCTCCCAGCATCAGAGTCCTTTCCAATGAGTCAACTCTTCACAGGAGGTGGCCAAAGTATTGGAGTTTCAGCTTTAGCATCAGTCCTTCCAAAGAACACCCAGGACTGATCTCCTTTAGAATGGACTGGTTGGATCTCCTTGCAGTCCAGGGGACTCTCAAGAGTCTTCTCCAACACCACAGTTCAAAAGCATCAATTCTTCAGCATTCAGCTTTCTTCACAGTCCAACTCTCACATCCATACATGACTACTGGAAAAACCAAAGCCTTGACTAGATGGACCTTTGTTGGCAAAGTAATGTCTCCGCTTTTGAAAACGCTATCTAGGTTGGTCATAACTTTCCTTCCAAAGAGTAAGCGTCTTTTAATTTCATGGCTGCAATCACCATCTGCAGTGATTTTGGAGCTCAAAAAAATAAAGTCTGCCGCTGTTTCCCCATCTATTTGCCATGAGGTGATGGGACCAGATGCCATGATCTTAGTTTTCTAAAACCTGTTAGTTACTTCTATTTCATCTTCCTTTAAGTCTCATTGTAGGACCTTTCAATCAGCTACTAATATTACTACATTATCTTTCTTTTTAGTTCATCATGATATCTATTTTTCAATATGAAGCTGATATGCAAATGAGCTTTCTTTGTGCTTTTGCACAGGGTTGGGATAAGTTTAAATAAAGGCATCTTGTCATAGCCACTGCTCTTCAAATGATTAACCAATCAAGCCTCTGGCTCAGCTGGTGGCCATGCTTTTGAGTAATTATTTTATTCATTGGCACTGCTTTTAATAGCTTGCTACATGCTATGAGGAGAATCCATCCCAATAAATTTAAATGAAATACTTTATGGAAAGACCAATAAACAGACAACAGCAAGCTGGTTCAAAATAATAATTAATATATTATTGACTCCCTCAGTAAGAGCTGGGTTTCTTGTTTTAAAGATATTCTCTGGATTCTGCTTAGAGTCCTAAATATCTAAGTAACTCTTCATTTTTGCTTATAAAAATAATGTAGGTTTCAAAACATACATTTCATTTGGTTAAAAATGAAGGACCCCTGGCTTGCAACATCCAACTTTTTATTTACTGCTATACTTTGCAGACTTATGACATAATGTGGATGTTGATAGAAAAATCATCTCCAATAAGTATTACAGTAGAACTTGTCTTCCCAGTGAAGCCCATTTTATATTTCAAGATTCAACTTAAACATTGTCTGTGTGATAAGACTTTCCCTGAAGTCTCCTCACTCCTGCCAGGTCAGGCCCACACTTCCCATCCTTGGTTACTTCCAACCTACCCCAAATTAGATCTCTCACAGTGCCAGTGATATTGTGTTTTGGTTTTGCTTTATATTCTTGTCACCTGTGACTACTAGACTCTGAAATCCATAAGGGAAAAGACAGTTTTAAAGTCATATCATATTTCTTTCTTTTTTTTGTTAGCTCTTTATTTTCTATTGGATTATAATCACTTTACAAGGTTGTGTTAGTATCTGCTGTACAATGAAGTGAATCAGCTGCGTGTATGCATATATCCCTTCCCTCTTAAAACTCCCTCCCACCCCCACCATCTCACCCCTCTAGGACAACCCAGAGCACCAGATTCAGCTCCTTGTGCTGTATAGCAGCTTCCCACTAGCTCTCTGTCTTACACACTATAGTATATATATGTCAGTTCTACTCTCCCAAAGATGGTACAGATGAAATTGTTTGCAGAGCAAGAATAGAGAAACAGACACAGAGATAGACATGTAGACATGGGAGGGGGTGAGACGAATTAGGAGAGTATGACTGACATCTTATTTCTGATTACTAGAAAAATTCTGGGGCAATGCAAATGTCTATATTTCACATAAATACATTTTCATATTTTCAAGTTAACATGTACAATTTGTTGATGACTGCCCCACTGTGTATATTGTCCTGGAATAAGGTTGACAGATTAAATATAAACTAGATACTTCATCAAATTTGAATGTCAGATAAACAAACAGTAATTGTTTAGTAAAAGCATGTCTCAGATGCTGCATTCAAATTTAACTGGGCATCTGGTATTCTTTCCTAAACTTGGCAATCCTTTCCCGAGGCGGAGAAAATTGGTATGATTTAGGTGAAAGAACAATTTTAGATGTACTTTAGTGATGTATTTAACTCCATTTTACCAAAGAGAAGTCCCCCTGGTTCATGAAAAATTTCTTAAGTGCTTCTGCGAATGGAAGGGAATGCTAAAGACAGCTTTGCTTCATGAGGCAACTGATGCCAATACACCGCTTAGGAGGAATTCTGTAGAATTTAGAACATATCTGTAATCTGACTGATATAACAGGACCTGGATCCTCTTGTTCCAAATTTGAGCAAATAGATAAGAACTGAGTTACAAACCAGATGAGTTTCACACTCTCTTTCATGGATCTAAATGGCAAGCTGCTTTCTGGTTTATCTTCCTTCCTTCTCTCCATGTCTCCTTTACTACAACTGTTAATACTAACAACTGAAATTTTTTACAAATATTCAAATAAGCACCCAAGACACTTTTACAGCTGAATTTTATATCAACTATGTAATTATTAATGATATTTAGTTTTCCCCAGCTTATGTGTGAAAAGGAACTCATCACTTCTAGAGCCAGAACTTACATTTTGGAGAAGAAAATTGTTTAAAAGCCTTTCCATTAACATTAGGTAGAATGTTGCCTTCCTATAACTTATATCCATAATACCTAGCTATGATTTTTGGAGCTACAAACAGTGATGTTTCACCCCACATTGTATCATTTCAAATAACACAAAATATTTATTTTCTGTAACCATATCTTCTAAAATATACTTACCCATAGTTCAAAGAGCTGAACAGATGCTCTCTTGACATTATTTTATCTCCAGTACCTAGCAGAGTACCCGATGTATTATGGTAGCTCAATAAGCATTTGCAAGGTATACGAATAAACCTTTCCTCTCCTGGCTCAGGGGGCTTCCCAGGTGGCTCAATGGTAAAGAATCCACCTGCAATGTAGGAGATGTGGGTTCAATCCCTGGGTCGGAAAGATCCCCTGGAAAATGAAATGGCAACCCACTCCAGTATTCTTGCCTGGAAAATCCTATGGACTAAGGAGCCTGGCAGGCTACAGTCCACAGAGTCACAAAAGTATCACCTACAACTTAGTGACTAAACAACTCTTGACTTAGAAACTTAAAAGTGAAAAGAAAACTCCATGAGGTCAGTAAATCACATGATCATATTTAGATAGCATTCATTCAGTTAATCATTCACTTAACAAAACATTTTTGAGCACTTAAACTCTCTTTCAGGTAGGGATCTGTCTCCCAGGGAGTGTGGTGGTAAATAAGAGAGACAAGGTTTCTACTTCAAAGTTATGATGCTTTCTGTCTAAGTCCTCAAGGATCTTCTCAAGGCAGTCAAAATTCACAGTTATTTTTAAAGTCTATTTAAGAATGCTACCGGATCAGGAACAATACATCAAACTATGGTAGGTGAAAACTAGACTTAGATTGTTTCAAGCCACTGGTTATTTAAAAGTTTTCTGTTTATGCAGCTAGATTTACTTTTATTAAGCAGATATCATATCTTTCCCCTGTTATAGACACATGACAGATGACCCAGAGGTATCATTTGATTATTCTGTTTTGGAACATGTGATTCTTTTTATCCATTACAGTCTTGATTTCATACTAGGAAGATAATCTGGTAACGCTTCATGTCCTTCCCCTGCTGAGACCTCACCCATCTTAAGTGCCTAATTGTCCACAAAAATTCCCTTTGTCCTTGTTGTGTCCAGGCCAGGATATCAGTTTCCTTTCAAGTCTTTTCCTATATCTGATACCTCAACATAGAATTTTGTTGATCACGCCCTGTATCTGTGGCTGAGGGTCAAATGAAATCAGCTGGCAGAAATAAAGGGCTTGCCAAACAGGGCCCAGCCATGCAGTAATTGTGCGGCAGCCCTTGCCAGGCTGTCGGCCATGATATAAAGCAAGAGGCCTGAGACTTTGCATCAGAAGACCAAGTTCTATCCCTAAATCTTTCGCTTTCCACCTGTGGAACCCAAGTCACTAAACTGTGACTCAGTTTATTCCTGTATAGAATTGGAATTCTGTCCATTAAGATTAATGAAATAATTCATATTTCCTTTAGAAGTCCTAGCAAATAGTAATTTTTCAAAGCATGTTGGCCCCCTTTCCCCCTTCACATGGTATTTGAGAGATAAAATGAGAATTTATAAGCACAAAAGCTTAGTAGAATAATAACACACACAGGGAATCCATTCACATGCTTATCCCCTTCCTCTTTATATCCAAAAGGGCTCAAAGTATAGAGTGTAGGTTTTGAGTTTTATTCAAAACATTGCTAGAAGCCTGCAGAGACCCCAGGATAGGACTCTAGGGATCAAGAGATTATAGACAGGTTTAATAAGACCTATCTCCTACTAAACTTCAAAATGCATTGTAAAGCTTAATTCTGTGTTTTCCAGTAGTCGTTACCTTATGAGAATATGCACTAATATGTCAACATTTTTAAAAATATAATTATGGTTTAAGAAAATCTCATGATGAAGTCAGTGGGTAAAATTATTTCAATTAATGAGGTTGGGAAGAACTAATCATAGTCCTTAACACTAGTAATTTTGTTAATTCTATACAAATGCTTCAAGTTAGGTCTCATGATTATACACAGTTGATTTGCTTGTTATCTATCTGTGTTATCCAATATGCTGAGAAATAGAAGAAGCTGTCATGGCCAAGTCTACTGTTCTGATATATTAGACCCTGTAAATATCAAGAGCTTGCAGTAAGGATTAATTATGCATTGGTTTCACAGAGATTGTCAAAATGTTCACGGTGAAAAAGCTCTTCTCTCAAAACCACTAAAAAAATCCCATTTTCCAATAACTTTTTTTTTTCTTTTTCACTCCTGGAGAGAAAAATATAGGCATTGATATTAGAAACAAAGGAGGCTTTTGTCATTAGAGTATTTTCTTTGTGCAAAGTATTCTGTAGAAATAATTTCTTTGTAAAGAAACGTTTCTTCAAAAATTTCCATTGGATTTATCAAGACAATTGCTTTCTTATTTTAAAATAAGAACACATGGCACCTACAGCCATATGCATTTTAACTCTATTGACAGAAATATAATGTGCTTTCTAGAACCCAATTAATGGGGAAAATCATTTTAAGATAAATAGAATATCTTTATGAAAGCATTATAAAATTCTAAATAACATTCCCTCCTCCCCACAAAACTTAAAAGAGCTCTTTTGTCTCTGGATTGTATGCAATGAATAATGTCATCACAAATCACAAATACTTGACTGGGTTTTCTTGCCCAAGAATAAAAGAAAAAGAGAGAGAGAATGAGAAAGGTAGGTCTGAAATTTTCAATGCTCTTTTATTAATGTATCAATATTCTCAACCATAAACCAGGATTCTACTACAAGTCATGCTTTGAGCATCAGATGAGGTAGTTAACTCTCCAACATGGTGAACGCATAGAATTTGTTAGCAGCAGCAGCATCATGTGGTTACTATGTATCCATATTTTAGATTCAGGGTTTTAAAATCACAAACTCAAAATTCTTCTTGGTAACCACATACAGAAATCATCCATAGAATTATTAATAAGGAATTACCTTTCAGAATAGAAATTGGTTAATCATATTGGAAAAAAAGTCAGATTTTTAGTCTAGTCTTCAGCAATAAAATAGCTCATAAACCAGTAAGTAAAAATAAGTGATAATTACCATGAAAGGATATTTTATTCTGTACAAAGTGGTTTCATTTATAATAGTTCACTTGATTCTAACAACCAACTGGCAAAATCATTATTATTAGCAAGCCAGATTAACTGATAAAGATAACTGACTAATTCAAACACACAAAAATAACACTCATTCAAACACAGACAGATAACAGATGCTATTACTAAACTTGAGTTGCCTGACTCCTGAACTCCAGATTTCATTTATGAACACCATTGAAGAATTCTGAAAGGATCCTAATCAGTGCTGAGTTATTGAAACGCTCTGTTTTGCAAATATCCTGGAGTCTAGTTTATGTGTAAAAGAGAAATAAGAAAAGGAGACAAACAGTGGGCTGAATCCGCTCCTTGAGGTGACCCAGAGGATATGCTTAGATGGAGTGATGCTAAGATAAGGTGGTTTCGTTGTTATTTAGTCACTAAGTCATGTGCAATTCTTTGAGATCCCATGGATGATAACCTACCAGGCTCTTCTGTCCATGAGATTTCCCAAGCAAGAATACTGGAATGGGTCGCCACTCAGTTCAGTCAGTTCAGTTCAGTCGCTCAGTCGTGTCCAACTCTTTGCAACCCCATGAATCGCAGCACGCCAGGCCTCCCTGTCCATCACCAACTCCCGGAGTTCACTCAGACTCACATCCATCGAGTCAGTGATGCCATCTAGCCATCTCATCCTCTGTCGTCCCCTTTTCCTCCTGCCCCCAATCCCTCCCAGCATCCTAAATGATCATATCCTGGGTATTCACAAGGTCTAATTCAATCATTCACCTAGCAATTATGTGAGAAGCTGTGGATTAGTCAGGGAATATAATTTTTTTTTTCAAATATTTATTTACTTACTTGACTGTGCCAGCTCTTATTTGCAGCATGCAGGATCTCTCTCTCTCTCTCTTTTTTTTTTAACGTATGGTAGGATCTTTAGTTGCAGCATGTGGGATCTTATCTCCCGACCAGGGATCAAACCTTGGCCTACTGTTTTGGGAGTGCAGAGTCTTAGTCACTGGACTACCAGCAAAGTCCCAGGGAATATAATTTTAATGAGAAACTGTTCCTACCATCAAAACACTTGCCATCTTGGGAAGAAGACAGACAGATAAACTAAACAGTTGAATTTGGTCATAAAGTTCAAGGCTCTGGAAAGGGACACAAGGTCAACAACAGCTTAGCTGTTCTGGAACTGAGGATGAAAAGAAGACAGTGTGTGTGTGTGTGTGTGTGTGTGTGTGTGTGCGCGCGCGTGTGTGGTGGTAAGGGGAGCCTGAGGTTCCAATACAGTTATAGTAAGTGGGACTGGTTGCCCAGGGCTGTTTTTTGGGTGGCAGTTTACTAAATGAATGTATTGAGTCACTGCAGAATTTAGAATGTTTTCTAGAAAAAATTTTGACTTTATAAAAACAAATGAAAAGACGAAAACCTTAGAATAAAATATAAAACTTATCTTAACACACACACACACACCCCACTACCTCTTCTCTATCCTTACTATACCTGGTGAGTTGTTTGCATGTTAAAAAATATCCTGAGGCATGAACACGAGCTAACAAGTATATAAAATAGCAATGGAACAATGAGCTACATATTTATACAACTGAAATAAACCTCTCCAAAATGGACACATTACTGCTCACACATGAAAAATGTGAAAATACAAAGCCAAAATAACGTGAGGTTTGCTAAATAAAATTCCCTATTAAAGGGAAAGTAGCTTCAGCAAGCTGTTTCCCAACACATTTACAAGTTATTGTGACCCTCTAAGATCCAAAGAAATTAAATGATTCTTTAAAAGTTGCATAATCTTAACCTACTAGTCTTAGTCATGCCACATATTAGACTGTAGGAAGGTAAATGCATATTCATTCATTCAGTACTTATTAATCATCTACTATATACTATTGACTGTGAGAACTCCTAGAGGTATAACACAAATGTCCATATTCCACTGAAGGGAGAGACATAATCAGAGAACTACTCATACAACATAAAATATGACACAAACGTATTTATGAAACAGACTCACAGACATAAAAACATACTGGGGTTGCCAAGGGGGGAGAGGGGCAGGGGAGGGATTGTGTGGCAGGTTGGGGCCAGCAGAGGCGAATACTATACTCAGCACAGGTAGACAACAAGGTCAAGGGCTCCCCTAGTGGCTGTGGTAACGGACCCGCCTGCCAGTGCAAGAGACATGGGATCCAGAAAGAGCCCTGGAGAAGGAAATGGCAACTCACTCCAGTATGCTTGCATAGAGATCCCCATGGACAGAGGAGGCGTGCTATATAGTCCAAGGGGCTGCAGAATCAGACATGACTTAGAAACTGAACAACAGCAACCTACCACTGTATACAGGGAACCACATTCAATATCTATGATAAACCATAATGGAAAAAAAGTATATGTGTATACATATATATAAATGAAATCACTTCACCATGCAGCAGAAATTAACAACACTGTAAATCAACTATACTTCAATCAAATATTTTTTAATCACACATATAAATAACAATTATAAATCTGTTATTACAAAAGCATGTTGCATTGTGCACACATTGTATAATAGAAAAGCAGCCTCCTTGAAGGAAGCAATAAGTAAACCACAATATGAAGATATGTGAGAGTTGATTAAAAATTTGGAAAGGTGAGTGATTAAGCCAGCAAGGGAATCTCCAAATTTTAGGGAGCTAGGAAAGGAAGTTTGTGACCAAAAAACAGGCAGTAACTAGGGGTCGTCAGGGGATAGGTCATGTAGTGACTTGTAGGTCAAGTTCAGCCTCTGCTATCTTTTTTCCCTCAGCAAAATCAGAAGTCATTAAAAGTTTAATGTAAGAGAAATGATTTGATCTGATTTGCTTTGCAAAAAAAAAGCATCTTGATTGAAAAGGACAAGAGTGAGTGGATGCTGTATGATAAAGCAAGTTGCAGGAGCTTGTGTTGAGGACGATAGATGTATAATTCTGTGTATCACATATGAGGGTGAGAAAGATGGAAGCTGCAAGTGAGATTCTGTGCCTTTAGATTATAAAATTAAGTGAAGCAATCATGGAGTTGGAGAATAATCAGACTGGAAATTGGGGAAGGGTGGGATGCAGGTAACCCTGTGTTATCTAAGCTGTTCTGAGTTTGAGGCATTTGGAACTAGACTTCCGAGAGAAGATGTTGAGTACATAGATGGCTGCAGGGGCCCCATGCTCAGAGACGCTTCATATGTCTAGATGTCTGTTCAGAGGGGGCCAGTCACATAATAAAATATCTGTGCAAGTTTTTGCCTCAGCTGAACATTTACGGCTGGCCCCATAATTTGTCAGTTCTAGGGCCAAATGTGAGTGAAGGGCTCTGCCCGAGGGTGGGGAAGTGAATCTCTCCTCCCCATGGGCCCACTGCTTCAACTCAGGGTAGACGGATGACCCTAAGGGATTAAACCTCTCCTCTGTGTCCAGTACCCAGATTAGGGGGTGGACGACAGCTCCATGCTGGCACACCTGCTGAATGTGTGACGTCCCTGCCAGCCAAAGTCAGGGGCGTCTGCCATGCTCCCCAGCCTAAGAAACTGCACAGGGTATGCCTGACTCGAAGTCTTTCTCTCCATGTGTCCACATCAGGCATTGGCAGTGCACTGAAAGAATGTGGACCTCCCATTCCTGTTCAAATTGTGGCCCTAGGTAAGGGTGGCACCAGTTGCAGGGCAAGGAAGAGGAAGCCAGGCAGTTTGGGGCCTGGAGTACTAGGGAGCAGAGGGCAAATATCAGAGAATCCAACCTTAGGGATGTGGAAAGGAGATGGGAGGAAGTATCACACATGAACCAAAGCCCCTTTCCCCGAACCATCTTCCACTGTGCCATCAGAATTCACTTACAAATTCAAAGATCAAATAGTTAAGAATTTCTAGATGGTAATCACTGGACTTTACATCTCAAGCAAAGTGCCTTTCCGAGCGCCAAGCTGTGAGCCCTGTCCTGGTCACCTGCTTATGAAACCAGCTCTGCTAACCTGCAAAATAGAGTGTTATAAGCCCAAAGTCATAGAGACACCAGGGTTTTTCCTAAATGTTGAGTGTCGCATATGCACTGTGGTTTTTGAATTATTCCTGTTTGGTTTAATCATCTTGACCTTCAAAATTCCAGCCGATGCTAATAATATGGGTTGCAGTTAAAAATTAGGACATGTTTCCAAGAATCCTTCTCCTATGTCAAAGAAGGAAATATTTATGAAGTACTTACTAAACACCAGATATTATTATAGATAAATTCATACTAAATCATAACGTCTTCCTTCTGAAGTGAAATTATCACAATTATTAATTCAGTGGCTCTTTACAAATAATGCATATTGAGTATCTACTACATTGCAGACACTGAGCTACTAGTTTGTCCCTGCCCTGTACTGGGCATATAATTTCATTTGATCCTCATAACTCAGCAAAGTCACTATTTTTGTCTCCATTTTTTAGATGGTAACATTTGATGTTTAAGGAGATTGAACAACTTGCCCCAGTTCTCACAATACATAAGTATCAGAGGTGGGACTCAAACCAGTGTCTCTGTGTGACTCTGAACTATAAATCATTCTCATTAGATATCTGTATCAGATGTAAGGCTTGGAATTGTTCTCCATTTCAGCTTTGTAAATTTTCCTTCTTAGATAATGCCATTTTTATTGAAAGACAGAGGAACAAAATTCCTGTTGTTTGGTGACCCTGGATACTGCTCTGTAATTCTAATCCAGCATGCTCTTCAATTTGACCAGTGAGGTAGGTGGTCAGGACAGGGGAGAGAGGCTTCCACCCACTTTGGTGTCTGGCTTAGATATATATGTATCTCTCTAATTTAACTGGTTACTTCAGTGGCTTTCAATTACTTACACAGATTTCATTTGCTTCTTTTTTATTATATTCATTGCTCAGTCTGAATTAACTGTTCCTTTGGCTGGTTTGGTTTACTTATGATATAGATGTGTGCACGTGTTCATGCTGTTGCTCCAGTTGTATCCAACTCTTTGTGAGACTGTAGCCCGTCAAGCTCCTCTGTCCATGGGATTTCCCAGGCAAGAATACTGGAGAGGGTTGCTATCTCCTACTCCAGGGGACCTTTCCAACCCAGGGATCGAACCTGCAGCTCCTGCACTGGCAGGCAGATTCTTTACCACTGAGCCATCTGGGAAGCCCTATAACATAGATGGTTTTACTTTAATATCCACATTGGTAAATATCTTCAATACGTCCCCCACCCTAAAACAAGAGGTAGGAGAGTTTGTGCAAGAGAAGGAGATGTTTGTTTACTGAGAGATTCTACTGTCCATGGAAGGTTCTGTTCTTATCTCATTTAATCCTCACAACTCCTTTAGATATTGGGTATCACTATTTCCATTTTATATGAAGAAACTTAGAGGAAAAATGACATAGCCAAAGATATCTATTTAATTAACACATAATAAGCATCTACTTTGTGTCATGTGTAGTGTTACTCAGTGAACATAATGACATATAAAAGTGATACCACTAATAAGCAACACATGGGGTCCCAAATGCAAAGCTCTCTGGCATCAAAGCTCAGTCTTCCTCCCAAACAGAAGGGTGAGTGCCATTCATTTTTAAAAGTTTTGCCATTGCTTAGCATGCTGTTACACACATGGTAGATGTGCTATACTTAAAGATTATTTTCCAAACTCCAGTTATTAAATAAGGAGTACTTTCTTACGTTTGCAGAGATTGAGTTCAGACTGAGCTAGCACAGAAAAACAAATTGAACAGACATCCTAATGTGGAGGAAAGACCAGCTGCAATTGTCCCTGGATGTCACTGGCCTCAGCACATTGCTAATGAGAGCCCCGTCATCTGTTTGATGGCTTGTGTGGTCCCCTTACTTTTATGTTCTTCTGTGGCCAGAGACTATACCCCTCACCCCAGCCAGCTGTCTCTGCAATTTATTTTGCTGATGATTAGGAAGTCTAAGCCAAAAAGTATGGTTGGATTCACTTAGCATCACAGACCTTCAACACAGAAAAGGCTTTAGAGATTATATAGTTCATCATAATATTGTAAATGAGGAAACAGACAAAGGTTATGGGAGTTTTTCAAAGACACATAGTCAGGCAGTAGCAGAGCCAAGGTTAGAGCGTGTATCTCTTCACTACTGTATAAAGCCATACCAGGAACCTGACCACAAAGACAGGTTGTAGTCTCCTCTTAACATCTATTATTGTACAACTTTTAATGATACTCTTCATTCAGATAATGATTTGTAGTTTAGAAAGTTCTTTAATCTTTACAGTAATTTGGGGGTGTGGTTAGGGAAGGTATGATCATTTCAATTTTATAAATGATAAAACTGATATTGACTTTCATCTGGTTAGAAGCATCATTAGGTCTGTGCTAGGGCTCTAATCCACCTCATGCGAAGAACTGACTCATTCGAAAAGACCCTGATGCTGGGAAAGATTGAAGGCAGGAGGAGAAGAGGATGGCAGATGATGAGATGGTTGGATGGCATCACCGACTCTATGGACATAGTTTGAGTAAACTATGGGAGTTGGCGATGGACAGGGAGGCCTGGCGTCTTCCAGTCCATGGGGTTGCAAAGAGTCAAACACAACTGAGCGACTGAACTGAATTGAACTGAGGGCTCTAATTCTCACCCTCTGAATTTTTACCTATTGCTCTCCCTTAATACCATGTTCCTTGAGTAGGTGATATTTTTAAGTAATCAACAAGATTCTAGGAGATTATTTGGAATCTAGTAATCCTTTCTTCCAGATAGTCACTATCATGTAATTGACAGAGACTGAGAAACAAACAAGGAAGAGCTTGATTCTACCCGTGATGAGCTGGGTGATCTCAGCCAAGCCATTTAACTTCTCTTTTTATACTCTAAAATTGAATTAATAATATAATTGCTATATTTAGCCTACAAATAAAATTATCTATACAAATCCTATAAACACAGTGCTTTGTAATAATTGTAGACTCAGGGATATTTGTAAAGTCTCTGATTTGAGAGCCTAAGTAGCCATGGCTACTTAGCTCAAAGTTCTACTTAATACCAAGTTCTTCTGGGATAATTTGTATGTATCTTTTTCTCTCTAAGACTTTCTGTATTTTTCTTGACTTAAATTGTTTCAAACAAATTTGAATATATCAAATAAATTCTTTATTTCTTTATAGAAATAAAAAATATGAGATAAAATTTAAATCTGATTGCCATATAATTATAATTACATACAAATATGAAATTGCTAAATACACCATTACTTGATGGTAGTGGTTTAGTCACTAAGTCATGTCTGACTCTTGCAACCCCATGGACTGCAGCTCCCCAGGCTCCTCTGTCCATGGGATTCTCCAGTCAAGATTATTGGAGTGGGTGGCCATTTCCTTCTCTAACAATGTCACTTAAATATATAAAAATAAAGTATTAGGTTTAAAAAATATTGTTTTAATGTTGAGTCAATTTATTTCCTTCAAATAGTAAAACAGTTTAAACAATGTGATGGAAGAAAGGGAATAAAGATGTGATATGACATGTGACAGTGAAAATAATTAAGTCAAAAATAGAATAAGAAAATATTAATTTATTTTTCCAACGAGCAAATGTTTGAGGAACTATTGCTTGCCAACAATGGTGTTTTTCCTTAAGGTGCCTCTAGTTTAAAGAGAAAAATAAGCAAGAGAAGAGATATTTGCCAAGCAGAGTGATGTGACATAAAGCAGGAGAATGGCATTTGCTGAACAAAGGAGAGGTTGATTCAATGTGCTTGTGAAGGGCAGGGAAGGTTTCACAAATAGGAGACATCTGAGCTGATATTTGAAGAATAACTATTTTCACCAGACAGGTAAAAACAAAGATAGTCAAGGACAAAAAAAAAAAAAAAGCATGTGCAAACTCAAGGAAAAATAAAGCAGCATAGAAGAAACAACATCAGTGGTTTTTGCTTTAGATGTTTTTCTGAAATTCCCTACTTAGAATTTTCTTCCCATCTTATTTTGTTTGGGGACAGCATTTTCATTGTTCTTTTACCTTTTTTTTTTTTTTTAATTAAAACATAGTTAACTTACAATGTTGTGCTAGTTTCTGGTGACAGCAGTGATTCAGCTCTATCTATATACACACATCTATATATATATATTATTTTTCATATTCTTCTCCATCTTGATTTATTGCAAGATAGTGCATACAGTTCCCTGTCGTATGCAGTAGGACTTTGTTGTCCATCTATTTTACATATAGGCTCTTTCATTCTTTGAGACTTATTTCACAGATCAATCTTTGAATCCTCAATTTAAACTTAATGTCTCTTCTTTTCCTCCCATAGTATCCTGTTTCTATCTCTATAACTGGGAGCACTGTATTAAATGTATGTGCTTACCTGTTTGTTCCACTAGTATCTTAGCATCTCATATATGGGGATTACCTCATTCACTTGATGCTCAGATTACACACCACTGTTCTTAGAACATGCTAGTACTTCAAATGTTAATTAAATCACATGTGATAAAACTGTAACAATCATTTTTCCCATGCGTGAGAGGGAAGGATTTTTTTAACGTCAAGTTAAAAACTCCATTCACATCAATTTCAAATCTAAGAGGGAGTACAGAACTTTTTTTTGCTCTGTTCTCTACAGAGCTGTTTTTAACCAACTATAAGCCCAACCAGGGAAGGACAAGAAAATATCCTGATGAGCTGTAAGGTTTTCAAAACAGTTCTTAACAATTAACCATCCCTCACTTGTTATAGCCTTTAACCAGTACTGCCAATTTCTCCTGCCATTCCCACCTAACCATAATAGCATTTTAATTAAAAAAAATCATTATAATCTGTAGGTTTTACAGTTACCATGGAAATATCTTTTTTCTCATCTATATCATTACACATTTTAAAGCTGAACAGAATTATTTGTTTTAAAACCAGAGCTATGAAAATAGTTTTCATCAATACAAAAGCAGTAATCTTGTCCTTAAAATTTACCATCAAGGATAAATGCAGCAACACAATGTCTATAAACACCTCCATATCTGTCTCAGAATAAAGTGCTCTTTTATTTCCATCATGCTGAGATCCTCAGTCTTTGATATAGTAATGGGAAGAAAATAACATCGAGAAGGTTAAGAATCACAGTTCCACAGCAATGTTATGGAGTCTCTTGTGATTCAGTTGAGTCGCTCAGCCGTGTCCAGCTCTTTGCGACCCCATGAATCGCAGCACACCAGGCCTCCCTGTCCATCACCAACTCCCAGAGTTCACTCAGACTCACATCCATCGAGTCAGTGATGCCATCCAGCCATCTCATCCTCTGTCGTCCCCTTCTCCTCCTGCCCCCAATCCCTCCCAGCATCAGAGTCTTTTCCAATGAGTCAACTGCTCACATGAGGTGGCCAAAGTACTGGAGTTTCAGCTTTAGCATCATTCTCTCCAAAGAAATCCCAGGACTGATCTCCTTCAGAATGGACTGGTTGGATCTCCTTGCAGTCCAAGGGACTCTCAAGAGTCTTCTCCAACACCACAGTTCAAAAGCATCAATTCTTTGGCGCTCAGCCTTCTTCACAGTCCAACTCTCACATCCATACATGACCACAGGAAAAACCATAGCCTTGACTAGATGGACCTTTGTTGGCAAAGTAATGTCTCTGCTTTTGAATATGCTATCTAGGTTGATCATAACTTTCCTTCCAAGGAGTAAGCATCTTTTAATTTCATGGCTGCAGTCACCATCTGCAGTGATTTTGGAGCCCCAAAAAATAAAGTCTGACACTGTTTCCCCATCTATTTGCCATGAGGTGATGGGACCAGATACCTTAGTACGTGACAATACAGAGACACCAGTCTTCAAGTCCTTAGTTAAATATTTATTGAGCATCCACTATCAAACTCATGGTGAGAACTAAAAGGAAAAATAATGCAGTTTCAATTCTTCAATGTTTCTTATTTTATATTAAAAAGACATTCAAAATTACCTTTCATATTTTTAAACACTCAACAAGGAATAGGTGTGATGACCATAGGTGTCTACTGAATGGGCATCTCCTCTGCTTCAGCCTCAGTGATGGATCCTCTCATATATTATCACATATAATATTTAAGAGCTTCCCTGGTGATTCAAGCAGTAAAGAATCTGGCTGCAATGGAGGAGACCCAGGTCCTATCCCTGAGTCAGGAAACTCCCATGGTGAAGTAAATGGCAACCCTCTCCAGTATTCTTGCCTGGAGTATTCCATGGACAGAGGAGCCTGGCAGGCTATATAGTCCATGGGGTCACAAAGTGACCACTGAGTGATTAACATTTTCACTTTCAGAATATTTAAAACTAACCACAAGATGTAGCTTTTCCCCTTTCCATGGAATTTGAAGATTCAGGGAGTCTAAGAAAGTTGTTTTATATCAAGCAACCAGTCAGAGCAAAGTGATCATTATATCCAGTGCCCAAACTCCTGCATACTGCCAGCTTTTTATGAATAATTCTTTTGGAACTCAGTCGCACTTATTCATTTATTTATTGTGTGTGACTGCTTTTGCACTAAAACAGGTTTGCATAGTTGCGATGGAGGCTATGTGTCCAGAAAGGCTTAAATTGCTTCCCTCTGGCCATACTGAAAGAAACTGCTGAATTATGCTCTAGAGCATAAAACAATGAAGGGGAATACATTTATTCAGCACTGCTACACTATCCTATCTACGTCTAGGCCTCTATCAATACTCAAAATATAAGCTCTTGGGTCCTTTCTTGAAGGACTTCACAATTTATCCAACTGGTAAAAGATATAAAAATGTAAGATAACCACATAACTATTTTGTATCAATTATTTACCCTCTTCTTCTTCCTACAGAATAAAAAAAAAGATGCTTTATACATAAATTTATTTTTACTGACCTGGCAACCTTAACATTCGAGAAACGGTCAAAGGAAACTGTGACAGGCATAGATAGTCACAGACATTTATTCTTTTATTTTTCTAACATATCACTAGACTACATTTCACAGCTTCTTTTGCAGTTGTGGGCTTCCTTGGTAGCTCAGATCGTAAAGAATCTGCCTGCAATACACGAGACCCAGGCTCAATCCCTGGGTCAGGAAGATCCCCTGAAGGAGGAAATGGCAACCCACTGCAGTATTCTTGCCTGGAGAATTCCATGGATGGGCTATAGTCCATGGAGTCACAAAGAGTCAGACATGACTGAGTAACTAACACTTTCATTTTGCAGAACTTAGCCATGTGCCTGAGTTCGAGTAAACAGGTTATGAACAGAAGTAGTATGTATTATTTTGAGGCCAAGATTTTCAAGAGTTGTCTGTGTTCCCTACATGCCCCACACTAGCGGCCCTGAGAGAAAGGGACAATGATGACAAGACCATAGAAGATGGTGAACCCAGAACAAGACAGATCTCTGTAAGAAGAGAACACCTTACAGTGAAGAAATTGCCACCTGAGGCTGTAGTTTGAGCCATTATACATTTTAGGCCTATTTATTATTGCAGAATATCCTATGCTAAATAATAAAAAATCAGTACCTTGAAGTTACTTGTTGTTGTTGACAAAAATATAAACGATGTGGTATTGGAAAGTGATAAGGAGGTGTTAACTGGAGCCTGGAAAGGTGGAGATTCATTTAATTTAGTGGTAAAATGCATGGTAAAGCTTTTACCTCTAATAATTTGAAAGGCAGACCAGATGCCAGTTTAAGTCTCTAGCTCAACTGGATAAAATGGAAAACCAAAATACTAGTATGTGTTAGCTATCATGTCACCATGATAAGCAAGATATTAAGCAAAATAGATGAGCTCCATCAAGAATTGGTTACATTGAGAGCATACTGGAAGGAAACAGAGAACCCAGAACAGAGAATTTGCAGAGTTAGAAAAGTTTATTGTTTTGGGATTTAAAATATTGGGTTGGCCAAAAAGATCATTTAGGTTTTTCAAAGAACTTTTTGGCTAACCCAAGAGTAGGAATGAGATTGACACATACTTTGAGTAGTAGAAGACTATCAACAATTCTAAATTAAACAGAGGATTAAATTGTTTGGTAAAAATCAAATGAAAAATGGGAGAGAAAGGGATGGGGAGGGAAAGAGACAGAAACAGAGAAGGGGTATGTATGGCATTAAAGCAGCAGCAAAGAAATACACAGATATGAGATCTTTGTTTATGAAAGAGATTTGGTTGTTTTAACTGAATATATGTTAACATGACACAAGAAAACCAATGGATTAAAATTCCCTCATAAGTTATCAAGGAAGTTTATATCGCCCCAAAGCCCTTGATTCTAAAATGGTTCTCAGGCCTCTAAATATTCACTGAGAAGCAGTAGTCTAAACGCTTTATCATGTAAAACCCACTTCCGATCTCCATTCAGGACACTGGGCAAGAAAGAACTCTCCAGAACTGAGAAGCAGGAACCAGGCAGAAATGCAGAAAGGGAATTATCTCGGAGAGCACATTCAGTTTCTATTTAACAAACTGTTTCTACTTCACTTTTTCATACAAATCAAGTACCAAGATTCCATCAATGTTGTGGACCAGTGACTGCTGTGGTTTCCACGTTCTTATTTTTCTAAAGATGAGTTTTTTAAGCGTGGGTGCCCTGTCTTGTACCTACCATTGCATAGTCTGCAGCACACATGTGTTTACAGGCTTCTAGAAGACAAAAGTCCTATCCAAACCCACACAATAAGTTTGCACACTTGCACACTACCCAAACACCCTAGTCTTTGAGATAGAAACTTTAACTCGATGGGAAAGATGACTATGAAAACACCCATTGACTTCTGTTTAAGATACGTGGACTAGCAAGGTCATGGTTTCTCAGAATCCGATTAGTAGAGATGTCACTACTAAGAAGAGTCTGATATAATTTATGTAAATTCCCTCTTTTCTAAATAAACACACTGAATGATACAGACCCCATGTGCCTTAGGCATTTACTTAATAGATATCGAGTTCCTACTAAGTCAAAATGCTCAGGAAAGAGGTAAGAAGGGAATTACCAGTGGATAAAGATCTGTGTGTAAGAAACTGTACTGGAGATGAATCCACTTCTGAACAACTGTCTGATTACCTTCCTTTCAACTTTCACTTTTTTTTCATTTCTTTCTATGAAGGCAGCTTCTCTTCTGTATTTTCAAACTATCTAAGCTCTATTTCCTTCCACATTTCGAGATCCAAATTCTTTTCTAGGCTATTTTCCCACTTGTCTTTTGAAAAATATCTAATTTCTTAAAGACTTCAGAAAGCAAATCAGTGCTGCATTTAAATTAATTTCAGTTGTTTTGCAATACTTGGTGGCAAAGATATGGGAAGAAACTTGCGCCTGTTGATTGATGAGTACTAGCAATAAATCCAAAGTGAGCCTCTATAGGATTAAAGAATTTAAAGTAGTAAAGATTTTTAAAATTGATTGCAGGAAATTATTCAGAGTTGATACATCCCATGTAGTTAAACAGAGTCTTCTTTAAAGTGCTTCTACATGCAGATGATTAATTACACTGCAAACTTCCGTGGGATTCCTTACAAGTCTTTTATGTTGAAGCTACTTATCCCTCCCACATATACCCCCTCCTAACTAGAATATTGTTAGTTTTTATCAGTAACATTATTTAATTGTGTCACTATTCTTTAGATTTCAAATGCCACTTCAAATCAGAAATAAAGAGCTGTCAATCTCTAAGGCATATATTTTAGTTCACTGATTCCTAGAATGTCGACATTCACTCTTGCCATCTCTTGTTCGACCACTTCCAATTTGCCTTGATTCATGGACCTGACATTCCGGGTTCCTATACAATATTGCTCTTTACAGCATCGGACCTTGCTTTTATCACCAGTCACATCCACAGCTGGGTATTGTTTTTGCTTTGGCTCCATCCCTCCATTCTTTCTAGAGTTATTTCAAATCCTGAAAGATGATGCTGTGAAAGTGCTGCACTCAATATGCCAGCAAATTTGGAAAACTCAGCAGTTGCCACAGGACTGGGAAAGGTCAGTTTTCATCCAATCCCAAAGAAAGGCAATGCCAAAGAATGCTCAAACTACCGCACAATTGCATTCATCTCACATGCTAGTAAAGTAATGCTCAAAATTCTCCAGGCCAGGCTTCAGCAATACGTGAACTGTGAACTTCCTGATGTTCAAGCTGGTTTTAGAAAAGGCAGAGGAACCAGAGATCAAATTGCCAACATCCGCTGGATCATGGAAAAAGCAAGAGAGTTCCAGAAAAACATCTATTTCTGCTTTATTGACTATGCCAAAGCCTTTGACTGTGTGGATCACAATAAACTGGGGAAAATTCTTCAAGAGATGGGAATACCAGGCCACCTGACCTGCCTCTTGAGAAATCTGTATGCAGGTCAGGAAGCAACAGTTAGAACTGAACATGGAACAACAGACTGGTTCCAAATAGGAAAAGGGGTTCGTCAAGGCTGTATATTGTCACCCTGTTTATTTAACTTATATGCAGAGTACATCATGAGAAATGCTGGACTGGAAGAAGCACAAGCTGGAATCAAGATTGCTGGGAGAAATATCGATAACCTCAGATATGCAGATTACACCACCCTTATGGCAGAAAGTGAAGAGGAACTAAAGAGCCTCTTGGTGAAAGTGAAAGTAGAGAGTGAAAAAGTTGGCTTAAAGCTCAACATTCAGAAAACGAAGATCATGGCATCCAGTCCCATCACTTCATGGGAAATAGATGGGGAAACAGTGTCAGACTTTATTTTTCTGGGCTCCAAAATCACTGCAGATGGTGACTGCAGCCATGAGATTAAAAGACGCTTACTCCTTGGAAGGAAAGTTATGACCAACCTAGATAGCATATTCAAAAGCCAGAGACATGACTTTGCCAACAAAGGTCCATCTAGTCAAGTCTATGGTTTTTCCTGTGGTCATGTATGGATGTGAGAGTTGGACTGTGAAGAAGGCTGAGCGCCAAAGAATTGATGCTTTTGAACTGTGGTGTTGGAGAAGACTCTTGAGAGTCCCTTGGACTGCAAGGAGATCCAACCAGTCCATTCTGAAGGAGATCAGCCCTGGGATTTCTTTGGAGGCAATGATGCTGAAGCTGAAACTCCAGTACTTTGGCCACCTCATGTGACAAGTTGACTCATTGGAAAAGACTCTGATGCTGGGAGGGATTGGGGGCAGGAGGAGAAGGGGATGACAGAGGATGAGATGGCTGGATGGCATCACTGACTCGATGAACTTGAGTCTGAGTGAACTCTGGGAGTTGGTGATGGACAGGGAGGCCTGGTGTGCTGCGATTCATGGGGTCACAAAGAGTCGGACACGACTGAG
The DNA here is from genome assembly GCF_003369695.1 of Bos indicus x Bos taurus. Taxonomy (NCBI): domain Eukaryota; kingdom Metazoa; phylum Chordata; class Mammalia; order Artiodactyla; family Bovidae; genus Bos; species Bos indicus x Bos taurus. Next base: position 36,970,320 of record NC_040104.1, read on the forward strand.
CGACTGAACTGAACTGAACTGAAAGGTATATATTAAAGACTATATATGGAAACCATGACAGGCTATTAAGCCTAGAAATATTATAGAGGTCGATTTTTTTACTAGTAGTGAAGGAAACTTCTAGATATTTAAATCTATCTAGTAAATAATACTGCTATTCTTCAGTATCACACCATTAACAATATTATTTTTGCCATTGGCATCTTTTCTTCAACATTCTTTACCTAAAATAGTGGCTCCAGTCAAAACAAAGAGTACTTCTAGGATAGTTAACACATGTTAAATATCGAGTTAATATTTCAGTCTTTATGCCTGACATTCATAGATTTAAATTTCACCCAAAACTAATACAAACAGTCACAGGAGACATAGAAACAGACAAGTAGTTTTGAGAACTATATCATACATACCCATAATTCATTGACTGCAATTATAAATTAGAAAGTTAATTACATTTATTTAAATATTGAATCATTTCATTATAGATTTGAAATGGCATTGTCAATTCTTCACTGACAAAAGGGATGGTATTTTCTTATGATAGCTTGATATCTTGTCCTTTTACATTTTTGACCTTGGTGAATTCATTTCACAACACTTGTTATCAGTTCCCTCATCTGTAGAATAAATAACTGAAATTTTACATTCTAATATAAGTCTTTTAGGTCAATGTTAACATACAAGAATTTGGAGTTTTGGTATTTTAAAATATTCAGTAATAAACACTCAGAATTATTTTGTAAGCACCTTTGGAGTTACACACAGTAAGTTCTCTTAGGGACAAACTGATAGATTATATGACATTTGATCTAAATTGTCTTATCCAAGGAGCTTATATTAAAAGGAGTGGTCCATCCTTCTGTGATAAAAGACTTCAGATGAACCCAGTCCCCAAAAATGATCATGACAAAAGTCAACAAAGACCCCTTCCTTGCTCTATGTGTCTACACCATAGTGAATATGTCTACTCTCACAAGTGTATACATTACCAGAAAGTACGACTCTTACCTATACATATCCTATCAGACTGCATGGTCTTTTCTAGGTGCTTGATACATGCTGAGTAGGTTTATCTAAATCCAAACTATATAGTTATTTCAGCTTTGTTTGAAATCAAAATATGATAAACTGCATATGCCTACATGTCTACACATTTGCAGATATGTGGATATGGATTCATGTATGTGTATAAGCAGAGCATATTGAATGTCTATCATCCTGTAAGAAAACTTGATTATTTCTTAATTAAAAGAGAATGAGAAAGAGAGGCTTAATTTTTAACTTGAACTGAAAAAGTAAGATATGAGGGAGGGGAGCTTGAAAAGTGAAGTCACTCAGTCGTGTCGACTCTTTGTGACCCCATGGACTGTAGCCTGCCAGGCTCCTCCGTCTATGGCATTTTCCAGGCAAGCGTGCTGGAGTGGATTGCCATTTCCTTCTCCAGGGGATCTTCCTGATCCAGGAATCGAACCCAGGTCTCCAGCATTGCAGGCAGATGCTTTACCATCTGAGCCATGAGGGGAGCTTGGTATAGTATAAACTGAAAAGCCACAAAATTGAGCTCCTACTCTAATCTCATGAGCATCTAGGAGGTGGCCTGAGGTGAAAGTGAAAGTGTCACTCAGTCAGGTCAGATTCTTTGCAACCCCATGGACTATAGTTTGGACTATAGATTCTCTGGGCAAGAATACTGGAGTGGTGTGCCATTCCTTTCTCCAGATCAGAGGTAAGTTGCTTAAAATCCCTAATCCTCAATGCCCTCATGTATAAACCAAATTGAAAAGATTACTGTGAAGTGCAAAATGCATGTAAAAATGGTTAAGAAAAATCTATTTATTAGTGTAGATTATGTCTGAAATTGCAAATGTGCAGAGAACATATAGTTATGAAAGTCAATGAACAAAAATCTAATGCATATCCGTAAGGGACTACTAATTAACAAATATGTTTAAGCACTCATGCAAACATATGCCTATAGATGGAAATATATATACCTACATAGCACGCAGATGCATTCACTAAAAACACCACCATAAAACACACATCAATCTATTTATGTCTGTAGGTACAATTATTCCTAAGAAAAACTCCTCCCAAAGAAGAAACTCATACAAAACTAATTTGTTCTTTCATCTAATTCTTTATTTAATAAAGTCAAACGCCATTCAGTAAGGTTCCCTGCTTTGATCAGACATTCAGACAACAAGTAAAACTTCTTAGAAAAAGGTACAAAATGTATTTAATTTAGCCTCTTTAATAGTGATAAGCATTGGCATCATACCCACCTCAATCAGGCAAGTATTCAAGCTGCCCTCAAATGAGAAGGTGCCCTTCCAGACTCTGCGGGTCTCTGGTATTGACCTACTGCCCCATTCTCATTCAAGATATTAATACAAGATTTCTGCTCCAATTAGGTAATTTTTGTAATCTTTTGACACATTGGCTCTACTCTTTTCACACCTAGCATATTATAACCAGGCTTCTTTTATCCAACTTTTTTGCAATTGCTTCTGCTCAATTATGTCACACAAAACTCTGTTGCCCAAGACAGATCACATTAAGTAACAAGCCATAGCATCCATTCTTTGTTCGGAGGGCTTTCTCTTTACTATTTCATTCAATACCCTAAGAACCCTTCCCGTGGGGCAGGCACTATTATTTCCATTTAATAGATGAGGGGATTGAGGTTCAGAATGGGTCAAATTACCCAAAGTAATTTTCAGATAATTTGGTAAAGCCAAAATTCAACTCTCAGAGAGCCAAGAGGTCTACTGCTCTGTTAGGAGAACCGTCTTGATCCTTGTAACAATCTCTTTACCTGTGGTGTTTTTGTCAGGGTTAATGGATAAAACTCTACTAAGAAAGGTACTCAGCACATTGTCAGCATGTAGCATGAATTCCATAATGTTGAAGGACTCCATAATGTTAACAGGAGTAGTGTAATATCCTGCTACTAGACTGGTAGCAGTAGTGATAACAGGCGTAGTAACAGCAGCAGGAACCTAGTACAACTAGTGAGTGGAAGCTCATAAATACTTTATTAGATTCTCAGAGTGTCTTCTGTCCTAAACATGTCTCATTTGTAAGTTATCAAATGAAGAACAAAGATGTAAGTAATTCTGACTAAAGATATGTAATTATCTATTTAAAACAAAGCTCTGGAATTGCCTGCATAAAAGGAAAGACAGTTTAAACAGTTCTTCACATCTCTTTCTGCCTTAGGCATTTAGTGTGATTTCATTAATGGCAGACAAAAAAAAAAAAAATCCCTTCCTAGGGATTATATCCTTATCTTAAAGCTCTCTTTGGGACTAATTTCAATGTTTTATAGAATCTTTTGATTTAATGATATCTTGAAAAATCTATGTGATATGTGTTCAGAGAAAAGCGTGGATCCACATGGAAAATAGGAAGCTTCTAGTATTTTTGTGAAATAAAGCTTTCAGTAACAAAAGCAGCCTGAGCTCTTTTGTGGTACAGTCCAGGTCATTTTTTTTTTTTTTTTTACCTTTATTTCCCCAGGAGCTAGAAAGGAAGCACATGGCTATTGAATTCATTCTCAATGCTTCCCACCCCCTCTACTTCTGCCAATGCTTTTTGAATAGTTTATTCATCTAACCTGTTTCTTTGGAACCAGCATCAGGAGATGCCATGGTACCACTGAAAGACCGAAAGCATGTATGTCTGAGGTCAGTTTCCTCCTAAAAAGACACTCATGCTTTTCAAGGCCAAGTAAGAGTTAAAATGCCTACTTTCTGAGAATTCTTCTGTGTGAGATGAATAGAAGCCTTCAAAAATGACAGAGTAGTGTTTAAATTCTGACCCCACCACTTTGTAGCTATCTTACATTCACCCAGTAAGTTTCCTTCCCTAAACCTCAGTGTTTTTTATGTGCCAAACGAGCATGATACTATCTATCTTTCTCCATGGCTATGTAGATTAAATACACTGGAAGCAAAGCTCTTAGAATGTTGCTTCGTATATACTTAAGGGGAGGGGCAGGGATTAGTTGCTTCTACTTTGCCCATCTTTGCACTTCCCAGGGACACATGGTAAGAAGTTACTCTTGACCAATCAATAGTAATAATAACAACAATCTCAATACCAGCTAATACTTACATAGTCCTCCTGTGCCAGACATTTTTCTATGCAATCCTATTCAACACTTACATTAAGCAGATAAGGTAATTTTGGCACAAGATTAAGTAAATTTGCCCAAACCACTGGTTCTTTACCAGCTGAGCCACAAGAGAAGCCCAAATGACAGGTTAGACGTGTGCGATCTGGCTGCAGATATGACTCTTTTATATGTTACCATGGGAATGTTGATAGGCAGTGAGAAAACTGCACTGGAAAGGGAATGAATGTGAGCTTTGTATAGTGAACAGCTACACAGTTTCCTTCAATGGGCCTGCTGTTCCCTGGCACATGTCCTGTTACCGACATGGAAAAGTCCTGCTGAGGTCTTCTACCCACTGATGCCCGATATGATCTAAATGATCTTCAGTTTCCTTTTCTGTTCCTGCAGATCTTTGCAGATCCTGTTGTCAATTTCCCTGCCTCTCTTTCCCAAATCTGAACCTGGATGTCTGCAAGCTGTTCTTGCCTAAGTGTTTTTCCTTTGCAGAATTGTTCAAGATCGCGTTTCCAATTTGAACTCTGACTTTGTCTTTGAGATGGGATGTTACTTCCTCCTCTTGACTGTATATATTTTGAAATCGATAGCCCTGGGGAAAAGCATCCTGCCTTTCTTCCCTAATCTCCAAGTACTCAGCCTGGTCTTCTAGTTTCAGCATAATCAGAGAATGACCATGTCATCAGTGTGACCTTTGACTGGGAAAGTGTCTAGAATTATAAGCTGGAAAAACCTACACTCTTTTCTTTGCCTTTCTCCTGGGCCACAGCATTGTAATCCAGGAAGATCTTTCATGTGTGCCCTTTTGATTTAACAAAAGCAGACAAAGGTTGGAAGCAAGGTGGGAGAAGATTAAGCCTGCTAAAACCAGGTGACCCCTGCTGGCTATGGTGCTTCTTCCTAAACTGGGAGAAAACTATCCCAGGAGGGAATTTAGATGTATCATTCTAAGTCAAAGAGAACCAGACATCGGTGTGTGAAACAGTCAGGTATAATGCCATCTAGTGGACAGTTACAATTAATTCAAAAGTTAAAATAGTGGCTCCATTTACTGAGTCAGGCATAGTTTGGCTATAGTTCTGAATAACTTCACCTATCCACTATATTCTCCAAGGAGTGACTGAGGACACAGGAACATCCATCTTAGGATGCAATTAACTAAAAAATTCTAGAACTCAGGAGCCCAGACAAGTTAGACTTCAGAGGAATACCTATTTCTAATGGAGGGAAGGCCATGAGAAATATACTTGGACAAACAATAAAGTAAAGATGAATCTCAGTCCTAATGATAGTGCAACACCACTAGCTCTTGGGGAAAAACATGGTGTAAACAACCCTTAAAAAGGCCCATATAGTACTATGTAGACCATAGGTTCCCAATCCAATTCTCATCAGGTCAAGAAATATGTGAGCCATGAAAACCTTCCAATTTCTGGTAGTGGAATCCCTGACAGATAGTAATCACTCCCTGAATTAGGACCCTGTGGTCTGCATGATGCTGAGTGCTTTGATTTGAGGTTGGACAAGTCAAGTCTGGAGAATGGAGTTGGACACGACTGAGCACATATGGAGGATGAGGCAAAACTTTGTACTCCAATTCATTCAACAGTTGAAGTGTTGGCTGTGTGACGTGCGGTTGGGCATTGTCTGCAGAAGAATTGGGCCCTTTCTATTGGCCAATGCTGGCTGCAGGCATTGAGGTTTTCAGGTTTTCGGTGCATCTCATCAAGGTCATGGTCACTGCTTGTCTGATCCATGACAGCTTTCTGAAGCCTAGTGAAACCATTAGTAAATCCGAGAAGTATGGAGGCAAGGATCTTAAAAGAGGCAGATAAACTCAAAGCATTCTCTCTAGACTCTGAATCTTTTCATATAGCCACTGAAAATACTGTACTGTCTTTAAAGTTTTAATAATACTTGAATTGCATCTGCTTTATGATTTAGACTTTCTTAATATTTTTATTTTTATATAATATATCCAGATCCTGTACCGCTTATTTTTGAATATCCATATTCCAGGTTTCTTCCTGAGAATTTTACAGACCTAACAGAGTTTCCTGATCCCAGTGTCATGGAAAGAAACTCAAGAGCTTTGAAGTATGAACATTCCAGGTAAGGTGCTGATCTTTACTAGCTTTAGTACTTAACACTCCTGGTTCTTAGACCATTCGTATGTTAAGTAGGGCTAATAACACTTATGGGCTATATGAGAACAGAAAAAAAAAACTTCAATATGTTTGTCAAACAAGATTTGGATAAAGATAATTTCCAATATTGTTATATCATTCAGTTATTATATCTACTGCTCTTGATGTTCATACAACAGATGTCTCAAATGTAGTATTTAAGCATAACATACAAAAGTTTCACAGACTAAACAATTCACCCAGTGCCCAGGATAGCAAACAGAACAGTTTTGTCATCCTGAAAGTTCTCGTATCCATGTCTTCTCCTCTTTTAGGCAGAAACCTTGTCCACAAGAGCAGTCCCATCATGAGTTCTAACATACTGATGAGTTTTGACAATTTTTGAACTTGACAATGACCTTCTAAATCCTCAAATCTGTCTGATTAAGTTAAGAACTTAGAGATGGAGTAAGTGACCTAGATTATTCAGATGAGCCCAAATGATCACTTGAGTCTTTAAAAGCAGAGAAATTGTCCTGGATATGATTGGTAAGGGAGAGAGAGAGAAGGGAGAGAGAAAAATAGAGAGAAAAGGAGAGACAGAAAGAGATATAGGTAGAGAGAGACAAAGAAAGATGACAGAAAGACACAAAGAGAGAAGGATAGGCAGAGAGATAGAGAGACAGACACAGAGATAATGAGGGAAGAAGGGTAAGATAATCCCACATTCCTGGCATTGTCACCTACAAACTGGTACTTGCCATCTACCTTTATGAGAATCAAATTCTGAGCCTCTGCAACTGCTGACCTTCAACACATCTGAAAAGAGTTCAAAATGGAGATCAGGAATAAGGTACACTGGGTTCTAGGAAAAACTGGCAGAACAGGTGTTTAGATAGTTTTTAGGAGAAGATTTTATGAGCCTAATTCTTGCATTACCTCGTATCTAAAAAAGCACTAAAATCCTTCTTGGTGACATCTGCTCCTCATGACTAGCAGTAACCTTCATGAGAGTACCAATAAACGTCTGCAAAAATGTGTGTCTGATTGCATGTACATCTCTTCACCAACATCATATATACACTCACCCGACCACAACCATCATTTTGGAGAAGTTTCTCAGAGCTACCTGAAATGCTGTCTCTGAGTTAATAGTCCTCACAACTGACAGCTCTCATGTGTGTGTGTTTTGTTCTGTCAGTCGACGCTGCACACTATGAGTGAGAGTCCCTTCTGAAACTACTTCCAGCTTCTAGAAGCTTCCTGCATTCCTCAAGTCCTGGCCTCTTCCTCCATTATTAACAATAAAGGAAGAAGGTAGGGCCGGAGGAATGCAGAAAGCTTCTAGAAGATAGGAAATGGTAAACCACTCCAGTATTCTTGCCTTGAGAATCCCATGGACAGAGAAGCCTTGTAGGCTCCAGTCCACTGGGTCACAGAGAGTCGGACACGACTGAGCAACTTCACCTTCACCTTCTAGAAGATAGGAATGACTTTAGAAGGGACTGTCACCTACAACGTGCAGAAAGGAACATTAGACACTTTATTTTAGCCCAAAGAGACCTGATGAGTCTTTTGTTTTAAAGAACTGTGAGATAACATATTTATATTGCTTTAAGTCACTCAGTTTGTGCTGATTTGTTACAGCAGCAATAAGAAACTGATACAGGTTTATCCATGGGCTGGAACTGCTGAGTCATAGGGTAGGCATTCACTTAACTTAATTGGAAATTGTCAAACACTTTTAGGTGATTTTACCAGTCTATATTTCCACTAAGAGTACATGAGAATTCCAGTTCCTCTAGAATTCATTTGGAATTTTCTTTTGTCATTTTCACTTTTCTAGGAAAACCGTACATACTGCCGTTCTATTTTGCATTTCTCCAATAATAAATGAGGTCAAACACTTTTCATGTTTATGGGACAAGCAGTGATATCCCACCTTGTGATGACTGGCAAATCTTTCATCTATTTTTAATGTTTGAAGTGAAGGTGAAGTGAAGTCGTTCAGTCATGTCCGACTCTTTGTGACGCCGTGGACTGTAGCCTGCCAGGCTCCTCTGTCTATGAGATTCTCCAGGCAAGAATACTGTAGTGGGTTGCTGTTTCCTTCTCCAGGGGATCTTCCCAACCCAGGGATTGAACCCGGGTCTCCTGCATTGCAGGCAGACACTTTAACCTCTGAGCCACCAGGGAAGCCCCGATTATGTTTACTCCTTACACAATTCTAAGAGATTTTAAAAAAATATTCCAGATATGAGTCATTTTTCAAATGCAGTATCATCAGTATCTTCATGTTTTCTTCTAGTCTTTTCATTTGTCTTCTACCATCTTACTGGTTGATGAAGACAAAACAAAAGATTAATATGTTCTTAACCTCTTTGTATACTGTTAAAAGAAGGTTTTCCTATTCCAAAATCATAAAGATTTTTTCCTATGATTTTTTTTCTAAGTGCTTTATTTTTTAACTTTTATGTTCAGATATGCAACTATCTTTAAGACAAAAGTTATTTTTAAAAATCAGAACAGCATTTTAAAGGATTTTTTTTTAATGTGGACCATCTTTAAAGTCTTCATTGAATTTGTTACAATACTGCTTCTATTCTTTATGCTTTGGTTTTCGATCATGAGGTACATGAGATCTTAGCTCCTTAACTTGGGATTGATCCCACATGCCCTGTGTTGGGGGGTGAAGGCTTAACCACTGGACCATCAGGGAAGTCCCAAGACAAAATGTTTGAATATATATATATATATATATATATATATATATTTGCAATTGAGAAAGGTCAAATGGGGTATGGAGATTTAAACATCAAATATAAAACAAGAGAAGAGAGTAAATTTTCATCTTCTGCTATCCTGGTCTACAAACACTGCTTCATCTACTGGCCTCAAGAAGTCTTCCCTGATATTCCAAAGTCAAATGAATCATTCCCTTTCTTAGACCTAGCATTGCTCAACATCACTCATGAAATGTACTTCATAACAATTGGAGATATTGTATGCAGTTGTACTTGGAGTCTTCTCTGCTGGATTGTTAGCTTCTGTGATCAACGGCTGCATCATTATTCATCTTTATGGGTCTCACAGAGTTAGCCCAGCATAAAACTGCTGGTGCACCATTATATGGTTGTTAAAAGAAAGGAAGGATAACCATAAATGTCTCTGCTTTACATCTACAGTTTGCATGGTAGCAGTACTCACTCAAAAAAGTAATGAAAGAAAGTGAAAGTGAAGTCACTCAGTCATGTTCAACTCTTTGTGACTCCATGGACTGTAGCCTACCAGGCTCCTCCGCCCATGGGATTTTCCAGGCAAGAGTACTGGAGTGGCTTGCCATTTCCTTCTCCAGGGGATCTTCCCAACCCAGGGATTGAACCCAGATCTCCTGCATTGTAGGCAGACGCTTTCCCATCTGAGTCACCAGGGAAGTCAAAACATGTATTACAGTTCAAGGGACTTTTGTTTTTTATTATTTATTTATTTTGACCACACCACATGGCATGTGGGATCTTAGTTCCCAGACCAGGAATTGAACCTGTGTCCCCTGCATTGGAAGCAGAGTCTTAACCATTAGACCACATGGGAAGTACCCCCTGCCCCCCAAAAAAATGTAATGAAAAAATTTACTTTAAAATGGTATAAAAATGATCTAAAACAAAAGTCTTAGAGAAAAAGAGGTGTTTTTTAGGTAACCATTTGAACAGACATGTTAACATTTTATAGTTTTCTGTCCTCAGGTTTGTCTTTGGTGACTTTTACTTAAATTAAAATGCATATCAAGTTAATGGAGCCTATAACATTGAATTACATTTTTTAATGAATTTATTTTTTATTGATGGATATTGCTTTACAGAATTTTGCTGTTTTCTGTCAAACCTCAACATGAACCAGCCACAGGTATACATATATCCCCTCCCTTTTGAAACTCCCTCCCATCTCTCTCCCCATCCCACCCCTCTAGGTTAATACAGAGCCCCTGTTTGAGTTTCCTGAGCCAATGAGAATTTGTTGAACTACATTTTATGTTGTCAGCATCTCTAGTCAATCCCTTTACAGACTCAGACTGCCATCAGAGAGCCATATGTGTTGGCTGAAAGTGCCTTCCTCTGTATTCTTTCTCATTGGTTCTTTATCAAGTTCATAAGATGTGCTTCCCTGTTATCTGGTATATTTACTGCTTTTTTTTTTCTCCCTAAATTACTGGTCCCATAACCATGAAGTTTTCTATCATTTAAAAAACACACTGATAATAGTGCTTTGGGATATGTTTTAATTGTCCTTTGTCTTACTTCATTAACTTGTTAAAGTCCACACGATACCTGTACAACAAGATGAATTCAATTTACCACTTACACTCACCCATTTCTACACTCACACATTCTTGTTGTTTTAAGGATTCCTACTCTAATTGTTCTTCTACTGGGAGAGTGGAAAAACCAAAGATTTGAAATGTGAAAAGCACTGATTTAAATTCTAGCTTTCTCACTAACTAGCTTATATCCTTGGACAAACTTACTTAAACTCATTTAACTTCTATTTTTTTAGTAAATGATTATTATGAAGACACCCCCCCCCCAAAATGCTTTTTGTTTAGCTCAATGTCTATAAAACACTCTGTGTTTAGTAAATACTAGTTCCTTCTTCCTTCCTGGGGAAATAAAGTTAAACGTAGATAAAGGACCCTGAATGACATTTCAAGATGTATAGGAGGCTAATAGGAACCAATTAGGATTCTTGAGAAACATATTAGTTTGATAAAATTTGAGAAGAGAGGGAATACTCCAGTGACAATGAAGGCTAGAGACAGTAAAAGAAAATCTTTATAGAGTAAGAAGCTACCACTGACTAGTAAAGAAACGGAGTGTTAGAGTAACGGTGCTCTGGAGAAGGCATGCCCTGCTTGTATGTATTGACATTCCAGTGATCAGTGTTAGAATTCTTTCCTGACCAAACGAAACTTGGGTGATTAAATTTGCCCTGGTGGCAGAGGAAGTTCTTTATCCCCCAGGATAGAGAATCTAGGGCATGCGTGCTGAGTCGCTTCGGTCATGGTGTCCAACTCTTTGTGACCCTATGGACTGTAGCCCGCCAGGCTCCTCTGTCCATCAAATTCTCCAGGCAAGAATTTGCCATGCTCTCCTCCAGGGGATCTTCCTGACCTGGGGCTAGAACTCACATCTTTTGCATCTCCTGCATTGGTAGGCAGGTTCTTTACCACAAGTGCCACCTGAGAAGCCCAGAGAATCTAGTGGACACCAGATAAATTCAAGACATGGAGTGTTAGACTCTTATCATAGCACTCACAGTAAGAAATTACCAAGACCTAGAAGAGAACACCTGCTGTCACAGGGATAAAGAGGCAAATTCCTATCGTGGCCAAAGGAAATATAACTGAATAAATTAGTTGCATTAAAATTTAAACATCATAAAATAATTTCATCACAAATACTTGCATGGAGTTAACTATTGAAATATCTCTTTGCATATGATAATTAACCCCAAATACATTTCTTGTCTAAATCCTGCTTTACAAGTATTAGAGCCATGAAGGAAATCAGTCCTGGGTGTTCTTCAGAAGGAATGATGCTAAAGCTGAAACTCCAATACTTTGGCCACCTCATGCGAAGAGTTGACTCATTGGAAAAGACTCTGATGCTAGGAGGGATTGGGGGCAAGAGGAGAAGGGGATGACAGAGGATGAGATGGCTGGATGACATCACCAACTCTATGGACGTGAGTTTGGGTGAACTCCAGGAGTTGGTGGTGGACAGGGAAGCCTGGCGTGCTGCGATTCATGGGGTCACAAAGAGTTGGACATGACTGAGCGACTGAACTGAACTGAACTGAACTGAAAGTCACTATAAACATGCATGCAGTTTCAAAAACATTTTTACGTGTATATATTAAGTGAACATAATTATATTATGTATGTTGTATAAATTCTAGACAAATCAATTACTTTTCATTTTATTTATTTATTTTTTACTGTTAAGATTGTTCTCAGCTTTCCCAATGGTATGGCAGCATTGCCTTACTAACCCCTCAAAAGAAGAAGGCAGAGTCATTAAGGGACTTTCTTGGTGGTTTGGATGATGCTGTAATTATGAATGGATTGCTGTTGACTCATCAAAGCAGTTTTAGAGATGGCCTGATGGATGAAATCCAGGTCCTGGGTATATAAGTTCATTAAGGAGTTCATTTTGCAAGCTGAAAGAGGGTGTATTTCCTCGGCTAAAATTCCATTCAACTCATTTTTATTCCTGCACTTTTTAAAATAAATACCATTTACATGGAACCAACTTTGTATACATAGAACCAACTGGAAAAGGTTAGTTTTTCATTCCAATCCCAAAGAAAGGCAATGCCAAAGAATGCTCAAACTACCACACAATTGCACTCACCTCACACACTAGCAAAGTACTGCTCAAAATTCTCCAAGAAGGCTTCAATAGGACATGAACAATGAACTTCCAGATGTTCAAGCTGGATTTAGAAAAGGCAGAGGAATCAGAGATCAAATTGCCAACATCTGCTGGATCATCCAAAAAGTAAGACAGTTCCAGAAAAACATTGACTTTTGCTTTATTGACTATGCCAAAGCCTTTGACTGTGTGGATCACAACAAACTATGGAAAATTCTTCAAAAGATGGGAATACCAGACCACCTTACCTGCCTCCTGAGAAATCTGTATGCAGGCCAAGAAGTAACAGTTAGAACTGGACATGGAAAAACAGACTGGTTCCAAATCAGGAAAGGAGTATGTCAAGGCTATATATTGTCACCCTGCTTATTTAATTTATATGCAGAGTACATTATGAGAAATGCTGGACTGAATGAAGCACAAGCTGGAATCAAGATTGCCGGGAGAAATACAATTTCTGGGAGAAATATCAATAATCTCAGATATGTAGATAACACCACCCGTATGGCAGAAAGTGAAGAAGAACTAAAGAGCCTCTAGATGAAAGTAAAAGAGGAGAGTGAAAAAGTTGGCTTAAAGTTCAACATTCAGAAAACTAAGATCATGGCAACTGGTCCCAAAATTTAATGGCAAATAGATGAGAAAACAGTGGAAACAGTGTCAGACTTTATTTTTTTTGGCTCCAAAACCACTGCAGACGGTGACTGCAGCCATGAAATTAAAAGACACTTGTTCCTTGGAAGAAAAGCTATGGCCAACCTAGACAGCATATTAAAAAGCAGAGACATTACTCTGCCAACAAAGGTTCCTTCTAGTCAAAGGTATGGTTTTTCCAGTAGTCATGTATGGATGTGAGATTTGTACTGTAAAGAAAGCTGAGTGCCGAAGAATTGATGCTTTTGAACTGTAGTGTTGGAGAAGATGCTTGAGAATCCCTTTTACAGCAAGGAAATCCAACCAGTCCATCCTAAAGGAAATCAGTCCTGAATATTCATTGGAAGGACTGATGTTGAAGCTGAAACTCCAATACTCTGGCCACCTGATGTGAAGAACTGACCTCTTGGAAAAGACCCTGATGCTGGGAAAGTTTGAAGGCAGGAAGAGAAGGGGATGACAGAGGATGAGATAGTTGGATGGCATCACTGACTCAGGACATGAGTTTGATTAAACTCCAGGAGGTGGTGATGGACAGGGAGGCCTGGCGTGCTGCAGTCCATGGGGTTGCAAAGAGTCCAACCTGACTAAGTGACTGAACTGAAGTGACTGAACTTTGTATAGCTCATTTTTGCACACATCACTTATAATCTTTGTAACACTGCTCAAGATGGCACTTCCCTGGTGGCTAAGAGGGTACAACGTCTGTCTATAATGCAGGAGACCTGGGTTCGATCCCTGGGTCAGGAAGATTCCCTGGAGAAGGAATCTCCACTCCAGTAATGTTGCCTGGAAAATCCTATGGGCAGATGAGTCTGGTAGGCTACAGTCCATGGGGTCGCAAAGAGTCGGACACAACTGAGCTTTCTTTATTCCTTACAGAAAAATAAATGTATGGATATTAGCCAACTTGACCACACTCATAGTTAGTATGCATTAAATGCATGGTTTAAAATCTAATGGCTTTTCCACATAAGCCTTGAGCATTTGCTGTACCACATAAAAAGTTCTGCTTCCTTACTTACAAACATTATTTGAGGTCTATGATACCAAAGTTATAGTTTATCTGTGTACACAGGGTTGCAAGGTAGCATGGGCAGTAAGTAGATAAATACAGATAGAAGTCATTTTCACTAGATGTACAAAAGTTTTCTTTAAAAACTTTCACAATATGTATCAAAATAATTTTAGAATAGCCATAGTCCCTGAAATTCCACATATAGGAAACAATTTAAGAATATCATCAAAGATAAATATGGTTAATAATACTGTATTGTATATTTGAAAGTTGTTTAAAGAATAGATCTTTAATGTTCTCAGCACTAGAAAAAAATATAACTATGTCCAGTGATGAGTGTTAACTAGAGGTTGTGATGATCCTTGTGCAATATATATATACACAAAAAATCATGATCTTGTATACCTGAAATTAATATATGTCACTTATCTCTCAGTAAAAAAAAAAAAAAGAGATGAATACAAAGTTGAGCATTCAGATTTTTTTTCACATATTTTCATGCATAAACTCAAAAAATTAGAAAACTTAGTTAAGAGAAAAATTAGTTAAGAGAATTGTCTGGAACATATCTGTATGATATGGTATTCTAAACACTATTTATAAATAATATACAAAGAAGGAATTATAAAATAATGTTACGCAAAAAGAAACAGAAGGTAAAACCGTGTACATAAACTGGTGAGTATTTTATATAATATGTCTGTTCATATCTTTGACCTATATTTTTTATTTATCTTCCTCCTCCATTTCTTCCTTTCTTCATACCTTCCTTCTCTCCTTCCTCTCTTCCTTTCTTTCTTTTCATCTATTCGTCCAGCTATTCATCCAGAATATCCATCCATCCATCCACCTTCTGACTATGGCACATATCAAGGATGGTTGTCAAAGAAAATGAAATACTTTTTTAATTAAATTATTGTTTATAATTTTACTTTCCACTTTAAACATACTTTGTTTTCTGTTTTAAGATAAAATATACCATACCATTAAAAATAATAATGTCTGCTTGTGGTGTAGTAAAAAGTCTTTCTTTTCACAGTTTTAAGATTGTTATAGCCTGGATCATACTTGGCTAAAGTAGAAAAACGCTTATCCTGACTCGGGCAAATAGGTACAAAGACTGGGAGTAGGTAGAAATGAGGATACGGAACTGAAGGAAATTTAAAAGGAAAAAAATGACAGTAGGTGGTAATAGGCTTCTTTGAATGAATAGATAGTTCTTCTTAGAGGAACAGGGGGTGGGGAATGATAATTTTGATAACTATAACTAAATAAGGATTATATGTATTGTGTTAGCTCTATAAAAAAGAGTGTATGCACACTATACACTTTGTACTGAGAATTGCTGCCATCAGGTAAATAGTATTCCCTATTTAAAAATTTTATAAACCTCATCTTTTCATTGAAAGTATACTTAATTTAATATACTATACTAACTTTTAATTGAAGTATAGTTAATTTACAATATTATATATTAGTTTGAGAGTTCCTTGAACCACAAGAAGATCAAATAGTCAGTCATAAAGGAAATCAATCCTGACAATTCACTGGAGGGACAGATGCCAAAACTGAAGCTCCAGTACTTTGGCCACCTAACGTGAAGAGTCAACTCACTGGAAAAGACCCTGATGCTGGGGAAGATGGAAGTCAAAAGAAGAAGAGGCTGGCAGAGAATGAGATGGTTAGACAGCATCACTGACTCAATAGACAAGAACTTGAGCAAACTCTGGGAGGATAGGGAAGCCTGACGTGCTGCAGTCCATGGAGTCGCAAAGAGTAGGACGTGACTTAGTGACTGAACAACAATGTTAGTTTCAGGTGTGCAACACAGTGATTAAATATTTTTATAGGTTTTACTCCACTTAAATTTATTATACAATATTGGCTGAATCCGCTGTATTATAAATATAACCTTATAGCTCGTTTATTTTATACACAGCGGTTTGTGCCTATCTGGCCACTCTCTCTTCCTCCCCCGACTGGTAACCACTAGCTCATTCTCTATATCTGTGAGTCTGTTTGTTTTTTGCCATGTTCATTCACCATTAATTTTTATATTCCACGTGGACCATGTTTTTCCCTGGGTATATGCTCGGGAGCGGGATTGCAAGGTCGTATGGCAGCTCTAGTTTTAGCTTCTTAAGGAAACTCCATAGTGTTTTCCATAGCAGCTGCATCAATTCACATTCCCACTAACTGTACTAGGATTCCTGTTTTTCCATATCCTTGCCAACATTTTTAATTTGTAGACATTTTGCTTCTAGTCTTTCTGATAGGTGGAAGGTAATATCTCATTGTGGTTTTGAACTGACTATTTTTATTATTATAGTACTTTGATGATTATAGTTTTGTAATATAATTTGAAGTCACAGAGTGTGATACCTCCCACTTTATTCTTTATTCACAAGATTGCTTTGGCTATTTGGGTTCTTTTGTGGTTCCATATAAATTTTATTTTATTTTATTTTGGACAACCTTTATTTATTT
Source organism: Bos indicus x Bos taurus (assembly GCF_003369695.1). Classification (NCBI taxonomy): domain Eukaryota; kingdom Metazoa; phylum Chordata; class Mammalia; order Artiodactyla; family Bovidae; genus Bos; species Bos indicus x Bos taurus. The sequence goes on from NC_040104.1 coordinate 36,987,168, forward strand.
ATTTATTTATTATTTTATTTTATTTTTAAACTTTACAATATTGTATTAGTTTTGCCAAATATCGAAATGAATCTGCCACAGGTATACATGTGTTCCCCATCCTGAACCCTCCTCCCTCCTCCCTCCCTTACCCTCCCTCTGGGTCGTCCCAGTGCACTAGCCCCAAGCATCCAGTACCGTGCATCGAACCTGGACTGGCGACTCGTTTCATACATGATATTATACATGTTTCAATGCTATTCTCCCAAATCTCCCCACCCTCTCCCTCTCCCACAGAGTCCATAAGACTGATCTATCCATCGGTGTCTCTTTTGCAGTCTCGTACACAGGGTTATTGTTACCATCTTTCTAAATTCCATATATATGCGTTAGTATACTGTATTGGTGTTTTTCTCTAAATTCCATATATATGCGTTAGTATACTGTATTGGTGTTTTTCTTTCTGGCTTACTTCACTCTGTATAATAGGTTCCAGTTTCATCCATATAAATTTTAGAATAATCAGTTCTACTGCGTGAAAAATGTTATGGGTGTTTTGATAGGGATTATATTATATCTGCAGGTTGCTGTGGGTGGTATGGATATTTTAGCCATATTTGATCCTGGACTTCTGTTTTTTGGGAGCTTTTTAATCACAGATTCAATTTCAGTACTTGTATTTGGTCTGTTCATATTTTTTTTTATTTCTTCCTGGTTTAGTCTTGGAAGACTGAACCTTTCTAAGGATTTGTCCATTTCTTCTAAGTCGTCCATTTTATTGGCATATAGTTGCTTGTAGTAGTCTTTTCCAGTTCTTTGTATCTCTCTGGTGTTGGTTGTAGCTTCTTCTTTTTCACTTCTAATATTTTTTGATTTGGGTTTCCATAAAAGGAGCTTTGTGCTTCCTGTACCTAGATATCTGTTTCCTTCTTCAGATTTGGAAAGTTTTCAGCCTCAGTTTTATGAAATGCATTTTGATCTTTTTCACTCTCTTCTTCTGAAGCCTCTATAATGCCAACATCGATGCACGTGATGCTGTCTCAGTGGTTTCTTAAAGTGTTCTCATTTTGTAGACTTGTTTTTATTTTCGCTGTTCTGATTGGGTGATTTCCATTATTCTGCCTTTTAGATCACTTCTGTGTTCTGTATCACCATTTGCTATTGTGCACCTTCTATTTTCTTTCTCACTTCAGTTATGATATACTTAATTTCTGATCTTTAAAAATATTTTCTAGTGCCTTATTAAAATGCTCACTGTGTTCATCTAACTTTTTTCCCCCAAATTCAGTTAGTATTGTTATTACCAATGCTTTGAACTTTTTATTAGGTAAATTATTTATCTGTTTCTTTAGTTTTTTCAGAGTTTCTCTCTTGTTCTTATATTTAAAACAATTTCTCTGTCTTCTCATCTTGCTTAACATTCTCTGTCTTTATGAAATTATGTAAAATAGTTTCCTATCCAGGTATGAAGGTGTGTCCTCGTGTGGGAGCATTCTTATACAGTCTTTCTGTTCCCAGTTGGTATTGTGGGAGAGCTGGATCTGACAAGAACACAAGTCCCATCTGCCTGCAGGGGGTGCTAGAAGCTAAACCCTTGGTAACAGCTGTGGCTGGAGAAGGAGGGGCTAGACAAGATGGATGTGTGAGCCAGGGATTCTCAGCTGCTCAGTGGCCAGTACCCACCTACAGGGAGGCAGGGATGGATCCCAAGTTACTGGAGCAAAAGCCCTGAAAGTTGGGTCCAAGCGGCTCCATTTCCTCTGCTCTGCTCGCTTACTGCACTGGCACCTTTACCCTAGAGGGTAGCAGTTCTCAAGCATGAGGAGCCAGAACCGGTGCCTGGTACAGGCCAGGGCCCATGCTGGGCTACTCCTGGCACACACCAGTAAAGTTTCAGAGCACTCCCAGCCTGCCATCTCCATGAGTGCCAGCAAGGGTGGTCCTCTCCCCATTTGGATGCCATGCTGGGTTTTACCCAGCTCTGTCCCCCCAAACTGCACACTCTCCTTGGCATCAGTGGACCTTGCCCTGGTGGGAATCTGTCCCACAGAGCAAAAATGGTTGGCATAGGCACTTGGCGCAAGCCGAAATATGCCCTAGGGTGGTCGTAGGAAACCAGCCAGAGTCCTAGTCCACTTCAAACTGCTTCCTTAGCTTTGTGTGGAAAGTAAGCAAGTTTGAGTGTCCTCTTCAGGACTTCCTGGTGGCTTAAATGGTAGAGATTCTGCCTGCAGTGCACGAGATCTGGGTTAGATCCCTGGGTCAGGAAGATCCCCTGGAGAAGGGAATGACAGCCCACTCTAGGATTCTTGCCTGGAGAATTCCATGGGCAGAGGAGCCTGGCAGTCTACAGTCCATGGGGTGGCAAAGAGTCAGACATGACTGAGCTATCAGCTAATAAGAACCAGTTTTAACATTTTCAGGTATTTTGTGATATGATTGATAAGCACAGAAATCACTAAAATTAAATTTTATACTCAACAGTTAAATAAGTTACATTACTAACAAAAGTAATAAGTACTCAAAAGTCATGTCTTCTTAACTATTTTAATACATTTTACTCTCAGCTATGCTCTTGAAATTATTTATATCTATTGTATCCATTGGAGAAGGGAATGGCAACCCACTCCAATATTCTTGCCTGGGAAATCCCATGGACAGAGGAGCCTGGCAGGCTATAGTCCCTGGGATCACAAAGAGTTGGACACGAATGAGAGACTAACAACACAATTGTATCCATGGTCTGGATATGCTATTCAATGGTGTGCTACTGCAAATCTCTTTTCAGCTCCAACTTCAGTGATGCCACAATGCAACTAGAAATCAATAATTGTGAAAGTGTTCATACCATGGAAATAAATCAACAAATTCGAAAATAAGACTTTCATGTGTACCTTTCATCCCTGGAAATCTGGTTGTTAAATATTTACCAACAACCACTGAACATATTATTTCTTTACAACTTCCTCTTTTTTTCTCAAAGACATGTCCAAATATAACATATAACTGTATTTGTCTATCATCCATTTTTCCATGATCGTGGAAAAATAAAAGAAAAATCTATCACAATCTACCTATTCCATATTTACTGAATGATAATAATTTTGGTATCATCCAGTGATATTGATGCTGTGGAGGATACAAGTAAGTAAGTGAAGTCACTCAATCATGTCTGACTCTTTGCGACCGCATGGACTGTAGCCTACCAGGCTCTTCTGTCCATGGGATTTTCCAGGCAAGAATACTGGAGTGGGTTGCCATTTCCTTTAAGAACAAATAAAATATAGTCCCTGCCATTATGGAGGGGGCATAGATAGATATTCAAGTATACACTGCTCCAGTCACTGCTCCAGTATTGAAGATAATGCACATTTATATAAGACTGCTTGGGGCATCCCAGACGGTGCAGTGGTAAAGGATCTACCTGCCAATGCAGGAGATACAAGAGACATGGGTTTGATCCCTGGGTTGCAAAGATCCCCTGAAGTAGGAAATGGCAACCCTCTCCAGTATTTTTGCCTGGGAAATCCATGGACAGAGGAACCTGGCAGGCTACTATCCTTGGGGTTACAAAGAATTGGATACGACTGAACACAACACATCCAAGATTGCTTAATGTTTAAAGTGTCTTTGTAAGCAATCTTCCTCATTTGATTCTCACAAACCTCAGGAAGCAAACAAGCAAACAGGTACTGTAAGTCTCAACAGAGATCAAGAACAACGCAGAGATACAAGTAAAATCCAATCTACCTCCTTTAACTATGTGACCTGTGCCATTTGTATTCTCGACTGCTAAAAAAAATTTTAGGGAGGATTTCCAAATTTCATCTACTAGACTCAATAAAACTATACCTGGATACACTGAGCTTTTCCAAGAAAACCTCAAAGGCCTATTATGGCAATCTTAAAATTATCAGTCTATTTTACAAAGTACAAGCACACAACGATTCTCTAACTCTGGATTCTCACAGCAGGGACCGGTGGATTGACAGAAGACACACACACGGCTACCCTTGAATCTGACTGTGCTTCAAGTATCTGGACACTGATGGACACATATAGTCTCCAGTCCCGAATGAAAAGCTATGAGGTGAAAAACAGTCTTTCAAACAGGACTGCTAAAAGAGACAAGATGCATCTAACAGGAGTGAGGAAGAGACAGGCTGTAACAGTGTGAAGAGAACCTCAGGAAGAAAATAATGCTTGAGAAGCCAGAAGCTCAGTCAGATCAATGATTTAAAATTGGAAAGGGAAAATATGTCACTTGCAAAAAATTGAATCAATCTGTATTTTTGTTTTTAAAGAATGTTCAGTATATTTCTGTGGGAAAAGTTATACAAAGGCTCAAAGAGACATGGTTGCATAGTCTCAGACCAAATCAATCCAAATATATTCCAGATAATTTAGTATAAGTTGATTAATGCCACTGTAAATGTGAATGCAATAAATAGAAAATTCATACAAAGGAAAAATGCAGTCACTGTTATTCTTGTTTTTATTTTGTTTTGGTTTTTTTTTTTTAAATGTATCCTTATCCTCTTTCTCCTTTGGTAACCTTAACTTTTTAAACCTTATCTCTTTATTTGATCATTATATAGAACATGACTGTAAAATATACTTTAGTTTCTAGTTGACTCAGTATCCAAGAGATTATTGGACATATGCAGCAAATATGTCATGTTATGACATCAAAACATTTCTTTTCTCCCCAGCTTAAAAAGCAATTGATAATCCAAGTCTATCAATAAGGAAGATGAGGTTTTTTCATGGACTCTCCAATAAGTTTTCTCTCCTTAGACAAAATACTTAAGAAATTTCACTTGATGGGGAGGAAGGGAATGCAGTATAAAAAGAAATGTGAATGAGATAATATAAGTAATAATATCTGTTTGTAGAGTATCTTTATTTATTTTGTCCTATTTCAGTCCTTCTTCTATATCTGTATTATCATCCTCTTTTCCTTTAGCTCCAAAATTCTGCTTCATAACCTAAAGAGTATATGACTTCATTGAAAATTATGCCAGGAATGAGCCAATACTAAATACTCTCTCAGGGGTGTGGGAGCAGAATGAAACATTGATAACTACATAGGCATATGGGCAGCAAGCCTGCAGAGCATAATGGGGAAGCTCAGACTTTGGAGCCTGTCTAGTCAAGGCTATGGTTTTTCCAGTAGTCATGTATGGATGTGAGAGTCAAACCATAAAGAAAGCTGAGCGCCAAAGAATTGATGCTTTGAATGGTGGTGTTGAAGACTCTTCAGAGTCCCTTGGACTTCAAGGAGATCCAACCAGTCCATCCTATAGGAAATCAGTCCTGAACATTCATCGGAAAGACTGACGTTGAAGCTGAAACTCCAATACTTTGGCCACCTGATGTGAAGAACTGACTCATTTAAAAAGACCCTGATGCTGGGAAAGATTGAAGGTGGGAGGAGAAGGGGACGACAGAGGATGAGATGGTTGGATGGCATCACTGACTCAAAGGACATGAGTTTGAGTGAACTCCGGGAGTTGGTGATGGACAGGGAAGCCTGGCGTGCTGCAATCCATGGGGCCTCAAAGAGTCAGACACGACTTACTGACTGAACTGAACTGAACTAAGACTACCCTTATTTAAATCTGTTTCCTCATCTGTAAAAAAGGGCCAATAAGTGTACCAATTTTAGGAGGATTAAATAGTTAATACCTATAAAAAATCCTATAACTGCCAGAACATAGCCAATTCCATATAAATTATATATAGTAATATATATACACACATACACACATACCAGTTAATGCCATATAAATTATATATTTATATAAATAATGACATGTAAATTACATATGTAGATATAAAAGTCAATCATCATACATATGTATATGGATAGTCATGTAATTTGCAATAAGCATTTAAAATGAAAGTTGAATTTAATCAAATCAGTAATTTTGTTTTAGAATTAGGAGAGAAGTAAGAATTTAATGATATTTGCCTCATCACTTTTAGAAATTAATATCCTGACCTAGAGGCTATAGGAGGCCATAAGCTTTAAACAAAATTCATGAAAACTTTTCAAATAATTCTTTTATTAGTTTTATTCTTTTATTAGCCATTAATTCTTTTATTAGTTACCAATGATGCATAAAAATGACCTAAAAACTGCGACTTAACCATAATCATTTCTTACCTCTCACAGTTTCTATGGGTTAGATATTCAAAATCAACCTAGTTGGATCTCTAATTAGGATCTCTAATTAGCAGATAGTGAAATGTCTGCTCAGGCCGAAATCATCGGAAAGCTAAGCTGGTGCTAGGAGCCCACAGGTGGTTCACACGAGGATGGCAAGCTGGTACAGGTGTGGCTTTCAGTTCCCCTCCTCAGGGGCTTCTCCGCAGGGCTACCTGAGGAACCTCAGGCCATAAGTTAGCTTCTAGACATAGCAAGAGCCTCAGAAGAAATACGCAATGCCTTTTAAGGCCACATTTCAGAAGATACATTGTCATTTCCGTCACATTCTATTACTCATATGGGTCAAGTAGGTACAGTGTGTGAGGGGCCTACACAAGACCATAAATAACAGGAAGCAAGGGTCTTGGGAGCTATTTTCTAGGATGGCTATCACACTAATAATCAGTTCTCCTAAGGGCTGATTTAGACATGTGATCTACCCATCTGGTCTGTTTATACTGTAGGACAATATATTCATTTCTGAATAAACATTTATTGAAGACTTACATGTCAAGCAAAAGGTTACATATTTGGTTCCATGAACCAAAGAAAAGAAAGATGCAGGAGTGTAGAGAAGCCAGATGCTATTATAATAATCAGCAGAGTTGACACAAAATACTGGACCGTACCAGTAAAAAGTGGAGATATCTTGCTTGTTATCTCATGACTTTGGTTAGTTTAAGTTAGTCCTTCAGATTTTCAGTGATTCTAAGTTAAGGTATAAAGTTTAGAGCCTGGTTATAAGGAACGAATCATTCTATGGGATAATGGTAATCCCACCAAGTCAGAGATACATTCTGAGGCTTGGGCTCGAAACTCAGAGAACAACCAATGTGTTCATACTAACCTACAAAGAGTAACAACCAACCGTGACTAAATTCACCAGGGTGCCATATGCAGGAAGTGAAGGAAAAATAACTTACATTTTTGAGGGGTTATTATATGGCAGGAAAAAGGAACTATAAGTCACATGGAGATGGATTTCTGTTCAATAACGATAGTCTTAAGGTGGTTTGATTGGCTATAGCTTACATGGTTGCCTTATTTGGAAAAGCCTAGCTGGCTGTTTGTGATCGGTTGTTCTTAAGTTTATTTTTATGATTCAAGTGCCTTGACATTGGCTTGGGTTTTGATTTGCTTATGCAGACCACCAAAGTATTAAAGACAACTCAGTTGAATGGTCTCCTTATTTAATCTTTATGTAATTCTGTATATCATCTATCTAAATGTGTATATACATTATATATTATATATATATATATAGAGAGAGAGAGAGAGAATAGATATATGTCCCTTGCATGTTCCCTGTATGTTCCACCATTTGTTTTAAAAACAATAAAATGAAATTTAAGTATGCATTATGAAAACTATAGGAGCTGAGCTTCTTATGACAATCAAGCCAGTTCTGCAATGCATTCAGAGATACATACTATGTTAGTGAAATAAAAAGCTTCAGAAAACTTAAGTGGCACAAGTTTCATTTACAATAAAGATTGGACTCCCTGACAAACTTGTCTTTCAAAAATCTAGTAAATGAGACAAAGACGTCTCCAAATTCCCTGACACCAGGCTTACACAGTGTCTCCAATTTCAGAAAGGGGAGAGAGGGTAGAGTTACTTGGATTGCAGCATAGCTGCTAAATGGACTTGAACTGCAATCATCTTCTAATTAAATATCATTAGCACATTTCAAATGGGAAGATACCTAATATCACTGCACAATTCTTATTTTAATTACCTTTTTCCCCCTCAAAATTCTAATGAAATGATTTTGCATTTACATATCTTTAATGGTGTTTCAATCATCCATTATAAATATAGGCAATTTGCAACTTTTATTTAACATACTCACATGTGCACTGTTTATGAATTCCAACGTTTATTAGATAATTGACTAATTAAATCTTGTTTAGAGCTGAATTTGTTAAGCATGCCCCATAGACTTCATTTTTATTCCACTTCAATTCTGAAAGGCCTCCATGTTCTCTACTGTAAAACTCTGAATAAAAAGCCCTTATCCTCTAAGAGTTGTGGATTCCCACCAAGTTGATAAATGCATTTATCCTATTTCACTAACATCCCATGGGTAATAAATACTAACAGCAGTAAGTCTTCACAGGATATTTGACGTCACCTGGGTGTTATCATTTACTGACTCTTGGGATTGCAATGGTAAGAGGGCAATTAAATGTTGCTTTCTCCCAGGCCACTACACCAGAAGATTCTGGTTCATCGTTTAGAAATTCTTTTATTTAGCTTATAAACACACATGACATTATGACAATCACTGTGACATTATGACAATCACTTAAATGTTTAAGATATTTAGAAAGATAAGAAGGCAAGAGTCTTTGGAGAAATAAGTCTGAAAGTGCTGTGGTTGCTTTGCTTTTATAGAATATAAGATTCCATATTTATGTAAGTATTAAGGGGAATTTGTCAAGCTTGGATAACTAATTCCATATTTAAACGTATTTAATTATCCAATACACAGCTGATTTTCTAAAGTGTCCACACTGAATTTGCTGAATAAATGTTACAAATGAACTATATGAGGAATGATTGAAGTATTTAAAAATGCAAATACTTTCATATCTTGAGAGAAGAAAAAGTGAAACTGGAAACAATAATAGAGTTTCTTAATAGTTTTCTCCTGAAACTTTGCCTGCTGATTAGACTAATGACATCAAGAGACATCACCAGTGACTACCTATCACTTAACACCCGTCTTTTTCTTACAGACCAGCTGAAATGGCTTTTACAGAGAGAAGACACAGTGTTTTTTGGTCACTGCCAAGTAACATCAGGGTCACATCAAAGGTTCATCTGGGGCTTTGAATCCTCTTAAGATTAGATATACATTTTCAAACAGTATCAGACTTCCAACTTCTATTAATTCTTTTCTTTCATAAATGCTATATTCCCACCAACTATATCAAGCCATAATAATTTCAGTCACTGTCATTTTTTTAGACATGTTATCTTCTAGAGTATTTATATCTGCCAGTAGATATTGTGAAGAATTATTTTGAAGGACTCCATGTGAAATGGGATCACGGGTAAAGACAGGGACACATCCACTTAAGATCATGTTTATGTTAAAATGTGAGAAATAATTGTCTGATAAGCCATGTGCCCTCAGTAGTCCTTGAGAATACACCTGAATGCCTCAACCAGTTTGTAGAATTTGTTTTTATTTATTTTTAACTTCCTTTATAATTAATGCTTTTTTCCAGTTATCCATTATTACTGGATCTGGTGGGCTGCATCTATGGGGTCACACGGAGTTGGACACGACTGAAGCGACTTAGCAGCAGCAGACATCTTATGATTAGTTCAAAGTTTTTGACACTTTAAGAATGCTTACCACAATGTAAGCAGAGTTGCTTTTGTTCACTATCTGTAGTACTTGATTTACTTATATCAACTTTTTCTTTTCCAAATGAGAATTCTTGCTCTAACTCTAGAACTTCAGAAGTGATATGTTATTAAATGTCTCTTTATGGGAAACCTTATAAAACTATAGTTAATTATCCTCAAATATCTATTTGTATACCTCAACAATATCTCCACTGGTGTTCAGTGAGTCAATTCTACCTTATTTAAAATGTATGTTTATTTTTCCTTTTTGATAATCTATAAAATATTTAATGTGTGTTACTTGCTTAGTCACGTCCGACAGTTTCCATGGACTGTAGCCCACCAGGCTCCTCTGTCCGTGGAAGTCTCCAGGCAAGAATACTGGAGTGGGTTCATTTCCTTCTCCAGGGGATCTTCCTGACCCAGGGATCAAATTCAGGTCTCCTGCACTGCAGGCAGATGCTTTACCACCTGAGCTATAGGGATATAGTAGTCCTTCAATAAATATAAAAGCAAACTAAACAGTTCATCTAATCTCAATAAGTTCATAGTCTAAAATGTAAAAATAAGTATAATAATTCTCAGAAAAGAAAATATATCTTAAGTACATATAGAGTCAATGGGAAATCTTCCAACTTCTTGTTCCCATCTGAGAAAATTAGGTAAGAACACTGGAATATTCAGCTTTTAGATGTAACATCTTAGAAGTAGAAGGCTTAGTCAAACCATGTATCAGGAAAAAGATCCTTTCAGGCAGAGGGTACATAAACTGGGAATAAACATAAAGTAAGAAACTCACAACAGAGAAGTTGTCTGTAGTATAGTTGGATATTGTTAGACCCAAGATGATGGCATCCTGCTGCTGCTGCTGCTAAGTCGCTTCAGTCATGTCCGACTCTGTGCAACCCCATAGACAGCAGCCCACCAAGCTCCCCCGTCCCTGGGATTCTCCAGGCAAGAACACTGGAGTGGGTTGCCATTTCCTCCTCCAGTGCATGAAAGTGAAAAGTGAAAGTGAAGTTGCTCAGTCATGTCCAACTCTTAGTGACCCCATGGACTGTAGCCCACCAGGCTCCTCCATCCATGGGATCTGAGGAATGCAAACTTCAATCAACCTTTTTTTTTCTTGGTTTTGTGAACAGAATGGGAACTACTACTCACAAAACCCTTTGTGAAAGATGTTCAGAGATTAAGAGAAATAATGAATATATGAGTATATATATATATACTCACATATATCTATTTATAGATACATACATTCATATATATACACACACATATATGATATATACATTCATATATATGAATATACATATTTATATGTGAATATATGCATATATACACAATGTGTATATATATATGTTATATATATATATAATTTATAGTAAATCATTTATGGTTCAGCAAAAGCAACTGAAGCAATTAACTCCTAGGTGCATGCAAGAATCATGCAAGAATATCTCTGAAACACTAAAGCATTGTAGAACTTCCTTTTTGAAAAAGGTAACAAGTTTAGAGGAAACATATCAGCTTTCTTCCCTTTATAAGAGCATCATAACTGTTTATGGAAACTTTATTTCTGCCCTGTATAAATAACTCTTTGTGCTCATTTATAGATTGGTTCCACAAATTTTTCTTCAGTATCTACAATATACACTGCATACTTGTGAAAACAGTTATTAAACACATGTGCACAACTGAATATAATACATTTTGAAGTAGTTTGCAAAACATCTTGGAGAGAGAAAATCGTGGAAAAATATACTTGAAAGAAATAAGATTTATATGAGTGCTATCCTGAGTGCCTGAGAGAGTTCAGTTAAAGAAGTCATTTCTCTGCTGGGAGATTAAAATGAAGTCATGAATGAGAGGTTCTACAGACACTAGTTGTTGCCATTGTAATTATTGTACATTAATTCATGCTTCAAAAAGACATCTACTGATTCCTATCAAACATATGTATTCTTTAAGTATTTTTATGATCTTGATTTAAAAAAAAAAAAAAGTTCCTAAAGTATTTTCCCTAAGACATACTTCTCTTCATATCAGATCAGATCAGATCAGTCCTTTAGTCGTGTCCAACTCTTTGCGACGCCATGAATCGCAGCACGCCAGGCCTCCCTGTCCATCACCAACTCCCAGAGTTCACTCAGACTCATGTCCATCGAGTTAGTGATGCCATCCAGCCATCTCATCCTCTGTCGTCCCCTTCTCCTCTTGCCCCCAATCCCTCCCAGCATCAGAGTCTTTTCCAATGAAACAACTCTTCGCATGAGGTGGCCAAAGTACTGGAGTTTCAGCTTTAGCATCATTCCTTCCAAAGAAATCCCAGGGCTGGTCTTCTTCAGAATGGACTGGTTGGATCTCCTTGCAGTCCAAGGGACTCTTAAGAGTCTTCTCCAACCCCACAGTTCAAAAGGATCAATTCTTCGGCACTCAGCCTTCTTCACAGTCCAACTCTCACATCCATACATGACCACAGGAAAAACCACAGCCTTGACTAGACGAACCTTTGTTGGCAAAGTAATGTCTCTGCTTTTGAATATGCTATCTAGGTTGGTCATAACTTCCATTCCAAGGAGTAAGCGTCTTTTAATTTCATGGCTGCAGTCACCATCTGCAGTGATTTTGGAGCCCAGAAAAATAAAGTCTGACACTGTTTCCACTGTTTCCCCATCTATTTCCCATGAAGTGATGGGACCGGATGCCATGATCTTTGTTTTCTGAATGTTGAGCTTTATGCCAACTTTTTCACTCTCCACTTTCACTTTCATCAAGAGGCTTTTTAGTTCCTCTTCACTTTCTGCCATAAGGGTGGTGTCATCTGCATATCTGAGGTTATTGGTATTCCTCCTGGCAATCTTGATTCCAGCTTGTGTTTCTTCCAGCCCAGCGTTTCTCATGATGTACTCTGCATATAAGTTAAATAAACAGGGTGACAATATACAGCCTTGATAAACAGGGTGACAATATACAGCCTTGATGTACTCCTTTCCCTATTAGGAACCAGTCTGTTGTTCCATGTCCAGTTCTAACTGTTGCTTCCGGACCTGCATACAAATTTCTCAAGAGGCAGATCTGGTGGTCTGGTATTCCCATCTCTTTCAGAATTTTCAAAAGTTTATTGTGATCCACACAGGCAATGGCACCCTACTCCAGCACTCATGCCTGGAAAATCCCATGGATGGAGGAGCCTGGTGGGCTGCAGTCCATGGGGTCGCTAAGAGTCGGACAAGACTCAGCGACTTCACTTTCACTTTTCACTTTCCTGCATTGGAGAAGGCAATGGTAACTCACTCCAGTGTTCTTGCCTGGAGAATCCCAGGGATGGGGGAGCCTCGTGGGCTGCCATCTATGGGGTCGCACAGAGTCGGACATGACTGAAGTGACTTAGCAGCAGCAGCAGCAGCAACACAGTCAAAGGCTTTGGCATAGTCAATAAAGCAGAAATAGATGTTTTTCTGGAACTCTCTTGCTTTTTCCATGATCCAGCGGATGTTGGCAATTTGATCTCTGGTTCCTCTGCCTTTTCTAAAACCAGCTTGAACATCAGGAAGTTCACAGTTCACATATTGCTGAAGCCTGGCTTGGAGAATTTTCAGCATTACTTTACTAGCGTGTGAGATGAGTGCAATTGTGCGGTAGTTTGAGCATTCTTTGGCATTATCTTTCTTTGGGATTGGAATGAAAACTGACCTTTTCCAGTCCTGTGGCCACTGCTGAGTTTTTCAAATTTGCTGGCATATTGAGTGCAGCATTTCACAGCATCATCTTTCAGGATTTGGACTAGCTCAACTGGAATTCTATCACCTCCACTAGCTTTGTTCATAGTGATGCTTTCTAAGGCCCACTTGACTTCACATTCCAGGATGTCTGGCTCTAGGTCAGTGATCACACCATTGTGATTATCTGGGTCGTGAAGATCTTTTTTGTACAGTTCTGTGTATTCTTGCCATCTCTTAATATCTTCTGCTTCTGTTAGGTCCATACCATTTCTGTCCTTTATTGAGCCCATCTTTGCATGAAATGTTCCTTTGGTATCTCTGATTTTCTTGAAGAGATCCCTAGTCTTTCCCATTCTGTTGTTTTTCTCTATTTCTTTGCATTGATTGCTGAAGAAGGCTTTCTTATCTCTTCTTGCTATTCTTTGGAACTCTGCATTCAGATGTTTATATCTTTCCTTTTCTCCTTTGCTTTTCATTTCTCTTCTTTTTACAGCTATTTGTAAGGCCTCCCCAGACAGCCATTTTGCTTTTTTGCATTTCTTTTCCATGGGGATGGTCTTGATCCCTATCTCCTGCACAATGTCACGAACTTCAGTCCATAGTTCATCAGGCACTCTATCTATCAAATCTAGGCCCTTAAATCTATTTCTCACTTCCACTGTATAATCATAAGGGATTTGATTTAGGTCATACCTGAATGGTCTAGTGGTTTTCCCCACTTTGTTCAATTTCAGTCTGAATTTGGCAATAAGGAGTTCACGGTCTGAGCCACAGTCAGCTCCTGGTCTTGTTTTTGCTGACTGTATAGAGCTTCTCCATCTTTGGCTGCAAAGAATATAATCAATCTGATTTCGCTGTTGACCGTCTGGTGATGTCCATGTATAGAGTCTTCTCTTGTGTTGTTGGAAGAGGGTGTTTGTTATGACCAGTGCATTTTCTTGGCAAAACTCTATTAGTCTTTGCCCTGCTTCATTCCGTATTCCAAGGCCAAATTGCCTGTTACTCCAGGTGTTTCTTGACTTCCTACTTTTGCATTCCAGTCCCCTAAAATGAAAAGGACATCTTTTTTGGGTGTCAGTTCTAAAAGCTCTTGTAAGTCTGCATAGAACTGTTCAACTTCAGCTTCTTCAGCGTTACTGGTTGGGGCATAGACTTGGATTACTGTGGTATTGAATGGTTTGCCTTGGAAACAAACAGAGATCATTCTGTCGTTTTTGAGATTGCATCCAAGTACTGCATTTCGGACTCTCTTGTTGACCATGATGGCTACTCCATTTCTTATGAGGGATTCCTGCCTGCAGTAGTAGATATAATGGTCATCTGAGTTAAATTCACCCTTTCCAGTCCATTTCAGTTCACTGATTCCTAGAATGTCGACATTCACTCTTGCCATCTCTTGTTTGACCACTTCCAATTTGCCTTGATTCATGGACCTGACATTCCAGGTTCCTATGCATAATTGATCTTTACAGCATCAGACCTTGCTTCTATCACCAGTCACATCCACAGCTGGGTATTCTTTTTGCTTTGGTTCCATCCCTTCATTCTTTCTGGAGTTATTTCTCCACTGATCTTCAGTAGCATATTGGGCACCTACTGACCTGGGGAGTTTCTCTTTCAGTATGCTGTCATTTTGCCTTTTCATACTGTTTTTGGGGTTCATACTTCTCTTATTCCATACTGTTCATACTTCCCTTATTCCATCTTAAATTTCACACACCTCAAATCCAGAGTATCCACACAGTTAACTTCCCTAAAGGTATCAACAACTATATTAACTTGACAAAAGTCAGAACAGATATTCAGACTCATTGAAGCCAAATGAAAACAGCTCTAAATGATTGCTCTCCTTCTAGCCACCATGGACAAGCCCTGTTGCTATGAAGAAAAATAAGTGTAGCCCTCTTTCTTCAAGCAAAAACTCCATTTAAAATCCAATGATATAGTTTTGGTTGGGTCCCCACTGATGGCTCAAGCCTTTCCCAGGAAGTTCTAGGATTCTAAATGCAAATTGCCGTGCTACAGAAAACATATTAGCATCTGCGTAGTGGAATTCTAAAACAAGCATATTTTTTTTCTTCTCTTCTTTGACAAATGATATATTAGAGAGGGAACTAAAGGCTATGCTATAAGAAAAAATCTTTTTTCAAGAGAAAGTCCATGTGACAACTGTTTAGTATTCTTAGCAAAATGAGAAGCTTTGCATATTTAGACAACTGGTCGATCCTCTAGGATACTTTCTTCCTGCTGCCTATAATTTATATGTTGCTATAATGTATTAATGTCCAATGAAGTGATGGACACAGTCATGGGCAGCTCTTGATATCACTAATCTACCTTTTATAGACAAAGAAACTGAGATTCAGGGGTTTTGGATGACTACCCTAACAGCAACTAGCAGAAGTTAGTGGGGCCTTCTCTGGTGTCTCAGTGGTAAAGAATCCACCTGATCATGCAGGAGATGCAGATTCCATCCCAGATCCAGGAAGATCCCTTGGAGAAGGAAATGGCAGCCCACTCCAGTATTTGCCTGGGAAATCACCTGGACAGTGGAGCCTCTGTGACCATGTGGTCACAAAAGAGTTGGACACAACTTAGTGACTAAACAACAGCAAGAGATCAGAGGAGGGGATTTGGTACTAAGTTGAAATTTTCATACTGACAGTCCATTGGAGTATCCTGGTGAACCCCCACTTTACATCTTTTAGCTGTCATCCTTCCCTTCCCGAGTGTGTTACTGTGAAAAATCTGCTTAACCAGGCCCTGTGGAATAAGAAAATCAAAGAACCCTGGCTTTACAATTCACCCATCTGGCCTAGTGTGGCATGTAAACCTTTTGGATTATACCCCGCTACACCCAACAGAAGCAGTTCTTGGCACAGGCCTCATGAGACAGCTTTGTAGCAGCTACACATTTCATATTAGGAAACAAAGTGAGAATGGAGACTTTTTCAGGTATTTTGGAAAACATTATCTTTATAGAGAGCTCTATCCACATTGCCCACCACAATGTAGGAAAGGTTTCTGTAGGTTCTTTCATGTGGGATGGCAAAAAGGCCTTCCCCTCCGAGAGGACAGCATGGAAAAAGCCTGGATGCATGAAAGGCCTTGTCCCAGAGATGACGACAGATTTGTTTTTCTGTATTGAAACATGAGGTACTGTTAGAGATCTGGCAAAAAAGAAAATAGGGGCCATTTTGATCTTTTCCACCTATCTAAAGGGGGGCTGGCTTAAACCTGTGATTAATGTGTGGTATGTGTGTATTCATAGCTGAGCATCACCGGTTTTTAAGAGTAGCATGGCCTCATTTGCTTTGGAGAGAAAAGTAAACTATGTACTGCAGGGACTAGGGAGATGGATGTAAAAATAGAGTTTGGGTGTTTTGCAGAATTTGTGCTTAAGCAACTATGACTCTACAATTTGCCAGGACTAAAAAGAACTAATGGTTTTTGTTTTTTTTTTTTTTTAATCTGTCAGAGAAGCATGCCATTAACAAACTTTGCTAGAAATTTATTTTCCTTTTTTACCTCCTGGAAGTCTTTTATACCCTAACATCTTTCTTTCCTTTCCTGAATGTAGTTTAATGCCAAAAATTGGCATTAAACTTAGGATGTTTCAACATTTATTTATGTCATGAGCATACCAAGGTTTCTGAATTAATAAATGGAACCTCTTTATCTGTTTGGGTTAATCATATCTTGTTAATAAGAGTTAGTTAGGTGTAGGAAATTTTCAATTATAGAAGATAAATCTATATTCTGGAGATTGAATCTCCTCACTCATAGAGTCTCATCCAATGGTATAAGTTTTCTTGGCCACATAATCAGCATACCTGCTTATAGAAAAAATTGAGATCTACACCGTGAAATTGGAACATAATTGGTAAAATCAATTTCTTGAGTAATGTCACAGGAGGATAAAGATCTACCAAGGAAGAAGAAATGTGATTCAATAGTGCAAGTATCCATGATATTTCCTTAAAAAAAAAAAAAAAAGCTAATACATGGGCTGTCAGTGTTTAATTAAAACACAGTGAAACAGTACATAACTCTTTATAACAATTTTCTCATGGCAATTATTTCCCTTACATAGGGTCAGTTGTACATCTTAGGTAAAGTCTTACTCAGAAATTCAATTCTAGAACTATAATACAATTTGCCATACTGCAGTTTACCATTTAACAACATAATTTATCTGTGGAAAATAAAGACATTCTTTACTTGTTCTAAGTCACTATCTCCATATGGCACATGAAAACCATATTATATTGAAATTAGGACACATAGGATAAAAATAGTGACTCTGACACTAAAGTTCTGCTTGTTCTGAGAAATACAATGCCCCACTCTTTCACTCTTTCCTCATATCTTTTGTTTTAGCCATTACAAATCGTTTGTAAGTCCCAAACACACTCATAGTTGACTTCCTACCTTTGTATGGGCTGTCCCAATTTCTTGACACAGTCCCTTTAATTGGCTAACTCCTACCCACCTTAGAGTATTTATCAGAAACCACCTGGCTGAGGCACACCTCCTTTCATTTTTAGCATGCCATGTTATACCTAATCTGATAACTATTCAATATTATAATTCAGATTACCTCATTTGTCTCCACTTTCAGATTTAAAAATATTTAAAAGTAGAGAAAAACTTAATTTTACTTCACCTAGAGTTTTTCTTCACAGTAAGCATCAGTTGAATCCATTCCAGTATTCTTGCTGGGATAATCTCATGGACAGAGGAGCCTGGTGGACTACTGTCCATAGGGTCACGAAGGGTCTGACATGAGTGAACGACTGAGCACACACACATGAGTCAGGTGACTGAATAAATGTATAAAGCAACTGACAGGAGTGAAAGCATGAATAAATAGGTGAATATTAACTTAGAAAAAACTCACAGTATATTTATTGGCAGTCTCATCTCACATTTAACATAAGCTGTGCTACTGACAAGAATCCTTAATGGTCTTTATTACCAGTCTAACCCAAGTGCAAACATAGTAAGCATTGGTGTATATTTCCATTAAATTGCACCTTGTTGGATTTAACATATTATCCCAGATAAGTGATAATTAAACTTTAATCTTCACAGGAATCACTTAAGTAAAAATGTTAAATCTCACATTTGTGGCCCTCCCATTATGTTCCCTAACTCAGTTGATCTGGGATATGCTCAAGAATCCTGGAGGAGTAAATGGTAACCCATTCCAGTATGCTTGCCTGGGAAAATCCCCTGGACAGAGGAGCCTGGTGGGCTATAATCCATAGGGACGCAGAGAATCAGACACAACAATGACGGAGCACACACACATGAATGGTCAATAATTCCGACTTTAAAAAAAAAGATACTTCAAGTAAACCTCATATAAGTGATCCAAAAGTCTTATTTTAATAAAGATTCTTCTACCAAATCACCTTAATTCACTTTTTTTTTTTTTTTTGCATTTACTGTCATGGCTGAACTTATTCCACCCTAAAAATATGAGTGCACCCTGCATTTTCTTGTACAAGACACTGATTCCACATAAGAAGTTATATATAATTATATATATATATATATATATATATTCACACACATATGTGCATATAATTTTAATCCTCACAACAATAAATCCTTTGATTTAAATCCTCTTTTAAACTTAATAAGCAAAGCACTAATATTTTCATTCTTTAAATAAGAAACCAGAGAAATTTAAATTCAAAGAAATAAGTAGTAGAACTTGATCTGGGGTAGTCTACTTCCAGAGTTTGTGTCCATTCTTCCATTAGATCCTTGGGAAAGAGAAAGTGTTAGCCACAATAAATCTGTGTCTACTGACAGTACCCCTGGAAGCCCTATTATTTATAATAGTCAAAAACATACCAAAATGAATCAACTGATGATGAATCTGAGGAGCACAGCTTTGAACAAATGCCCTACACATATGCATATGTCCTTGGTCAATCAAGGCAGAGTGTTGTATGTGCCCAGTGAGACAACACATGAAGGAACTTCTTGGCACCTACAATGCATCAAACCTTGGTCTTACCAACAATGATCTCATCACTGCAGGCATACAAATGATAATAAGACATTGTACTTGTCTTCATCACTTATAACCTGTTAAGGAAGAAAGATGAGTAAACAAGACATATTATCATGACTGCAAATATGAGGTCCCACATGGACCTTTAGAGAACCCAGAGATTAATACCAACCAGATAGATCAGGATAACTCCATGAAGAAGACAGTATATAAACACAACAGGAATGGTAATAAAGTAGCAACTCCACTTTATTCAAGTCCATACTCTGTGAATCTGTGAGGTTTTCTGTCTAGTGAACTCCCTCAGCAGGATGAGGCTAAGGATTCAATTTCATTTTAATTGCATTAAATCCCAGAAGACTAGGAAAATTGCAAATTCAGTCCCTGAAGTGAAAAGACTGTACTAGTATCAGTCTTCATGCTTAACTGAAGCAAATACAAAATCCACTAATTAGCAGAGGCAAAAAGAATAATTTAAGACTTTATTTAATTGAAAGCTCATAACTTACAACACAACAATTATTTAATTAGATCATCCTTATATTAATCTCTCTCCCTCATACTTACAAATTCCATCAAGTTAGCTCACCATACTTAGGGATTTAATAAAGTTTTCTGAACTCATTTTTGTAGGAATAACCATTGTTCTATATATTTAGGAATTGAGTTTTACAGATTCTACTTTGAGTACCCAATATAAAGGGAAAAACTGAAGGACAATTACATAAGGGTAAAACGGGATTTCAATATTTGACTGCTATTTATTCTTCCACAACGTCCTATCCTCAACCTCTTAACTTTTGTAGAGGAATTATAAGTTATTTGAACTCTAATTGTTAAAAATATAAACATATTTTCCAACAGAGGGAACTTCTCTGTGCCCATAAATACCTGAAGTAAAGTCAAAGTTGCTCAGTCATATCCGACTCTTTGCGACCCCATGGACAGTAGCCTGACAGGCTCCTCTGTCCATGGAATTCTCCAAGCCAGAATGCTGGAGTCGGCAGTCGTTCCCTTCTCCAGGGATCTTCCCAACCCAGGATTGAACCTGGGTCTCCCACATTGCAGGTGTATTCTTTACCATCTGAGCCACCAGGGAAGCCCTAAATACCAGAAATATATATGGAATTATCTTTAGTGACCTTTTGCATAGAGAATGTTCCAAGGAAAAGCAACTTCTCTGTAACATATGGTACATTTGCCAAGTTCTTTGATATTCAGTCCACTGTTGGTGCTCTCCTGCATGTCCATGTTGATATTTCTTATGTTTTAACCATATACTAGTGAGCATTTGCTTCTCAGGTTGCGCTAGTGGTAAAGAAACTGCCTGCCAATGCAGAAGACACAAGAGAGTCCCTGGGGTGGGAAAATCCTCTGGAGGAGGGCATGGCAACCCACTCCAGTTTTATTGCCTGGAGAATTCCATGGACAGAGGAGACTGGCAGGCTATAGTTCATCGGGTCACAAAGAATCAGACACAACTGAAGCAACTTAGCACACATGCACGCACTCAGTGAACATCTGTATGTACAAACCAGTGTGTTAGTTGCTCAGTTGCTCAGTTGCTCAGTATAACCCAAACATAGTTATACTTCTTTGATGTTTATTTTTCTACAGTTACAATAGTTTTGATTATTTTTGCCCCATCATTATCACTTTGTAACAGCAAGCATTTTGCCACGGCCTTTGCAGAATTTTTGTCTTCTTTTACTCACATAACTCTCTCTCGTTCTCTCTCTCTGAGAGGTGTTTGGGATTTAACAATGATCCAAAGATTAATGATGCATAATTATGAAGTCAGTAGGAGGGACAGGGAATTTCAGTTTGCAGGACATTTCAACCAAATATGATAATCATGATGATTGAGAGTTTGGTTTCAGAGAAGATGCCTGAGAAGAAATGTTGTCTGGGATGAGAAATAATAACTGATTCAAAGAGGTGAAAGGATGGGAGAATCTGGCGGGTCAAAATGAAGCAGCCCAGTATTGCACTACACTCCAGGAAAAAGAATGAAGTCTAGAAGTGAAGTTTGGCTTATTTGAAAAACCGAATTAAAAAAACCTCTGTGATTGAGGCCTGTAAGGGAGGGGATATACAGAGAGAATTATGACTGATTTGTGTTGTCATATGGTAGAAGCCAACACAACATTGTAAAGCAATTATCCTCCAAGTTAAAAAAGAATCTCAAAATGTGCATAGAACGTAGAATAAATAAAAGTGATGCCCAGCAAGAGACAAAATACACAAATAAATAATGAAGAGATCAGAAGACCAAATCATGGATGACTTCTTACGAGTTTGGACTTGATACTAAGCAATGCGAAAAATCTTCAATGTCTCTGTAGTCCCCTATTAATTATGTTTCTCTCTTGTTCTATTTGTGTGATAGTTATTTGTTGACAAGTATTATCTCCTTTATGCAATATACTCTCTTTCAAAGTATGATTTATACCAGATTCATCACAGTTTTCATCTGCATAGCACAAGACTTATGATACATACATTTCTCAATTCACAGTTGAACTTCACAGGTGTTATCTCATTAAATTCTCATCATAACCTTTTGAGAATGGCTTACTCATTGCTCCCTATCTTCAAATAAAGTAACTGAATTACAGAAAAATTAAATCACTGATAAATGGAAAATCTAGGATAGGAAAACTAGGAATTCTGTTGGCAACTTAGAAATGCTTTATATCTATATCAATAATTTAACCACTAGCCACAAATGATTATTAAGCTCTTGAAATGTGGCTAGTGCAACTGGAAAATAGAATTTTAAATTTTATTTAATTTAAATCAAATTAAATTTAAATAGCCCCCTACCTAGGAACTGCCATATTGGACAGCAAAGCTCTATGTCATGATGTCTCGTCACTATTGCTTATTAAATGGGTGCTGAATAAGCACATGTGTAAACTGGGGGATTATTCCATCATTTTGCTATTTATACATTATTTTGGATTCTATATCAGTTACAGCCTTAAAATATTTTGTTTATAGACCTCAGTGAAACCAGTATAATTTTTTACTATGCCAAGCCAAAAAAAAAAGGTTCTTTCATAATTGACTTTCCTCATGAAGACATATACGCCTTAAGTTTTTAGAGCACTGTTGTAACAACAATTTAATGTATTTGAAATGAGTTTATTATATGTCAACTATAAGTTTTTTAAAATTAATAATATTCTTATGAATGGCTTTGTTTTTTTCTTTAAGTTAGCCAGAATATCACATTCTCCATGCATTCTATGACAAGTAAGTAAATAAATACATGCTGAGTATATTAGTTTGCTGCTGCTGCTGCTGCTGCTGCTGCTAAATCGCTTCAGTCGTGTCCGACTCTGTGAGACCCCATAGACGGCAGCCCACCAGGCTCCCCATCCCTTGGATTCTCCAGGCAAGAACACTGGAGTGGGTTGCCATTTCCTTCTCCAATGCATGAAAGTGAAAAGTGAAAGTGAAGTCTCTCAGTCGTGTCCGACTCCTAGCGACCCCATGGACTGCAGCCCACCAGGCCCCTCCGTCCATGGGATTTTCCAGGCAAGAGTACTGGAGTGGGTTGCCATTGCCTTCTCCGATATTAGTTTGCTAGGGCTACCATAAGAACCTACCACATATCCAGTGATTCAAATAACAGACATTTCTCTTCTCAGAGTTCTGGAGGCTGGGAGTCCAAGACCAAGTTGTCTTCAGGGTTAATTTCCTTTGAGGCTTCTCTTATTGGCTAGTACATGGTTATCCCTCTGGGTATACCATTTCTGATGTCACTCTGTATGTCTTTATCTCCTCTTCTTATGAAGATGGAAACTCATTGTAAGACACCTCTTCAAAGACCCTAACTCAAAATACAGTCACATCTGGGGTTGATTAACTCAAAATACAGTTTCTGGGGTTGCTTAAGTCTTCAGCATAAGAATTTGGGGAATGGGACACAATTCAGCCCATCACATCATCCTTTTGGATCCTCTAGATCTTTGTTTTTTCCAGGCACCTCTGAACAGGGGTCTGAGAACAAAATTAGAGAGCATTAAATCATTTTTATAATGATTATGCACTTTTTAAGTGTATAGTCTAAAGCAAGAAGTGCTTGATTCAGACAAAGTACTTATCTTCTTCAAATCTTCATATGAAGAAAATTAGTGGAAAATGCCAGAGGCCAATCATTAATTTCCAACAAGCATTTTAGAGTACAACGGCCTGCAATTTTTTATCAGGGTTTTTAAAATGTTAATCATTTTATTTTCTATATTAAAAATGCAATTATCATTAAAATTAATCCTGCAGGCTAAACATTTTTAAAGTATATTTCTCCCTTCAAATGTACTTCTGATTTTAACATTTGCTTTCTTAGCATAAGTTTAAACCCATGAAATAATGGAAACTTCCTTTCTATGCAAGTAGTGTTTTTGTTTTTTTTTTTAACTTTTGCAAACTTAAAAGGCACAGGTTGGTAAGTAATGCCATAAAAGACTGGCTTCATACAACACTGCTGCTGCTGCTAAGTTGCTTCAGTCGTGTCCGACTCTGTGCAACCCCATAGACAGCAGCCCACCAGGCTTCCCCGTCCCTGGGATTCTCCAGGCAAGAACACTGGAGTGGGTTGCCATTTCCTTCTCCAATGCACGAAAGTGAAAAGTGAAAGTGAAGTCGCTCAGTCGTGTCCGACTCTTAGCAACCCCATGGACTGCAGCCCACCAGGCTTCTCCGTCCATGGGATTTTCCAGGCAAGAGTACTGGGGTGGGTTGTTAGCTCTGGCTTTAATATCTCTTCTCCCTGTGAACAATTAATATGCCTATGCCATGCACTTATCAATTCTTAACTAAAGTTACATTGTTTTATATATCTTTTTAAAATTTCTTTCAGAGGGCTGAAGAAGGGACTCTCTGCTGCTTATCTTTATTTTTTATTTTTTTACAGAAAATTTATTTGATATTTATTAAACTTATTTTCTCCAGCTCTGGTTTGGCATTATACAAAGCATCTTAATGACACAGTAGAGTTAAAAACATCTTTACAAATCGAAATGTGATACCCTTATCTCCAAATATTTTAATTGCCATAAATTTGTTTAAAAATACACATTAAATGCATGTTTGACACTCAAAATGTTCTATAATCTTAATACCACAAAATACATATACTATACAGATGTGGAAAAATCTAGTTAGTATATAATACTTTGCTCACCATTAACAGCTTTATTATGTGAAATGCACATACTGACTTAGAAATCCTAGCTTTTGAGCCCCAAAGTACCTCTGAAATTTTAATGTATTGCAACAAATAAAAATCATAGTATATAATTGAAATTTTGGTTGAAAATGTCAGATGCCTAAATATTTTGGATAGAAGCAATGTAAAACAAAGATTTGGATCATGTATAAAACAAAAGCATCCTATCAGACACTAACAGTACCTTTCTGCAGAATCAACAAGGCTTTTAATTTATCAGTGGCATTACCGCCCCTCCAAATATGTATACCCATGGCTGATTCATGTGAATGTATGGCAAAAACCACCACAGTTTTGTAAAATAATTAGCCTCCAATTAAAATAAATAAAATTTAAAAAAGAATGAATGAATAAATAAATTCAGATTGTTTATGATGCCATTTAAATGCTCCTATTATAAGAAAAGCTCTCTAGTAAACTCTGCTGATGTTCTTCTATAGAAAAGATTTGTTTTATGAAAATGAAGCAGCGTTTCTATTTTGAACTTGCAAAGAAGGCTTGAGAAACATTATTATTTGTTTCTTTGGTGTATATAAAACAGTCTGAAGAACTAGTGCCTTCAAAGCTGAAATCTTTTAAGAAGGAAACTTGGAAACAAAAATAGCATTCCTAGCATTCAGGTCAGCTTGACTCAGATGATGTTTTTCTTTCAGTTATTCAGCATCCATCATTGGATGAATGAAATTTTTCCTTTCTAATATTTAATTAGTACCAAGAGCAAATTCCTCCTCAGTAAAATGATGGCTGTTTTGTCAGTCTTTGAAGCTTACTTGAAAGGGGCCTCCTGATAACTCAGTTGGTAAAGAATCTGCCTGTAATACAGGAGACCCTGGTTTGATTCCTGGGTTGGGAAGATCCCCTGGAGAAGGAATAGGTACCCTCTCCAGTTTTCTTGGGCTTTCCTTTTGGTTCAGTTGGTAAAGAATCCACTTGCAATGCAGGAGACCTGGTTTCGATCCCTGGGTTGGGAAGATCCCCTGAAGAAGGGAATGGCTACCCACTCCAGTATTCTGGCTTGGAGAACTCCATGGACTGTATAGTCCATGGGGTCTCAAAGAGTCGGACACGACTGAGCGACTTTCACTTTCACTTTGGATACCAACACTCTAAGTTGCTATTACAGGTACTGGAAATACAAAAGTGGTTAAAAGACAAAATTCCTTTCCCAGTAGAGTGTACATTCAAGTCTGGGGAAACAGAAAATATTCACAAAATAAAATTTAAAATATTTATATGTGATATAAAAGTAACAAAGCAGAGTGAGGGAATAAGAAATGTTGTGAGGCATTATTTTAAATAGAGTGGAGAGATAAAGTCTTTTTTGGGAGGAGACATTTCCAACCAAAACTTTAATAAAGTGAGGGAAGAGCTGAGCAGATATTGAAAAATAAGTACTATGTTTTAAAATAGATAAAAATAAATGTAACAAAGGAGTCCTCTGAGAAATTGAATTAAATGCAATGCATTAAAAATGGTGTAATTTATGAGAGAGATACATATTTACATTGTATATTAGTTTCTTGGGGCTGCAGAACTGGATTACCACAAACTGGGTGGCTTAAAAAAACAAAACTTTATTTCCTTACAGTTTTGGAGCCTAGAAGTCTGAAGTCAAGGTATCAGCATGGGCATACTCCCTTTGACATCTTTCCAGTGATTTGCTGGCAATCTTTGGTGATTCTTGGTTTAAAGCTACCTAAAAGTTCAAACTTTACATTTTCCCTGTAATGGTCTTCTGTCTTCATATGGCGTCTCATAAGGATGCCAAACTGCATTAGGGGCCCACCCTACTCCAGTAAAACCTCATCTTAGTTAATTACATCTGCAATGACATTTTTTTTTACAAAATTAGGGGCACATTCAGAGGTATCTTAGCATATCTTTGTGTGTGTGTGTGTGTGTGTGTGTGATGGAGGGACATGACTCAATGAATAGCATGGTGTTACTGAAAGGGATTTATCTGAAAATATACGCGTTTAGTTACTTTTTATTGGCATATAGATGATTCACAGTGTTGTGTTAGTTTCAGGAACACAGCAAAGTGAATCAGTCTTGCATGTATCCACTCTTCTTTTAGATTCTATTCCCATATAGGTCACTACAGAGTCCTGAGTAGAGTTGTCTGTGCCATACAGTAGGTTCTTATTAGCTCTTCATCCTATATATAGTACTGTGTAGGATTTCTTACTTTGAGAGTCTTTTTAAAGGGAAGTCAGAAGAGTTTGGGATGGATAACAGAGGAGATTAATGACTATTTTTCCTCTGGGGGAAATATCTGTGTGTGTTAAAAGCAGAATTCTAAGAGGCAAAATAAACCTAGGTCTTCCATAAGTTTTAAGTAAAGTTCTGAAATGATTTTTTTCCCTCATAGGATTAAAAGAAAAGAAGAGCTGTTTTAATTCTGGCCTCTAGATCATTAGAAGTATGTCAAATGAAATATTTTTAATTTGAAGTGTAAGGTTAATTGGGCTTCTCTGGTAGCTCAGCTGGTAAAGAATCCACCTGCAATGCAGAAGACCCAAGTTCAATTCATGGGTTGGGAAGATCCCCTGGAAGAGGGCATAGCAACCCACTCCAGTATTCTTGCCTGGAGAATCCCCATGGACAGAGGAGCCTGGCAGATGACAGTGGGGTTGCAAAAAAGTCAGACATGACTGAGTGACTAAGCATAAGGTTAGTTATGGTAAATTGAAAGAAATAGTCTTCTTATGCCTGAAGTCAAAGATGAGATTAAATTAAATAATGACTGAGAATAATTAAAAACCAAGAATGATATTAAATTATACCTAAATTGCTGGCTTATTTCTTTTTTTATTTATTATTATTTTTTATTTATTTATTTTTTTACTTTACAACATTGTGTTGGGTTTGCCATACATCAACATGCATCCACCATGGGTGTACACGTGTTCCCCATCCTGAACCCTCCTCCCACCTCCCTCCCCATACCATCCCTCTGGGTCATCCCAGTGCACCAGCCCCAAGCTTCCTGTATCCTGCATCAAACCTGGACTGGCGATTCATTTCTTATATGATATTATACATGTTTTGATGCTGGCTTCTTTAAAAGCACATTCATGGACTATCTATAACTCCCTTTTAAGGCTCTATTTTTTATTAAAATTTGACTTTTTTTCTGTTTTTGCGTGGAGTGTACGCGTGTGTATGTGTGTGAGTGCCTCTGTGTGTGTGTTTTCCAAATAGAAAAAGGTGAAAAATTATAAGATTACTTTATGAAGTCATGACTATTGAAATATTGAATCTGGTATGGAAGAAAAGTTTGGATACTTGGAGCCAGAAAGTATCAGTTTCTATTCAGCCACCACATATCTGTCTGTTCTTGGAAAACTTAGCTTATCCTCTGTGATTAAATCATCCATTTGTCAGGACTGGTCAGAGGATTAAATGATAACAGAAATACAGCACCTATCCCTAATGTAACTTACGTAAGTCATGAATGTTAATTCTCTTTCTCTCTAGTAATATTTTACTCTAATTATAGCCAAATTGCCAACGAGGAAATGACTAAGCCAATGTAATCATATAAGAAATTGATTATAAGCCATCTCTGTATATTTCAAACTGCCTAGAAAAATTCTCCATTTCAGTTATGTGTTGAAAGAGTGAATGATTATAACAGAAACTGACTCCAGCAAAAGTAGGTCCCTTATCCATTCATCTGCTGATGGGCATCTAGGTTGCTTCCATGTCCTGGCTATTATAAACAGTGCTGCGATGATCATTGGGGTACACGTGTCTCTTTCAATTCTGGTTTCCTCAGTGTGTATGCCCAGCAGTGGGATTGCTGGGTCATAAGGCAGTTCTATTTCCAGTTTTTTAAGGAATCTCCACACTGTTCTCCATAGTGGCTGTACTAGTTTGCATTTCCACCAACAGTGTAAGACAGTTCCCTTTTCTCCACACCCTTTCCAGCATTTATTATTTGTAGACTTTTGGATCGCAGCCATTCTGACTGGTGTGAAATGGTACCTCACAGTGGTTTTGATCATTTCTCTGATAATGAGTGATGTTGAACATCTTTTCATGTGTTTGTTAGCCATCTGTATGTCTTCTTTGGAGAAATGTCTATTTAGTTCTTTGGCCCATTTTTTGATTGGGTCATTTATTTTTCTGGAGTTGAGCTGTAGGAGTTGCTTGTATATTTTTGCGATTAAGTGTTTGTCAGTTGCTTCATTTGCTATTATTTTCTCCCATTCTGAAGGCTGTCTTTTCACCTTGCTAATAGTTTCCTTTGATGTGCAGAAGCTTTTAAGTTTAATTAGGTCCCATTTGTTTATTTTTGCTTTTATTTCCAATATTCTGGGAGGTGGGTCATAGAGGATCCTGCTGTGATGTATGTCAGAGAGTGTTTTGCCTATGTTCTCCTCTAGGAGTTTTATAGTTTCTGGTCTTACTTTTAGATCTTTAATCCATTTTGAGTTTATTTTTGTGTATGGATAAAAAAGCTGTGGTACATATACATAATGGAGTATTACTCAGCCATTAAAAAGAATACATTTGAAGCAGTTCTAATGAGGTGGGTGAAACTGGAGCCTATTATACAGAGTGAAGTAAGCCAGAAAGAAAAACACCAATACAGTATACTAACGCATATATATAGAATTTAGAAAGATGGTAACAATAACCCTGTATACGAGACAGCAAAAGAGACACTGATGTATAGAACAGTCTTTTGGACTCTGTGGGAGAGGAAGAGGGTGGGATGATTTGGGAGAATGGAATTGAAACATGTATAATATCATATATGAAACAAGTCGCCAGTCCAGGTTCGATGCACGATACTGGATGCTTGGGGCTGATGCACTGGGACGACCCAGAGGGATGGTAAGGGGAGGGAGGAGGGAGGAGGGTTCAGGATGGGGAACACATGTATACCTGTGGTGGATTCATGTTGCTACATGGCAAAACCAATACAATATTGTAAAGTTAAAAATAAAATAAAATATTAAAAAAAGAAAAACAAATTTGCACAATTAAAAAAAAATCAAATTAAAAAAAAAAAAAAAGTAGGTCCCTTATTCCTCAGGGACTTTTAAAAAGTCTTCCCAACCACATACCAGAATCTCTCTACTATTGTCCTGCTCTTAAGTCATCACCTTTCCTCACCTTGTCATCTGTAGTGGTTCCATTCTTGCTTTCATCTAATTATCTCTCTGCATCATACCCAGGCTGAGTTGTTAAAATACAAATTAGTTGTCATCACTTTCCTCCTTACAAACTGCTGAAGATTTCCTGTTGCCATAGAGTGCAAAACAAAATTCTTTTCACAGTCCTCAGGGCTCTATGCATGCAGGCTAAGTTGCTCGACTCTTTGTGACCCTGTGGAGCGTTCCAGGCTCCTCTGTCCAAGGGATTCTCCAGGCAAGAATACCAGAGTGGGTTGCTGCACCCGGCTCCAGGGGATCTCCCTGACTCAGGGACTGAACCCACGTCTCTTATGTCTCCTGCACTGGCAGGTGGGTTCTTTCCCACTAGCGCCACCAGCATTTGCTTACTGCCCTGCCCTCACTTCACATCACTGGTTCTCATGTTTGCTGGCCCCTGTTCCTAGACTTCAGACACAAGATCAGTTCTGCTTTGGCCCTTTGTTTATGTTCTAACTTGGCTTTCTCTCTCCTAGATCATCCTGTAATTTCAATTACCCACTCATTCCCTTGCTGCTGCTGCTGCTAAGTCACTTCAGTTGTGTCCGACTCTGTGCGACCCCATAGATGGCAGCCCACCAGGCTTCCCCGTCCCTGGGATTCTCCAGGCAAGAACACTGGAGTGGGTTGCCATTTCCTTCTCCAATGCATGAAAGTGAAAAGTGAAAGTGAAGTCACTCAGTTGTGTCCAACTCTTCATGACCCCATGGACTGCAGCCTACCAGACTCCTCTGTCCATGGGATTTTCCAGGCAAGAGTACTGGAGTGGGGTGCCGTTGCCTTCTCCAACTCATTCCCTTACCCATTGATAAAAAGCAAATATTTACTGAGCATCTCTTATGTGTTAGGCATGATTTCAGGAGTTGTTGACACAGGTATAAACAAAACAGACAACAACAAACCCCACTCATGTGGCTTTAATCTTTAGGGGAATATTAATGATACAAATACACAAATAAAGAGCCCATAGTAGGTGGTGAGTGCTATGGGGGAAATTAAGCAGGAAAGTAGTTTAAAGAGAACTACAAAGGAGGTATTCATCATTTTACTATCTCAAATGAATAATTTTAAAAACTTTGACAGGAAAGGGCTCCTTGGTAAAGGGAGTAAAGTTCTGAAAGATATGACAGAGTAAAGCATACTGATATTGGCAAGAATATCACCAATACCGTTCCTGGCAGAGAGAACTGCTAATGCAAAGGCTGAGGTAGGAGCTTGATCAAGGTACATTGATTGGAGCTTCATAACAGAGGTATAAGGGAAGGAAGCTCAGTCAAAGGCATAATGGTATAGAGACGCCTCTGCCTTGTGTAGGACCTTCTGACAACTTTGCACATCATTCCAGGTAAGATGAAGAGCCATGGGTGAGTTTTGAAACTGGTGAGATTCTTTACCAACTGAGTGATCAGGAAAGCCCTAGAGTGACTGACAACAACTAATGTTTGCAGACTGTAGGATGGTTCTTCCTTATCATGATAAACACTTGTTGAATGAATGAATATAGTTAATGGATTGTCTTAAAAAAAAAAAAAAAGCTAACACCTATTTTCCTATTATGTAATATTGAAGCAATAAAATAAACCCAATCCACGAATGCACTATTGAATCTTGGAAAACTAACTTATTTTTAGTGAATGCATGTAAAGCATCTAGGAGTTAACTTGCTGCCTGTTGCTCCTTTGTCTTTTCCAGGATTAACATGCTAAGTACTAAGAAGCTAGACTTCATAAGCTTTTGTTTCTAATTGCTGTGTTCACTGTGAAAATGACACCAAATCTCTGAAATAACTACCGCTTGACATTCCTCTTCATAGCAATGTTTGCTAAAAGATTGAGAAGACCTAGGCAGTGTAGAAAATCCTTACTGTGTGTCTTTTTGTTTGTTTCTTCCACTGAGAATAGGGGCTTTCAAATGAAGAATAGCTCTGTTTCTTCCTGAAAAGAAGCTAAGTGATATCTCATCACACCTCTGATGTTAGCATTTCAAATTTAAACAACTCTGCTTTTCTATATGGTATCCAAAACAGTCTGAATCTATTCCATTATGTAGTTAAAACAAACAGCAATAAAAAATGAAACATAGACGATTTGGTATTTAGTGCAGTGGGAAGAGACAAATGGGCTCTGGAAACAGATTTTTGTTTGAATTCTTGTTTTGCCACTTACTCATGCTGTCATAATGGGCAAGTTATTCCCACTTAAGAGCTTTTTTATCTAGAAAAAAAGAGTAAGTAGTGTTTGTTGATTTAACGATAGAATGTGAGTAAAGCACTTAATATAGTCCCCATCACATAGGTTTTCAGTAATTGTTGCTTACTCTTTCTGTAGTTAATGGTGGTGGTAGCCCAACTTTTCCCAGCTATCCTTTCTTGAGCTTCACCTTGATTCTTTTACTTGCATTGAGGAACGGGTGTCCCCACTTTTCCAAGGTTAGTTTTATGCCACTGCAATGGCACCCCACTCCAGTAATCTTGCCTGGAAAATCCCATGGACGGAGGAGCCTGGTAGGCTGCAGTCCATCAGGTCGCTGAGGGTTGGACATGACTGAGTGACTTCACTTTCACTTTTCACTTTCATGCATTGGAGAAGGAAATGGCAACCCACTCCAGTGTTCTTGCCTGGAAAATCCCATGGACAGAGGAGCCTGGTGGGCTGCAGTCCATGGGGTTGCTGAGGATTGGACATGACTGAGCGACTTCACTTTCACTTTTCACTTTCATGCATTGGAGAAGGAAATGGCAACCCACTCCAGTGTTCTTGCCTGGAGAATCCTAGGGACGGGGGAGCCTGGTGGACTGCCAGGCTCACAGAGTCGGACACGACTGAAGTGACTTAGCAGTAGCAGCAGCAGCTTTTATGAAAGACTTGTGTTAGTATCCTGTTTTCAGAAAAGTAACCAAATTCTTCGGATTTCTAACCAAGTTCTTTAGATTTCACTAAATAAATCTAAAGATGCTTTTGCTTTTATGGAAAAAACAAAGCTAATTTCTTCTTTGCTTTACACTGTTTCAGTTACGAAAATTTTCATAGGAATGCTCTATTTTCAGAGATCTAGAGAGACATGTATCTTGCAACTTCACCAGAGAAAGATACCTATCCACAATTATTTCTTCTATTAGATATAAGATAGAACATGGTAATCACATAATAGAAAATACACAGTCATGGGTAACCACAGAGTGATATCTTTCCATCCAGGAAAGAGGGAATGGTTTTAGAGAAGTTACTTGACCCATCTATTCCTCAATTAATAAAATAAAATTAATAATGATACCTACTTGTCAGTCTGAAATGAAGTGATACATATACAATTGCTTTTAAAAAGCGCCTGATACATCATGTGCATATGTGTGTTAGTCACTCAGTCGTGTCTGACTCTTTGCAACATCAAGGGCTGTAGCCCATGGAATTCCCCAGGCAAGAATACTGGAGTGAGTGGCCATTCCCTCCTTCACTGATATATCATATGTGTTGCATAATTATAAGCCTTTTTCTCTGAGAAGTTTCTCACAGGTTGACTGTGCTCCAGAATCAGTAACACACAACAGATGCTGCTTCCCACTGTCTCAGGGAAAATGCTGCTTGTTTGTTGTTGTTGTTTTAATTCAAAATATGAGACTGAAAAAAGAGTGAGCCTTTGTTTTATTTTCATAATGTCTTTCATTTAATCCTCTCTTCTCCTCCCATCTGGCATGGCATATACCCATCCTTTTGCTTCAGCATCAGGTGAGGATCTGCAACCCGAGGGCAAATAATCTAGTAATCCTTCACACAATAGGCAACTTTTATTTAACATTAGATTTAGAGATTCCAAAAGGGAAATTTGTAATGGGTAAAATAAATTCTACTTCTTTGAATATCAGAAATACCATTTTAAGAATTGCTGAGGCTGAATATATGAAAGACTGAGTACATGATGAGAAACTTTTTGGTATAAACATAGAATTTTTAACCTGGTCATATTATATAAGTATAATATGTAGTGCTGCTATTTACAACACATTAAAAAAAAAACAGCTATATTTGAGTTGCCCTACCACTCTATCCATACCAAAAGCATTGAATCTGAGTCATAAAATAACAACTGTGGAGACTGTGCGGTTAATAATTATGTCCAAGATAGTGGAAAGTGCAGAGTGATAGAGGCTTCTAAGTCAGAAGCTATGAATTTGAATACTGGAAGTTTTACTCATTTTCTGAAGTTGAATGAGATAACATTTCTGGGGATTGACTTCTTCATGCAAAAGCTAAAGGCAAAAACAGCTACCAAGTTGTATAATTATGAAGATGAAGATAAAATACATTTGTTACAGTAAGATTTACCTGAAGTTATTTGAATCTTAACCTGACTGTGCCAGAGGTTATTATATATCCTTGGACCAACCTAGACTCAATTTTTAGGAGGCTGATTTAGATTGTAAATATCAATCTCTAGCAGACATTAAAAAAAAAAAAATCTAGGGGATATGTTTAAAATACAGGTTTCCAAATCCTATCCTCAGAGATTTGGATCAGTGTGCCAAATATATAGGTTGATATGCCTTGCGTGTGTCCTAGAAGCCCATGCTTAAGAAATCCTCTGGAGACTACTCCCAAAGATGGTCATAAGTCATGCTTTGGTAAATATTGGATGAAATGATCTCTAAATTTCTTTTTGGTTCTAAAAAGGCATCATGTATAAAAGTACGTTTTTAAAATGTTAGCCCATGTTATATTTTCAATAGTAAGCTAATTATTAATCTAATTAATATCTAATTAATTAATTAGATTAATTAATTAATTAATTAAAAGTAATCTAATTACAAAATGTGAGCAACTTTTAAAATTTTATACTTTTCGGGGGTACAACGTATATACAATAACATTCATTAGCTTTACGTGTGTGACTCAATGAATATTTACAGATGCATAAACAATGTACTCACCACTTAAGCCAAAATATAGGGCACTTCCAGAGCCTTAGAAAATTTCTTGATGGCTCTTTCCAGTCAATACCATAACCTACTCATCCCAAGGTAATCAGTTTTCTGACTTGTGTGTGTTAAGTCACTTCAGTTGTGTCCAACTCTTTGTGACCCTATGGACTGTAGCTCACTAGGTTCCTCTGTTCTTGGATTCTCCAGGCAAGAATACTGGAGTGGGTTGCCGTGCCCTCCTCCAGGGGATCCTCCTGGCCTAGGGATTGAACCTGTGTCTCTCATGTCTCCTGAATTGGCAGATGGGTTCTTTACCACTAGCGCCACCTGTGAAGCCCACAAAGCACACACTGAATTCATATACATCACTTACCTGTGTGCACCCTTCCTCAGTTGTGTCCACCTTTTTGAAAGCCTGTGGACTGTAGCCCACAAGACTCCTCTGTCCATGGAATTTTCTAGACAAGAATATTGGAGTGCGTTGTCATTTCCTACTCAAGGGAATCTTCCCTACCCAAGGACTGAACAAGTGTCTTCTGCATTGGCAGGCAGATTCTTTACCCACTGTGCCGTCTGGGAAAACTTGTAAGGTGATAATACATGTCGGAAGTATTATTTATGATTTCTTTCACTTAACATAATGCTTATGAGATTCATTAGTATTTTGTGTGTAGTTTTATTAATTTTAAAAATTTTTGGCAAAACTAATACAATTATGTAAAGTTTAAAAATAAAATAAAATTAAAAAAAATTTTTATTGAAATATAGCTGCTTTAAAGTCTTGTGTTAGATTCAGGTATGCAGCAAAATGATTTCATTATAGGTTATTATATTGAGTATAATTCCCATTCTATATAGTAGGCCCTTGTTGGTTATCTATTTTACATGTAGTAGTGTGTATATTTTAATCCCAAACTCCTAATTTATCCTTCATCACTCCCCTTTCCCCTTTGGTAATCATACATTTGTTTTTTACCTGTGAGTCTCTGTCAATTTTGTAAATAAGTTCATTTACACATTTCTTAAGATTCCGCATATAAGGGATATCATATTAGTCTTTCTCTGATTTACTTAGTAGGATAATCTCTAAGTCCATGTGTGTTGCTGCAAATGGCATTATTTCGCTTGTTTTTGGCTGAGTGACATTCTATTGTGTGTATATATATACACCATGTCTTTCCTATCAATTCATTTGTTAATGGGCACTTGGGCTGCTTCCATGTCTTGGCTATTGAACATAGTGCTGTTATGAATATTGGGATCCATGTATCTTTTTGAATCATAGTTTTCTCCAGATAAATGCCCAGGATTGGGATTGCTGAATCATATAGTAACTCTGTTTTTAGTTTTTTAAGGGACCTTCATACTATTCTCCATAGTGGCTGCCCCGATTGATTGTGACAGTTTAAAGTCCTGTGATAGATGACAGATAGATATATAGATGATAAGATATATAATATGTCATATGTAATATCCAACTGTTACTTCATATCTTTACCAACACAATATTTTCCATCTTTTTATATTTGACCATTTATTTTGGCTGCATAAAAGTACTCAACATGATTTTAATTTCCACTTCCTTGACAAGACATGATGTTGAATATCTTTGGCACATGTTTAGAGAGCATTTGAAAGTGGCCTATAAACTAGAAAACACAGTGTTGTAAAGTGACTACTTAGTCTTGTACTCATATTTTCCATGTTTCCTTATATCGACTTGAGCATTTTTTAATGTATTTTGAAGTTTTCTTTTCTATATATAGGGATATATATATATATATACACACACATGGATATATATACACACACATATGCTGCTGCTGCTAAGTCGCTTCAGTCGTGTCCGACTCTGTGCGACCCCATAGACGACAGCCCACCAGGCTCCCCCGTCCCTGGGATTCTCCAGGCAAGAACACTGGAGTGGGTTGCCATTTCCTTCTCCAATGCATGAAAGTGAAAAGTGAAAAGTGAAAGTGAAGTCGCTCAGTCGTGTCCAACTCCAGCAACCCCATGGACTGCAGCCTATCAGGCTCCTCCGCCCATGGGATTTTCCAGGCAAAAGTACCGGAGTGGGGTGCCAT
Organism: Bos indicus x Bos taurus; assembly: GCF_003369695.1. Classification (NCBI taxonomy): domain Eukaryota; kingdom Metazoa; phylum Chordata; class Mammalia; order Artiodactyla; family Bovidae; genus Bos; species Bos indicus x Bos taurus. The sequence continues at coordinate 37,023,871 of NC_040104.1, forward strand.
TGCCCTCTCCAATACACATATATACACATGTATACATATATGCAGTATAGTCTCCCAACAAGAAGCTTGCATTTTCAGGCTATTAATGTTGTATTTTTAAAAAGGGTTTTGTTTTAATCTTAATAAGTTCTATTCATCAACCTCATATTTTATGATTAGTGAATTTTGTTTATTGTTTTAAAAATTGTTGAATGCAAGATCGCTACGATATTTGTCTTTATTCTAGGAGCTTTATTTTTTCAGGCTTTACCTGTAGGTCCATAGGCCATCTTGAATTAGAAGTTATGAATGGTCTGAGGTAGGAGTAACAATTTACTTTTTTTCCATACAAAATACCCAACTTCTCTGGTACCATTTATTGAAAGTGCTATCCTCTTCTCATTGAATTGCAGTGACACTGTGTTGTAAGTGACTTTTAAAGTGTATATCTTCAGACAGACAGACAGACTGACTGACAGACACACGGACAGAAAGAAAGAAAACTATTCTTTTTGTTGATCTAAATTTCTATCTCTGTGCCAATACTAGACTCTCTTAATTATAGTAGAAATGAAATATGGTAATGTAAGTTCTTCAAGATTGTTTGATGCTTTGTCTTTCAATATAAATGAATTAGAAATAGCCTGTCAGCATTCAACACATACATACCCTTCTTCTTGCATTATGATTGAGGTCAATTTGAGGAGAATTGACATCTTTACAGTTATAAAGTCTCTCTACAATTCCTGAACATTGTACATTTCTTTGTTATTTTGGATCTTATTTAAGTTTTCTCAGCAATGGTTTTTGGTTTTCATAGTTTATAGTGCTTACGCATCTTTCGTTAGATTTTCCAAAATATTTAGCAGTCTGGAATGTTTATATAAATTTTATTTTAAATGTCAACTTTAAATTTTCATTTTCTAAATTTTGATTAAAATTAGCAATTGTGATTATCATTTGCACATAGTCATTATTATGGTCAAGAATAGCTACCTTTAATCCAATCACCATGCCAATTTATTGCCTTGTAGGCTTTTACTTTCATAAGATTCTGAATTCTTAAAACATGTCTAGCATTTACGCAGAAATCACCCTTTCAGTACACGCAACTATATACATGCAACATGTTCTAGTTCATTCTTATAACGTAAGACTTTTCAAGGTCCATGAGAACAGTAGTCAACAATTTGTGTTTCTCAAGATATTTTGTGCCTGAACTGACACAATTTTGAACATGTAATGATATTCTCGAAGTCCTTAGATTGTCTACATCAGACATAAGGCCTGATGTCCTCTTTCGTCAACGAGAGCAGGCATATATGTATATTTTTCAAATACAACATCTTATCCTACTGAGAGCAGATGGAATCTCAGACTCTATGCCAAAATTCTTTCTAACAATTAATTCAGTTGGCACATAAGAGAGAACCAATTTTTAATCTCTAATTTAAACCTTCAATAAAAATTCTACAGCAAAATAGAGTGAACTTTAGCTATTGTTTCTATTTTCTGTAGCTGAACTTCCCTATTTTCTCTGGCTGGCGCTTCTCTTTACAAGTGAGTGAACAGACTCTATCATAATTAGGGTTATCTACAAAATGAAGAGTTTTCAGTTATTATATACATATATGTAATATACTTATATGGGGTTTCCCAAGTGGTGCCAGTGGCAAAGAATATGACTGCCAGTTCAGGAGACGTAAGAGAAATGGATTTGATCAATGGGTTGGGAAGTTCCCTTGGAGTAGGACATGGCAACCCACTCCAGAATTGGCTGAGTTGCCAGGAAAATCCAATGGACAAAGGAGCTTAGTGGACTATACAGTCCATAAGGTCACAAAGAGTCAGACACAACTGGAGCAACTTAGAATGCACACACATGAAAATCTTGAATTTCAAACAGATTGGATTTACCCAGTCTTGAAATCTGTGTATCTTGAACAACATTAAGAGAGTAAAGTGCATATTTTAACTGAGATATTTATTAAGATGACTAAAATCAAAGTTTGAAATCTACTCCCAAATAATTACACATATTTTTGCGTATCTGCTATTTTAATTCATATTTAATGGTACTAATGCTCTAAGGAATGATATCAATATCATTCTCTGGTTCCTAATATTAAAGGAGCTAAGAATAATTTGTCGCTAATCTGCCCGGCGCAATTATATTTGAGCTGGTTCAATCTGACTTTTCCTAATGATGTCATAGTGGTGCCACTTTACAGAGTTTTAATGGGATTTTAAATTCTCATGGTGAAACCTTTATGACTCACTGTGTCTTTTTCTTATTCACTTGTTCCAAATACAGTATTGGCGTTCTCAGTCCGTAATACATGATTTTTACACAGGCTTTGCCTGGTTTGCTTTTTAATTGGAGGATAATTGCTTTACAATGTTGTGTTGGTTTCTGCTGTAAAACATCAACAATGAGTATACACATGTCCCCTCCCTCTTAAACCTCCTCCCCATCCCACCACTCTAGGTTGTCACAGAGTACTGTGTTGAGCTCCCTGTGTTATATAGTAACTTCCCATTGGCTTTCTATTTTACATGTGGTAATGTATGGCACCCCACTCCAGTACTCTTGCCTGGAAAGTCCCATGGACGGAGGAGCCTGGTAGGCTGCAGTCCATGGGGTCGCTGAGGGTCGGACACGACTGAGCAACTTCACTTTCACTTTTCACTTTCATGCATTGGAGAAGGAAATGGCAACCCACTCCAGTGTTCTTGCCTGGACGATCCCGGGAACGGGGGAGCCTGGTAGGCTGCCGTCTATGGGGTCACACAGAGTCAGACACGACTGAAGTGACTTAGCAGTAGCAGCAATGTATATGTTTCAAGGCTACTGTCTCAATTTGTCCCACCCTCTCCTTCAACCACTATGCCCACAAGTTTGTTTGCCACCTCTGTGTCTCTATTCCTGCCCTGCAAATAGGCTCATCAGTACCAATTTTTTCTAGACTCCACACGTATGCATTAATATACAATATTTGTTTTTCTCTTTCTGACTACTTCACTCTGTATAACAGTCTGTAGGTTCATCCACTCAGTAGAACTGACTAAAATCGGTTGCTTTTTATGGTTGAGTAACATTCTCCAGCCATCCCACTCCTGGGCATATACCCTGAGAAAACCATAACTGAAAAAGACACATATATCCCAGTGTTCACTGTAGCACTGTTTACAATAGTCAGGACATGGAGGCAACCTAGATTTCCACTAAAAAATGAATGAATAAAGAAGATGTGGTACATGTACACAGTAGAGTATTACTCAGCCTTGTTTTCTTGCTATATGATCTTTGAAATTTGCCTGTGACTCAGGATGCCATAGCTGTCTATCCCTGACTCAAGACCCCTCTGTGTTTCTCGTACATTTCCATTGGTTCTCTTTCTCTGGTGGTACCGTCTTTACTATTTGCACTGAAAAGAGGGGTGTTAAACCCTTAGGCAGAAAAAATATCACTTTTTGCTTATATTTAAGTTTGAAAATAAATTGATCCTTTCTTGCAATGACATGACACTTTCCCTGTGGCATCCCACAGGGAAACCAGTTTTAGCTTGAATGTAAAATTTTAACAACTTCATATGCAACAAAGTGTTCACAAATCCTCTGCGTTAGTTCACTAAAAACAAAGGCCAAGCAATATATCTACAATCAGAATGACAGACTCTGGTAGGCTGGCCTGATGTCAGTCTTACACATAAATGGCACATTGAAAAACACATCATAAGTTTCATTGCAGTAAAAGTCCCAATTTCTCAATTCCAGTCCCAACTTTTTCCTGAACTCACTGTGTGATGTACCTTATTAACCTCTCTGGACTTCAATTTCCTTGATTAAAAAGGAAGCATTTGGTTTAAATAACTCTAATGTTGTATCTAGTTCTCCTTGGGCCATAATGGTATTTCTACAATAAATAATTTTTATCTTTAATTCATAACTGGGGACTTATTAACATATAAGCTTTTTCATTTAACTTCCAGTCAGAACTATCTCGCTTATGTCTAATCTATTTCTGGGCACATTTTGAGTGAGAAGACATCTACCCTCCAATTATAGGAGCCTGGAGCCTGACTCAGAAACCTCTGAAGCTTTCTTATATTCCCAGTAAAGACACATTTTTGAAACCTGTAAGATAGGGCGACATTTGTAAGGTTCAAGGCAGTGTGAACTTTGGCACTGAACATATTATACTATTCAGTTATACTTCCTGAAGTTTATACTTAATGTAGGCTTTATGCTGCCATTGTAAAACATACCTTTGAATCAAAGAAGAAAGAGGAAATATCTCAGTAAAGGTAATTTTGACACAAAGATGTCTATTGTTACTAGCAGAGCTTCTGAATACACTGGAACAGTTCTTGGCAGTAAAGAGGTTTTCATTATTTATTTTCCATCACATTCTAACAAGTAAGAAGGGGAAAAAAAGAACAATCGCTAAATGTCTATGTTTTTTGGCACTGTGTCAAGAAATAGGAAAAGAAAAATGAATCTCACAGTAAAGAATGGGATAGTATTTTATTTTTGTAATCAGCAGAGATGATTTTATTTCTTTTACAGAAACGTCTCTATGAAAAAGTGTTAAATAATGTCTCGGTTAATACATTTTAACTGAGTAGGACAACTATATTCACTTATTTTAGTGAATTACTTATTTAGTGAATTCACTTATTTTAGTAGTTGTTTTAGAGTATCATGTAATTGATGCTTGTTCAAAGAATTTTCAGGATCGCTTGAATCAATGTGTGTATTTTACAGAGGTCACGATGTAGTCGGGGGTTGCTTTTGAATCCTTGGTTTCATTTCCCATTTGTGAAATGTTGGTTAAGAGACTCTCTGACCCTTAGTTTTCCTCATCTATGAAACCTGTAGAATATAATCATGGTTGTAAGTAGCTGGGTAGAAATATTTGCCCAAAATTGCATAGTAACTACTAGTGTTAGAGCTACATTAGACACAATGTATCTAAAATTTGAAATCCATTCTTTGACTTTTGAAATCCATTCTTTGATTTTTGAAATCCAGTCTTTGACTTTTTTTGTTATACGGATTTACCTCCCTCCCAGGTGTGCTAGTGGTTAAGAACCCGTTTGCCAGTGCTCGTATATGTAAGAGGTGCAGGTTTGATCCCTGTGTCAGCTAGATCCCCTGGAGGAAGGCACGACAACCCACTCCAATATTCTTACCTGGAGAATCCCATGGACAGAGGAGCCTGGAGGGCTACAGTCCATAGGGATGCAAAAAGTCAGACACACTGAAGCGAATTAGCATGCACCTCCCTCCCAGAAAATATAATGTGTGTATGTTTTCCTCATGCTTTCCAGATGTACTAATGTGATATATATATAATCACATTACTATATGTTATATATATAGTATATATATAGTATATGTGTTGCTTATATACAATGTATAAGATCTATATCATATGTGTTACTTACATAGAATATATTATATATATGTATATATATATAATATATATATATACGTATATATATATAATATGTGTGACTATGTGCCAGTCGTTTTATCTATTTGATCCTCACAAAAATCATATGATACAAATATATCTTCTCTAATGTAGATATTTTGATGTAGCAATATCAAATTACTTATTCAAAGTCACAAGCTATTTAGTTTGAGACAAGATTTGAATCCTAGTGGTTTGGTTACTACTATTTGTTTCTATACATTGTGATTATTGAGTTCCTTTTTTTTTTTTACCTTGAAATTTATTTATTTATTTATTCTTTTTTTAAATTTTATTTTATTTTTAAACTTTACATAATTGTATTAGTTTTGCCAAATATCAAAATGAATCCGCCACAGGTATACATGTGTTCCCCATCCTGAACCCTCCTCCCTCCTCCCTCCCCGTACCATCCCTCTGGGTCGTCCCAGTGCAGTAGACCCAAGCATCCAGTATCGTGCATCGAACCTGGACTGGCATCTCATTTCATACATGATATTTTACATGTTTCAATGCCATTCTCCCATATCTTCCCACCCTCTCCCTCTCCCACAGAGTCCATAAGACTGTTCTATACATCAGTGTCTCTTTTGCTGTCTCGTACACAGGGTTATTGTTACCATCTTTTTAAATTCCATATATATGTGTTAGTATACTGTATTGGTGTTTTTCCTTCTGGCTTACTTCACTCTGTATAATAGGCTCCAGTTTCATCAAAATGGATTAAAGATCTAAAAGTAAGACCAGAAACTATAAAACTCCTAGAGGAGAACATAGGCAAAACACTCTCTGACATACATCACAGCAGGATCCTCTATGACCCACTTCCCAGAATATTGGAAATAAAAGCAAAAATAAACAAATGGGACCTAATTAACCTTAAAAGCTTCTGCACATCAAAGGAAACTATTAGCAAGGTGAAAAGACAGCCTTCAGAATGGGAGAAAATAATAGCAAATGAAGCAACTGACAAACACTTAATCGCAAAAATATACAAGCAACTCCTACAGCTCAACTCCAGAAAAATAAATGACCCAATCAAAAAATGGGCCAAAGAACTAAATAGACATTTCTCCAAAGAAGACATACAGATGGCTAACAAACACATGAAAAGATGTTCAACATCACTCATTATCAGAGAAATGATCAAAACCACTGTGAGGTACCATTTCACACCAGTCAGAATGGCTGAGATCCAAAAGTCTACAAATAGTAAATGCTGGAAAGGGTGTGGAGAAAAGGGAACCCTCTTACACTGTTGGTGGGAATGCAAACTAGTACAGCCACTATGGAGAACAGTGTGGAGATTCCTTAAAAAACTGGAAATAGAACTGCCTTATGATCCAGCAACCCCACTGCTGGGCATACACACCGAGGAAACCAGAAGGGAAAGAGACACGTGTACCCCAATGTTCATCGCAGCACTGTTCATAATAGCCAGGACATGGACGCAACCTAGATGTCCATTAGCAGATGAATGGATAAGAAAGCTATGGTACATATACACAATGGAGTATTACTCAGCCATTATTTATTTATTTTTGAACATTTTTTTTATTGGTTTTGCCAAACATCAAAATGAATCCACCAAAGGTATACCTGTGCTCCCCATCCTGAACCCTCCTCCCTCCTCCCTCCCCATACCCTCCCTCTGGGTTGTCCCAGTGCACCAGCCCCAAGCATAAGGGCTTCTGACAGCATTGGAGCAATACTTAGTTTAAGTTTAATCTTTTCTACTGTATTTCCAGGAGACATAGGGAAATGCTTATCCTATGGCAAAGTGGTGTTGGTAGGACAGAAACTAACCTATACCATATAAATACAATGATGTAAAGCTAAACATTACAAAATTATAACCACAGTTGGGTTAAAGTAGTGAAACTTTGGCCATTTTACTTTATAGCATTTTCACATGTGAAAGGTGATTCTCATGACTATGGAAGTTAGGTTAGCGAGGGAATTGTCTGGATGCTGGTTAGAAGTTATTATAATTGTTCAAGTAAGAGGCCAAAGAGAGCTGAACTAGGAGAGACCTGGAGCCTGAGTAATTAAAATGAAGCTGTAGTTTATTAGCATTATTGGTACTAAGCTGTCAAAGGCAAAATACAAAGTAAAGGACCAATTTTATTCTATTATATCTATTTGGCCATTTTATCTATTGCTGCTCCTCTAACTCTCCAGACTGGGAAAGAATCTCAGTGCAAAAATGCAGACACTTTAGCAATATTTAAACTATGTCATCTCAAGATTTCTAATGCATTCCCTTACACCCCATCCCACCTCCAATTCTGATAGCATTTTGCCTACCTACCCCCATCTCCTGCTTCTTTCCTGAAACAAATTAAGATAAGGTTAAGAGATTATTTATGAAAGTAGGAAGTCATTTTTGACCTCAGATAGAACAGTTTCAATAGAGAAGTGAGGCTAAAGTCAAATAGTGGTGGACAAAGGAGAAATGAATGCAGGAAGAAAGTGGAGATTAAAAGGAAAAGACTGCAGACACAGGAGAGAGAGAGAGAAAGAGAGGGTGAGAGGGAAGGGTGGGGGAGAAAAATACAACACCTAACACTCCTGGTAACTTATAGCAAGAATCCAATATGTTGAAAGAATCCAATCCAAATGAAAGCTAAAGGAGAGAAAAGATGCTTTTAGCTGATGAATTTGTATACTAAAGTCAATCATCAAAAAGATAGTATTTGAATGACTTCCTTAAAATGTGATTTTTCTTTCTTTTTCTACTCAAGTATATTGTATACATCATAAATATAGGTTTCAGGTCTTTACTCGTCTAATGTAGAACTCAACCTAGGTTTTTGCTCCCAAACTTAATAGTTGACATAATTTATCTGTATTTTGTCATGTAATTCATTCCAAAATATTTAAAGTCAGGTAGAAAGAAAAAATAGGCATTATTTCTTAGTCATTTATGCTTAGAAATGGTCCAGCCATTTTACGTGGATTATTTCATATAACCCCTCAGTTCAGTTCAGTTCAGTTGCTCAGTCGTGTCCGACTCTTTGAGACCCCATGAATAACCCTTACAACAATCCAAAGAATTAAGCATGATATTTACTTGGTAGGTAAATAGAAGCTAAGAGAATATTAGTGACTTGTCAGATGTTACACAGTTATTTGCAGAACTGGAGGTTGAATCAGGTGTATCTGATTTTAGAAATTATTCATATTTCACTGGAACATTAAGGTGACTATGAGATAAAGATGTCACTTCTTGAACCATAAGTAAAAATTATGTACAAATCAGCACCATGTTTCCCTTAGGGGCAGAGTAAAAGATTTCTGATATTTTAGGCAATTATGTTACTCATCTAATATTTCTGTTGTCACAACCAGGTATGTTAAAAATATACTTTACTTAAGCTCATTCCATTTCTAGCCTCTTTGAGCATAAATATCTGATCCATATAATTTGTTTCAGTTTCTCAGATTACATCTACCCCAAGATGTTTTAGTTGACAATTTACTATATAGAACAAAAATGCTATTTTCTAAATAAAAGAAAATAAGTTTATATCAATAAGGAAATAACAGTTTGTATAAATAATAAACTATTATCTTTTCGCTTACTTATGTGTCTATATATGGATATAGGGGCTTCCCTGATAGCTCAGTTGGTAAAGAATCCACCTGCAATGCAGAGACCCTGGTTTGATTCCTGGGTTGAGAAGATCCGCTGGAGAAAGGATAGGCTATTCACTCCAGGATTCTTGAGCTTCCCTTGTGGCTCAGCTGGTAAAGATTCCACCTGCAATGTGGGAAACCTGGGTTCAATCCCTGGGTTGGGAAGATCTCCTGGAGAAGTAAAAGGCTACCCACTGAAGTATTGTGACCTGGAGAATTCTAGGACTGTATAGTTCATGGGGTCTCAAAGAGTATGACATGACTGAGTGACTTTCACTTACGCGCACATATGTATATATGTAAGAAATCTGAGATAAATACGCTTGATAAAAATCTCTAGGGAAAGATGAGTCTTTCTGAGTATTTTGTAACTTGCTTTTATTTATTAAATTTTGAGTTGATTTATTCCACTTAAGCTAAACTGATTCATTATTCATATTTACTGAAGACATAAATAATGTTGGTTTTTATAATATATCCAAAAGCTCGTTTTACAAATTCACTAGGAACTAGGCTATAACTCATTGCCAATGCATTATCAACTCATTAGAACATGAAATTTATAAGAATCTTTGTTCAGCTCAAGGGAGAAAGGGTATAACATTTTATCACAGGTGAGGTAAATACTAAATATACCACAGACTGACTAGAATGGGGACAAATTATCATGTACTCAATATTAAAAAAAAAAAAAAAAAACCTCTTGAAATCTCTTATAGGAAGTTGTTCCACTGCATTTGAACTCTCTGCAAACTTGACCCTTAGCATGGAACACTTTATCTTGCAAAATAACTATGTCAACATGATGGCTGGAAAAGTAACCATGTTTCCAACATTCTCAGTGATATCTGCTGTATCAAGGCCTTTCACTTTTCTTATCCAACATCCAAACATCAGGCCCTTCCATGGTATCTTTAAAATGGTCATGTGTCAGGAAAATGGTGAGAAAAGTCATTCATTCTCCAGTCATTTAGAGTGATGTTTACTGCCTCGTTAAAATAATCTACTGTGGTCCGTTTGGGAAATGTCTAGGGAGAGGAAAAAGAAAATAAGGAGACTTATAGCATCAGACAAATACAAAGCTCCAATCAACCCTGTATTCATTTTGCAAGCATTTACCTAAAACTTACTCTGTGATGGGTGCATTATAGTTACTGTAAATACAGCACAGAGAGAAGGATGCAGACCTTGTGCTCAGACACTTATATAACTAACTACAAAATACAACCATGTGATTGTAGCAGTATGTTACTTAATAGCTATAGCTCAAATAACACAGTGCATGGTACATGCAATGCCTTCAATAAATATTAGGGCATTGTTATATATACTATAATATGAAGATCATAGGTACATCATGTATACATATGTACCACATGTATTACATATATTTATATGCTATATATGAGTTATTATTATTTAAAAGTACTTTTTTTATATTCTGGAAAGGAAGTAATATGTCATTGTTAGGATAAGGAAGGATAATCACAAAAGCTTCCATTGAAATTTTGACAAATTAGGTTGATCTTGAGAAATAAACTAGATCATATTAACAGGAAAATAAGGAGCAGAATTTTTTTTTTTTTTGGCTATGCTGGGTCTTCATCGTTGCACGTGGACTTTCTCTAGCTGTGGTGAGCTGGGGCTACTCTCTCATTGTGATGCACAAGCTTCTCCTTGCGGTAGATTCTCTTGTTCGGAGCACAAGTGTGGGCTTCAAAAGTTGCAGTGCATGGGTTTAGTTGCCCCACAGTGTATGGAATCTTCCTGAACCAGGGATCAAACGCATGTCTCTTACATTGGCAGGTGGATTCTTAGCTAATGAACCACCAGGAAGTCCAATGAGCAGAATTTTGAACCAGACATATAAGCAGTAATTTCCTTACACCTGGGAAAGAGGTGCTTATGTATTAAATCCTGAACTTTAGAGGATCAACCTCCATCCTTTCTCAGGTCATGTTACTCCTCCCCCAGAGCCCATAGCACACCTTCTAGACCATGCTCTAGATACTCAGGTCACTTGAGTTCCCAAGTATGTGCAATACTTTTTTCCAGCTTTAATCTTCTGAGTGCAGATTGCACTGTATTGTCATAACAATACTACTGAATAGTGGCCAAGACTTGGTTGATTATCAGGAGTGTGGCTGGAGCTCAGAATAATGGGCTGAGTTGTTCAGATATGTAGGTTTCAGAGCATAGACCATTGTGAAGCCTTAGGGTAATTTTCTTTTGTGCGGCCACATTCTGGAGTAGAATTCTGAGGGAAGAAGACAATTCTATATTTGAAGTTGAGTCTTCAAGACCATTATCAAGGTGTACTTGACACAGTAATAAGATGGAATCCATTTATTAGTTTGATAGTTGATTTGCAGTTTTTCTCTATTTATATATAAGGTAGGTGGACCTCCATTTGGATGTTTGTCCCAGATTCTAAAAATACAAGGGATGGGCTTGTAACCTAACCAGGAAAGTAAAATTGCCCCAATCACAGTATATGGATCCATGTGACAGAATTATAGAAAAGAAGAATGAATAATGGGGAGGAAAAGATGACTAGGAAAGTGACATTCAAGTCAGATCACAAAAGACTGATGCTAAGGATATGAGATTTATCCAAATCGTGGTTTGGTCATGGCTTCCAAGGTTATCCATGTACAAATTTTTAGAGCCTGTGAATATGTTATGTCATGTGGCAAAAAGGATTTTGAAGATATGATCATATTACAGATTTGGGATGATGTCTGAATTATCCAAAGGGTTCTAATCTAATTCCATGATTTCTTAAAAGCTGAAACCCTTTCCCAGCTATGTTTAGAAAGTGAGACATGGGGGTAGAAGAGGAGTAAGATAGATTCAACATTACTGACTTTAAAGCTGAAGAAAGGAAACGTGAGTCAAGGAAAACAAGTGACCTCTAGGAGCTGGGAAGAGCAAGAAAGAAATTCTCCTCTGGAGTCTCTAGAAAGTAATGATGCCTTGATTCTAGCACTGTGAGACCTGTGTCAAACTTCTCACTTTCAGATAATAAATGTGTGTTATTTTAAGCCTCTAACTTTTTGTTAATTTATTACAGCTCCAATGTAAATGTAATAGAGGCTGCATCACTGAAAGTGTTTCCAGAAATCTTGTTAGAAGTTAAACAGTGATAAATTCCTGCTGTAACCTTTAGGAATTATTTTGTCACAAATAATAAGATAATCTGACAAATAGTGTTTTACATAGGCAATGTATTTTCCTGCTTTAACCAGAAGTCCAGAGGTAGGGACTCTGGGCTAGAGCAGCTGTGCTAGGACCCAGAATTCCTCAGCCTTTCTGCACTCCATTCCAACAATTCAACTTGTGTGCTCATGGTCACAAGATGCCTGTTGTAGGTTTCACATCTGTGTCTGAGAAAGGAGGAAGAAAGGGGATGAAAACATAGGAAGCATGCCAACAGAGGAGGATCTTCCTTTAAAATATTGTTTCCAGAAGCTCCACCCAATTCAATTACACTTAAATTTCATTGGCCAGGACTGGTTTACTTAACCAACTTCTGGATAAAAGGAAGTCCCAGATATGAGGGTTTTATGCGGAACATTGCCAGAGCTCTGATAGTAGGAAGAATTAGGAGAGGGAAACTGGGAAGATAAAACAGGTTTCTGAATTTTGGGACTTATCAAAGGTTCTAAAATGTTAGTGTGTATTGTCACTCTCCAAGAGGGTGACATACAGTGTTTTCCAACTTTATCTGAATAAGGACACATAACTTTATTTTCATACAGAGGAAGATTTCACCAGGCTAGTAGACAGCACAGACTGTAAAACATTGTTATAAAGAAGGGTAGCTATCAAAGGATTCTGAACAATTCTGAATGGGGAACAGCCTGATCCAATTTCACTCTGATAGCAGGGTTGCCATGGTGACAGGGAGGTATCACTTTGCATAGCCTGTTGCTCATGCTCCATCCAAACTGCAAGATCAGTGGATACAGGAGGGGCACTAAATACTCCACACCATTAGGTTAAGACAGTAAATGCTTTAAAGTTCTCAGGATCTTATCTCTTAAACTTTGTACAAGTGTTCAACAAAACAACTTATTAATTGAACGATTGATGCAGTTCCCAAGAATCTAAGAAACTGATTTAACCTTTGCTTTAGTTAAGTAGATATACTGGAAAGACTTTAGGAAGCTAACAGTCACATCAAGGTTTTGCTTTTTAAGTGCAAAATACCATCAAGAGTTTTGAAGGAATCTGTAGTAGTACTGAATCCAGAGTAGTACTGAAGAGAGTACTCACACCGGAGGTTAGAGAAACTACCATCACACAGCTGTCCACTGGTGATCTTAGGGCAGAAGCCCAGTTCTCTCATTATCCAGAATAGGTTTTTTCCTATTATTTCATGAGACTATTGAGCAGTAAACTTTTACCTGATGTAAGCATTAAGTTTCAGGGGATAGGATTGGAATGCAGTATATGTGCATGTATAGACCGCTTTTCCTTCTATAAAATAAGACTATCATCTTCTACTTTCCACTGCTTCCCAGGAGTTTAAATAAACGAGTTTTGGCGATGCCTTTATGATGATAATCGGGTTCTACTTTATTTCAAATATATTCCTGTTTGGAATTAAACAGAAAATCACCTCACTGCTGCAACTAAATTAACATGTATAGACATAGCTGTAAATTCAGTAATATATTTTAATATAACTTGCTAGGTTCATCACACATTATTGAGTTAAGAACACAGCCCTCTGCTGGGGGATGAAGATACAGGGATATAGGACACACGCTTGTGGTCCTCGGAGAGTTTTTACTTTGGGTAGAGAAGAAAAAGATTCAGAAACTGGCAACTAAACCTGCAAGACAACCAAGGCTGAGGAAGAGAGATGAGATTTAAGCAGAGGCCACATCATTAAAAGAACTCTGTTTACTACAGACTTGGGAGGCATCAAATGCTGTCCAGGCTTCAGAATTACATCACTGGGACTCAAGAAGAATCGCAGAGTACAAGCTTGGCTTACAAAACAAGAAAAGACAAAGAAAACGAGACCTTCTCTCCCCCTGCTACTCTCAACTGCCCCTCCTCTGTGTTCTGGTAATACCAAGGGCACATCCCTAGCTTCAGCAGTTGTTTCCATACTTTGCAATACTATTTATCTGTGGGTGCAACCAAACGTTTTCTGATCATCTATAGGTAATTGATCAATGTGCTTCAATACTTGCCTCTTCCATGCCAAGCAGGGTGCCAGGCTTAAGTCCTGGGTCAGTGCTGATTAGATTAAATATTAAGTTATGAAAACATTCCTGGAGAAGGGAAAATTCCTCCTCCATATTTTTATTCCTTTGAATATAATACATTTATAACTTGCAATACACAGTTAGTAATTAAATAATAAGTTTTATTCAATTTATCAATACATTCCAACCCTCTTGAGCTGTCAGAGAAGCACCCTGCAGGTCTGGAAATGTACTGGTCAGCAATGTAGAGTCAGCACATTCAAGTACAAATTCCATTTCTGCCACTTACTATCCTTGGACTTCGAGGCAAGTGATCTGACTTTTCTAAACCTCAGTTTCCACAGAAGAATAATGGAGGTAATCCATTTAACAGATGACCACTTCATGTATATAGATTTTTAAAATACAAAGATTTTGTTGTAAAGATAAAATTACCTCATGCCTGTCATAGTGGACACCCTTTGAAGTTGAATGATATCCCCTGGCATCATTTGATGTGGCTGGGAAGCAGAGAGTTCCATGCAAACTCAGGTTCACCTTGACTTCTGGTGACCCACGCCAGGTAGAAAGGGTCTATCTGTCTCTCTTTCTGCATCACACAAAGATATAACCTAAGTATAAACTACTGAATTTAGTTAATAATAATGTAGCAATATTGGTTCATCACTGGTAAAGATTTTAATCATAGGGAAAAGTATAGGGAGATGTTGAACTTCCTGCTCAGTTTTTTTTTTTTTTTTTTTAATAAACCTAGAACTGCTCTAAAAAGAAAGCTAATTAATTTAAAAAAATAACAATCTAGTGCACATATGCTTATTTCTGATCTAAAATTTCAGCATATTGAATTTTGTGTGTGTAATGCATTTCAAGGGTTCATTTCTTAATCCAGGAATAGCATTCTTACCTTTGAATATATAAAGTGTTTCACTTCACGACAATGACACACTTTCCTTGTTACTAGGGTGGTTACTTGTCTAAAAATCTAGACAAGTGCAACTAGAAACCATTTAAAGTGATAATATAGTTGCATATAAGCTTTACAGCTAAAGGAGGCACTGTTATTCTGCTTTTACAGTTCAAGAAACAGGCTGAGAGATCTAAGATCAAATATCACACAATCAGGAAGCAGTCAGTCAGAATTCAAACCCATTCATTTTTCTTAGCATCCATGATGCCTTTAGTATTTAGTATCTTCCTCTGTCTATATATAATTATATATCTTGGCCCTCTACAAGAAAATTTGAGCCTAATTCTTCAGTTACGTGACAAACAGCATATCTTGCATCCCCGATATGCCACTGAACCATCTTTGTCCTCAAAATGGTAACTTAACTAGTAAACAATATTTTTTTTTCCACAAGATTACCATTAAAATAAAGAAAGCAATAAAGTGACGGATACATTTCTGGATAAAATATTTTGTTAATTTCCTTTGATTTATTCACAGGCTTCCCTAACTAATATTTATACCAGAGAGATTCCCTTTCCAAATAAGCAGTTAGTATTCTAGGAATTGCCAGGAGCCGGCATATTGCATATTGAGTGCATATTGCATATTGCATATTGAGTGCAGCACTTTCCACAGCATCATCTTTCAGGATCTGGAATAGCTCAACTGGAATTCTATCACTGCCGGGAGCCAGCGTGAGGAACTCCGCCCATGGCAAAGGTCATGAGGAAGGAGGCTCGGCATACACAAAGGCGAGATCGAGCTTCAGGAGTCCCCCTGGAAATTCTCGAGCATCTACCCCCAAAACCAGAGTCTGCCTACTTTCTGCTTTGTGCTTTCACCTACACCTCTGACTTTACGGGGGGCTGTCCCCCACTACCTCTCTCTGAAAAAAGAGTTAGCTTACAGTTCCAGTTAATAATTCCTGGGTGTGACAGTGTTTAACCTACAAACTCCTTTGGAAATCCTCTAGCCTGCCTGAATAGGTTTTCCGGCCACATGTGATTGTTCAGAGCCTCCCAACTGTGAGAGGCAGGAGACGTTCTAAACTGTCTAAACACAGATTCTTTTGAGTAGTTAAAAGATTGATTAGAAATTGTATTGGTGAAGGGATTTTCACTTGTTGGGCCAATGTTTGCTGCTAAGTTTCCATATCCCTTACCTGCTGTGTCCCTGGCAGTGTATTGATTAATATAATTGGTGTAAGTAGTAGCTTTAATGTTTGTAACCTGGGACCCTTGAGTTAATTCTTTTTCTTGTTATAGACCACCACACCTTTGCTCTGCAGGAATGTAACTTTATCTAATGCTTTTGGAGGGTGGCTCCTGACCAATCACCTTTAGAGAAAAATAAGTTTTCTGAAGAAAGGGTCTTAAAATGTTAACAGGCCTCCGGGCCAGAAGATGAGGCAAATCACCCAAGCTTTTGCATATGATAAGTTTGCAGGAAGAAAGCCTGGCTTGCTGCATGACTCTACCCCTTCCCCCATTATCCTCTATGCATAACTTAAGGTATAAAAACTACTTTGGAAAATAAAGCGCAGGCCTTGTTCACCGAAACTTGGTCTCCCCATGTCTTTCTTTCTTTTACCTTCTAGCTGAATTTTTCCTCTGAGGCGGGGAAGCTCGTCAAGCCTACTAATTTGCCTGGGCTTCTAAGATCCGACCAGGGAGGCCTTAGTGTCTCCTGTCCTTTGGGAGAACGGGAGGACGCCTGCGGCCTTCGTAGGTGATGTAAATTCCCTGCTTTGGAAGTTTATTCAGCCTCTTTTCTCCACTGAATTTCCTCACTGAGCTATCCTCATCCTATTACTCTTTACATCTTTGATAAAATATTTAAATAAATAGGTCGCCGACGCCGTCCCCGCTTCGAATACCCTGGATCAGCCGGGGCTGGACCCCGGCAAGGAATAACTAGCCAGTTGGTTTCACTGAGCTCAGCACAGAACCTTGGATATCACAGGGCAATCATATAGAGATGTATGATCCGGGTAAGATTGCAACAAGCAATCCTTCAGAGAGAGTAGGACTCTCTTCCTCCTAACTTTGGATATGACATTTAAAAAAAATATTTATTTGGCTGCATCTGGTCTTAGGTGTAGCATACGGGTTTCTCTCCAGGTGTGGTATGCAGGCTTAGAATCCCCTCAGCAGGTGGAATCTTAGTTCCCAACCAGGGATCGAACCCAAGTCCTGTGCATTGGGAAGGCAGATTCTTAATCACTGAACCACCAGGGAAGCCCCTGGATATGACATTTTTTGACATACTGAATCTTTCCTTACTCAACTCAATGCTTGTGTGTTGTAGGTGCAATGCTTGTGTATTGAGGCCCATATGTCCCTGAGGTTCATTTGTGTTGATTTTTGCATGCATCTTTAAGGACAGGGACTGTCTTCTTCAGTGTACAAGTATTAATACCACTACCTCAATATTGTTGAAAGCATTGGATCATTGACTCAGAAAGCAGAAAAATGGTTAAAAGCAAAACAAAACAACAGCACAATAAGAACAAAGCAGAGATAGTCCCAAGATAATTAACATTGCATCTGCAGGTAAAAACATTACAACCCTAACTTTATGAAAACAAATGCTTTTGTTTTATCTACTTTATGTTATTTTATTTTACTGGTCTCTTTCCTATTAAAGATATTACAAATCAATTATGTATATAGCAATGAAAACTGCAGGTATAATCTCTAGGCAACAGATCCTGGGACATCCTTTGTACTTTTTGTGGTTTATGTTAAGATAGCATATAAATCATAAATCTTTCTTTTTCCTTTATTAAAGACAGTAAAAATCTAATATTATTGTTGTTGTTATCCTTATAAATGAATATTTTCGATGCTAAATGCTAAGTGACTTCAGTCGTGTCCGACTCTGTGTGACCCCATAGACGGCAGCCCACCAGGCTCCCCGTCCCTGGGATTCTCCAGGCAAGAACACTGGAGTGGGTTGCCGTTTCCTTCTCCAATGCATGAAAGTGAAAAGTGAAAAGTGAAGGCGCTCAGTCGTGTCCGACTCTTTGCGACCCCATGGACTGCAGCCCACCAGGCTCCTCCGTCCATGGGGTTTTCCAGGCAAGAGTACTGGAATGGGTGCCATCTAAAGTCACTTCTGGGATCCACACTACCTCTTTGTACATTCTTATTAAGAATTCCTCAGATACATCATTTAAACTTTTTGACAAATTGATCAAACACCGTTTTCTCACTTTAAAAATTAATTAACATTGCAACGTATCACCTTGAGAAAATTTCCATATCTAGAATCACTACTTTCAAAACCCTTTTCTACTTATCTCCTTCCTGCATACTGACCACATGCTGTTCAACTCCTGCTGGACTGAGCACCACCAGCTGCACGGGCCTCGCTCACACCCAGGGCCCCACAGCTTCACTTCCCAGAAGACTGTTTCCTCTTCCTCACTGCCTTCTTGCCCTAATTATTCTACCTGCCAGCTGTTATCCTTTCCTCTTCACAATTGGCTAATTCAATACTCCTTCATCTTTCAACACCACTCCCAGAAATACCTGTTCTGTTAACTGTCGCTGCTGCTGCTGCTGCTGCTAAGTTGCTTCAGTCGTGTCCGACTCTGTGCAACCCCATAGACGGCAGCCCACCAGGCTCCGCCATCCCTGGGATTCTCCAGGCAAGAACACTGGAGTGGGTTGCCATTTCCTTCTCCAATGCATGAAAGTGAAAAGTGAAAATAAAGTCATTCAGTCATGTCTGACTCTTTGTGACGCTATGGACTGCAGCCTACCAGGTTCCTCCGTCCGTGGGATTTTCCAGGCAAGAGTACTGGAGTGGGGTGCCATTGCCTTCTGCGGTTGACCATCTCTAGTTTGAGGTTTATACCTAAGTGGACACACTTAGATCCTGCTCAGCATTCTTCCTCTACTTTAATCTTTCTAACACAATACCGGTTTCGTCCTCTTCGTATTGTTTTTCTCTGTTTGCTGCACCTTGTTATTTCAGGATGAAGATCTTTGAGACAGAGCAGGAAGGAGAGATCTCAGCTGGTAAGGTGATATAGTACACTAGATCCCCTCACTGGTCTGGATTACTGGCATGGGGAGATCTGGTTTCAAATTTCGACTCTGCAGGTTACAGGGTGCACAGTCTTTGACAATTTTACTTTTCTGAGACCCAGTTTTGTAATATTACAATGAAGATTGTCACATCACTTTTATAACATTATTATGGGGATTAATTTATATTAAAGGCCTAGGACAGTTGTTGGCACATTGTAGGTACTCAAAAAGAGGGAAATTTTATATATGGAGTTATAGATAAACACTCTTCTGTGTAGAATACTGGAGGTGCTTCCAATGAAACTTCAGAATCCTTTAGCTATGTTATTTAACTTCCCTTGCTAATCTTTACATTATTGTTTGGACATTTATATATCTTATATGTACATATATATGTGTGTGTGTGTGTGTATATATATATATATATAGTAGTGAAAATCATTCAGTCATGTCCAACTCTTTGCATCCCCATGGACTGTAGCCCACCAGGTTTCTCTGTCAATGGAATTCTTCAGGCAAGAACACTGGAGTGGGTAGCCATTCCTTTCTCCAAGGGATCTTCCCAACCTAGGGATCAAACCCAAGTCTCCCACACTACAGGCAGATTCTTTACAGTCTACGCCACCAGCAAAGTCCATATAACATACATACATATATATATATATAATTATTCTATGTGTAATTATTTATAGACTGATATATACATTCACATTTCCTTTATATGGTCTTTCTCTCTCCATACACACACACACACACTACACACACACACACACACACACATATATATATATATTATACTTATATTTCTGTAACCGAGAAGAAAATATAGATTGTAGGGAGAAGTGTAGTGAAGTACAAGAAGCTCCAAACCTGGGTGAAAGGGATTTGAATTCTGAAAATCTATGTACAAGCAATGTACAGTGTGTGTGTGTGTGTGTGTGTGTGTGTGTAGTATGTTTTCCTAGAAGCAATAGTTTGAGTATTTATCAATTCGGTGTTTGTGATGGTTTCAGAGAACTGACACAATAATGGGAACTAATCCTATATATTTGTACCTTTATCCCCTTTGGGATGTTATTTACCTCTGTATAAAACACTGTACTCTGACAAAGCCTATTGTATAATGAATACTTGATTCATTTTTACAGAAAGCACAGAAGGAACAGAGGAATGGAAAGAAGAGAGGAAGAAGACAGCAGGGACTGAAGCAGGGATGATGTCAGGAGATTGCTTCGACACTCATCACAGGGCAGACTCATGGCTGTCTAATGACTCTTTTCCCATCAAAATTTGACTGCTAAATTTTCACAGAAATGTTCCTTTTTAATGCCTTTCATGCTTGACATCTGGACTCCCTATCAGCTCTCCTGAATGCCAAATATACCTCCACATGCTTTTCATTTTTCTTCTCAAAAGATGTGCCACCATTTATAGCATCACCTTTTTCATCTGGGTCATCTGTTTTTGGTTACACCAAGCTCTTGCTAAATCTGTAAATGAGCTCAGAGCATCCCTTCTTTTGGAGGATTCTTCATTTTTCTCCCTCTACTCTGTACTTCATGCTGGGATTGCGTGTGCCTTGTCCACATGTTATTTTTCTTTCCAAGTAAGCTGAGACAGGGACTAGTGGAGCAATTTAACAAGAAGTAAAGCCATTTTTGATCTATTGGAAATCTTTGACTATAAGTGATATTAACAATATTCCTATGAGTAAAATGAGATCTACTGGCCAGGTAACATACTGGGCCTATTCTATACTGTCATGGGCTGAATGATTTCCCTGTGAATTTTGCAGGTTAAAGTCTTAACCCTTAACCTCTAGTACTACATAAGAAAATAGTATTTGGAGACAGAGCCTTTAAAACAAGGTAATTAATGTAAAAGGACTTCCCCAAGGGTTTAGCAGTAAAGAATCCACCTGCAAACGCAGGAGGTGAAGGAGACATGGGTTCAATCCCTGGGTCAGCAAAGAGTTGGACTCAGCGATTTAACAACAAAAACAATTACTGTAAAATGAATTAATAAGCATAAGTCCTAACTCAATATGACTCATATCATTAAGGGAAGGAAAGATTAGGACCCAGAAATGCACAGAAGAAAGATCATGGAGAGAGAGAGGGAGCTGGTGTTCCCTGGTAGCTCAGAAGGTAAAAGAATCTGCCTGAAATGCAGGAGACCCTGGTTCAATCTTTGGGTCAGGAAGATCCCCCTGGTGAAGGGAATGGCAACCTACTTCAGTATTCTTACCTGGAGAATTCCATGGACAAAGAAGCCTGGTGGGCTACAGTCCATGGGGTTGCAAAGAATTGGACACAATTGAGCAACCTAACACTTGCCTTGACTTGATGACCACCTAAGGTCGAGAAGGGTCCTAGAAGAAATCAGCTTTGTTAACACCGTGATCTTTGAATTCTAGCCTTGGGGACTATTAGAAAATATATTTCTGTTCTTTAAGCAACAGGCTGTTATACTTTGTTGTGGAAGTCCTAGAAAATTAGCATTTATATATACTTCATTCCATTTGTTGCCCGTGGTATCCTATGAAGAACAAATAACTATCACTTTCCCCTTTTTATAGAAGGTGAAAGTAAGACCCAGAAATAACATTTGAAGGAGAAAATCAAGCCACTGATCAATGTGATTAAATACAACCTAAAAAGGCAAATATAATCCGAGGCAATGGCTTTGTAGCCTGATACTCATATATTAAATATATTTCCAGTTACCTGTGTCATTCAGTAAACTAAGTTTAATTGTTATCTTTTGTGTCAAGCATTGTGATCTGTGTTGAGGATGCAGAGAAATAAAGCTTGGTTCTTCCTCCAAAAGCTCTTGGCCTTTAGAGATAAGGCACACAAAATAGATTCCTTTAATGTGTTGTAATGGACACCCATCTAATTGTCAGAACTCTAGACACAGACATGATTGTTGAGGATCAAGAAAGCCCTTTTAGATGAAATGATGACTCATCTGAGCCTTGAAGCATGAGGTTGTCAGAATAATGGCCAATAATAGCACGTCAGATGAAAACAATGTGGCATGTTATTATTTAGTTACCAGCTGGGCAGATAAGCAGATGACCAGAGAAATGCGAACTGAGGCACGCCTTAGCCATTTAAGGTTTTCATCTGGACCAGCTGCGCTCAAAAATTGCTCCCCTGAGCACAGCCTGGCTACCCCCAGCTCAGCTACCTGCAAATTGTGGAAAACCCATCAATCCTGATGATAGACTGACTAACTAAACAACTGCCTTATATCTGCCCATTTATTTTTAATCTGGGCTGATAATACTACCAACCTCTTCCCTGCAGAGTATATATGAAGATAAATGAGGTAATTTATGCCATAAGGTTCCAAATTCCTTAGAGAAAAATGTTCAAATAAATTTACAGTCATATTATATATTCTTTAATAAATATTTTATTGGATGTGCATAGAATATCCACAATCCCTTAAGATTTAGGGGGAAGATCCTAAATCTTCCCCCTAAAGAAAAGACCCGTAAGCCTTAAACTGCCAAAATCCCAGAAGATAATTTAAACAATGTGATATGTAAGTAAGTTGACCTATTTCTCATTTTAAAGGCAGAAATAAAATTACTATTCATATGTAGGAAAAGGTTTCCTTCTATGCTAAGTATGAGTAATATTAACATAAAGCTTTCTCTTTCTTGAGAAATACTTCTAAGTTGAGCTAATTTTGCATGAAAGAAACTCAGACAAATACAAAAGCATAACCAAGAACAGTAATCATAGTAGCAGGTCCTTGACTAACAAATCTAATCAATCCCTTCATGCTGCTCCTGAGATGTTGGGCACGAAAAAGCAAGGGTTTTGAAGTCACGAAGACCAGTGTTTCCCTCCATTTTCTTCCAATTATAAGCAAGTGGGTGGCACAGTTGGTAAGAATCTGCCTGCCAATGCCAAGAGATGCAAGAGACACAGATTTGATCCCTGTGTTGGGAAGATCTCCTGGAACAGGAAATGGCAACCTACTCCAGTATTCTTGCCTGGGAAATCCCATGGACAGAGGAGCCTGGCGGGCTACAGTCCATGGGGTTGCAAAGAGTCAGACAGAACTGAGCACTCATGCACAGCTTTGGACAGGTGACTTAAACTCTTTGTACCTTGACTTGCTCGTCAATCAAAATGGAGATATTAATAAGCAGTGTGAAGATGTGTTGCATGCATGCATGCTCAGTCACTTCAGTCATGTCTGACTCTTTGCAACCCCATGGACTGTAGCCTGCCAGGCTCCTCTATCCATGGGATTTTCCCAGCAAGAATACTGAAGTGGGTTGAAGATTTGTTTCAAGCACCCAATAAGGTAACTTTAAAAACACTTAGTACTCTTGTCAAGGTATTATAGGTGGTCACCAACCATGATATATTGTTCTTTCCACAAAATGTGTGGTTTCCAACAGGCATGGTGTTAGACTAAACTTTAGGACTTAAATGACAACTTATTAAAAGATGACTACTATTATCTTATTTAATACTCAGTAACCTCCTGAGAGTCCCTTGGACTGCAAGGAGAGCCAACCAGCCCATTCTGAAGGAGATCAGCCCTGGGATTTCTTTGGAAGGAATGATGCTAAAGCTGAAACTCCAGTACTTTGGCCACCTCATGTGAAGAGTTGACTCACTGGAAAAGACTCTGATGCTGGGACGGATTGGGGGCAGGAGGAGAAGGGGACAACAGAGGATGAGATGGCTGGATGGCATCACTCACTCAATGGACGTGAGTTTGAGTGAACTCTGGGAGTTGGTAATGGACAGGGAGGCCTGGCATGCTGTGATTCATGGGGTTGCAAAGAGTTGGACACGACTGAGCGACTGAACTGAACTGAACCTCCTACAGTAGAGATGCTAGCACTATCAGTATTCTATAGGTCAGGAAACTGGACTTTAGAGAGATTAATGCACTTACCAAATTAAAAACATTCATACACGGCAGACACGGGACTGCATGCCAAAATCAGTAATGGGAAGACTGTGCTCTTAAAATCATCAAAGGTGCCTTCTATAGAAGAAGCAACTGGTGTGTGTGTGTAATTAACTCAATGTAAGCAAAGATTTCGTCTTGTTTCTATGGAATAATGATATTGATTATATCTCAGATTTCTACAGCATATTTATATTTTATCAGGATGTGTGTGTGTGTGTGTGTGTGCATAAAAGACAACCTTGCAAAGCAGGATTGAAGAAATCTTCCTCATCTTTTAGGGGATAAAAGAAATTCTTAGAGAATGTAAGTGATTCTATTTTATGTATGTGTGTAAATACACACACATATGTATTAAAAAGGTGTCATTTTGCTTTTGAATAATTAACTACTCAACTCTCTACTGGGCTTCCCTGGTGGCTCAGATGGTAAAGAATCTGCTGGCAATGCAGGAGACCTGGGTTCGATCCCTGGGTCAGGAGGAAGATCTCCAGGAGAAGGAGTAATTCTCCGGTATTCTTGCCTGGATAATTCTACAGACAGAAGAGCTTGGAGGGCTACAGTCTGTGGGGTCACAAAGAGTCAGAGATGACTGAGCATACATGCACAACAGAGAAAGTGTTATATATCACCCACTAGCATTGCACGCAGGAGGTTATTTCTGGACTGTGGACAGAAAGCCCTGGCCAGTAGCTTCATCTGAGTGTCTTATTAATCTTGCAGACTTAGGAAAATCATTTAAATATGCTCAGTGTCACCTTGTTAGCTAAACATGGATATAAAACTATTATTTCAGTTTCTTACTTCACAGGGTGAAGATTACTTTGCTCTATCAGTAACAGGGATGACTCCTCAGGACTCCCTCGGACTCTTTCAGAACTAATTTAGTCCTCTCTCTTTCTAATCCCAATGCCTTGCATTTAGAATTTCCTGCCCTATCATTTAGGACTGATTACTCAGTTAGACTCTCTTCACAGGTTGGTTTTCATTTCTCCTCAGCTACTCTGCCTTGGCTTATTCTTCTCAAGGTCATGTTCTACAGACTGGGGACATTTGCCATTCCCTTCTCAGCTCAGTCCTGAGGAAAATATACGACAACAAACTCAGATGTCTGGGCTGCTTCTGGTTTGAGAGAATGATCTGGACATACTATAAAATAGATGAGAGAAGGGAAATATGGGGAAAAGAGCAAAGTTCTGAAGTTAATAATAGAAACCAAGGAAAATGCGGGTGCAGGTTGGCTGTACACTCTTCTGGGGAGAAGGTAAAAGCAGAATTTTCAGGAAGCAGATGTGCTTTCAAAATCTCGTGTGACCCAGACATTTCCCATCCAAGCAGCCCAAAGATCATGAACAGACTTTGTGAGAATTCCTGAAATGTCACTGTCTCCCGTCTTCCTCTCCTCGTGTCTATAATAACTGGAAAAAAATATAGTGGTGGTGGAAAGGGATTTGTTTAAAGAGAAATCTACTTTTCTCCCCCGAAAAAGTTTCCCAGGTCTTAAAACTGTAATTATTACCAAGACCTAAATACAATGCCCTAGAAATTCTTACCTTTTTTACTTGAGTGGCCAAAATATAGGGAGATTCTACTTAAATTCAGATAACCCACTAATCATGGATGGATGTGAGAGTTGGACTATAAAGAAAGATGAGCGCTGAAGAATTGATGCTTTTGAACTATGGTGTTGGAGAAGACTCTTGAGAGTCTATTGGACAGCAAGGAGATCCAATCAGTCCATCCTAAAGGAAATCAGCCCTGAATATTCATTGAAAGGACTGATGTTTAAGCTGAAACTCCAATACTTTGGCTACCTGATGTGAAGAGCTGACTCATTTGAAATGACCCTAATGTTGGGAAAGATTGAAAGCTGGGAAGAGAAGGGATGAGGATGAGATGGTTGGATGGCATCACCACTCAATGGACATGAGTTTGAGAAAACTCCAGAAGTTGGTAATGGACAGTATTATAGTATGGACTGGCGTGCTGCAGTCCATGGGGTCACAGAGTCAGACACGACTGAGCGGCTGAACTGAACCCACAAGTCACTACATTCCCTGAGAGGAAACATCTCAAGGGGCAAGGCAGGGTTTTGCACGTCCTGTCTCCTCATAACCCCCTCTTGGGATAGAATGTTGAGAATTGTCCTAAGTAGTGGGTTGTGATGACAGGTAAAAGGGGTGGTTAGGAACAACTGCAGACCTGCAGCTTCTAAGCTCATTCCCACCCCATTCTGGGCCAACACAATTATATTTACTTGCTCCCTTGGCTGACTGTACCTTAGCTCCCACTTTCTCCAGGATGCCAAATGCACTAGCTGTGTATGAATGACATATCTTGTGCATTTTAACTATTTTTTTCATAATATAAATATTCAGGTTTTTTATTTTTGTGTATTTTAATCTAAGGCCCTCATTCCTGCACTGTGTTCTCAGGTACGTGGGCAATTTCAGGGATAAGTCAGTAGCAGCTCCGGGTCTGCTCGGCAGGAATGTTTTTTGTTGCTGAATCACCAGAGAGAACTATTTGGAGTGTAGAGCCTATTAAACTACCTCCTTTTTGCCAATTAGAGCCGACTTTTCTGCCATAGTGTCCTGCTGAAACCCCTCCATCTTCAGCATTTCATGAGAGACTAGGTTCTAACTGGGTTGCCCCATGGCTTGGTCTCCTTCCTACTGAAAGATTGGAAATTGGTCTGAACAGAAAAACATGTGCATAGAGGTTAGGAGAGGCTGGGCCAGGTAAAAGGTGCAGAGAGGGGAAGCCAAGATTAAGCAAAGGTCATCTGTATGTGTGCTAAAGGATTCCTGTTGCAGAGCTATAATCCCAGAGCACAGGATTCATTTTATACACCAGATCCATCTTTCATCTAACTGAGCTAGGCTGACCATGGACAACAGGGTGTATGTGTTTATCAAAAAATTTAAGTTGGTAAGGAAAGATTTTAAAAACGATGCCTCCATACCCATCTTGAGCTGCCCAGGGATGGATATATGAAGCAAGGACAAGATCCTTAACCTTTAACAGTTCTAGGCTTTTCTTCCTTGGCTTCCAGACAGACCATCAGCAATGGCTTCTCTGTGGTTCCCAGAGCAGGGGCCTGCCCTGCTGCAGCAGTGATTAGTATCATGGTAGCTAAAGGAGAAAGGGGAGGGGGGGTTTCATTTACATGCTATGAGATCATTGCAGACCTACCTCACTGTGTTGCATGGAGCAAATGCCATAGAACACACTAGATGACATGTGTCTGATCCTTGTCTCTTGCAATGCTGCCCCCCTCTAGTTATTATATCTGTCTGGGCTTTGTAGGACTTCACAAGTAGCTGATTTGGGGATTGCTAGGTGGCCTAATTTGTGTAAATATGTTGTTGGTCTTCTCCATGTTCTTTTGGGGTTTTATTGTTTACAAACTTCTTTTTATATTGATAAAAACAGCCAAAGCATCTTTGACAAATGTTCTGCACCAAACAAAAGGATCTGAAACATAAGCTTCGGGGCCCCTCTTCCTGAAGTTGGCGGAGGGGGGTCTTGAACACCTTCTTTTGTGTTCCCCTTCTTCTATTTCCTCTATTTCCTATTTCAAACAAGATCTTCTATCCTAAAAACTAGATTCCTACCCCTTCTTTCCACCTTCATGCCCCGCAAAATAGACCATACACCTATATGTTTAATTTGTGGGGTATCTATGATTAAATGATTTGTGCAAAAAATCCTGTCAAAGCTAAGAACTCTCCATCCCTTGTTCCCAGTCTTGAGTCATGCCCATTCCTTGATGTGATGCATGCTAAAGGGACTGCTGTATTTGGATGGATTAAGACCTACTTTAATTTCTAATTCAAGGATAAAGAGGAGCAATCAGAGTCCTTCCATGTAGAAGGTGGGGCAGGGAGACCACAAAAGGAAAGATGAATGTATAGCCAAGTCACTCAGAAACTTGTTATCCCAAAGCACTCATCTCACACGCTAGCAAAGTAATGATCAAAATTCTCCAAGCCAGGCTTCAACAGTACATGAACTGTGAAATTTCAGATGTTCAAGCTGGATTTAGAAAAGAGAGAGGAACCAGAGATAAATTGCCAACATCCATTGGATCATCGAAAAAGCAAAAGAGCTTCAAAAAAATCTACTTCTGCTTTATTGACTATGCCAAAGCCTAAGCCTTTGACTGGGTGGATCACAACAAACTGGAAGATTCTTAGAGATGAGAATACCAGATCACCTGACCTGCCTCCTGAGAAATCTGTATGCAGGTCAAGAAGCAACAGTTAGAACTGGACATGGAACAACAGACTGCTTCCAAATCAGGAAAGGAGTACATCAAGGCTGTATATTGTCCCCCTGTTTATTTAACTTCTATGCAGAGTACATCATGAGAAATACTGTACTGGATGAAGCACAAGCTGGAATCAAGATTGCCAGAAGAAATTTCAATAACCTCAGATATGCAGATGATACCACCCTATGGCAGAAAGCGAAGAAGAACTAAAGAGCCTCTCAATGAAAGTGAAAAGGAGAGTAAAAAACTTGGCTTAAAACTCAACATTCAGAAAACTAAGATCATGGCACCTGGTCCCAAAACTTAATGGCAAATAGACAGGAAAACAGTGGAAACAGTGACAGACTTTATTTTGGGGGGCTCCAAAATTACTGCAGATGGTAACTGTAGCTGTGAAATTAAGAAATACTTTCTCCTTAGAAGAAAAGTTATGACCAGCCTAGACAGCATATTTAAAAGCAGAGACATTACTTTGCCAACAAAGGCCCAGCCAATCAAAGTTATGGCTTCCTCAGTAGTCAAGTATGGATGTGAGGGTTGAACTATAAAGACAGCTGAGCGCCAAATAATTAATGCTTTTGAACTGTGATGTTGGAGAAGACTCTTGAGAGTCCATTAGACTGCAAGGAGATCCAGCCAGTCTATCCTTAAAAAAATCAGTCCTGAATATTCATTGGAAAGACTGATGCTGAAACTGAAACTCCAATACTTTGGCCCCCTGATGTGTAGAACTGACTCATTTGAAAAGACCCTGATTCTGGGAAAGATTGAAGGCAGGAGGAGAAGGGGATGACAGAGTATGAGATGGTTGGATGGCATCACCAACTCGATGGACATGAGTTTGAGTAAGCTTCAGGAGTTGGTGATGGACAGGGAGGCCTGGCGTGCTTCAGTCCATGGGGTCGCAAGAGTCGGACAGGACTGAGTGACTAAACTGAACAGAACTGAAAGAAGCTTATGTCAAAGTAGCCACAAAGTTGTTTAATAGGAGACAGATGAATGTAACTCCATATATACTGCTAGAAACCAAAGCTTTGCATGAAATCTTGAATTTACGGGGAGGGCAGGGGGTTAGAAAAGCAAATACCCATCTGTTCTTCCCCTCATCCCTTCTTCTCATTCATGAATTTCAGGAGATACAGCCCCTTAGGCTTTGGTGGCCCCATGTGGGCAGTATTTATTTGATGGCTGATTTTGCTGTGCCAGTTATTTCCTTTACCATTTACTGTCATTTTGTAAAACACACTCTGACCCTTTTCCCTTCCCTTTCTTTTTCTTGGCAATACACAATGAATAAAAACATATTGGTAGTGAAAAAAAAAATGAGGTCTGAGTTTCAAACAAAGCTAAGGAAATGGTAATGAATGTAGGTTTAATGTAGTTGTGGTTCAAATTTGATGAGAATAAGCAAGGAAATTGATGTATCTGTAAAACATCACTTCTTTTGTTCAGTGTGATTTTGCGGCAGTCAACTCAACATGTTTTATAAGTTCTTCTAAGATGTACATTTTTATTTTTTTATGCTTCTGAAATTGGGATGCATTTTAAAGCAGGCCACTTGAGTTACTTTAATTGGCATCTTTTTTTAATGGCATAAAATAGCAGTGCCTGTTAAAACTAGCAGTATATTAGAGTTAATGAATTATGCTAATAAATGTATGGTGAATAAGAGTTTAAATTGCACAGAAAGAGAAACCCTTACAATTCATTTTAAGGTTTCCAAGTTTCAGTCAGTAGTTCTCGAACTTTGATGTGCATCAGAATCATTTGGAGAGCTCATTATAACAAAATTACTACCTCTTCCCACCAATTTTGGATTCAGTACATTTACATTTAATGCTGATACTGCTAGTGTGAGAGCAACTGCCATAGGTAATTTGAAAAAAAATTAATTTTTTAACCTCAGTGTTTAGTACCATTAATTTAAAAATTTCAGTTAGACTTTTATGATGTCACACCTAGAAAATTAGCATTGCCTTCTACATTTTCTCATTACTTCCATTCTCTTCTCATTCAGAACCATCTTTCCTATAAAAAATAGTATTATCTGTTAGTACTTATCTTCTCAAAATATACACACACACACCTTCATTTACAATTGAAGACCCTTTAGGGTCAGACCATAATCTTCCTGAGGTAAGGCTACTCCTTCAATGGTTTGACCTAGATTTAGCCCAGGAAACTTCTGTCCACTAGTTCCCCTGTATGTCAGCTTCTTCCCAACCTTTGCACTGATTTTTTGTTGCTCAACATAAAACTCTACATTAGTCCAACAGACAACCTTACAGACTCAGCACTAAAACCACCTCCTTCATTTTCCCATGACTACACTGAAAGAAACATTTATTTCTATTTTTTTAAGACATTTACTTGTTAATATAAGATCCATTAACATTATTGTATAGTGCGTATTACATAGTCATTATGTGAGTTTGCTTATTTCTTCCCTCATTTGGACAATATCATTTCATGCTAAGATCATGTTTTATTTTATTTCATTATTTTCTTGAATGTTTAACAGAATCCTTGGCACATAGATGGGATTCAATAAATGCTGTTACATGGAATCATATTGAAATGAAGCTATATATCCTATTAAATTAGTGCTTTGGGGCTAACATGGATGCAAGTGGTCATTGTACACATATGGTTCTATTTAATTTAACCGCAGTTTACTAAACAGTATGTGGAAGTTATTATCTGAGACACTGAAAAGAATAGAGGTGGAAAAATACACAAGATCAATTAAGCAGTGCATGTATTTATTGAACACCTATAACATGTTGAGTACATCTGAGAACCTTTCAGAGTAAAAGGCTAATGATATTCTACCAAGGGGCAATGTTTGGAAGAAGCCTGTAAAACATTCTATTGAGTTAGAGCCTCAGTATCGCTTCTTGTAGTATTCCGCTGAGGTTTAAATAAAGAGCTATCCAAAAAGAATTAAATCATACTCACTGGGGCCAGAGGAAAGATGGTCCCCTCCAGAGCTGAAAGGAAGCAAGTGCATTTCAGAAATAAATGACTTTACATAGACACACAGGCCTCTTGAGGATGGAGCAGGCACTTCAGCTGGAAAGCTCTCAGACTAAATCAGATAGCAAAAGGTCACAACTGACAAAAAGGTAATCTCTTCTATTTTTTTTTTTTTTTAACATATCTCAACCTTAAGAAGAAACTACTTTAAGCCTCTTAATGACTAACTCAGTTTCAAGTGTAAATTGAAAAACGATAGGCCAAGATATTGCTTTGGTTCAGAAATCTGGTAAACACATACTTGGCTTCAATACTAGCATGGTTAATTAAATAAAGTATTTTGTTTTAAAACTGCACAGGAAGAAGGAAACAATAAAGCTTAAGGCATATTATCTGCTGCTCCTAACATCTATCAAGATTCCTAGATGAATTTTACATGGCAGAAGCTCTCAAGTAGCAACAAAAAAGGGGACTCTATGGAAATGGAAAATTCTAGACATAGCTTTTCTAATTTATGTTGACCTAACTCACCTTCCAGGAATCACTGTGTCTACTCTCTATTGTACAAAAGCTTATCAACTAATAATATTTGAGATTAAGAAAATTCACAGAGCCAAATAATGGAAGTGTACATACGCAAACCTACTTCTCCCAGTGGTCAATTCTCTTTATCTGCCGGTCACCCCACCCTAAACTGCTAAGCATCACTCTTCTGCATGTCTTCAACATCGAGTTATTTATTTTAAAATCTGTTTCTTCAATTAGGTGAACTAAATGCTTCACTTGAAGAAATGAGTCTTTATTAGGTTTCCAGAAGAGACCCTTCTGAGATTATGTTATAATTCAGAGGATATCACAGTCCTTTGATGAATCATTTAAATTATTATTGCAACTTGTACTCTACCCTTGTAAATAAATCTCTACCAACAATAACTTTAAAGTCAAAGGAATATGAAGTATGACTGTTAAAGATTCAACACAGGAAACATATCAGAGTTAGAAAAAATTAAATTTTTATCTATCCCCCTATCTTAGCCCTTCATTCAAAATTAAATGCAACTATAAATTGTTCCAGGTAAAGTCAATGTTTTACTCCTCACTCTGAGTAATATGAAATAAAAATTAATTCAACTGAAAAATCATCACTTAGATTTGGTTTTCTCTCTTAGAAATGGAATTGCCTTATAATCTTTTGATTGAAAGGGAATATCACTTGAATATTAGACATGGTTTCTAGAACCATTTATATTTTCATAAAACTAAATGTCTCCCATATTACAACATATAAAAATTGACCTAAAAAATCCCTACATTTCCCTATTTCTATCAAGAATAGAATGCAACTTGATGGGTTCATTTGTGGGTGCTTTAATCTTCCACAGTAGTAAGCCTTTCATGCATGGTTCTAAACAGTGAGGACAGAATGGAAATTAAGAATATGAGTTCTGGTCTCTGATTATTGGGGTTCAAATCCAACTCCACCCCACTTCCTGCATGTGTGACCTTTGCAGTAAGGTACTTATTCATTTTGTGCCTCAATCTCCCAGCCTGTGGTATGGAGATAATTCTAATAGTACTAATCAACAAAGGATAAAAATAATTGATTACCTTTTTAAGATACAATTTTCAAATTACATGTGACATAAATCACTTACAGTTAGCCCTAACACAGGACAAGGGCTTAGTAAGTGGTTTCTGGGCTTCCCAGGTGGCTCAGTGGTAAAGAACCCACCTGCCAATGCAGGAGCCACAGGAGACAAGGGTGTGATCCCTTGGTCAGGGAGATGCCCTGGAGCTGGAAATGGCAACCCACTCCAGTATTCTTGCTTGGATAATTCCACAGACAGAGGAACCAGGTGGGCTACGAGGAGGAACCATGGGGTCATGAAGAGTTGAACATGACTGAGCACGCATACTTGCAGGCAGATTGCTTCTATTTTTGTTGAAGTTTGCATTTATCTGGAAGTCTGAGATTCTTGTATGATCCAGTTCTCTACCCCTCAGTAACAATGAAAAGGGTTTTATTCATTCAGCAAATGTGAGAATATATAATGTTCAACAAAAATACAATTCCTGACCTCAGGGAATGTATAGGTTTTATGGGATGACAGACCAGAAGCGATAACTCAGTTTGTAAATTTTCATTTCTCCATTTACCAAAAAAAGAGTTGACCTATATTTATTTTAGTTCTTTTTCTCCTCTAAAGGGCTAGATTTTATAAACTAAGTTTATGTGTAAGTAAGATTTCCCTGGTGGCTCAGACGGTAAAGCGTCTGCCTACAATGCAGGAAACCCAGGTTCAACCCCTGGGTCAGGAAGATCTCCTGGAGAAGGGAATGGCAACTCACTCCAGTATTCTTGCCTTGCCCACCCCCCACCCAAAATAGGGGCTGTGAATAAAAGTTGTAGTTTTGTCCGTCATAAATCTGTACCTCTGGGAATAAATGTGAGCATGAGTATGAAAATCTTTTCAAAGATATCCCTTTGGATTAATAGTAGAAATTTATTATCAATATAAAATTCTATTATTTTTAATGATTTTAATTAACAATAATTATAATTTAATTAGATCTACCATTAATATAGATTTTAAAAGTTATTCACTTACATAAAATAATAAATTCCACATAATATAAATGGAGTTATAAAACAATATGGGCTTCCAAAGAGGCGGTAGTGGTAAAGAACCTATCTAAATGCTGCAGACACAAGAGAAACAAGTTTGATCCCTGGATTGGGAAGATCCCTCGAGAATGAAATGGCAACCCACTCCAGGGACAGAGGAGCCTGGGGGGCTACAGTTCATGGGGTCACAAAGACTGAGATATAGAGTAGAGGATAGAGTGGAGTCTTATAAGACAATATAAGACTACTATATTAGGGTCTATCAGCTCAGTTCAGTTCAGTCGCTCAGTCATGTCTGACTCTTTGCAACCCATGAACCGCAACACACCAGGCCTCCCTGTGTGTCAATCACCAACTCCCAGAGTTTACACAAACTCATGTCCATTGTGTCGGTGATGCCATCCAGCAATCTCATCCTCTGTTGTCCCCTTCTCCTCCTGCCCTCAATCTTTCCCAGCATCAGGGTCTTTTCAAATGAGTCAGCTCTTCTCATCAGGTGGCCAAAGTACTGGAGTTTCACCTTCAGCATCAGTCCTTCCAATGAACACCCAGGACTGAACTCCTTTAGGATGGACTTCTGTCCAAGGACTCTCAAGAGTCTTTTCCAACACCACTGTTCAAAAGCAACAATTTTTCGGTGCTCAGCTTTCTTTATAGTCCAACTCTCACACCCATACATGACCACTGGAAGAACAATAGCCTTGACTAGATGGACCTTTGTTGACAAAGTAATGTCTCTGCTTTTTAATATGCTATCTAGGTTGGTCATAACTTTCCTTCCAAGAAGTAAGCATCTTTTAATTTCATGGCTGCAGTCATCATCTGCAGTGATTTTGGAGCCCCCAAAAATAGTCTGACACTGTTTCCACTGTTTCCCCATCTATTTGCCATGAAGTGACGGGACCAGATGCCGTGATCTTAGCTTTCTGAATGTTGAGCTTTAAGCCAACTTTTTCACTTTCCTCTTTCACTTTCATCAAGAGGCTCTTTAGTTCTTCTTTGCTTTCTTCCATAAGGGTGGTGTCATCTGCATATCTGAGATTATTGATGTTTCTCATGGCAATCTTCATTACAATTTGTGCTTCCTCCAGCCCAGCATTTCTCATGATGTACTCTGGATAGAAGTTAAATAAGCAGGGTGACAATATACAGCCTTGATGTACTCCTTTTCCTATTTGGAACCAGTCTGTTGTTCCATGTCCAGTTCTAACTGTTGCTTCCTGACCTGCATTTGGTTTCTCAGGAGGCAGGTCAGGTGGTCTGGTATTTCCATCTCTTTCAGAATTTTCCACAGTTTATTGTGATCTACACAGTCAAAGGCTTTGGCATAGTCAATAAAGCAGAAATAGATGTTTTTCTGGAACTCTCTTGCTTTTTCGATGATCCAGCGGATGTTGGCAATTTGATCTCTGGTTCCTCTGCCTTTTCTAAAACCAGCTTGAACATCTGGAGGTTCATGGTTCACGTACTGTTGAAGCCTAGCTTGGAGAATTTTGAGCATTACTTTGCTAGTGTGTGTGATGAGTGCAATTGTGTGGTAGTTTGAGCATTCTTTGGCATTGTCTTTCTTTGGGATTGGAATGAAAACTGACCTTTTCCAGTCCTGTGGCCACTGCTGAGTTTTCCAAATTTGCTGGCATATTGAGTGCAGCACTTTCACAGCATTATCTTTCAGGATTTGAAATAACTCAACTGGAATTCCATCACCTCCACTAGCTTTGTTCATAGTGATGCTTCCTAAGGCCCACTTGACTTTGCATTCCAGGATGTCTGGCTCTAGGTGAGTGATCATACCATCGTGGTTATCTGGGTCATGAAGATCTTTTTTTGTATAGTTCTTCTGCATGTTCTTGCTACCTCTTCTTAATACCTTCTGCTTCTGTTAGGTCCATAAATTCTGCCATTCCAGTCCATTTTAGTTCATGGATTCCTAAAATGTTGATGTTCTCTCTTGCCATGTCCTTTTTGACATTTCCAATTTGCCTTGAATCATGGACCTAACATTCCAGATTCCTATACCATATTGTTCTTTACAGCATCGGACTTTACTTCCATCACCAGTCACATCCACAACTGGGTGTAGTTTTTGCTTTGGCTCTGTCTCTTAATTCTTTCTGGAGTTATTTCTCCTCTGAACTCCAGTAGCATATTAGGCACCTACTGACCTGGGGAGTTCATCTTTCAGTGTCCTATCTTCTTGCCTTTTCATACCGTTCTTGTGGTTCTCAAGACAAGAACAACGAAGTGCTTTACCATTCCCTTCTCACAGACCACATTTTGTCAGAACTCTCCACAGTGACCCATCCGTCTTGGGTGACCCTACACAGTATGGCTCATAGTTTCATTGAGTTAGACAAGGTTGTGGTCCATGTGATCAGTTTGATTAGTTTTCTGTGGTTATGGTTTTCATTCTGTCTACCCTCTGATGGATAAGGATAAGAAGTTTATGGAAGCTTTCTGATGGGAGAGAAGACTGAGGGGGAAACTGGGTCTTATTGTGATGGGCGGGGGCCATGCTCAGTAAATCTTTAATCCAATTTTCTGTTGATGGGTGGGGCTGTGTTCCTTCCCTGTTGTTTGACCTGAGGCCAAACTATGGTGGAGGTAATGAAGATAATGGCCACCTCCTTCAAAAGGTCCCATGCAGGCACTGCTGCACTCAGTGCCCCAGACCCTGCAGCAGGCCACCACTGACCCACGCTTGTGCTGCAGACTCCTGGACACTCATGGACAAGTCTGGCTCAGTCTCTTGTGGGGTCACTGGTCCTTTCTGCTGTGTTCTGGTGCACACAAGGCAACCTCCTCCAGGAGGGCTTACACCATACCCAGGTCTGCTGCACCCAAAGTCACTGCCCCTGCGGCAGGCCACTGATGACTTGTACCTCCACGGGAGACACTCAAACACAGTTCTGACTCAGTCTCTGTAAGGTCTCTGGGTCCTGGTGTGCACAAGGTCTGTTTGAGCCCTCCAAGTGTCTCTGATGGGTATCGGGTTTGATTCTAAATGCATTTCTGCCCCTCCTACCATCTTGCTGGGGCTTCTCCTTTGCCCTTGGATGTGGGGTATCTTTATTTGGTGGGATCCAACATTCTCCTGTGGATGGTTGTTCAGCAGTGAATTGCACTTTTGGAGTTCTCACAGGAGACTATGCGCACACGTCCTTCTACTCCGCCATCTTCCTCCCACCAGGGTACTGAATGAGATTTTTGCTGTGCCATTAACTTTGAAAGCTTGTACAGTGTTATCCAGAAGAAGGATGTTACAAACCACCTCTGTATGCTGTCTATCTCAGGCCAACTCTGATGCGCACATTGTAGGTTCTGCCAGCAGGCAATCGGAAACATGAGGTCATTATGGTCCACACAAGGTCTTTGTGTCCCAGCTGAGTCCTCTGGGCTGGAGAAGAAAAGCCTGGAGGCCCAGCTGCACCGCCCCCGGGACTCCATCAGTGTCTGCCCAGCAGCCTGCGTCATGGCCCCGAGCTACAGCACTGCCTCCTGCACCTCCTTCCAGGCTGAGCTAACCAGCCCGAAACAGTGTCACAGGGAGCCCTGATCCTGCCCCGGGGACCCCAGAGTCCTGAGAGAATGGACTTCTCTGGTTGCTCAGTGGTAAAGAATCTGCCTGCCAATGCAGGAGATGTGGCTTTGATTCCTGGGTTGGGAAGATCCCTTGGAGAAGGAAACAGCCACCCACCCTAGTATTCTTGCCTGGAAAATCCAATGGACAGAGGAGCCTGGTGGGCTATAGTTCATGGAGTGACAAGAGTCAGACATGACTTAGTGACTAAGCCACCACTGTTACTTACATTGTTGGTGTAAATTGGTACAGCCACTATGGAAAACAGTACAAAGTTTCCTTTAAGAAAATAAAACTAGAGCTACCATATGGTCCAGCAATCCCACTCCTGTGTATATATCCAAAAAACCAAAAATTCTGATTTGAAAATATAGATGCACCGCAATAATTATAGCAGCATTATTTATAACAGCCAAGACAGGGGCATAACCTGAATGGATAAAGAAGATGTGGTATGTTTGTATGTATGTACATATATAATGGAATATATATATATAATGAAATACTATATATCCATAAAAAAGAAAGTATGGACCTAGAGATCATCATATTAAGTGAAGTAAATCAAAGACAAATGTCAGATACTAGTTACATGAAGAATCTAAACAAAATGATACAAATGAACTTATTTAGAAGCAGTAACCGCAGTCCATGGGCTAGAGTCAGACATGACTGAGCGACTTCACTTTCACTTTTCACTTTCATGCACTGGAGAAGGAAATGGCAACCCACTCCAGTGTTCTTGCCTGGAGAATCCCAGGGACGGGGGAGCCTGGTGGGCAGCTGTCTATGGGGTCGCACAGAGTCGGACACGACTGAAGCAACTTAGCAGCAGCAGCAGCAGCAGCACAAGCAATAACAGACTCTCATACATAGAGGAAAAAAAAAAAAGACTTATATTTCCAAAATGAGAAGGGGAGGGAGATAAATTAGGAATTTGGAATTAGCAGATATTAAACTACTCTATTAGATGAGCAATAAGATCCTAATAGCACAGATAGCTGCATTCAATATCTTTTAATAATTTATAATGAAAATAACCTAAAAATTATACATATATGTATAACTAAATCACTTTCTTATATACTTGAAACATTGTAAATCAACTATATACTTCAATAAATAAATAGCTAAGTCAGTTTAAACAAATAACAGTGATAGACAGTAATACATATGATTCACTGACATTCACATGCCTCGTTTTTATAGGAACACAAAACAACATTGAATTTAACCTTTGTTAGCTCAGCCTTTGTGACCTTTAACATAACACACACTGGCCAGCCCACAGCTGTGGATCTACCTTCCTATGGCCCAACTTCTTTTTTTTCCCCCCATCGTAATGGTGGCCAATATCTCCCCAAAAGCCTTAGGGGTGTCTATGAGTTCCCTATACTCGCTTGAGAGCCCCCATTCATCAAGGCTAACCAAAACAGAGCCCCACATACTAGTGGATAGGCACCCCCAGGATTTCCTCTGCAACTTTCAGGATCACCCTACAACCTTATGGGCCCTCATTAGCAAGTGGCTGCCCTGAAGTTACACCCGTACCTTTCAGGCCCCACACGTCAGTGGACGACCTGCAACTTTCCATCCCTGTATCATATCCCGACATGTTGGTGCTCACGGGAGTTTCCTCAGTCTCCTGGCTGCTCTGCCACTTGCTGAGCTGCACCCTACAGGCCTGCAAGCCCTGGGCTGGCCCAGCTTTAAGACCAAAGAAAAGCCCGGAGTCAGTGACAGAGATGTCAGTGGTTAATGGATGGGAGAGCTTACCTGTCTTAAAGCAAGGTCCTGAAATGGTGGTGTGGACACTGGGCAGGACATGGCAACAGGCTTTGCCTCTGGCTAGAGGTGGTTACGGGAGAAGACAATGGCACCCCACTCCAGTACTCTTGCCTGGAAAATCCCATGGATGGAGGAGCCTGGTAGGCTGCAGTCCATGGGGTCATGAAGAGTCGGACACAACTGAGAGAAGACTTTCACTTTTCACTTTCATGCATTGGAGAAGGAAATGGCAACCCACTCCAGTGTTCTTGCCTGGAGAATCCCAGGGACGGGGGAGCCTGGTGGGCTGCCGTCTATGGGGTCGCATAGAGTCGGACACGACTGAAGCAACTTAGCAGCAGCAGCAGAGGTAGTTACCGGTTATAAGGGGAACTGACATCAGGTTGGCTCATTAGTTACCAGGGAAACTAGCAAAGGAGCACGCTACTCACTGCCCCTTTGACAAGCTCTCCAGGTCTACCTGGGGTAGAAGCAAATGTGTAGGAAGGTCAGTCGTGTGAGTATGGTGGGGGTGAAGCAGGCACTGGTCCACCAGGGGATGTACAGAGATTAAGATGTACACCCTTCTTGGGTGGCTAGATCATGCAAATTTAAACATAAATCCCAGTGAGGGTAATTTCAATATCTAAAAAATAAGGAGAAATCTAGAGAGGTCTGCAAGAATCATTTTATACAAACTGCCAATGTAAGATGAAAACAATTTTCAATCAGACATAGTAAGAAGCTGAAGTTGGATGTCATTGTGGGCTCACTTCTGATTGCACATTTATCAGACTACTTAGCTAATCCACCCAACTTTGTATCTTCTAAATATAAAGTGAATGAAGTCACAATCAGGAAATACCTTTACTCAAGATTTTTTTTTGTCTTTCTCTTTGTTTTTAGCCTTATTTCATTTTTTGCACGAAATATTAACCTAAAACAATTCAGAGTGTGACAAAAAAGTGGAAGCAGTCTATAGGGATCAATTATTCATATTTATTCTTTTAGACTCTTCATGAACATGTTTTATAAAATATGTGAAAGAATTAAAGAAAAAAAAAGTAATTTTCTCCAAACTTGAGCAAATATTTCTGAATAGATAACTATTCTTTAAATTTCTCTATCCGCACTACCATCTCTAATTTACATAAATAGAGCTTTTAATAATTTTTCTTAAACCACAGTTCTGCTAAAGTGATGCATTTGCTCAGAAATCTGCAATCTCCCCCATCGACAATTTTCAACTAACCAGCCTATTATTTATCTCCCTCTTTAACCTGTCTGTAACCCAAATCTTCGAACTCATTTCCTCAGGTGTCTTTTTTCTGTTCTGCCTGAATCACTAGCTCTGTCTACACTTCCTGTCTTTCTCACCTCAAAGCCTCGGGCCCACACAAGGAATGCTTTCCCCTCCTTTTGCCAGCCCTTGAAGTCCACCTAGCTCCTGTTGTCTTCCTGAATCCCTTCCTGATTTAT
This sequence comes from Bos indicus x Bos taurus, assembly GCF_003369695.1. Classification (NCBI taxonomy): domain Eukaryota; kingdom Metazoa; phylum Chordata; class Mammalia; order Artiodactyla; family Bovidae; genus Bos; species Bos indicus x Bos taurus. Next base: position 37,064,824 of record NC_040104.1, read on the forward strand.
TTATTCAAAAGTAAACTTTCCTTCCCAAAGAAAGGCAATGCCAAAGAATGCTTAAACTACCGCACAATTGCACTCATCTCACACGCTAGTAAAGTAATGCTCAAAATTCTCCAAGCCAGGCTTCAGCAATATGTGAACCGTGAACTTCCTGATGTTCAAGCTGGTTTTAGAAAAGGCAGAGGAACCAGAGATCAAATTGCCAACATCTGCTGGATCATGGAAAAAGCAAGAGAGTTCCAGAAAAACATCTATTTCTGCTTTATTGACTATGCCAAAGCCTTTGACTGTGTGGATCACATTAAACTGTGGAAAATTCTTCAAGAGATGGGAATACCAGACCACCTGACCTGCCTCTTGAGAAACCTATATGCAGGTCAGGAAGCAACAGTTAGAACTGGACATGGAACAACAGACTGGTTCCAAATAGGAAAAGGAGTACATCAAGGCTGTATATTGTAACCCTGCTTATTTAACTTCTATGCAGAGTACATCATGAGAAACGCTGGACTGGAAGAAACACAAGCTGGAATCAAGATTGCTGGGAGAAATATCAATAACCTCAGATATGCAGATGACACCACCCTTACGGCAGAAAGTGAAGAGGAACAAAAAGCCTCTTGATGAAGGTGAAAGTGGAGGGTGAAAAAGTTGGCTTAAAGGTCAACATTCAGAAAACGAAGATCACGGCATCTGGTCCCATCACTTCATGGGAAATAGATGGGGAAACAGTGGAAACAGTGTCAGACTTTATTTTTCTGGGCTCCAAAATCACTGTAGATGGTGACTGCAGCCATGAAATTAAAAGACGCTTACTCCTTGGAAGGAAAGATATGACCAACCTAGATAGCATATTCAAAAGCAGAGACACTACTTTGCCAACAAAGGTCTGTCTAGTCAAGGCTATGGTTTTTCCTGTGGTCATGTATGGATGTGAGAGTTGGACTGTGAAGAAGGCTGAGTGCCAAAGAATTGATGCTTTTGAACTGTGGTGTTGGAGAAGACTCTTGAGAGTTCCTTGGACTGCAAGGAGATCCAACCAGTCCATTCTGAAGGAGATCAGCCCTGGGATTTCTTTGGAAGGAATGATGCTAAAGCTGAAACTCCAGTACTTTGGCCACCTCATGTGAAGAGTTGACTCGTTGGAAAAGACTCTGATGCTGGGAGGGATTGGGGGCAGGAGGAGAAGGGGACGACAGAGGATGAGATGGCTGGATGGCATCACTCACTCGATGGACATGAGTCTGAGTGAACTCCTGGAGTTGGTGATGGACAGGGAGGCCTGGTGTGCTGTGATTCATGGGGTCGCAAAGAGTTGGACACAACTGAGTGACTGATCTGATCTGAAACTTTCCTTCCACTAGTATATACACATTAATTACTATATTTCAATTAAGTAATTTTTATATTTAAGCTTCTGTTTTATTTTATACTTAGTTTACCTACCCTACAAAATGGAAAGGAATAAAAAGAAAATGGCATGTAAATGTCATTTTTAGATTCTATGTATATCATAAACAAGGAGAAGGCAATGGCAACCCACTCCAGTACTCTTGCCTGGAAAATCCCATGGGTGGAAGAGCCTGGTAGGCTACATCCATGGGGTTGCTAAGAGTTGGACACGACTGAGCGACTTCACTTTCACTTTTTCACTTTCATGCTTTGGAGAAGGAAATGGCAACCCACTCCAGTGTTTTTGCCTGGAGAATCCCAGGGATGGGGGAACCTGGTGGGTTCTCTGGGGTCACACAGAGTCGGACACGACTGAAGCAACTTAGCAGCAGCAGCAGTATATCATAAACATAAGCTGGGCTTGTTTAATTCTCAAACATAAAAATAATAAAACTGTTATAAAGCCATTACAACAATTTACAGATAAGGAGACTGAAGTAGAAGTAAAATATCTGAACTTTGTTTTGAATTAGAAATTAGTAAAGCCAATCTGGGCTTCCCAGCTGGTACCAGTGGTGAAGAACCCACCTGTAATGCAGGAGATTTAGGCGCAGTTTGATCCGTGGGCAGGAAGATCCCTGGCAGAGGGCATGCCAACCCACTCCAGTATTCTTGCCTGGAGAATCCCGTGGACAGAGGAGCCTCGTGGGCAACAGTCCATAGGGTTGCAAAGAGTTGGACATGACTGAAGTGACTTAGCATGCACACAAAGCCAATCTACAATGCTCTCTATATGATCTACTGTATCACAGTACTTTAGTTTTGAGAAATATATATAAAAGTAATGCAAAACTTAAAGGACCATTCAATTCAATGTATTATTATTATTTTTTGACATTTTTATTCTTTTTATATTTTTTATTGAATTATATTTGATGTGCAATATAAGTTTCAGTGGTACAACAGAGTGATTCACAATTGTTTTAATTTATATTATATTTATAGTAATTATAAATATTGACTATATTCCCTGTGTTATGCTATACATCTTTGTAACTTATTTATTTTATACATAGTAATTTATATAAATGTATATATTATAAATTATTTTAAAATATTATATATTATATATTATTGTATAATTTATATAAATCACTATGTATATTTAAATTTCTATAATTTGTATAAATTATAATTAATCCATACCCCTATCCTGACTGCCCCCCACACACAGGTAACCACCTCTTTGTTCTCTGTATCCATGAGTCTTTTGTGTTTATTTGTCTTGTTATTTTATACTCCACACATAAGTGAAATCAGCTGGTATTTTTGTTTCTTGCTCTGACTTACTCCACTTAGCATAATGTACTCTAGGTCCATCCACATTGTCCCAAAGAGTAAGATTTCATTCTTTGTGTGGCTCAGTAATACTCCATCGTACACATTAGATTGCTTCCGTATCTTGGCAATTGTAAATAAAGCTGTTATGAACACTGAGGTTCATGTATCTTTTCAAATTAGTGGTTTTGGGTGTTTTTGTATGAACAAAACCGGAGGGGATTTTTGAGTGATCTGGTAGTTCTATTTTTTTTTTAGTTTTTGGAAACACTTCTATACTGTTTCCCATAGTACCTTCCCCAATTTACACCCCCACCCACAGCGTGTGAGGGTTCCCTTTTCTCCACATCCTTGCCAACACTTGTTACTTGTGGTCTTTTAGGTGCTAGTCATTCCGACAGGTGTGAGGTTTAGTGGGTTTAATTTACATTTCTCTGATAATTAATCAAAATGAGGGTCTATTCATATGCCTATCGACCATCTGTTTGTTCTCTTTGGAAAATTGTCTATTCAGGTCTTCTGCCCATTTTCATCCGGTTCTTTGTGGTTTTGATGTTGATTAATATGAGCTGTTTGTATATTTTGGCTATTAATCTCTCACTGGCCATATCCTTTGCTTCTCCCATTCTATAGGTTGTCTTTTTGTTTTGTCTATGGTCTCCTTTTCTGTGCAACAGCTTTAAGTTTAATTAGGTCTCATTTGTTTAGTTTTGCTTTTGTTTTCTTTGCTGTAGAAGACAAAACAAACAAAAAAAAGCATTGTTACAATTTATGTCAAAGAGTGCCTGCTTTTGTTTTCTTCTACAAGATTTATGGTTTCTGATTCTTTAATTCATTTTCTGGAAGGTATATTTTTTAATTAAAATTTATTTATTTTTAATTGGAGGATAATTGCTTTACAATATTGTGTTGTTTTTCTGCCACATATCAGCATGAATAAGCCATCAATGTCCATACAGCTCCTCTCTCTATAACGTCCCTCACACCCCATCCCACCCCTTTAGGTTGTCACAGAGCATCAGATTTGAGGTGTCTGAGTCATACAGCAAATTTCCGCTGGTGATCTAATTTGCGTATGATAATATAGCTGTTTTAATGCTACTGTCTCAATTCACCCCACCCTCTCCTTCCCCCACTGTGTCCATAAGTCTGTTCTCTACATCTGCGTCTCCATTGCTGTCCTGCAAATAGGTTCATCAGTACCGTCTTCTTTTTAGATTCTCTCTACATGTGTTAATATATGATATTTGTTTTTATCTTTCTGACTTACTTCATTCTGTAGAATAGGCTCTAGGTTCTTCCACATCATTAGAACTGAGTCAGGTGCATTCTTTTTTATAGTTGCGTAATATTCACGACTGAGCGACTGGACTGAACTGAACTGAACTGAATATTCCATTGTGTATATGTACCACTGCTTCTTTATCCATTCCTCTGTCAATGGACATCTAGGTTGTTTCCATGCCCTAGCTATTGTAAATAGTGCTGAAATGAACATTGGTGTACATGTGTCTTTTGTAATTACAGATTGCCTAGGATATATATTGGAGAAGGCAATGGCAACCCACTCCAGTACTCTTGCCTGGAAAATCCCATGGACTGAGGAGCCTGGTGGGCTGCTGTCTCTGGGGTCACACAGAGTTGGACACCACTGAAGCGACTTAGCAGCAGCAGCAGCATCAGGGTATATATGCCCAGTACTGGGATTGCTGTCTCATATGGTAGTTTTATTCATAACTTTATAAGGAATTTCCACACTGTCTTCCATAGTGGCTATATAAATGTAGAGTTTATTTTTGTATACACTATCAGAGAATAGTCTAATATCATTCTTTTACATGTAGCTGTCCAGTTTTCCCAGCACCACTTATTGAAGAGACTGTCTTTTCTCCATTGTATATTCTTGCCTTCTTTGTAGTACATTCAGTTCAGTTCAGTCACTCAGTCGTGTCTGACTCTTTGCGACCCCATGAATCGCAGCACACCAGGCCTCCCTGTCCATCACCAACTCCAGGAGTTCACCCAGACCCATGTCTATTGAGTCAGTGATGCCATCCAGCCATCTCATCCTCTGTCGTCCCCTTCTCCTCCTGCCCTCAATCCCTCCCAGCATCAGAGTCTTTTCCAATGACTCAACTCTTCGCATGAGGTGGCCAAAGTACTGGAGTTTCAGCTTTAGCATCATTCCTTCCAAAGAAATCCCAGGGCTGATCTCCTTCAGAATGGACTGCTTGGATCTCCTTGCAGTCCAAGGGACTCTCAAGAGTCTTCTCCAACACCACAGTTCAAAAGCATCAATTCTTCGGCACTCAGCCTTCACAGTCCAACTCTCACATCCATACATGACCACTGGAAAACTCATAGCCTTGACTAGATGAACCTTTGTTGGCAAAGTAATGTCTCTGCTTTTGAATATGCTATCTAGGTTGGTCATAAGTTCCCTTCCAAGGAGTAAGTGTCTTTTAATTTCATGGCTGCAGTCACCATCTGTAGTGATTTTGGAGCCCAGAAAAATAAAGTCTGACACTGTTTCCACTGTTTCCCCATCTATTTCCCATGAAGTGATGGGACCAGATGCCGTGATCTTCGTTTTCTGAATGTTGACCTTTAAGCCAACTTTTTCACCCTCCACTTTCACCTTCATCAAGAGGCTTTTGAGTTCCTCTTCACTTTCTGCCATAAGGGTGGTGTCATCTGCATATCTGAGGTTATTGATATTTCTCCCAGCAATCTTGATTCCAGCTTGTGTTTCTTCCAGTCCAGCATTTCTCATGATGTACTCTGCATAGAAGTTAAATAAGCAGGGTGACAATATACAGCCTTGACGAACCCCTTTTCCTATTTTGAACCAGTCTGTTGTTCCATGTCCAGTTCTAACTGTTGCTTCCTGACCTGCATACAGATTTCTCAAGAGGCAGGTCAGGTGGTCTGGAATTGACCATATATGTATGGGTTTATTTTTGGAATTTTTATCCTGTTCCATTGATATATGTGTCTGTTTTTTTTTGCCAGTACCATAACTCCTCTGATAACTGTTGCTTTGTAGTATATTCTGAAGTCAAGGAGTGTGAATTGTTAATTCTGTTCTTTCTCAAGATCGTTTTCACTATTTGGGTTCTTTAATGTTTCCATAAAAATTTTAAGATTATTGGGAAACTGTTCTTGGTATTTTGTTAGAGATTGCATTGACCATCCGTGTTTGGTCTATTTTTCTCCATTGCTTTTTATTTCATTCACCTGTCCTCACATCCCTATCTTCTTTTTCCTCTCTTTCTGTCTCTGTCTCTCTCTCTATCCCTTTCAATACCAAATGTGGATATTTCAAGATCACCACCTTTCCTTTCTTGAACTTTAGAAATTGTCTTGTGTTTAAACTTTGAGACATACACATGAAAATCTCCCTTTATCTTTCCTCACCTCATTGACAAACTGATCATCTCAATTCAAACTCCACTGAATACTTGTAGGATACTTGACACTGACTTAGACCACTACTGTTGAGGGACATGTTGGTTAGGTTCTGTAAAGGATTTGCTAAGAGCAGAGTTTTGTGTGAGCAAGACCACGCCTTCCCTTTACAGCAGCACAGCACTCCTTCCTTAGTTCCTGGAATATATCCACTTCACATTTCTTTCTTTTCAGTGTATCATCATTCTATCACTTTATATCCCTTTTCTCTGGTCTCTAGTCTTTTTTCTCCAGTTTGTCTGTCTCCTCTGCCACCTCCTGGCTCATGCCATTCATCAACCAACTTTACTGGTTCATTCTCCATCCTTGTTCACATTCATTAGTCTACTGATGGTGGCCTAGGATTTGAGAAGGACTCAGTGTGTTCCAACAGAGCTATACTAAAGGCTGACTTTTTCTGATTTCAATCACTGCTCAGATGAGGAAATTTTGAAACCCACTGAATTTACCTATCATCACTGTGGTTAATAATTACTTCTTTTCTCAGCAACAGACTTGTGTTATTTCTGTTGACAATATCTGAGGTCCACACATTATGAAGTCATATTACTGTTTAGATGGTGGAGAAATTGTCAACTTGTTTGGGTTCACACATACTGTGGAAGGAATCTGTGTGAGCACTGGATTGATAGCTAAAACAATTGATCTCAAATTCCTGTTTTATCCTGTGTAATCTTTCAGAGCCACCATGTTTTAATCTCTAAAATGGAATTGCTATGAAAATCTCCCTTAAAGGATTACTGTAAGGGCTGAACTGATACAATAGATCTGAAAGCACCTAGGACAAGGTCTTGTGTTTTACTTGATTCTCTATATCTTCCTAACACTCCTTCTCTCTAAATCTGTTTTCCAATAGTCTGCCCAATACAGAGAAGATCTTTGACATTCTCAGAATATATGCATGTTTTCAGATCAGTCATTAGAATATATTTTAGAGGAACTTACATTTTAGGTTAAGAAATTGCAGCCCTATTCTATAGCCAATATATGATTTTGCCCTATTGTAATTATTGTAGTTGTATAAATGTTAACTGCTAGGGCTCTAAAAATTAACTCAAGAAATTTGTCTATATAAACCACATGCATAGAGTATCTAATATTTAGTAAATAAACATATATATAAAATTAATTCATATTCAATAGGCGACATAGGAATGACTTGTACTTTGAATTAACAAGTGATTTATACTCCAGTACTCTTGCCTGGAAAATCCCATGGATGGAGGAGCCTGGTAGGCTGCAGTCCATGGGGTCGCTAAGAGTCGGACACGACTGAGCAACTTCACTTTCACTTTCATGCATTGGAGAAGGAAATGGCAACCCACTCCAGTGTTCTTGCCTGGAGAATCCCAGGGACGGGGGAGCCTGGTGGGCTGCGGTCTATGGGGTCGTATGGAGTCGGACACAACTGAAGCGGCTTAGCAGTAGCAGTATACTTTTATACTAACCTCAAAGAACTTTAATTACATAAAGGATCTTCTCTCTATCATTGGACTTTATACCATCTGACATAAGCTTTGTATACAGTAGATTTTCAAAAATAAATGAAAAAAATGAATATCAAGATTGCTTATAATAGCCCTAATACTAAATAAGTCAGAGAGTTCAGTCTTCTTAACACAGCTTTTCTTAAACTCTGCTTCCAAAGAAGAAATATATTCATTTTCCAAAGATTTTTCTATTCCTTAAGAACAAATATCTACAGTTACCTTTTTTCTCCACTTACTATAAAAGTCAAGATCTGTCCACATGGGTAAACCGATTTACAAGTCCTAAAACACTAAAAACATGCTTATTATTGCTATTGTTGTATGCAGTGGGGTATGCAATGCCTTAGAGTGGGAGATAAGATAATCAGCTTCAGCTCCTGCTTTTCCACAAGCCAGCTGTCTGATCTTGTGAGACTAATTTCACCTAGTTTTGTAACTTTGCTAATTGATTGAGTTGAGTCCAATCATTCTAAGATAGTTTTCTCCTCCAATATTTATTAGTAATCCATAGTATGATACTATACTATATAACAGTATATATTATAAGCTTAAATAATTAGGATGGATGCAATTTACATTTCCTTTTCCATTTATTTTCCTTATATGAGCTGTCAGACAAATACCGAATCCAAAATAAAAATGAACTTTCTAATTGTAAATATAAATGTTTTTCAGATGATCTAGGGATTTTTTTCAAAAAATCTCCCATGAAAAAATATCAGGTATATTTCTCGATTCTTTAATATATCTACATCACTCATCATGTTTTAAATATCCATCTGATGTTTTAGGGGCTTCCCAGGTGGCCCTACAGGTAAACAGCCCATCTGCCAGTGCAGGAAGATATAAGAAACGCAGATTCAGTCCCTGGGTTGGGAAGATCTGCAGAAGGGCATAGCAATCCACTCCAGTATTCTAGCCTGGGGAATCCCATGGACAGAGGAGCTTGGCAGGCTACAGTCTATAGGGTCGCAAAAAGTCAGACACGACTGAAGTGACTGAACACACACACACACACACACACACACTGGTGCTTTAGATACCTCTTCATGTTTTTAGATGTCTCTCTTGATTTCTCACATTGAAAAGATCCTTTAGTGATGTATGGTACTGACTTGTCTTTCATATGGATGATACCAGAAAGAGAATAACACCTTCCAAAAATATAATAAAGTTCTTTACAAATGCAATGTTGACATCTTGATTTTTCATATAATATAAATAATTATTTTTTGACTTTTACTATGTGCTGAATCAATTGCTGAAGATACAATAGTGAATAAGGCATAAGAATGTGCCATTTGGTAGATGAGAGAAATAATAAGCACTCAACTGCAAGATCTTGAGGACACATGATGATGGAGATATACAGAGTGATCAGAGTGTATAAAGCAGGAGGAAGTTGTTTACCATCACAATGATCCTCAGGAAAAATTACTCTGAAGGAAGCGATCCCTAATATCTGGTGTGAATAGTTTGAAAGATACAGTGGTAAGAAGTGAAACCAGAAATGTAAGAATGGGCTGTGTAATATGTGAAAGGCTTTGGAACCCCCAGTTATGAAAATCAGACTTTCTCCTGATTGTATCAGAGTTTTTCTGTGTGTGGAAAATAACTGCCAGAAGCAAATTTGAAGGGAAATAGATTATACAAATCATAACTCACTAGTGCAAACATATGAGTATGTAGAGGACTGAAAATGGTCAAAGATAGGCTGAGCTGTGGAATACACTTAAATTTTTTTTCCTCTGGTTCAATCTGAAATTGAATCTGGTTTTACAAAGATAGCCAGAATATTTCAAGAGTTAAGATATATTATATATTTCAACTTACAAGACCCAGTTTCCCCTTCAGTCAATCTCTCCCATCAGGGAGCTTCCATAAGCCTCTTATCCTTATCCATCAGAGGGCAGACAGACTGAAAACCACAGTCACAGAAAACTAATCAAACTGCTCACATTAACCACAGCCTTGTCTAACTCAGTGAAACCATGAGCCATGCTGTGTAGGGTCGCCCAAGACAGACGGGTCATGGTGAAGAGTTTGGACAAAACGTGGTTCACTGGAGAAGGGAATGGCAAACCACTTCAGTATTCCTGCCTTGAGAACCCCATGTATGAAAAGGCAAAAAGATAGGACACAGAAAGATGAACTACCCAGGTCAGTAGGTGCCCAATATGCTACCAGAGAACAGTGAAGAAATAACTCCAGAAAGAATGAAGAGATAGAGCCAAAGCAAAACCAACACCCGGTTGTGAATGTGACTGGTGATGGAAGTAAACTCCAATGCTGTAAGAACAATATTGCATAGGAACCTGGAGTGTTAAGTCCATGCTGCTGCTGCTGCTGCTGCTGCTGCTAAGTCGCTTCAGTCGTGTCCAATTCTGTGCGACCCCATAACGGCAGCCCACGAGGTTCCCCTTGTCCCTGGGATTCTCCAGGCAAGAATTCTGGAGGGGGTTGCCATTTCCTCCTCCAATGCATGAAAGTGAAAAGTGAAAGTGAAGTTGCTCAGTCGTGTCCAACTTGTAGCGACCCCATGGACTGCAGCCCATCAGGCTCCTCTGTCCATGGGATTTTCCAGGCAAGAGTACTGGAGCGGGGTGCCATTGCCCTCTCCGCATTAAGTCCATCAGATCAGATCAGTCGCTCTGTGTCCGACTCTTTGTGACCCCATGAATCGCAGCACGCCAGGCCTCCCTGTCCATCACCAACTCCCAGAGTTCACTCAAACTCACGTCCATCGAGTCGGTGATGCCATCCAGCCATCTCATCCTCTGTCGTCCCCTTCTCCTCCTGCCCCCAATCCCTCCCAGCATCAGAGTCTTTTCCAATGAGTCAACTCTTCACATGAGGTGGCCAAAGTACTGGAGTTTCCGCTTTAGCATCATTCCTTCCAAAGAAATCCCAGGGCTGATCTCCTTCAGAATGGACTGGTTGGATCTCCTTGCAGTCCAAGGGACTCTCAAGAGTCTTCTCCAACACCACAGTTCTAAAGCATCAATTCTTTGGTGCTCAGCTTTCTTCACAGTCCAACTCTCACATCCATACATGACCACAGGAAAAACCATAGCCTTGACTAGACGAACCTTTATTGGCAAGGTAATGTCTCTGCTTTTCAATATGCTATTAAGTCCATAAATCAAGATAAATTGGAAGTGGTCAAACAGGAGATGGCAAGAGAGAACATTGACACTTCAGGAATCAGTGAACTAAAATGGACTGGAATGGGTGAATCTAATTCAGATGACCATTATATCTACTACTGTGGGCAAGAATCCCTAAGAAGGAATGGAGTAGCCATCATAGTTCACAAAAGAGTCTGAAATTCAGTGGAAGTGACAAATAGATTCCTTGTTCATAAAATTGCAAATTTCTATGTGGCAGGAGATTCGCATTAAGTAGATTTGTTGCCCATGTAAAGCATTTCTTACATTAGCTTGGGGATTCTTCAAGGGCACAATGGTACTTTACCTTTGTTTTTCATCCATCTGCTTAATCCAACACCTGAAAAAAATGGGCTTGCAAAAAAATGTTGAGTTGAAAATATGTTTCTGTAACAGAAATAGTTTTCTTTGAGATGCTTGCACTACTGCATATTAAGTTTTTAAATGACAGTGGGTTAGCATTATTTACTAGTATATAGTGTCCTTATGCAGAGAAGGCAATGGCACCCCACTCCAGTACTCTTGCTGGAAAATCCCATGGATGGAGGAGCCTGGTAGGCTGCAGTCCATGGGGTCACTAAGAGTCGGACACGACTGAGCAACTTCACTTTCACTTTTCACTTTCATGCTTTGGAGAAGGAAATGGCAACCCACTCCAGTGTTCTTGCCTGGAGAATCCCAGGGATGGGGAAGCCTGGTGGGCTGCCGTCTATGGGGTCGCACAGAGTCCGACATGACTGAAGTGACTTAGCAGCAGCAGTGTCCTTATGTGTAAACGGCAACAAAAATGGTAAAGTGAGATTTGGATGATTTTATCAAGATGACTAAGCAAAGTCACTTAAAAAAAAGTTCTACTATTTGTAAGGTGGGAAAAGAGATGCAGACTTAGAGGATGGACTTGTAGACACAGTGGGGGAAGGAGAGGGTGTGAGGAATTGAGAAAATAGGATTGACATATATACACTACCATGTGTAATCGGCCAAACTCAGCTCCGTGCTCTGTGATGACCCAGAAGGGTGGGATTTGAGTGGTGGCATGGGAGGGTAATATATGTATACATAGAGCTGATTCACAAGGGCGTATGGCAGAAACTAATACAACATTGTAAAGCAATTATGAGATCAGATCAGATCAGTCGCTCAGTCGTGTCCGACTCTTTGCAACCCCATGAATCGCAGCACGCCAGGCCTCCCTGTCCATCACCAACTCCCGGAGTTCACTGAGACTCATGTCCATCGAGTCAGTGATGCCATCCAGCCATCTCATCCTCTGTCGTCCCCTTCTCCTCCTGCCCTCAATCCCTCCCAGCATCAGAGTCTTTTCCAATGACTCAACTCTTCGCATGAGGTGGCCAAAGTACTGGAGTCTCAGCTTTAGCATCATTCCTTCCAAAGAAATCCCAGGGCTGATCTCCTTCAGAATGGACTGCTTGGATCTCCTTGCAGTCCAAGGGACTCTCAAGAGTCTTCTCCAACACCACAGTTCAAAAGCATCAATTCTTCGGCACTCGGCCTTCTTCACAGTCCAACTCTCACATCCACACATGACCGCAGGAAAAATCATAGCCTTGACTAGATGAACCTTTGCTGGCAAAGTAATGTCTCTGCTTTTGAATATGCTATCTAGGTTGGTCATAACTTTCCTTCCAAGGAGTAAGCATCTTTTAATTTCATGGCTGCAATCACCATCTGCAGTGATTTTGGAGCCCAGAAAAATAAAGTCTGACACTGTTTCCACTGTTTCCCCATCTATTTCCCATGAAATGATGGGACCGGATGCCATGATCTTCGTTTTCTAATGTTGACCTTTAAGCCAATTTTTTCACTCTCCACTTTCACTTTCATCAAGAGGCTTTTGAGTTCCTCTTCACTTTCTGCCATAAGGGTGGTGTCATCTGCATATCTGAGATTATTGATATTTCTCCCGGCAATCTTGATTCCAGCTTGTGTTTCTTCCAGGTCAGCGTTTCTCATGATGTACTCTGCATATAAGTTAAATAAACAGGGTGACAATATACAGCCTTGACGAACTCCTTTTCCTATTTGGAACCAGTGTGTTGTTCCATGTCCAGTTCTAACTGTTGCTTCCTGACCTGCATACAAATTTCTCAAGAGGCTGATCAGGTGGTCTGGTATTCCCATCTCTTTCAGAATTTTCCACAGTTTAGTGTGATCCACACAGTCAAAGGCTTTGGCATAGTCAATAAAGCAGAAATAGGTGCTTTTCTGGAACTCTCTTGCTTTTTCTATGATACGGCGGATGTTGGCAATTTGATCTCTGGTTCCTCTGCCTTTTCTAAAACCAGCTTGAACATCAGGAAGTTCACGGTTCACATATTGCTGAAACCTGGCTTGGAGAATTTTGAGCATTACTTTACTAGCGTGTGAGATGAGTGCAATTGTGCTTCAATTTAAAAACTTAAAAAATAGTTTCTAGATTCCTTGAATTCTTGCTTTGTCTTCAGACCATACTGACTTGTTTTTATCTTTCCTAATCTATTTGATTTCTGCTGGTAATCACTATCACTGTCAATAATATTTGTTACAAACAGGGCATTTCTTCTTCGTCCAGTTACTTATGTATTTTCGGTCTCGAAACAGATTTTAACAGGAGACTGCTGAATCAAACTGAGTCATGTGATTTTTCACAAATGTCAACATCTATTTTCATAATGGCTTAATGCTAAGATTCTACACAGCATACCAGGAAGAAAATGAGATATCCAGTTCTAAACCTAGCAAAATAAAATTTGCCAGACCATTTTAAGTTAATTTTCCCAATGGAAATCCAATTTCATTTCCTTGCTCATAAGTAGACCATTTTTTGAGAGTATAGATTCAAATACTAACCAATATTCAGTGATCTAGAATAGGGCATCTATTTCAAGTTCTTAATATAATTTTGAGGTCACCTTTGAAGTACAATCTTTTAAACCTTTATTCTTTCATCATTTTAAATCTTTAAAGTGAATGTCATTCTGTTTTTCTTTTCCTCTGTGAGACTAACATGAATAGAAGTGTATTTTTAATACTCTTTTGCATAGTTTTAGTTAGAAAAGGCTGATCTTATTGCTGATGAGGTTTATTTATAAGGTTATTAGTGCACTTGAGATGTTGTCATTAAAAAATAGGTTCTTAAAATATTGTCATATAAGAAACGAATCGCCAGTCCAGTTTTGATGCAGGATACAGGAAGCTTGGGGCTGGTGCACTGGGATGACTCAGAGGGATGGTATGGGAGGGAGGTGGGAGGGGGTTCAGGATGGGGAACACGTGTACACCCGTGGCGGATTCATGTTGATGTATGGCAAAACCAATACAATATTGTAAAGTAAAAATAATAATAATAATAATAAAAGAAAAAAATAGGTTCTTGATGTGAGATGAATAAAAATCAGAGAACAGATTCAGAGTACAATTATATGGGCAATGCTTTTTAGTATCTCTGTTAATAAACCTTCAAATTGAGAATGTACTTCTATACAGATAACAACTTCCACAAAGGAGTATGGAACATATACACACATTGTTGTCATGCTTCATAGAAACCTTCCATTCGGGCAGCAGGACTAATTATTTCACCTAAATATAGAACCCTTTTATAATAGGAAGCATAAGAATACGGAAGATAATAAAGGTAGTTATAAATATGTATAGAGATCCTTTACTCTTCATGCGTTAAGCTAGTCACATGCATTGCCCATAATCATCACAATAACCCTAGCTGGTGTATATCTTTAGCCGTGTGTTACAGGTGAATAAACTTAGTTGGTGGCAGTGGTGGTTTAGTCACTAAGTCATATCTGATTCTTGCAACCCATGGACTGTGTAGCCTGCCAGGATCCTCTGTCTGAGGGATTCTCCAGGCGAGAAGACTGGAGTGGTTGCCATTTCCTTGTCCAAAACTTACATTCAGTTCAGTTCAGTTCAGTTCAGTCGCTCAGTCGTGTCCGACTCTTTGCGACCCCGTGAATCGCAGCACGCCAGGCCTCCCTGTCTATCACCAACTCCTGGAGTTCACTCTGACTCACGTCCACATTAGACATGATTTTAAAAATTGCCCAGCATCACACAGGGAAGAAGTGAGGTTATCAGGCTTAAAATCCAATTTTGTTCATCTCCCAAACCCATCACTTTTTACTGCCACCGAGCTACCCATTTATAAGTTATATTACAAATAATCTATAAAAACACAAAGCATCATTATTGTTATGCCAAGTTCTCCATTCAACCACAGCACCTAAATTCCCAGTAAATGGCCCAGGGGCTCCCATTGTAAATGAGCATTTTTTCTTTTATGATTGAATTCTCATAAATTAGACCCCTAATCCAGGTTGGTCAGTCTAAATGTAGATTCAGATTCAAGAGACCCTTTGTATCGCTATAATTTTCAAGAGCTTGGCATAGTCTCTCCTGTATTATTTTTATTTGTTTAATTTGTAAATCTTGGGCTATATCAATAACTTTGGGATAAAAGTTAACAAAGTTGGGCTCTTCGTCACAATCCCCAGGCTACGAGGACTCCTTGACCATATTCATGAAGACTATGAGAACTGGAATGTGTATAGAAATGTTTACAGCACATGGCATACCTTTTCCATAGAATAAAAAGATATACAACATTCTGATTTCTCAGAGGTGGTTGTAGAGCAACTGTGACAGTTGCCAGCCAGTCTGCGGCCATGCTTACATACTGAAGATAGTTGGCAAGTGAAATAAAAATCAGAGTAGTAGCATGTCAAGACACTCCTGTCCCAAACAGGAATTTAAGAAGCAGCATAGATCCACTATGGTAGTGTTGGTCATATCCTCATACATGCACTTATATTGTAAGCCTCACAAACATGGCAAATACATGTACACACGATACACACATCACACACAGCACGAAATATCAGTAGCTGAGTGTGCAAGGCAAAGTGGATGTTAACATGTGCTTCCTATCCAAGACAGTATAAAAGTAAACGAGTAATAGAAGCTGTTTTCCACTTCTGCCCTTAGCAATATATATTAAATTGGGCATGCTTGTCATGTCTGAGTCTGTAGCATCTGTCAAATGGGCATAATACCGCCACCCATGATATGGCTGCTGTGAAGATTTCAGAAGAACATACAGGGAAAAGCTTGAGACACACACAGAACAAAGTCCAATAGTGAGCACACTTCAGTGAATAAAGGACCAAAATGTGTGGTAAAATTAAATGATTGCATGCCTATTGTACCAGGGTCTAGGCCAGGTACTGAAGTCTAGAGATGAATAAACTCAGTCTCTTTTCTTGAGCACCTCATGATTGAATAGATGGTTATTTCCACAAAATGAGCATTACTGGAAAAGGAATCAACACAGACATAAAAATACATATTATATGTACAGGGAAGAGAAATAATTTAAAACTTCACACCTATGAAATGTAAGATAAAGCATATCAGGTACTAATATAGGGAAAAAAAGGCAGACTCTTGCATCTCCAAGGGCATTTTGGGCCATGTTAAAATAAAGTAAGTTAACCTATTATTTTTTCCTTTTCTCTTTTACATGCTATAGTTTATGCTCAGATTAAGAAGACAATAAATATTATTGAGATGAAATATTGTTGTCATGATTTGAAATATAGCTAGAAACCCATTTGTAACTATAACTGGATATTTTCTTACTTAAGATATTCAATACATTTAATTAAGAAATATATATTGATAACAACCATGTACATGGTATTCTACAAGCCCTAGAACAGATGATAGAGACTGAAATGGACAAAAGAAGCCTGACTGATAATATCAGTCTAAAGTGGAAATGCACAATGTTTAGCATGTTAAACTGGCAACCCCAAAAAGGAGGCTTTAGTTCTAGCATGGTCACACAATATTAACAGATGACATTGGCTACAGAATTAGAAGCAAGTTGCTTTAATTTCTGAGCCTTCTTCCTCTTTTTCCAAGCAGAATAAGAATTCTCAAATTGTCAAATCACTTCAGTCAGTTCAATTCAGTTCAGTCACTCAGTCGTGTCCGACTCTTTGCAACCCCATGGACCTGTCCATCACCAACTCAAATTTATGTCCATTGAGTCGGTGATGCCATCCAGCCACCTCATCCTCTGTTGTCCCCTTCTCCTCCTGCCTTCAATCTTTCCCAGCATCAGGGTCTTGTCAAATGAGTCAATTCTTTGCATCAGATGGCCAAGGTATTGGAGTTTCAGCTTCAGCATCAGTCCTTCCAATGAATATTCGGGCTGATTTCCTTTAGGATTGACTGGTTGGATCTCCTTGCAGTCCAACAGAGTTTTATTAAGGTATAAAAGAGATAGGAAAAGCTTCTGACATAGACATCAGAAGGGGGCAGAAAGAACGCCCCCTTTCTAGTTTTTTAGCAAGGTGTTTTTTGTCCGTTGCTGCTGCTGCTAAGTCGCTTCAGTTGTGTCAGACTCTGTGAAACCCCATAGACAGAAGCCCACCAGGCTCCCCCATCCCTGGGATTCTCCAGGCAAGAACACTGGAGTGGGTTGCCATTTCCTTCTCCAATGCATGAAAGTGAAAAGTGAAAGTGAAGTCGCTCAGTCATGTCTGACTCTTGGCGACCCCATGGACTGCAGCCTACCAGGCACCTCTGTCCATGGGATTTTCCAGGCAAGAGTGCTGGAGTGGGGTGCCATTGTTAGCAAGCTATTAATCAGATAAATAAAACACCTCAAGGCTGAGAGCACCAGGTCCCTCTCCCACAATATGCATTTTTGAGATAGAATGGCACAGTATGTCATCCCTGGCCATAAAACAATTGACATGAATACTGAGCCATTCAAATACTCAGCCATTTGCTGAGCCATTATCAGCCCAAGGTTTCAGAAAAGAAAAACAAAAACAAAGCAGATTAGTATTAGGTGGAACCATTTTGAAGAAAGACAGATTCCAAATTGTCAAATGTATAAGCTTAATTTATAACTATGACAGTGGATGTGAAAGTCCTTAGTACATGGTAAAACTCATATACTTAGAAAAACGAGATAGATATTAAAAACCTCCCAGTAGGAGTCTTTTACACGGTTTATCTCATTTAATTCTCATAACAACCTAGGAGGTGGTACTATTATGACCCTCATTTCACAGATGAGAAACAGAGGCTCCAAGTGTTTAAATAACATCCTCAAATCCACATAACTCACAACTATCAGAATTATGATTTAAACCCAGGAAAAAATCTGGTGGCTGATCTTAAGTCTCACAGTCCTCCTCCCTCTCTACTTTGTACCAAGTGGAAGTGCTACCAGCCTACGTAACCAAAACAGAGTCTGGTGAAAGAAAGAAGAAAAATTGAAATGACAAACTGAAGTTTAGCATTATAAAGAATACAGTTAGTTAAGACTCACAGCATGTTAGAATTCTGGTGATGACTTGAGAAAGTCAGAGAATTGTCACCACCACCCAGACAGTGTCCCAGGCCTGCGATGAGAAGAGATATGATGAGAAAGAAGTGAAAGGGAAGAGGAGGCAGATAAGTATTCATCAGCCAGTGTGGGCCAGAGCATCATCAGGCCCGCAAGCAGCCAGAACAAGGCAGACCAAGAACAAAGCACTGTCCTGTAAGGAAAGAAAGGCCCGCTGCACCCGGCGAGAGGAAAGGATGCAAAGGCCGAGAGACAAAGGCACCAAAAAGAAGGTCAAAAAAGCCCCATGGAGGACAGAGGGAGGAAGAGGCTTTAATTATCCCATAAAAGGTCATCAGAAATGCCACCTTCTCTCTGTAGAAGCGAGCTCACCCCACTGCCTGTGGCTGTGAAGAAACTTGATGCATTCAAACTGCGTGCGTCTCAGGAAAGATGTTTTGTTCTCTGCAGGCCTTTGGACTGCGGGGATCATGAAAATGCATTTTACCAAAATAGGTTTGTAGGACATATTTGATTTCTTCTGTGACAGCTCCAAAACTAATCCTTAGAACAACAACAAAAAAAAGATGGAGGAATGTAAGGAAAACTCATGTGACAGGACAATAAAAATATCCTCACTCATGACAAAGAGAATAAGTGAAGCTGAAAAAGAATTAAAGAATAAAGCATCTAAGTATGGGGTTGGAAGAGGACGTCAAATCTAGGCTGTGATCTGAGTCAGTGTCACTGCCTGATCCTCACTCCTCAGGAACTATTCCTCCTTCTGCTGCAAAGCTTTCATTCTTAGTCCTGTGGAGATGTAACAATAATACAATGAAAGTAAAAAAAAAAAAAATCCTGGAATTTCTCATCCTGTTTCTTAAAAGACAGTAGAGACATCCTGAAATGAATGACTCGTGGAATTTAGCAAAAGTATTAAGATAGATGTATGGATGTGAGAGTTGGACTGTGAAGAAAGCTGAGCGCCGAAGAAATTGATGCTTTTGAACTGTGGTGTTGGAGAAGACTCTTGAGAGTCCCTTGGACTGCAAGGATATCCAACCAGTCCATTCTGAAGGAGATCAGCCCTGGGATTTCTTTGGAAGGAATGATGCTAAAGCTGAGACTCCAGTACTTTGGCCACCTCATGTGAAGAGTTGAGTCATTGGAAAAGACTCTGATTCTGGGAGGGATTGAGGGCAGCAGGAGAAGGGGACGACAGAGGATGAGATGGCTGGATGGCATCACCAACTCGATGGACGTGAGTCTGGGTGAATTCCGGGAGTTGGTGATGGACAGGGAGGCCTGGCGTGCTGTGATTCATGGGGTTGCAGAGTCGGACACGACTGAGCGACTGAACTGAACTGATTAAGATAGAAGTGTTTAAAGTGCCAACCTCAGGCTAACCGAGGAGGAGGAGCTTTCTTAGCTTCAGGTGGACTACACCGTATGGTGTAACTTTATGGTATAACTTGAGAATGTGGGCTACACACTATGGTATGATTGAGTCCAAATCCTGGCTTTGCTGTTTTATAGTTTTGTGAAAGACAGGCACATCAGTCATCCTTTCTGAGCCTCAATTTCTTTACCTGTGATGATACACTCTGTGTTTCTGTGAAGGTTAAGTTAAATTTTATGAGCTTTTCTTTTTCTTTTAATGCTGTACCTTGCAACATGTGGGATCTTAGTTTGCTGATTGAAC
This sequence comes from Bos indicus x Bos taurus, assembly GCF_003369695.1. Taxonomy (NCBI): domain Eukaryota; kingdom Metazoa; phylum Chordata; class Mammalia; order Artiodactyla; family Bovidae; genus Bos; species Bos indicus x Bos taurus. The sequence goes on from NC_040104.1 coordinate 37,084,738, forward strand.
TCAAGACCCCTGAATTGGGAGCGCAGGATCTTAACCACTGGCCTGCCAGGTAAGTCCCTATGAGCTTTTTTTTTTTTTTTCCCAACAGCTGGCACAATAGATAGTTAAGTGTTGTTAGTTCTCTCTCATGTTTTTGTTCAGTTGTTCAGTCATGTCTCGACTCTGTGCAACCCCATGGACTGTAACCCACCAGGCTCCTCTGTCCATGGGATTTTCCAGGCAGGAATACTGGAGTGGGTTGCCATTTCTTTCTCCAGGAGATCTTCCCAAGCCAGGGACTGAACCATCCTCTCCTGCATTGGCAGGCAGATTCTTTACCACAAGAGTCACCTGGGAAGCTAGATAAAAATTAAACTTCTGAGTCCTGGTTAAGCCTACAGTAACCATTTTATAAATGGAATTCATAAATATAAAAGAATTAAAATTGATTTTATTTTGAGTAGATTTATTTCCATGAAGGCCTGCGTGTCAGTATCTTTACATTCCAGTGGAATCTCTGTACAAAATCTTCCCTGGTTCCCCTCTAAAGAATTATTTTCAGAATCCATTTTTTTCTTTAGAATTTAAAAAGTAGTTTTGGGTTCACAGCAAGGTTAAAATGAAGTACAGACCTTTCTTATATACCCCCCTGCCTGGCCCCTCCACTTGCATAGCCTCTACTATAAGCAATATACCCCACCAGAGAAGTACCTGTTACAACTGATGAACCTGCATGAACATAACTGTCCAAAGTCCAGAGTTTACGTTAGGGTTCAGAACTCCTTTTTAATGAATACATGTTTATGAAATAGATGTGAAATATTACTAAAACAAAAAAAAAATCCAAACATGTCCTTTAATACCATTTTCTATCATTTGCCCCGCCTTTTCACTATAGCACCACAAGATGGGAACATGATATTAAAAACAGGGAGCCTAATGTACCTGATTTGAGTAAAAAAAGAATTGGACATGAGTGTCCATTATGCCACATTTATAGAGACAAAGACAGCAGACATTTTAAAAGAGAAAAATAGAAATAAGAAATAAAATGTGTTTTGTTTTTTTTTTTGCTAGATTGTTCAATTTCCTAGCCATCTGGTGAATGTCTAACAGATTTTGCAAAATTGTTTGCCCTGGTTCACTAACACCATAGAATTAGAAATCTGAAATGATTTATGGTGGTGCCTAAACTGTAGATGGTGGAGGATCATAAACTCAACATTCAGTTTATTCAAAAGCAGACATTGCTATGAGGATTTATTGACTTTGTGTAAGTTCTTTAAACCTTTACTTTTTTTCCTTTAAAAAAATTTGTGTATATGAAACTGTAAAGATTCTATATCTCCCTTGAAATTATTTGCAAAATGTTCTGTGAAATCTATGTTTGCATTTTTGGGGGAAAAGACCTGGAGAGACTTTATAAATTTTTTTAATAGGTAAGTAAACTGATTAAGAAATAAATTGTTTAATTCAATTTAACAAATGTTTATTCATTGTTGATATTTATTGAAGTTTGGTATGTAATATTTCTGTATACCTACTATAATTTAGGTACAATATTTTGTTTTGTTTCAGTTCAGCTCAGTTGCTCAGTTGTGTCCAACTCTTTGTGACCCCATGGACTGCAGCATGCCAGGCCTCCCTGTCCATGTTTTGTTTAGTAACGTGTATTCAGTAAAATATTGATCACACCTGGGCCTATTTAGCAAATATTACAGCATATATAGAGGGGAAATGGAATGACACTCTTCCTGCTGAAGTAACCTTTGATTTCATTGTATAAAATTAATTGCTACAATGGATATAGCTTGATATGCCACTTGGAGAGACATCAAGTTCTGTTGAACCTGGTGTTTACATTTGGGCAAAATATCCAGAAAATGAAAGAAACAAAGAAAAATATGTCTTCCCAGATACTCAATAAAACAGTATCAAGCAAAGGTACCTAATTTGGACAATAGAGACTAAAGACTTTGCACTAAAACTCACAGTATAAGGAAATCAAATATTCTAGACATCAGAAATGTAAAATCAATTAAAGAAAAACTGGTGCCCTATAATATGTTTTTGTAGATTCTGTCTATGGAATCAACCCAGGAAGAAATTGTAGTCCTTCTTTCAAAGTTATTCAAATCAAATTGATGTCACCATATATGCAAGTTTAGTTGAAATCCAGCAGCAATTTAATTGGCTATATTCTTTGTTTCTAAAGGGCAATTGTGTGTGTGATATCTAGGTGTTCTCTGTTGGCTATTGCATTGACCTTTAGAGATTCTTAGAAACAGTCTAACAGGTTTCATGCCATTTTTTTTCCCACACTGAAAACAGCTTATTAAATTGTTTCCTCCGAGATAATAACATCACCATTATAAAGACGTGAATATGGAGAGACCAAGGTTGTGTCAATGATATCCCAAGTACATTTAAATATAACTGAATTTAGGTTATGGACTTTTAAGGGTTTTTTTTGCTTAGTTTTAGCTTTTCATCATGTTTCCTTTTCTTTTCTCACAAATGTGAGATGATCAATTATGATAGAGATAGTTAATTGGCAGACAATGCATAAAATAGTTCATGTAATGAAATTCTCTTTGTAAATGATACAGAAATCTCAGGAAGTAAAAACTGATGTTGTTTGAAATCCATAGTGTGCCAGACCTTTATTTTCTATTTAAAAAATTATAATTAGCAGAAAGAACTCAAGTAAATTGACCACACAAATATTTAGTAATTGATCTGATTTAAATCTGAATCATGAGATTCAATAAGAGTATTTTCTTCTTTCTATTATTTAATAATGCCACCTCAGGAAAACATCATAGCTACTCTAATTACTATTGCTTATTAACACTAAACTATATAGTCAGATTGCCTTATGATTGCAAATCATCAGTATATCTTATATATTAGCCCATAAGTAAATAACTGACTAATGGAGAACCTTGAAAGATAAAGTCTCTGACCTTCAATGGGTTAGTATATCTCTCCTTGGATTATCTTAGATGCTGAAAGACAGCTGAGACTGCTGACACATGAAAGTTAGGGAAAGTGTAAAGTTCGTTTGCATCTGTGACAACATGATTAGGAAAACAGGATTCTGAGTTAGATAAAAAGATTTTAAAGTACTGGTTCCCACAGTATTAATTGTATGAACTAGGGCTAATCATTTAGCTCCCTTCATTTAAATGTCCTCATTCACAAATTCAAGGTAATAACATCATCTAAATTGTGTGGGTTTTGTGAGATTGAAAACTGTGAATACACATGAAGCTTGGACTACCTTCTAGCATGTGGTGATTACTCAAATATTAATTATATCAGGATATCAGGAAGAATGTCTTCAGTTTAAAGGTATAGAAACCCAAACTATCTTAAGATAAAAGTGAATTTGTGACTTATGCATTGAGGAAGTCTACAGAATAGCACTAGCTTTAGGCATAGATGGATCTAGGGGTCATATGATATAATCAGAATTCTGTTTTTCTCTCTCTCCCAGCTTTTTGTCCTCTGGTTGGCCTTGTTTTCAGAAATGCTCTGTCTATGCCTCCTCACACTGTTACTGTCAGGCCCAATCTACCAATAGCCATACAATTTCCATATCCAGAGAAAACATAGGCAGGCCACCATGGAGATCTGGTTAGTCTAGCTTAAGCTCCGTGTTATGACTCCAGTAATCACTATGGTTGAATGAAGTTCTGATTAGCTAACCTGAACCACATGCTCAGCTCACCAGCCCCTGCAATTAACTAAAGCTGGTGAGGTAATGTTACTAGAAGAAAGAAGGGATGCTGGGTATCTACATCACACACATACACAAACATACAAGATACACCATAGTTATTCATTATTATCACTATCATCCCTTAATGTTACACATTCGCTTTCCTGGAAGAAAAGAACATTGGCAATTTTTTTTTTTCCTGTGTGCATGTCTGATTAGTCATGTCCAACTGTTTGCAACCCCATGGACTTTAGCCTGCCAGCTTCCTCTGTCCATGGATTTCTCCAGGCAAGAATATTGGAGTGGGTCACCATTTCCTTCCCCAGGAAATCTTCCTGACACAGGCATCGAACCAGTGTCTCCTGTGACTCATATTGGCAGGCAGATTCTTTTACCGCTGAGCCACCTGGGAAGCTCCAATTTTTTTCTAGGTTAGGAAAATCTTTGCATAGATATTCTTTACTTAATTATAGCTTATTTATGGAATGAACACATTCTTCATTTTATAGGAAGATATTCAGTTCAGTTCAGTTGCTCAGTTGTGTCTATATTAGTCTAGTGTAGCATTCATTCTTCAGGAAAAATAAGCAAAATAACACTAGAAAATGATTTTTAAAACACATTTTTTAAACTTTTAATTAGTAGCATTATTGATTTTGAAAAAATCACCTAACCTGTTTGTTAATACTTTCCTTCTATGAAGTGGGTATATGATTGCCCATGAAGGTATATAAAGGAATGTACAGAGAGAGCTTAACAAACCAACTGTACTTAGTAAGATTTCCGATATATATCAGTTAAATTATTAATGGTATAAAGTTCTAAGGCTCCCTTGATAAATTATAAATACTTAAAATATTTTTCAGCATTGATTAAAAAAAATATGGCTCAGCTGCATTTCAATGTGTCTTGAAATCTTATAAACTCCAGTCTCTTTATTCTGTGATTTAAGCTAAAACCTTTTTTCCTTTTTTAATGTATAGTTGATGTACAATATTATATGTTTAAGGTATACAACATACTGAAAGTGTACAATTTGCACTGAAATGTGTACAACATTCACAAAGACTATACTCAATCTATAGTAATTATAAAGTAGCAGTTGTATTCTCTGTACTGTGCAATATATCCTTTCATTTTATTTTAAACATAGCAGTTTGTAGCTTTTAATCCACTCTCCTAATCTTGTCCCTCCCCTAATTCCTCTCCCTAATGGTAACCACTAGTTCACTTTTTATATCTAGGAATCTGGTTCTTTCTTGTTATATTTATTAGTGTGTTTTATTTATTACTTTTCATATGTAAGTAATGACATACAGTATTTGTCTTTCTCTATTATAGATCTTGGTTTGTGGTGACTATAAGGTTTTTTATAGCCATCCATATATGTGACTATCTTAAATTGCTGATCTCTTAACTTTATTTTTTTATTTTATTTATTTATTTTTTTTACTTTACAATATTGTATTGGTTTTGCCATACATCAACATGCATCTGCCATGGGTGTATACATGTTCTCCATCCTGAACCCCCCTCCCACCTCCCTCCCCATACCATCCCTCTGGGTCATCCCAGTGCACCAGCCCCAAGCTTCCTGTATCCTCCTGCATCGAACCTGGACTGGGGATTCATTTCTTATATGATATTATACATGTTTTAATGCCATTCTCCCATATCATCCCCCTCTAACATTAAATGCATTTTAACACCTCTGTATTGGTACTCTCCTCCCCTCATGATTACCGATTTTTACATCATGTGCAGGCATACTCAGTTGCTTCAGTCATGTCTGACTATTTGCAACCCTATGGACTGTAGCCCGCCAGGCTCCCTGTCCATGGGATTCTTCAGGGAAGAATACTGGAGTGGGTTGCCATGACCTCCTCCAGGGGACCTTCCCAACCCAGGGATCGAACCTAGCTCTCCGGCCTTTCATGTGAATTATTTACCACTAAACCAGTGGAGAAGCCCTTTGACATCATATGTTATGTCTAATTGTTTTGTGTATCCCTTACCTGCTTATTGTGGATTTTGATGATTTCACTACATTTGTCTTTCAGCCTTCCCACTAGCTTTGCACATGATAGATTCCCATCTTTACTGTCTTTATCAACAAGCTTTTGTCTTTTGTAATTTCCATGTTTCTAAATTGTGACCTTTCTTTTTTGCTTAGAGATGTTCCTTCAACATTTCTTTAAAGCTGGTTTGGTGGTGCTAAATTCTTATAGCTTTTGCTTGTCTATAAAACTTTTGATCTCTCCATCAAATCTGAATGAGAGACTCACTGGGTAGAGCCATTCTTTGTTATAGATTTTTTTTTTTTCCCTTTCATCCCTTGAAATGTATTGTGCTATGCAATCCCTTCTCTAATATCTTCTCTTTCTGCTGAAAAGTCAACTATTAGCCTTATGGGAGTTATATACATGTCCCTTTTATGTAAGTTGTTGCTTTTCCCTTGCTGCTTTTAATATTCTATCCTTACATTTAATTTTTGTCATTTTAATTATAATATATCTTGATGTGCTCCTCTTTGGGCTGATCCTGTGTGGAACTCTGTGCTGCCTGCAGTTGGGTCTCTTGTTTTCTTTCCCAGATATGCTCTCTTCCCCTTTCTCTCTTTCTCTTTTCCTTCTGGAGCCCCTAAAATACTGTTAGTACACTTGACTTTGTCCCAGAGTTCTCTTAAACTGTCATCATTCCCTTTCTTTTTCTTTCTTTCTTTTCAGCATCAGTGATTTCCATCTGTCTTCCAGCTCACTCATCTACTCCTCTATATCATTTAGTCTGCTGTTGATTCCTTCTAGTGTATTTTTCATTTCAGTTATTCTATCCTTCATCTCTGTTTGGTAGTTCTTTATATTTTACAACTCTTTGTTAAAATTTTCTTACCTCTTACTCTATGCATCCATTCTTTTCCTGAGTTTTTTGATAATCTTTAATAGCATTACCCCAAACTCTTTTTTGAGTAGATTGCCTGTCTCTGCTGCACTTACTTCTTCTTGCTATGGTTTTATCTTCTTCCTTCATTTGGAACATGTTCCTCTCTCATTTCATTTTGCTTGACTTGCTGTTTTTATTTCTATGTTTCTTGCAGGTTGGTTACATTGAAAAACCTCAGATAAGTTGCCTTTTGTACATGTCTTATACATTCCAGCAGCACACTCCCCTCTGGTCTCCAGAGCTACAAGCTCTAGAGGTGCCTCCTATATAAGATATACACAGGTGCTCAATACAGATGTGTATAGGTAGATTGAAGCTTGTCCTCCCCCATAAGAATGGAATGGCATGTTGCCATCTAAAACCATTTTGAGCTAGATGAGTCATGTTATACACTACTGGCTAAAATGTATTGCATACAGTTTCTGAACCAAATTGGTTAATGGTGTAAGAGCAGCTACAATTTATTAAAATATTATCAGATTCCAGACATAGTGGGACTGCCCCAATAACTTGATGACCACAGTGAAAGTTAGGGGATGAGGCTAAGACTAAGTACACAGTGCAAAAGTAGATAATAAGTGTTAATCTCCCACCACCTCTTACAATTTAATTTTACTTTGTATTTATTATTTTCAGTAGTGTAGAGAAATACCATATGCCATTTTACTGAATTATGACCTTACACTAAATATGAGAGATGGACAACTGGAACTTTAAAAGTTATCTGATGTTTTCAGAATAAAAACTGCACTGTTTATAAACAGGAAATTAGGCTACAGGTTACTCATTTACTTGGATTATAGGATTAGATTTATTACTACAAAACTTTAACAAATCACAAAAGCTTGTTCAAACCTGTTCTTTTTTTTCCCTCTGTGAAGTGAGATTGGAGAAACTCATAAATTCCTTGATGTTATAAGTTTATCAGAATCTTCCACCTGATTGCTGTTTTTTTAAAGGGAGAATGATGTTCCTGCTGTCATTCACTCGTTTACTCATTCATTCTTTCAACCAACAGTTTAGAGCCCTTTTATGACTAGGAAATACACTAAGAAACAAGATAAAGAGAAGCACTAGAGTAGCATTAATACTAGTAACACTAGACTAATCTCACTTTTCCATTTAATACCTCCAGATACTGAATAAGACCAATGAAAACACATCGTATAATGGTTGTTGTTCTTGTTTAGTTGCTCAATCATGTCCAACTCTTTGCGACCCCATGGACTGCAGCATGCCAGGCTTCCCTGTCCTTCACCATCTCCTGGAGCTTGCTCAAACTCATGTCCATTGAATTGGGGATGTCATTCAACCATCCCATCCTCTGTCTTGCCCTTCTCCTCCTGCCTTTGATCTTTCCCAGCATCAGGGTCTTTTCCAAAGAGTCGGTTCTTTGCATCAGGTGGCCAAAGTACTGGAGTTTCAGCTTTAGCATCAGTCCTTCCAATGAATATTCAGGAATGATTTCCTCTAGTCTTGATTGGTTTGATCTCTTTCCTGTCCAAGGGACTCTCAAGAGTCTTCTCCAACACCACAGTTCAAAAGCATCAATTTGTTGGTGCTCAGCCTTCTTTATTGTTCAACTCTCACATCCATACATGACTGCTAGAAATAACATAGCTTTGACTAGACAAACCTTTGTTGGCAAAGTAATGTCTCTGCTTTTCAATATGCTGTCTAGGTTGGTCATAGCTTTTCTTCCAAGGAGCAAGTGTCTTTTAATTACATGGCTGCAGTCACCAGCTGCAGTGATTTGGGAGCCCAAGAAAATAAAGTCTGTCACTGTTTTTATTGTTTCCCCATCTATTTGCCATGAAGTGATGGGACCGGATGGCATGATCTTATTTTTCTGAATGTTGAACTTTAAACCACCTTTTTCACTCTCCTCTTTCACCTTCATCAAGAGGCTAGTTACAAAAAGGAACAAATTGGATTCAGTTGTTGAGAGGTGTATGAACTTAGAGCCTGTTATACAGAGTGAAATAACTCAAAAAAATGGTACTGATGAACATATTTTCTGGGCAGGAATAGAGATGCAGAGACTGTGGACACGGTGGGAGGAGAGGGTGAGACAAATGAGAGAGGAGTATTGAAATATACACAGCACCACATGTAAAATAGATAGCTAGTGCAAAGATGCTGCTTAACCCAAGTTCAGCCTAGTGCTCTGTGACAACCTAGAGAGATGGGATATGGCAGGGAGTGGGAGGGAGGTTCAAGAGCAAGGGGACATATGTATACTTATGACTGATTCACATTTTTATGTGCCAGAAATAACACATATTGCAAAGCTATTATCTTCCAAATTAAAAAATTTTTAAAGTACGTTGTATAGTTTACATAAAAGCTATTGCTATAATTAATTACATAAAACAACATGATTTTTAAAAAAATTAGTTCATACTCATTATATTTTTAAGCAGGTAATCAAAATAATTTAAAAATAATTGTGCTGCAGTTCCACCTTCAGGATGTTTTGTGATTCTTCTTTCAGTTCATTTCAGTCGCTAAGTCGTGTCTGACTCTTTGTGATCCCATAAATCACAGCACGCCAGATCTCCTGGTCCATCACCAACTCCTGAAGTTTACCCAAACTCATGTCCATCGAGTCAGTGTTGTCATCCAGCCATCTCATCCTCTGTCGTCCGCTTCTCCTCCTGCACCCAATCCCTCCCAGCATCAGAGTCTTTCCAGTGAGTCAACCCTTTGCATGAGGTGGCCAAAATATTGGAGTTTCAGCATCAGCATCAGTCCTTCCAATGAAAACCCAGGACTGATCTCCTTTAGGATGGACTGGTTGGATCTCCATGCAGGCCAAGGGATTCTCAAGAGTCTTTTCCAACACCACAGTTCAAAAGCATCAATTCTTCGGCACTCAGCATTCTTCACAGTCCAACTCTCACATCCATACATGACCACAGGAAAAACCATAGCCTTGACTAGACGGACCTTTGTTGGCAAAGTAATGTCTCTACTTTTCAATATGCTATTTAGGTTGGTCATAACTTTCCTTCCAAGGAGTAAACATCTTTTAATTACATGGCTGCAATCACCATCTGCAATGATTTTGGAGCCCAAAAAAGTAAAGTCTGACACTGTTTCCACTGTTTCCCCATCTATTTGCCATGAAGTGATGGGACTGGATGCCATGATCTTAGTTTTCTGAATATTGAGCTTTAAGCCAACTTTTTCACTCTCCTCTTTCACTTTCATCAAGAGGCTCTTTAGTTCCTTTTCACTTTATGGCATAAAGTGTTGTCATCTTCATATCTGAGGTTATTGATATTTCTCCCGGCAATCTTGATTCCAGCTTGTGCTTCTTCCAGCCCAGTGTTTCTCATGATGTACTCTGCATAGAAGTTAAATAAGCAGGGTGACAATATACAGCCTTGATATACTCCTTTTCCTATTTGGAACCAGTCTGTTGTTCCATGTCCAGTTCTAACCGTTGCTTCCTGACCTGCATTTGGTTTCTCAAGAGGCAGGTCAGGTGGTCTGGTATTCCCATCTCTTTCAGAATTTTCCGCAGTTTATTGTGATCCACACAGTCAAAGGCTTTGGCATAGTCAATAAAGCAGAAATAGATGTTTTTCTGGAATTCTCTTGCTTTTTCCATGATCCAGCGGATGTTGGCAATTTGATCTCTGGTTCCTCTGCCTTTTCTAAAACCACCTTGAACATCTGGAATTTCGCAGTTCACATATTGCTGAAGCCTGGCTAGGAGAATTTTGAGCATTACTTTACTAGTGTGTGAGATGAGTGCAATTGTGCGGTAGTTTGAGCATTCTTTGGCATTGCCTTTCTTTGGGATTGGAGTGAAAACTGACCTTTTCCAGTCCTGTGGCCACTGCTGAGTCTTCCAAATTTGCTGGCATATCGAGTGCAGCACTTTCACAACATCATCTTTCAGAATTTAAATAGCTCCACTGGAATTCCATCACCTCCACTAGCTTTGTTCATAGTGATGCTTCCTAAGGCCCACTTTTGACTTCACATTCCAGGATGTCTGGCTCTAGGTGAGTGATCACACCATCGTGATTATCTGGGTCGTGAGGATCTTTTTTGTACAGTTCTTCTGTGTATTCTTGCCACCTCTTCTTAATATCTTCTGCTTCTGTTAGGTCCATACCATTTCTGTCCTTTATCGAGCCCATCTTTGCATGAAATGTTCCTTTGGTATCTCTTATTTTCTTGAAGAGATCCCTAGAGTCTCCCACTCTGTTGTTTTCCTCTATTTCTTTGCATTGATTTGAAGGCCTTCTTATCTCTCCTTGCTATTCTTTGGAACCCTGCATTCAGATGCTTATATCTTTCCTTTTCTCCTTTGCTTTTCACTTCTCTTCTTTTCACAGCTATTTGTAAGGCCTCCTCAGACAGCTATTTTGCTTTTTTGCATTTCTTTCCATGGGGCTGGTCTTGATCCCTGTCTCCTGTACAAAGTCACAAACCTCCAACCATAGTTCATCGGCACTCTTATCAGATCTAGTCCCTTAAATCTATTTCTCACTTCCACTGTATAATCATAAGGGATTTGATTTAGGTCATACCTGAACGGTCTAGTGGTTTTCCCTTCTTTCTTCAATTTAAGTCTGAATTTGGCAATAAGGTGTTCATGATCTGAGCCACAGTCAGCTCCTGGTCTTCTTTTGGCTGACTGTGTAGAGCTTCTCCATCTTTGGCTGCAAATAATATAATCAATCTGATTTCAGTCTTGACCATCTGGTGATATCCATGTGTAGAATCTTCGCTTCTGTTGTTGGAAGAGGGTGTTTGCTATGACCAGGGTGTTCCCGTGGCAAAACTCTATTAGCCTTTGCCCTGCTTCATTCCGTACTCCAAGGCCAAATTTGCCTGTTACCCCAGGTGTTTCTTGACTTCCTACTTTTGCATTCCAGTCCCCTATAATGAAAAGGACATCTTTTTTGGGTGTTAGTTCTTAAAGGTCTTGTAGGTCTTCATAGACCTGTTCAACTTCAGCTTCTTCAACGTTGCTGGTTGGGGCATAGACTTGGATTACCATTATATTGAATGGTTTGCCTTGGAAACGAACAGAGATCATTCTGTCATTTTTGAGACTGCAACCAAGTACTGCATTTCAGACTCTTTTGTTGACCATGATGGCTACTCCATTTCTTCTAAGGGATTCTTGCTCACAGTAGCAGATATAATGGTCATCTGAGTTAAATTCACCCATTCCAGTCTATTTTATTTTGCTGATTCCTAGAATGTCGATGTTCACTCTTGCCATTTCCTGTTTGCCCACTTCCAATTTGCTTTGATTCCTGAACCTAACATTCCAGGTTCCTATGCATATTGCTCTTTACAGCATCAGACCTTGCTTCTATCACCAGTCACATCCACAACTGGATATTGTTTTTGCTTTGGCTCCATCCCTTCATTCTTTCTGGAGTTATTTCTCCACTGATCTCCAGTAGCATACTGGGCACTTACAGACCTGGGGAGTTCCTCTTTCAGTATCCTATCATTTTGCCTTTTTATACTGTTAATGGGGTTCTCAAGGCAAGAATACTGAAGTGGTTTGCCATTCCCTTCTCCAGTGGACCACTTTTTGTCAGATCTCCCCACCATGACCCGTCCGTCTTGGGTGGCCCCACACAGCATGGCTTGGATTCATTGAGTTAGACAAGGCTGTGGTCCATGTGATCAGATTGGCTAGTTTTCTGTGATTATGGTTTCAGTGTGTCTGCCCTCTGATGCCTTCTCACAATACCTACCGTCCCCTTGGATTTCTCTTACCTTGGATGTGGTGTATATCTTCACGTCTGCTGCAGCAAAGTGAAGCCGCCGCTCCTTACCTTGGAGGAGTTGCCCCTCCTGACCTTGAAGGTGGAGTAGCTTCTCTCTGCCCTCCTGTGCCCACGCAGTCGCCGCTCCTTGGACATGGGGTAGCTCCTCCCGGCCGCCGCCCCTGACCTCCGACATGGGGTTGCTCCTCTCAGCCACCGCCCCTGACCTGATTCTTCTTCAGTATGAATTACATTCTAAAAATATTCTATGAATATTTTCAATACTTAAACTGAAAAATAAAAAATTTCTTCTGTAAATCTTTAGTTTCCCAATTCTTCCTGAAGATAGATAGATAGATAGATGCTGCTATTGCTGCTAAGTCACTTTAGTTGTGTCCACTCTGTGCGACCCCATAGAGGTCAGCCCACCAGGCTACCCCGCCCCTGGGATTCTCCAGGCAAAAACACTGGAGTGGGTTGCCATTTCCTTCTCCAATGCATGAAAGTGAAAAGTGAAAGTAAAGTCGCTCAGTCGTGTCTGACTCTTAGCGACCCCATGGACCGCAGCCTGCCAGGCTTCTCCATCCATGGGATTTTCCAGGTAAGAGTACTGGAGTGGGGTGCAATTGCCTTCTCCAAGATAGATAGATAAAGGACTGATAATCTAGTATCCTTTGACAGTTGTTCACTGAAGGAAACTTCCCAGAAAGAGAGCAGTTGAATGTCTATATTTAGTGCCAAATATTAAGCAACTATCAATTAACATGTGGAGATAAATTGTCAATATCCATTTATACTTGACCAAGGTTTACTATCATAAATGAGAAATGGGAAAGTCTCAAAATAGTCTCAGAAGTGGAGACAAAAGACTTTTGACCTGGACATTATCATGTAAAACATGCTACCATTTAGTATGTGATTTCCTGGTGGCTCAGACAGTAAAGAGTCTGCCTGTAATGCAGGAGACCTGGGTTTGATCTCTGGGTCAGGAAGATCCCCTAGAGAAGGAAATGGCAACCCACTCAAGTATTCTTGCCTGGGAAATCCCATGGATGGAGGATCATGGCCGACTACAGTCCATGGGTCACAAAGAGTCGGACATGACTGAGGGACTTCATTTTCACTTTCAGTTAGTATCCCAGCTATACCACGAATCCCATAAATTTATTGATTCCCTGGAAATAGAATCACTGTTCATATTGTATTTACTCAAATATTACATTACTCACTCCCCAAGTCACTGTCTTCTCCAAGCAAAACTGAAGCACATATACTGTGACCCTCCTTTATCCACAGCTGAGCTTTCCACAGTCACAGTTACCTCTGTCAAACACGGTCTGAAAATATTAAATGGAAAATTTCAGAAATAAACAATTCATACATTTTAAATTTGAGTAGCATGAGACTATCTCGCTCCATCCCACTCTGCATTACCTGAGGACAGATCCCTTTTCTTGTGTAATCTGCCCTTTGGACACTCAATGGCCACCTCGGTTACACAGATGACTGTCATCGCATTGCAGTGTTTGTGTTCAAGTCATCCTTATTTTACTTAATAGTGCCACCAAAGTACCAGAATCATGATACTGGCAGTTCAGATATGTTGGAGAGAAGCCTTAATGTGGCTCATTTAAGTGAAAAGGTAAAAATTCTTAGTCTAATAAGGAAAAAACAAACAAACAAACATATGCTGAAGTCACTGAAGTCTATGACAAGAAGGAATCTTCTGTGAAATTGTGACTAAAAGCAGTTCATGCTAGTTTCGCTGTCATACCTCAAACTGCAAAATTCATGACCCTTTTTACAGTTTGGGATGTTTGAGGTGCATAAGTGCTTAGTTAAGATGGAAAAAGCATTAAAATTTTACAGGAAGATATTTTGAGAGAGAGACCACATTGACAGAACTCTTGTGACTGTATCTTGTCATCATTGTTCTATTTTCATCTTGATTGTCATTGTTAATCTCTTACTGTACCTAACTTATAAATTAAAATTTACTCTATGTAAGTCTAGGAAAAACCTTAGTACACATAGAGTGTGGTACTATCCATGGTCTCAGGCATCTACTGGGGATCTTGGAACATATCCCCCACAATAAGGGGGGCTACTATAGTGAGCAGTCCATTCTTTGGGCCTCAGACTCTGCTGACCAAGACATGACTCTGTCCCAGTTACTTCTATCCACTTCCACACATAGCTCTTTAAACACAAAGAGGAGCAAGAGAATGAGATAAACTTTCTAGCTGTCACAGTTGTCTGTGAGAATTTAAGGAAGCCCTTAACATTCCCTGTGCCTTAGTTTTCTCATCTATATATTGAGACAGTAGGATTTCCAAGATAAGCTTTCCAATTCACCATTCTCCAAGGCCATGGCTAATGCCACAGATTGCACACTGGTCTCCCTAAATTATCTTCTGCTGACTTTTCTACTGGACACTGATATCTTCCAGCCAAAGCATTTCCTACAGGGTCTCATAGTGAGATTTCTGAACACAAGTTGCAGAGAATACAGAAAGCCTTATCTCACCATGCTTCTTATTCAGTGGGCAAATTACACTCCATCGATATTTCTTACAGCCAGCAGAGGCAACGTGATACTCTGAACTTCAGATGTGAATATGAACAATCAAGATATACTCCTTTCTAAAAAGAGAATCACCCTGAATCTGTGCTTGTTTGGTCTTTGAGCCTAATAAGTTTCAGGAAAGCTTTCACTACATTAAAATGTTAACAACAGCCTTCTCCGGGAAGGGAAGAAGACTTGTGGATGCTTTTTTCAAAATTTTTATTACCATGTACTTGTCTATATTTTAGTCCACAGATGTGCATTTCTTTTATAAATATACAATTTATAAAAGCTAAAAATTTCATGTAATCAGCAAAAGAAAACCCTCAGGAAGGTAGCATTTTTATGTGTTTTACCTTTATCCATAATAGTTAATGATGCAATTTATTTTTATTTCTCTTCAGCAGTTATTATGAAATAGTATTAACAATAGGCCTAAATGCGTTTAGGCCTATTAATTTTAGCAAAGAACTTTTGCATCTCATCTCTCATTCTATCTTTACAGAATCCTGCCAGGTAGTCAGGTCCATTACTATTATAAGTATACTACAAATTGAAAAGGGGAAAAAAAAAGGGAGTGACCCCAAAGGTCACTACTAGTCCTACTAATTTTCATTTTATGTACTTATTCCTATATTAAACAATTGACTCAAAATAAACAATGATAGCACAGAGAATTTATAAAGGCACAGAAATGCAACTTGAGTTACTTTTGTTCCATCATTCATTCTATGTGGTCACTTGAGTTTTATATTTTTGTTTAAATTCTTTCAGTGATAAAGACATCTGAAGTTTTTGAAGTCTATTATTAAGAAATAAAATACAGATAGTACCGAAATTCCTTGAATTCATTTTAAACTGGGATATGTTGTATATTTCTGCCAGGCTCTCCTCTCTTCCATCCTTCCCACATTTATATATATATATGTGTGTGTTTGTGTGTGTGTGTGTTTGTGTGTGTACATGTATGAAATATATGTAAGTGTACATGCATATTATGCAAAATAAATGTATATATAATATGAAAGTATATGTATATCATGTTAAAGAAATTTTTCAAAAATTAATATAAAGTATTTTCTGATCAACAGTGTACAGAAGCAGATTGACAGATCAGATCTGGTGATACTGGCAATCAATCACAAATATTGGACCTTGATATTCATTGTCAAATTTATAAAAATTAGGGCTAGAAAACAGACGTGGCAATACAACTCATTGCTATGCTAGTAGTATGCTGGTATAAGGAGTTTTTCTCTTTTCCTTTTTCTAAAAAGATATATTAACCTAAAAATACATTCAATTTTCCTTTTGTAAAAACTGTAATTTTCAACTTGCTTGGCAAGATTATATTATCTATAATCTAATAAAAGTTTAATAAAGATAAATTTTCACTATGTTTCTTCTCTGTCCATTAGCATTATTTACTTTATTACATGATTATTCCTAAAAGTAAACATGTTAAAATGGTCTATCTTGGATTTTAAATATACAGGGTACATCACTGCAATAGATATTTTCTCAGTAACACATCTTGATGTTTTTGGTATCGGCAGTCAGTGGGAAATGCTGTGCCCAATGAGGAAAAACAAACATCCATCAAGGAAGCGTCTGCAAATTGCAGTGCCAGACCACTGCCTAATCTCACTCAGCATCTCTTGGAACCTGCAATTCCATTACCTGGTCCTTGATCTAAATCCAATATAATGGATTTCAATGTGTTTAAAAGTCAAATAAATAACATTCCTCTGTCTTATTTCAATAGCATGTCCTGTGTGATATCTTATTTTCATTAAATCATTCTGTCTGGTTGTTTTTTAATGGCCTGAATGATTCAATTCTGTTTTCACACCAGTGTGCAACATGAGTGCAGTCTTCCCTCTTGTTTTGGGGATATCCAGATACCTTTTCCCAAATTAATATATTTTCTAAATTAGCCATATGCATACCTATATCATATAATATGGAGTTTAAGGGTCAAATGCCCATATTTGAGAGAAAAGTAATGCTATATTAATGAATTGTATTTTTGAATAACATTTTATTTTCAAGAATACTTGAAAATTTGAATTATGTATCTTTGATTAGAACTACTTATCCAACAAATATATTCATTAAATCACTCCTAGTATCAAATAGTGAAAAAAAGAAGAACACAAGAAAAGATGATGACTAAAGATCTAGGTGGTTATAAGACAGATTCTCTTAGTCTAACTAACAGCTGGCTTGACATGATGCATGCAAAAGCAGCAACCTTAAAGTTACTCTTCGGTTGTTGATTGCATATTAAAATGCAAATTAAATAAATACTAGTTACAATGTTCAAAAGAAAGAAAGAAAGAAAGTGAAGTCGCTCAGTCATGTCCAACTCTGCGACCCCATGGACTGTAGCCTACCACGCTCCTCCGCCCATGGGATTTTCCAGGCAAGAGTACTGGAGTGGGTTGCCCTTTCCTTCTCCAGGGGATCTTCCTGACCCAGGGATCGAACCCAGGTCTCCCTCATTGCAGGCAGACACTTTACCATCTGAACCACCAGGGTAAATGTTCAAGGTATTAGTCATTTCATGCTTCTGCATTTTTACTCTTATAAAAATCTTCATTCTGTAGATAATCAAGATTTGAAAAGATTTCAACAAATGCTAATCATTAATTTGCAAATCTAGGTAGAAAGCATACAGTTTGTTCATTTTAGGCTGCATTTAAAAAGAATTTGGTCAACTCCCAATTATTAACACTAATGAAGGGGCCAACCATCAGAATAATCTAAATTAACTAATTTTACAAAAACAATTTATATGGTTAACATTTATTTCTGCACCTGTTTTAAGATAAAGTTTCATAGTTTGTACTTTGTGTTTAATAAGAAGACAATTATGTCAACCAGTAAAAGCTCATTAAATTATAGAAATTCTCCTTGTGCCTGAAACAATGAAAGATCATATAATTAGAGTTTTTGCTGTTGTTCAGTTGCTAAGTCATGTCCAACTCTTTGCAACTCCATGGACTCATTTGAGTTTACCTGATATTAAACCTTAGTTCAAAACCCATCCTCTTCTCAAAAAGTTTTAGGGAATTCTCTTCATCAGCTTGGGCAGCTATAATAAAATATCACAGACTGGGTGGCTTAAACAACAGACATTTATTTCTCATCGCTCTGAAGGCTGGGAAATCTAAGATGTAGATGCTGGTGGATATGGTTCCCAGTGGAGTACAACTTCCTGCCATCTTCTCTCTTTGTCCTCATGTGATGAAGAGACAGAGAAAGTTGACTCTCTTTCTCTCCTTAGAAGGACATTAATTGAATTGTGGGAGCCCCATCCTTACAAACATCATCTAAATATCCGAGGCCTCATCTCCAAATATCATCATATTGGAATGAGGGCTTCAACATAGGAATTTTGGGAGGGTGCAAACATTCAGTATATAACAGGATGTTTTGAAATCTAGAAGCAATTTCTTTCAGTTTATTTACATATATCTTCCTCTAAAAATTAAATTAGATGGACAGAACCCAGTGGAAGTGTTTATTCCAATGGTACAATTATGTTTCCAAACTAGATATTAGATCATCAGATTCATCTCACTCCTTTATGTAGCAGTTTCCTGCAGATTGCCTCTGCTCTGAATCTAAGACATGATACTGTTACACATTGGTCACCGCCCTCTTCCAAGCTCATCCCTGCTATTCCTAGATGAATCGTAGAGGTTCAGATGTGTGAAGAAACTTGCTTAAAGTCAAGGGCAAGGTAGTAGCCATCCCCCAGATATATACCTGATTTATAGAGCTTTTCCAATACCCCAAACATTTAATGATCACCCCCAAATTACAGATACAGGCCAAGTTAGCACCTGCAAAACTTCGTCCACTGAGCAAACAATATGTCTCTGATTGCATTTATTTTGCCTGTACTGGGGAATGAGTTTCCAGGTTCACATAAATGCATTTAGGAATTGTCTTCAGCCTAAAAAGGCTTTATTATACCCTGTGGCTTTCTCATCTTGAGGGTTCTATCAATATATCACTGATTTCATAAGATATGTTGCTATCAAAGCGAAAGTGTTAGTCGCTCAGTAGTGTCAGACTCTTTGTGACCCCATGAACTGTAGCCCACCAGGCTTATCTGTCCACGGGATTCTCCAGGCAAGAGTACTGGAGTGGATTGCTGTGTCATCCTTCAGGGGATCTTCCCAACCCAGGGACCAAACCAGGTGTCCTACACTGCAGGTAGATTGTTTATTGTTTGAGCCACTACTTCTATGAAAGTCTTTCTAAATTTACAGCTACACACTTTGATCTTTTAGCTATATGAATTGTTCAATGATTTACTAAACAATCAGATTACATCCTGAGAGATGCCCTAAGGAAGAAACAGAACAAAGGAAAGAAACTAACAACTACTTCAAATAAATATTAGTTTCCTGAAGTAATAAGGCATTTTTCACCAATTTTACTCCATTTATCTCTCCAAGAACTCTACAAGGGGATTACTATGCTCATTTTACAAATATGAGAACTAAAGCATGGAGGTACATAAAAAATTTCCCATGGTCAGATAGTCACAAAATCAGAGCCAAGATGAAGCCCTTTAATCGGGAGAACTATTCTCAATCCTTTCATGACACTGGATCAGATACATCCCTTTTCATTTTGGGTATATGTTAAGGCCAAACACAATGGATGTTGAGATCTGTGGGAAATGGAAAAAGTCGCCAAAGCCCAGTCTTTTTAGAGTTACCTTGCCCGTGAGCTCTCCACTGCCCTGCAGCCCTTGAGTACTAGCTCATCTGCCTTGAAATAGTTAAGACTGAAACTTTGAGATCAGAACTGTTGATTAGCTCTCCCTCACTCCACCCCACGCTATTGCTTCACACTCTTCTGAAGGTCATTTAATTCTGGAAATCACCTCCCTCTCAGAAGAATGCAATACCTGTTCTCTCTCATATTTCACCTGAGCACCAAGTATTTGCTCGGGCCAAGGTTGGTCTCACAGATGCACAGCCAGAGCAGTCACACAGGTCTCCATAGCCAGAGGGTTCTATATTTAGGTTTAACGTTCTGCGGTCACTGTCTTGAAAGTCTTAATATCTTTGTGTTTTGGAAGTAAATTCCAGTGGGGTAACGGAGCGGGCTTTCGGGGTTTGAAGACTCAGCTCAAGGACATCCCTTCTCTGGCAGCCTACATTTCTCTCCCCTGCAATGAGTTTTCTAGTGACTGTTCCTCTGCTAGCTGGCATTTCTAGGTCCCATACAACCTGCCCTCTCCCATGCCACTCAGTAACCTGGGCTCCTACAGGGAGAGTCAAGTTTAAGTATGTGTGCTCCGCAGCCATACTTAAGTATAAGTTGAAGCATTACATCATCCTTCCTTGCCTTTAGCTAAACACAGTTCAGCAGACGACCCTCTGCCCATCTCCTAGTCAGGTATATGTCCCAGAGCAGATCACTGGGGATGGGTGGGTGGCAACAGATCCATGGAAAGGGGAGATGCCGTCTCACTCAGCCTGAGCATGGCTGGTGAGAGGGGAGATCTTCCAGCTGGTGGGCTGGGCACATGAGCTGATTTGCAGGGTGGAGCCAGGGAGCCTGGGAAGTTCTACCTATGCCCCCGGAGCACCCCTAGCCTGAAGGAGTATACCATTAATGGCACATAAAAAACACCGTGACAGGTTGAGAAAGAGTCCCTGGAAGAAAAGGAAAGTTTTATATTTTTAAACAGAGGTCAGTTTTCACATTTTCATTCTGTACTGTGCATTGTAAATAATGCAGCCAGCCCTGACACTGATACAAAGAGATTGGGTCTCTGTGACTATAAAATAGATCAGTGAGCATACCTGAGCCAATTTCCTATCTTTCACCTACTTCTTTGCCTGATGAAATCCTGGGAAAATATCTGACCCTTCTCTAGCCCTATAATACATTTGCTTTTTCAACTGTACAGCAAATGTGTCCTGCATATATTAAAAAAAAAGTCTCCTATATTATACTTTGGGTTTTTGAAAGAAAACATCCACATATTTTTGAATCTGTGTACTGTTGCTGAAACAGAAGGTAATAAGTGAGCACGGGGTACTGTGTTCCTGAAACCTAAGGAAATGCTGTCCAGTTCTACCTTTCCTCCAATTTACTCACTCAAAAATCAGTCTTATGAAAACAAGCTAAACAAACTATAGCAATTTCTTTAAGAAAAATGAATTCAAATGTAGCGCTGTTCAGGCTTGAACTCTACTCTTCCCTTTGCATTAATTTACCTGTGTGGTGGTCAGACAACTTATTCACTCAACAAGCACTTCCTAAGAGAATACTGTATATCTTATATTAGCTCCAAAGGAAAAGAGTGACTTAAACTCACACTTGATTGGGAAACTTCTATGTGCCAGGCAATCTGTGTATCTTCCATCATCCAATCGCACAACAAATCAAGAGGTGGATATTTTTGGCTCCATTCACCAAACAAAGGCAGTTCCACTTGTTAAGATAAAATGACTGTTTTCATCTAAAAGTGGGAAGTCCATTCATTTGTGATGTTAATAACAAACTGATCTTTCACAGTGATTATATTTTTTTATTGATCTCAATATGCTATGTTCTAATGGACCTGTCATAACCTCCCATGTATAATCTGAACACCTAGCAGGAATCAACAGACCGCAGCTCTCAGCCTGTTCACACAGTTCCCTTTACAATGAATGATGATGCTGAGAGAGCACATCTCAGCGCACAAAGTGTTATTCTCAGCAGCTTGTAATCGAAGCCCTTCCTATTTCTATCAGCATTTGTCAATTGGAGGGACTCTTCTCTAACATCCAGGCATAACAGTCATTGAGAACCCACTCCTGGTGAGGAAAGAGCCAGCTGTGTTTGTCCTACAAAAGGACAAAGATGCTTTTCACTAGCCTAGCCACAGCTCATGCTGTGTCTTGCTTGGAAAAATCTTTGCCCATGTCCAAGTCTGGGTTCACAGGGACTCTCTTGTATCCCCTTCCTTACCTCGTATGGCTGACATGATTTACCCCAGAAGTCACTTTATATTTTACAGAGTTTTTGAGGAAAAAAAAAATCTAGTAATGCTAATTAGTTAATATACAAACATTAATTAACCAATTCTCAAAAGAGATATGGCTTAAAAAAAAGTAGGCTACCTTATGCTAAACCAGTGATGAGAAAGTTCTAGATAAATAACTCAGTCTATCAAGGTCACAATTTATGTCAAAGAACTAGGAAAGATAGATTTAAAAAAAAACAAAAATGACCAAGCTGGCTGATGGCCTTACTGAGCAAAAACACAACTCCTGATGCATTTCAAACAGAGGTCTTATTTTTGTGCCCCTGTTTCCCTCGTCCAAATCTATGTAACTCCACCTCTGAACCTGCCCCTTATATTCCAGTTCGCATGGATAACCCCCCAGCAGGTCCTCATCTATATCACTTACATTGGTTTGTACGTGTTATGTAATTATGAAATATCTACCTTGGTTATTTTCCCAGACTGGTATTTAGGAAGACAGAGAGAATAGCTACCATGATTTGGGAAAGCTTCTATACTTAGATGGTAGAAAAAATAGTTGTGCTGTGTGCTAATTTGCTTCAGTCATGTCCGACCCTTTGTGACCCCATGGACTGTAGGCCTTCTGTTTCCAGAGATGAACCTCAGAGGAGCTGACCAAGAACCATCTGGACACTGTGAACAGCCTTTGGAGTTCAGTTCAGAGGCTAGAGCTAAGAAGCTATAGAAGTATATGAACAGTCTTGTAGAAGGTAACAGAAAAATTACATTCAGGTGCTTGCCCTTTTGTGCCTTTTCCATTTTCATATGCCTGTGAAATTAATCATTCTGATTTCATCAATTGGATCTTATCAGTCAAATAACAAGCACCAGTTTTTCAGAGGCCATCAAGTCCTAATTCCAGATATTCAAATGACTGTGGGGTAAGTGTTATCCTTCCCATTTTACAGAAGAGATAGGCTACGCTTTCTAGTATTCTTGGGCTTCTCTGGTGGCTCAAATGGTAAAGAATATGCCACAATTCAGGAGATCTGTTTTGATCCCTGGGTTGGTAAGATCCCCTGGAGGAGGGCATGGCAACTCACTCCAGTATCCTTGCCTGGAGAATCCTCATGGACAGAGGAGCCTGGCAGGTTACAGTCCATAGGGTTGCAAAAAGTTGGACATGACTGAGCCTATCTCTTATCCAGGGAATATTCCTGACCCTGGAATCAAACCAGTGTCTCCTGAATTGCAGGTGGATTCTTCACCAGCTGTTAAGAATTATATTTTATTTATTATATTATTATATTTGCTACCTTGCTAAGAGATGTAAACCTAGTAGACAATGTACCTTTCTTCATGGATCTTATAATACAGTAAAGATAAGCAAATATGTAGATTTATGATTTGTATTTGAGAAAGGTGTATAAAAGCAATATCTTGCTGTTATAGAAGAAATGTGGGACTTTGGGTGGAAATGGTGTGAGGGTCTAGAAAGGGTGCTCAGGAAAGGTCAGATTTTAACTTGAAGTATGAAGCATGGAAAGGACTTTTCCTTGCCAGGAGCTGGTGGCAGGGTCATCTAAGCCTGAAAGTGAAAGTCGCTTAGTCGTGTCTGACTCCTTGCGACCCAATGGACTATACAGTCCATGGGATTCTCCAGGCCAGAATACTGGAGTGGGTCGCCATGCCCTCCTCCAGGAGGTCTTCCCAACCCAGTGATCGAACCCAGGTCTACGGCATTGCAGGAGGATTCTTTACCAACTGAGGCATAAGGGAAGCCCATCTAAACCTAAGGGACAAAAAACAACATTTTTGACTCAGAAGAGATTTTGATATGTTAAAAAATTGAATATGTCCAGGTGGCTGTCAGCTTGAATGAAGAGGAAATGATGGGAAAAGATGACATGTTAGAACATGGAGGGGAAGATAAGTGAAGAAATTTTCAAGAAGTTTGGCAAGCCGAGGAAGAATGGAATAGAGACATGGGAAGGGGCTGATAATATCCCAAAGCTACCTCTGAGCCACCAGGGAAGCCCAAGAAGAGGAGGAGCCAGAATCTGAAGTCAAGTCTTCTTACACTCAAACCCATATGGTTGACCAGCTCACTTCTACACCTCCACCACTAACTCACAGCTGGATAAAGGTGGTTAGCCTAGCCTCATGATTATATGGCAGGCAAACACCATGGCGTTTAACCAGGAGAACTTGGAGTCCACAGAAGTAACATTCCAGAGTTACAAGGCTAGTCCAGATCCTTAAGAAATTGAGTGGGCAGGAAAGGGAGGGATGTGGAGAGGATGAGAGAGAGAAGAGAGAAGGGAAAAGAGACAGGAGAGAGCAGAGAATGACCCAATCATAACATCTTAGAGTAAAAACAGGCCCTTTGCTCCAACTTGACCAAAACCAAGGATTCAAAACCATCTTTTAATCTAAGAGTTTCAGGGCTTGGCCAAGATTGTACAAGTATTTTGAACATGACCAGACTAGAATCCAGTTGCTCTTATGTTTGGGGATGAACGTGAACATGTGAAAATAACAAAATATAGCAGATTTTGAAGATGCATAATGGGTTTTGTAATAATCCTTGTTAAAATGTGACTGTAGGCAAGGTGGGAATCCAGAAAGTAACTATATTTGGAATTAAGGTGGGGAAAGCTTTAATTATCTCCACTGTGAAATAATTTGCAGGTGATTTGCAAGTGTTTGAAGTACAAAGTAAACACATTTCTTCTGATACAAGTGATCTGTTGTTCCGAATGGTAGATTTTCATTGTTCTTTTTATAACAGCAAAATGTTAGCCTAACACACTGTTGAAAAGTTTAAAAAGTATTAGGTTGGCTAAAAAGTTTGTTCAGGTTCTTCTGTCCAATGTTGTGGAACAGTATCTCATTTAGGCTTTGTTACAACCACTAATACAAAGATGATTGCGCACATTTTATAGATCAATAAACTGGCCTCAGAGAATTTCCCAAATCTACGTAGTTGCCGAGTAGCAGTGCTGGTGATGGGAGCTTCCAGGTGGTGCTAGTGGTGAAGAATCTGCCTGCCGAAGAAGGAGATGTGCATTTGATCTCTGGGTCGGGAAGATCCTCTGGAGCAGGGCATGGGAACCCTTTCCAATATTCTTGCCAAGAACATCCCATGAACACAGGAGCCTGGTGGGCTACAGTCCAGGGAGCGGTCACAAAGGGTTGGACATGACTGAAGTCACAGCATGCACAGCTGGGGACAGCTAATTCTGGTTGACTCTTCAAGTCAAACATAAGTTCTCACTGGACCAGAGATATGGTTCAGTTCAGTTCAGTTGCTCAGTCATGACTCTTCAAGATCCCATGGACGACAGCATGCCAGGCCTCCCTGTCCATCATCAACTCCAGGAGTTTACTCAAATTCATGTCCATTGAGTCGGTGATGCAATCCAACCATCTCATCCTCTGTCATCCCCTTCTCCTCCTGCCTTCAATCTTTCCCAGCATCAGGGTCTTTTCAAATGAGTTAGCTCTTCGCATCAGGTGGCCTAAGGACTGGAGTTTCAGCTTCAGCATCAGTCCGTCCAATGAACACTCAGGACTGATCTCCTTTAAGATGGACTGGTTGGATCTCCTTACAGTCCAAGGGACTCTCAAGAGTCTTCAACACCACACAGTTCAAAAGCATCAATTTTTTGGCACTCAGCTTTCTTTATAGTCCAACTCTCACATCCATACATGACTACTGTAATAGGTTCTAAACACCTGAGGCTGTTGATTTCACTGGATCTCAAAAGGAAAAGGTATTTTATAACTTTGGGGGGAGCATAACTTGTAGCTTATAAGTCTCACTATGAGGAAAATAAATATAAGTTCATAGTAAGAGTCACAAATAGCATTCCCTGAATTCTCATTCATTTTATGGAATTTTCTGGCTCTTAATGTTTATTTTAAATAATCCTGATAACCAGTAGAGTTTTCACATGTGTTCTAGAACTAATTTGCTTATCATTACATAATGCTTATCTCACCAAAATTGTCTTCCTTTGTGGTTCAGGAAGGACTTTCCTGGTGGTCCAGTGGTTAAGATACCACCCTTCCAATGCAGGGGTGCAGGTGTGAACCCTGGTAGGGGAGGTAAGATCCCACATGCCACAAACAAACAAACAAAAAATGAATACAAAAAAGAAATACAAAAAAAAAAAAAAGCAGAGACATTACTTTGCCAACAAAGGTCCGTCTAGTCAAGCCTATGATTTTTCCAGTGGTCATGTATGGATGTGAGAGTTGGACTGTGAAGAAAGCTGAGCACCGAAGAATTGATGCTTTTGAACTGTGGTGTTGGAGAAGACTCTTGAGAGTCCCTTGGACTGCAAGGAGATCCAACCAGTCCATCCTAAAGGAGATCAGTCCTGGGTGTTCATTGGAGGGACTGATGCTGAAGCTGAAACTCCAATACTTTGGCCACCTGATGCAAGAGCTAACTCATTGGTAAAGACCCTGATGCTGGGAAAGATTGAAGGTGGGAGGAGAAGGGGACGACAGAGGATGAGATGGTTGGATGGCATCACCAACTCAATAGACATGAGTTTGAGTAAAGTCCCAGAGTTGACGATGGACAGGGAGGCCTGGCATGCTGCAGTTCATGGGGTCACAACGAGTCAGACATGACTGAGCGACTGAACTGAGCTGATTATTCAATCAATCCTGATTGTTAAGGATTGAAAAGCAAATAAACAAGTCCATGTGGTTAAATACTTTGGTGTGAAAATTACTGCTAAAGGTCAGGGTTGAGAGCTCTGCTACTTATGTGAGGGCCTCTGGCCTCTGTGCCATTCTCTTCCTCCTCAGCCAAAGTTATTGGCACCAATCTGCAGGCTCTTATATTTCAAAAGTCCCATAAAGATTGTAGTGAAACAACACTATCATTTTCACTATTACTTTTATTTCAGGTTTCAGATGTCAGTTCTAAAGATTTGGCTGGGAGATCCATCCGATAGGTCGATACTATACTCTTAGTTGTGGTCAATCTCCTCTAGGTTCCATCTAGATACAGGGTAGAGCTACCCTTGTTTGTCTTCCAAATGAGCCTGAGATATCAGAATGGATCCCCATGGAACTCTCCATAAGCTTGAGTAAGTGTAAAAAGTCGCTCAGTCGTGTGCAACTTTGTGACCCCATGGACTGTAGCCCACCAAGCTCCTCTGTCCATGGGATTCTCCAGGCAAGAATACTGGAGTGGGTAGCCATTCCCTTCTCCAGGGGATATTCCCAACCCAGGGATTGAACCCAGGTCTCACGCATTGCAGGCAGATTCTTTACCCTCTGAGCCACCAGGGAAGCCCCAAAGTGTGACTAGAAAAATAATATATGCTCACAATCATTTACAGAGAATTTGTTAGTATTAATAACAAGTTATTGTCTAATGCTTTGTAGTTTCCATGACAAAGAAGACAGGCAAAGTCCCGTGCTAAATCGTTTCAGTTGTGTCTGACTCTTTCGCAACATTATGGACTATAAGCCACCAGGCTGTTTGTCCATGGGATTCTCCAGGCAAGGATACTTAAGTAGATTTATTCATTAGGTTATCACTACATGCAAACTCAGGTTTGATAATGAAGAATACCCAAAGGCCATCTTAGGTCTATGACTAAAATTTTAATTTTCAGAAAGAAATGCAGACATCAATTAGTAATCAATGGTGGCATTTAGAAAGTATTTCACGTATGTCAGCAACTGCTCAATGTTTATTCATACACTTTAATTCATTTACGTTTCAAAATCCCTTGAGAGTTGGCTTTTATTAGCTAATTTACTAAATAAGATCAAGTTGAGGTGTAGAAAAGTGAATACTTCAACTTTGTAAATTAGTAGTTTAGGCCTCTAGAAGTTCTCAGCTTTAAAATTAGTGTGCCGTTTCTTTGTACATATTGTTTTTTCTTAAAAATAATACGAAACTGTACTAGATATATAAGAAAGTCAACTAATAACCATTTTTTCCCCATAATCACTTTTTTCCTAGAATAACAGATATAATTTCCTAAAAGAATAATACTGTTGCTGGTACCCAAGCATGTCCTTAGCAGGCCTATTCTGTTAGGTAATACAGTACCTAATGGCAAAGTTAGAGTACAACACAAGCCACGTGCTTTCTATATCATTCTTTAATATTGAGTGTGACTTGGAGTTTGGAGTAATGATGTCACAGGATGGGAAGGGGGCATTCCCAAAAATCAAACATTAGAAGGGCTAAGAATGGCTACTTACCATAGGAAATATTCTTCACATTGGATAAGTAGAGGCATTTGCTCCTTTTGAACAATTACAGAGCATTTTCAAAGTGCAAAATATTCTGATTGACTTCATGGACCCAGAAATGAATGTGACATGGAATTTGCATACTATTGAAAAATGATTGCAGACAATGACAAGGCACTTTGAAAGAATAAGGATAGATAAAGATAATGGTATCTAATCCAGGTAAATATTGTCAAAGAATACTTTGAAAAGGTGATGATGCTTGAGCAATGCTTAAAGGAAAAGATGGAGCCTAAGAAGGAAGAAATACCATAGGTTAAAAGGCAAGAGACCATGGCCTTGGGAGAAAATGTGGGAAACTTCCTATGGTAGAAACATAGTTGATCATGGGAAAGTCATAGAATATAAACCCAAAAGTCAGTACAACCAAGACCAGAGAGAGACTGATGAACCCTAAAGAGCTGGGGCTTCCTTCTGAATTCAACAGTATGCCACTGAAAACATTTTGAATGAAAGGGCCACATGATCCAATTTATATTATAGAAATTTGAATCTACCATGTGCTTAGTTTGGATTCTAAAAGCTGTCAGAAGATTTCATAGCAATTGTGTGTTTTTCACACTGTGACATTATTCTTATATCTTCTTCCTACGCTATTTAGACTTCAAACATCTTAGAAATAAAGAGGCAAATGGTCCTTCCAAGTCCTGGAGCACTGTTCAGAGGAAATGTGTGGGTGTGTGCTAAGACCAAGTTGCCAATAAAGATGTACATATTCTGGAGTCAAGTAGCTGTGTGGGCAGGCCACAGACATCAAACAGATGTCCTTCAGCTCTAGCACACACAAGGGCTGAGGAGTGGAGTCAAGATCCCATACTAGGTAAGAAAGGTGAGTGTTTTGTAATAAACCTGATGGAATTAAATCAGTAATCAATGTAACTTGGTGTAATTTGTTATCCAATATTTAACTCAGATGACCATTATATCTACTACTCTGGGCAAGAATCCCTTAGAAGAAATGGAGTAGCCCTCATAGTCAACAAGAGAGTCCAAAATGCAGTACTTGGATACAATCTCAAAAACAACAGAATGATCTCTGTTCATTTCCAAAGCAAACCATTCAAAATCAGAGTAATCCAAGTCTATGCCCCGAAAAGTCATGCTGAAGAAGCTGAAGTTGAATGGTTCTATGATGACCTACAAGACCTTCTAGAACTAACAACCAAAAAAAGATGTCCTTTTCGTTATAGGGGACTGGAATGCAAAAGTAGAAAGTCAAGAAATACATGGAGTAACAGGAAAATTTGGTTTTGGGGTACAAAATGAAGCAGGACAAATGCTAATAGAGTTTTGCCAAGAGAACGCACGGGTCATAGTAGCCCAATCATAGTAAACACCCTCTTCCAACAACACAAGAGAAGACTCTACACATGGATATCACCAGATGGTCAATACAGAAATCAGACTGAAAATATTCTTTGCAGTCAAAGATGGAGAGGCTCTATACAATCAGCAAAAACAAGACCAGGAGCTGACTATGGCTCAGATCATGACCAAATTCAGATATAAATTAAAGAAAGTAGGGAAAACCACTACACCATTCAGGTATGACCTAAAACAAATACCTCACAATTATATAGTGGAATTAACAAATAGATTCAAGGGATTAGATTGGATAGACAGAGTGCCTGCAGAAATATGGACAGAGGTTCATATTGTACAGGAGGCAAGGATCAAGACCATCCCCAAGAAAAAGAAATGTAAAAAGGCAAAATGGTTGTCTGAGGAGGCCTTACAAATAGCTGTGAAAAGAAGCAAAGCAAAAGGCAAAGAAGAAAAGGAAAGATATACCCATTTGAATGCAGAGTTCCAAAGAATACCAAGGGGGGATTAAAAAAAAAAAAAAAACCTTCCACAGCCATCAGTGCAAAGAAATAGAGGAAAACAATAGAATGGGAAAGACTAGAAATCTCTTTAAGAAAATTAGAGATACCGAGGTAGCATTTCATGCAAAGATGGGCACAATAAAGGACAGAAATGGTGTGGACCTAACAGAAGCAGAAGATATTAAGAAGAGGTGGCAAGAATACACAGAACTGTATAAAAAAGATCTTCATGACCAAGATAATCACAATGGTGTGATCACTCACAGCCAGACATCCTGAATGTGAAGTCAAGTGGGCCTTAGAAAGCATCACTATGAACAAAGCTAGTGGAGGTGATGGAATTCCAGTTGAGCTATTTCAAATCCTAAAATATGATGCTGTGAAAGTGCTATTCTCAATATGCCAGCAAATTTGGAAAACTGGGCAGTGGCCACAGGACTGGAAAAGGTCAGTTTACATTCCAATCCCAAAGAAAGGCAATGCCAAAGAATGCTCAAACTAATGCATTATTTCATTCATCTCACCCACTAGCAAAGTAATGCTCAAAATTCTTCAAGCCAGGCTTCCACAGTACATGAACCATGAAATTCCAGATGTTCAAGATGGATTTAGAAAAGGCAGAAGAACCAGAGATCAAATTGCCAACATCTGTTGGATCATCAAGAAAGCAAAAGAGTCCAGAAAAACATCTATCTACTTCTGCTTTATTGACTATGCCAAAGCCTTTGACTGTGTGGATCACAGCAAACTGTGGAAAATTCTTAAAGAGATGGGTATACGAGACCACCTTCCCTGCCTCCTGAGAAATCTGTATGCAGGTCAAGAAGCAGCAGTTAGACCTGGACATGAAACAACAGACTGGTTCCAAATAGGGAAATGAGTTCGGCAAGGCTTATTGCCACCCTGCTTATTTAACTTATATGCAGAGTGCATCATGAGAAATGCTGGACTGGATGAAGCACAAGCTGGAATCAAGATTGCCAGGAAAAATATTAATAACCTTAGATAGGCAGATGACCCCATACTTATGGCAGAAAGTAGAGAAGACTCAAAGAGCCTCTTGGTGAAAGTGAAACAGGAGAGTGAAATAGTTGGATTAAAACGCAACATTCAGAAAACTATGATAATGACATCTGATCCCATCACTTCATGGCAAATAGATGGGGAAACAGTGGAAACAGTGTCAGACTTTATTTTTCGGGGCTCCAAAATCACTGCAGATGGTGACTGCAGCCATGAAATTAAAAGACGCTTGCTCATTGGAAGAAAAGCCATGACCAACCTAAACAGCATATTAAAAAGCAGAGGTGTTACTTAGCCAACAAAGTTCCATCTAGTCAAAGCTATGTTTTTTCCAGTAGTCCTATATGGATGTGAGAGTTGGAGTATAAAGAAAGCTGAGCACCAAAGAAATGATGCTTTTGAACTGTGGTATTGGAGAAGACTCTTGAGAGTCCATTGGACTGCAAGGAGATCCAACCAGTCCATTCTAAAGGAATCAGTCCTGAATATTCATTGGAAGGACTGTTGTTGAAGCTGAAGCTCCAATACTTTGGCCACCTGATGCAAAAAGCCGACTCACTGGAAAAGACCCAGATGTTGGAAAAGATTGAAGGTGGGAAGAGAAGGGGACGACAGGATGAGATGGTTGGATGGCATCACCAACTCAATGGACATGAGTTTGAGCAAGCTCTGGGAGTTGGTGATGGACAGGGAAGCCTGGTGTGCTACATTCCATGAGATCACAAAGAGTCAAACACGGCTGAGCAACTGAACTGAACTGATACTCAAAATTGACTATAAAAAAAAAATTGATAAAGAACCGTTGACAAGGCCTTAAAGAACATAAGGATAACAAATTCTATCACAGTGTTTCACATTTTCCTTTGATGGAACCCTTTATACTTTATATTTTGGAGAAGGGCATGGTACCCCACTCCAGTATTCTTGCCTGGAAAATCCCATGGACAGAGGAGCCTGGTGGTTTATAGTCCATGGGTTCGCAAAGAGTAGGACATGACTAAAGAGACTTAGCTCCCACACACGCACTTTATATTTACCAGATAATATACTTAACAGTTGGGACAACCCAAACAATGAATGGAGGAAATTAAAGTATATTTAAGTGACCTAGAAGTATGACAAAATAGACTTGATTTTCTCAAAACACGTGACATAATCAGCTTTTGGTTAATTATCAAACTCTATTTTTTAAAATGCAGCAATATTTTCTTTTTTTTTGTTGTTTTTGTTTTTTGTTTTTTCTAATTTTATTTTATTTTTAAACTTTACATAATTGTATTAGTTTTGCCAAATATCAAAATGAATCCGCCACAGGCACACACGTGTTCCCCATCCCGAACCCTCCTCCCTCCCCCCTCCCCATACCCTCCCCCTGAAAGCAAAACCCTCATCTTAGCTTTTTAGTGTGCTAATCCATCTTTAGGAGGTATCATTGTATCTGTGGAATACAGCTGAAGGATGAAGTGTCTTAATCCTCTGCATTCCTTCCTTTGACTAATGTCAGAAGTACAATGCAATGTAGGCAAATACCACCTTATATTGAAAGAGGATGTTATCTAGGACTCTCATAGCTAGAGAGGAGAAGTCATTGCCTGCTTCAAAATTTCAAAGGGCAGACTGACTCTCCTGTTAGGGGCTAATGCAGCCAGTGACTTTATGTTGAAGTCAGTGCTCATTTACCATTCTGAAAAGCCCAGGGCCCTTAAGAATTATACTAAATCAACTCTGTCCATGCCCTGTAAGTGGAAAAACAAAGTCTGGAGGACAGCACATATGTTCATATGATTTACCAAGTATTTTAACCCCACTGTGAGACTGACTGCTCAGGAATAAAGAGTCCCTTCAAAACGACACCATTTATTTACAATTAATCTGGTCATCCAAGGGCTTTGATTGATACATAGAATGAGATTAATGTTTACTTCATGTCTGCTAACACAACATCCTTTCCACATCCTATGGATCAAGGAGCGATTTCAACTTTCAAGTCTATTTGTAAAGTTTAAAAATAAAATTAAATTTAAAAAAAAAGATACAGGCAAAAAGAAAAAAAAAATAAGAAATACATTTTGTAAGGCTATAGCTACCATAGTGACCCTTATGATGGGTCTGGGGAAAGTAAGTTGAAAACCTTTTGGAAAGGATTCATCATTCTACATGCCATGACAAATGTTTGTGGTTCATGGGACTAGGTCAAAATATCAACATTATTAGAAGTTTGGAAGAAGTTGATTTCAGCCCTCGTGGATGACTTTGAGGGGTTCAAGACTTCATTGGAGGAAGTAACTGTTGATATGCCAAACACAGTAAGAGAACTAGAATCAGAATTAAAGCCTGAAGATATTGGCTGTAATTTCATGATAAGACTTGCTGCTGCTGCTAAGTCGCATCAGTCGTGTCCGACTCTATGCGACCCCATAGACAGCAGCCCACCAGGCTCCCCCATCCCTGGGATTCTCCAGGCAAGAACACTGGAGTGGGTTGCCATTTCCTTCTCCAGCGCAGGAAAGTGAAAAGTGAAAGTGAAGTCACTCAGTTGTATCCGACTCGTAGCGACCCCATGGACTGCAGCCTCCATCCATGGGATTCTCCAGGCAAGAGTACTGGAGTAGGTTGCCATTGCCTTCTCCAGGAGTTGCTTAGAGATGGGCAAAGAAAGTGATTTCTTGAGATAGAATCTATTCCTGGTGAAGATGGTATGAACACTGTTGAAATGACAACGAAGGATTTAGTTGATAAAAGAAACTTAGTTGATAAAGCAGTGACAGGGTTTGAGAGGACTGACTCTAATTTTGAAAGAAGTTGTACTGTCAGTAAAACACTATTAAAGTGCATTTCATGCTAAAGAGAAACCACTTGCAAAAGGCACAGTTAATTAATGTGGCAAATTTCATTGCTGTCTTATTTTAAGAAACTGTCACAGTCACCCAACTTTCAGCAACCACCATTCTGATCAATCAACAGTCATCAACATTAAGGAAAGACCCTCTACCAACAAAAAGATTAGGACTCTTAGGACTCACTAAAGGCACAGATGATGATTAGTATTTTTTAGCAATAAAGTATTTGTAATTAAGATATGTACTTTTTTTACACAAAGTGGCATTGAACATTTAATAGACTATCAGATCAGATCAGATCAGATCAGTCGCTCAGTCGTGTCCGACTCTTTGCGACCCCATGAACCGCAGCACGCCAGGCCTCCCTGTCCATCACCAACTCCCGGAGTTCACCCAGACTCATGTCCACTGAGTCGGTGATGCCATCCAGCCATCTCATCCTCTGTTGTCCCCTTCTCCTCCTGCCCCCAATCCCTCCCAGCATCAGAGTCTTTTCCAATGAGTCAACTCTTTGCATGAGGTGGCCAAAGTACTGGAGTTTCCGCTTTAGCATCATTCCTTCCAAAGAACACCCAGGGCTGATCTCCTTCAGAATGGACTGGCTGGATCTCCTTGCAGTCCAAGGGACTCTCAAGAGTCTTCTCCAACACCACAGTTGAAAAGCATCGATTCTTAGGCTCTCAGCCTTCTTCACAGTCCAACTCTCACATCCATACATGACCACAGGAAAAACCATAGCCTGGACTAGACGAACCTTTGTTGGCAATATGCTATCTAGGTTGGTCATAACTTTCCTTCCAAGGAGTAAGCATCTTTTAATTTCATGTCTGCAGTCACCTTTTGTATGCATTAGGAAACCAAAAACTCCGTGTGACTTGCTTTATTACAACATTTCCTTTATTATACTGATTTGGAACCAAACCACGATATCTTTGAGACACACCTATATTGTACCATAGCCCCATCTTGGACTTCACTTGGTACTAACCTGCTGTATAAGTTTGGGCTGTCACTACCTGGCCCTAGTTAAGGGAGTTGACCTAAAGGAGTGGTTCTTTGGCTCCAGACCATTATCATTATCATCATTTTAGAACTTGTTAAAAATGCAAATTATTGGTCCCCACCTAAACCCACTGAATTAGAAAATAGGGGAGTGGGCCCCAGAAATCTATATCTGAACAAGGCCTCTTATGTGTATGTTATATACACTAAAACTAAGAACCACTGCACTAGATTTTCTGCAAAGTGTTCTCAGCATGAAGATTCTCTGGTGACACAAGTTACTTTACAAAATAGTTAAGTTCCTGGCCCTCTATCTGCAGGTACTCGTCTAGCATCTATGTAGCTCCAATGACTTCAACTAGGAGAGTTACTCATGAGAAAGTATTATGAGTCAAATATTAAGAAGTTGTATGTATTAGAGGAGAAGGCAATGGCACCCCACTCCAGTACTCTTGCCTGGAAAATCCCATGGATGGAGGAGCCAGAGTCGGACACAACTGAGCAACTTCCCTTTCACTTTTCACTTTCCTGCATTGGAGAAGGAAATGGCAACCCACTCCAGTGTTCTTGCCTGGAGAGTCCCAGGGATGGGGGAGTCTGGTGGGCTGCCGTCTCTGGGGTCGCACAGAGTCCGACATGACTGAAGTGACTTAGCAGCAGTGGTAGCAATGTATTAGAGGAGGTTATTAATATTTTAGATTTAGAATTATGTTGTTTGGAAGGCATAAAAAATGAGAGACATAGTCTCACAAAAAAAATCAAAGGTTAAAAAATACAACATATTATTAATTAAGGAATCAATCACAGACTTGAGATACTGGGATAGGAGAGTAAGGAAAAAATCTGATCAACTAATTTACTCCAACTGTTTCATTTTGTTAATAAGAAATCTGAAGCACAGATAAGAGAAATAAATTGTCTCAAGAGTCAGTTAGTGAAAAGACAAAAACATTCCGAATCTTCACGTAGTAGGTGATTTGAAATATTTGCCAAACTGTATCAAATGCATTAATCGAATAGAGGTAAGACAAATTAGTTTCTATATGTACACGATTCTGCGGTCTTCACTGAGCTTTATATGGATATAGCTTTAAAACATTCATGTAAGAATATATTTACTATGTCATTGCCTAGAGACATTTTTGGAACTTCAAGGACTAACTTTCAACTCAAAATTATCTGGAAATGAGTCATGGTTGATCTATTCCATCATATCTTGACTTTTCATTATACCATGAATCAGAAATTTGATCTCACATCTTTCTACATGGTTGCATCTTATGTAACCTTAGCTACAGCTAATAGCAGATGTGGCCTCATGCCTGAAAACAAAGCAAAACAACAAAAACAGAGGTTTCCAATGATTATCATATATAGTTCCATTTAATTTCTCATAAAAATGTTACTGAAAGATGACACAGTTAACCTGTAATCAGTTTGGTATGGTGCTGAAATATGATTTAAAAATAAAACATCTTTGAAAATGTTTAGTCATTGAGGTAAACAGCATGGATTACATGCCATGTGATTTAATAAGGCCAAATAGTCTTTTCTAATGTACACCAATTTTAAAAAACTCATTCAATATACAGTTTTCACTTAGGATGAGTATGGTCAAGGTGCCACACCTTGAGAATATAAAGATGAGTAAGACAATATCCATGTCTCAAGGAATTCATAGTCCAAGACATCAGGAAAACATATTATCATTGTAATAAAATTACTTTTTAAATCTAATTATATATAGAGTTCATCCATTCATTTCAGTGACTAAATCTATGATAATTTAATTCAGAATTTTTAAGGTGAGGTAAATTACGAATAGTTGTAGCATCACTGCATATTTAAGCAAACCATAATTAGGATCAAGGACCAATTAATGTTTGAATTGTTCTGATATTTCAGGTAGATAATTCATTATACTAACATTATTTCACTTCTTTTGCAACAAATGTATAACATAAATATTACCTATGTTTTGAAGATAAGGAAATGGAAGGCGAGAACTTTTAATGACCTTTTAAAGGCACATATCTAGTCAATGAGCGATACAGGATTCATAGCCAGGTCAAATCCTGAGTGAACGTTTTTTCTACATAATGAGAATACTGTGTTTTTAGGGCAAAAGAAAGAAACAGAGCAATGGTGATGAAAAGAGAAAGAAAGAGAATGTGGACATGAAGTCCTTCATATATAGGGAAAAGCAAGTGATTTAGTCAATCTGATAACCCAATAAATATGTGGCAACCTAGATATCACCAAATTTCCAAGAACAGGAGTTTTAGCCAATATAGGAATAAAAAATGAACTATTTTTTATTCTCTTCTATTACTTTTGTAGCCTCAAGTCATCTGGAATATATTATTTTTATATTATATTACTTTAATTTTAATAATTGTTTAAAAATGATGCCCCAGAGAACAGGATAGCCATGGGAAGTAGTGAGCCCCACTATCCACAGAACCAATTTTCAGACTCTAAATAAAGTTGGAATGTTATTAGTGTAATCTACTATTGAAAAAGGATAGAATAATTTATCACTTGCACACACTGGCTCTTAGTAACCATAATGATGAATTTTGTAACACCTCCTTAGAGGAATCTTACTCTTTGTCAGTTCAAAATTATTCTTCCCTTAATGTCTCTTTCCCAACAGAGAACCCCTAGGAGCATATATGGAGAATCACAACTATAGCCACAGAAAGAATGGTAACATTTTATTCTTTCCAATAAGATGAAATCCAATTATTTTTAATTTTAGAAAGATGATGTTTTTTGGAAGACTGACATCTTTGCCATCCTTGCAATTAATGTTGCCACAGTGCATTATTGCTTTTTGATACCTTTGAGCACTATGTCCCTCTCTGGCTTAAAAATTCACTAAAACCTTCTTAGTATGGGATAAAAATTTCGCTACATTTTGGTACTTGTTTGCCTCTTGCAATATCATATCCTTGCTCACATCCATCTTTGCCCTGCATTTATTTCCTACCTATTCTCAAAAACAAAACAAGACCAAAAAAAAAGAAAACAAAAAACCAAACTATTTGTTCTCATATCTCCATAAATGTTGTATTGTATTGGTCCTAGGGCCCAGAACACTATTCATTTATTCATTCACATTTCTGACATTGTGAATTTCTCCATCAAAATCAAGGTCAAAAGTTGCAACTTTTGTGCAAATGTCTTCCAGCAGAATGGGTACTTACTGCCATGGTATCTTAGTTGTTATAACACCCGCCAAACGTTTTCAAAGTATTTTATCACTTGTTCAAGCTCCTGAGCTTAGGGACCATGCTGTAGTCTTCTCCACAGCCCTAGGATTGCAGGCGGAATTGGAAAACACATCTTTGTCATCTGCTCTAATAGAATAAAAACTTATATGAAACACAACAGAAAGCAAAAAGCAAAAGTCTGGAAGCTATGAGATTTTTTTTCATTTATTGAGATGGAAACAGAACAAAATTATCCTAACAGAAAGTACTCACTATGTGTCCAGAACCATGCTAAGTGCTTTATATATCTATGTGGACATAATTAATCTTCACATCAGCTTCATCAGGAAGACAGTATTATACCATTTTAATACTGTATTATGTTAAGTAGTTAAGAGGTTAAGTAACTTACTTAAGGTCACTCATTTGGAACACAGGAAGTTGATATGAACCCGGTTTTTGAAATCAAACACCACACTCTGTTACTTTTCAAAGGCCCCAGGAAAAGGATCTAGTAGTTTAGAAGTAGGCATTCACTTGGTTGCACTTGCTATAGTATTAGCTAGAAAATGGTGAGCTGGGGATAGATCAAAGGATAAAGGAATATACAGATTCTGGTCCTAAATATATTACCAATTATCAGTGAAGCCAAGGTCTCCCAGTTAAAATTTCTGTGATCCTTTCATAACGTCCCAGGGTTTCAATTTCCTCATATCTGAGAAGGAACTAATCACAGACTTCATCTCCTGGGACTGGTTTGAAGACAAATTTAGACAACACTCATGAAAGGCTAACCACGGAATCTGCCACCAAAAAACGTAGAGTTCAAACCAAACAACCGAAAACGCTGGCCCGCCCCCTGCTGATTTTTGTCTGCACTGCCGCGTTTGACTGGGCAGGAGTTCACAGGGCAACCATGGCGACAGAGGGGAGATGCAGTGAACTGCGAAAAAGTGGAAGGCGAGGCGTTGTGCTCTCTATTCTTACAGGCCTTTTTTAATAAAAAATAACTTGAGTACCAAGCCCGTGTGAGGCAGTCCTACGAATTCCTTGTAGACTCTCTGTATTACCTCTTTCCAAGGCCGTCTCTCAGACGTCATATTAGCCCAGTGATTCACATCCTGTGACTCAGGATGCTGTGTGAGCACTTTGTTCGGAACATGGACGAGACCCCTGAAATCTGACCCTGATCTCAATTTCTTCTGCTCCTGCAGGGAAGGCAATCAGGTACTGAATTCTTGAATCACAATCTTAGATATTTTCTCTAAGCTTAAGATTTTTTTCTTCCCCGCTAAACTCTCATCTATTATATTCAATGCTTTTTCCTCTACAAAAGCCTAGCCAAGCAAGAGCTTTAAATTATGCACAACCCAGCAACAGGAAAATGAAAGCAAGCGAAAGACACTTCCCTGACACACTCATCCTCTGCTCCTATGACACAGGCCTTAGGTCGGAACCATACAGAACCTTTTGCGCCTTTTCGCCTTCCCTTCCCTGAGTAAAGGCTCCTAATTAGAACTTTCTTATTGGATTAAGAGAAAGAAATCCCTCTGTGGCCACCAAAGTCAGGATACTGGTGGCCTTTCAACATTCCCTAAAGAGTAAATTTAATACAAGCTAAATTTACTATATCTTCCCCACAGCTTATGAAAACATGTTAAGCTGACTGTTTTACTGTGTGAGAAGGAAATACTTATACTAGGAGACAGATTTAGAGAAAATGGTTTGTTTTTACATAGTCAAGTAATATTCAACGTCTTAGTCTATGTAACAGTGACTCAAATTCCCTTGATGCTTTCCTACCGTGTCCTGAGTCTTCCCTCCCTAAAGCAAACTGAAAGTACAACTAAAAACAAATCAAATATTTATCAACCTAAAGATCTCCTCTCTTGTCCCCAGGGAATAACCACAGGGAGAAATGAAATAACGTATTTTTAGAAACTACTCAATATACAATACAGTAACACATTTGTAGTCCATCTTGGATATATACCAATAAGAGGTAGAGATGTTGTACCTATTTTTTTTTTCCTTTTCAGAGTCTTTTCCATTATAGGAATGTTTATTAAGCATGATGCTCATCAGCTATGACAGTAAAACTGCTGTTGGTAATTATTCAAAAATCTCAGAGAACAGGACAGTTTCCTGAAGATGGAAGATGAGGAAAAGTGAATTTGTAAGTTTATCACCAACTCTACAACACAATTCTATAATGGATTATTATGCAGAGTTTGTAAAGATTAAAAAAAAATTAGTGATTATTAGAAGCCTACATGGGTTTATAAGAAATTGTGTCAACAAAATTTCATTTTAATCAGATTGCCTTAGGTGTTATTTTAAAGACAGTAAGTCTCAACTGAGGCAGATCCTTACTAATAGAATGAAAGCATGTAGAACATAGGATGTATCGTTAGATGGCTTTAAAGTTTAAGCACAGACCACAGATAACATGAATCATTGCTTCAGTGCCAAACTAGAAGGAGACTTCCGGCAGGTTGTTGAACTCCATCCTGTTCAACACTTTAGGTAAAAATGCAAAAGATATAGAAGACAGAAGACTCACTATTAAACTCATTGATGATACTGAGCAAAGTGGCTAAGCTAATTAGGTTGGATCACCGATTCAAGGTTTAAAAAGGCATCATTGGGAAAGAGCTAATTAGGTGTCATTTAGTTAATTTTTTAAGTGCCTACCATATGTAAGGCACAGTGGAACACACACAGGTCTCTCTCAATGTCTGCCAATCTTTTACAATTGGAATTATACAAATTATTAGCTAAAAATACTAATTTTGGTATGCCATTCTAGAAACCCTAAATGAGAATAATTTCTGTAGGCAGTTATAGGAAAGCTACTGCTCTTTTAAAGCATTTCAGGTAATTTTTATCATGGTAAAGATTTGTGGTAATACTGTTCTATGGAAAATAGTTGTTAACCTCAAGAAATTTGCAGAGGGGAAGAGATGTAACTCATAAAATATTTGTGAAAGTTTTGCGTATATTAAATGGCTATACACATTACACATTAAATTGGCATACACATTAAAAAGTCAGAATACAGAAAGGATTCTAAACGTTAAAAAGTGATTTTTCTTGGAGATGTTAACAAAGACAAAATTGCAACTGCTACTTAAATCTTTTATTTTTAAAAAATTTATCCCCATATCGATTTTAAAGGTAAATGAAAGTGGCTGATGTCACACTTCAGGTGGGAGACTGTGTCCTTTTAATGTTCATCTCAGTGGTTTTTCTTTTAACCTAAATATGTGGTTAAAGGATATACTCATTTATTGAACCAAAACCAAAAGTAAAGGTAGTCCAGATGATCTGAGACACATCAGTTACACTTTACTACAACTGTGAAATCTGTGTGAACATAGGAAAATTTGGATAAAAAGGCCAGGTGGTCAATGAACGGAGAAGGCAATGGCACCCCACTCCAGTACTCTTGCCTGGAGAGTCCCATGGACGGGGGAGACTGGTAGGCTGCAGTCCATGGGGTCTCTAGGAGTCGGACACGACTGAGCGACTTCACTTTCACTTTCCACTTTCATGGATTGGAGAAGGACATGGCAACCCACTCCAGTGTTCTTGCCTGGAGAACCCCAGGGACGGCGGAGCCTGGTGGGCTGCTGTCTGTGGGGTCGCACAGAGTTGGACACGATGAAGCGACTTCGTAGTAGTAGGTCAATGAAATCAGATAAAATGACATGAAACTATCATTCTTGTGCACAAGATGACACTCATCTGAAGTCTGAAAATGGAGATACACCCAAGTCGGTGAGTCTGTAAAGTGGTATGGCATTTCCTGTTCTCCTTGGCTGATTAACTTTATTTCTCAAGTCCTGAGCTACAGACTCAGGACTTCCTTGGGTATTCTCGGTCAATCCTCTGAATCAAGGACAGGATCAGTCATCAGATTCAGCAGGTCTGACTGAGCCTGCTAAGACTGCTGTTAACACAAAATCTCCTCCCTCTAGAGTCAGGACTGTTATTTGGATTTACCCAGCAACCATCTTCAATCCAATCCCTGTAAATCAAAAGCCCAGAGTGTGAGGTAGCATTGGGCACATGGTTTTCTTTTGTGTAAGGGAAATATGGTTTTTACATTGTTATTACAGTCAAGAAGCATAAAAAAGGAGGCAGAAAACGGTGATAATAGGGGAGGAACAAAAGAAGAAAAAGTAGTCGTTATGATGAAAAAATACAGATTGGAAATTTTCAGCCCCAAACTAAGGAAAACCATGCATATAAGATGTAGTCAGTGTTGTCGGGTATTTGAAAAGATAACAGGATAAAATGGTCTGACAATCTTTTTAACCAAAATATGTAAGACAGTTAAGTAGTTCTAAATGACACATTTATTTAGAATTATTAAGCACCATCTTATTACTTGAGTTTTCAATAAGACAGTTTACAATCACTTTGAGAATGCTCTGTACACATTTAAGGATGCATTTTGGATCACTGCATAGAGAGAAGAGTGGGATGGTTTTATGAATTATTGTTTCTAATTAAATAATAATGATGCCACTAAATATTATTATAAAAGCAAATATATAAACCTATTCATAAATAAACATTACCTTGGAAAAGCAGCCTAGAAAAGTAGAAAGTTTACATTGCCACACCAGCTCAGTCACAGCTTCAACTGACACAACAGAAGTATAATAATTTTTTTATTAAAGTAGGGAGTAAACGGAAGAATATGTTCTCGGAAAAGAGCGCAGGCCGTCTGCCCCTGAAGGCATATACCGGAAGGCAGCAGCACTGAGACGTCCTCAGTCTCTGAAGCAACTGAAGACGGTCCAAAAATATCCTGCTGCTTAAACACGTTGATTTTTTTTTTTAACCTGGTGTGATTTATGCAGAGAATCATCAAAAGTCTAATTTACATACATTTAAAGGACACTGTGGAAAATTATTAACCAAACACATTACAATGCAGAGAGCGGATGTTGGCTGAGGATTTTTAGATCCTTAAATGGAAAACTAGGAGGTTAAATAAGTATCTTGGGTTGATAGGAGAAAATGGAAAACAAGAAAGAAGAAAGGAGGGAGGGAGGATGGGAGGGAGAAACCAGAGAAAGCGTGTGTTTGGGGGGTGCTTTCATTGGGATGCTTCATATCCAAGTGTTGTGAGTCGCTCAGTCGTGCCTGGCTTCTTTGCGACCCCATCGACTGCAGCCCACCAGGCTCCTCTGTCCATGAGATTTTCCAGGCAAGGATACTGGAGTGGGTTGCCATTTCCTCCTCCATCGTATCCTAAAGTCATGTGAAATAATGAGTTCTTTATTCCTTTTTCTCTATTTTTTATGAGTGAATATGCATGTTGCTTACTATCCATCATCTTGAAATATGTTAAAATGATTACAGTACTGTGTGCATGCTGTAACATGTATCACCGAGCTCTAGTTTAGAGAGTTACAAGGAGAGGAATGCTGGCCTGAGAAATCACACTAAATTCCAATCAAGACTGCACTTCCCATCACTGATGCATCACGGGGGAAACCTCAAATGAAAAGTCATAGATAAATCACACATTTTTAAATAACTT
Source organism: Bos indicus x Bos taurus (assembly GCF_003369695.1). NCBI lineage: Eukaryota > Metazoa > Chordata > Mammalia > Artiodactyla > Bovidae > Bos > Bos indicus x Bos taurus. The sequence goes on from NC_040104.1 coordinate 37,128,436, forward strand.
ACAGGAATACCTAATTTAGTGGAAATTTTCTGGAGGTTTGAATATTCAAGGTCATTACCTGTTATATTGAAACTCTTTTAATATACTTTTTATATTTCCTCACAATGACTTAGGAGTTGACTCTTGATGAACGGAATCATTTTGTTCTACTTGATTATACTTCAAGGACAATAAATAGAATAAGACATATGGATTTGGGTTTCAAACAAGTGGAGCATTACTTGATAACTTCTTGAAATTAAATCAGGAATCATTCACTTATGTTTGTATTCTTCCTTCAAGCTATAGATAACTTCCTTAGAAGGAAAATTCTCAAAACAATATCTTTCCGCTATTTGTTTTAAAAGAATGCACACAGAGAGTTACTAGTTAATACTGGCTGAGTGTCCCAGTAAATGAGTTAAAGAACAGAATGGGTAAGATGGGGGGCTGCCTAGGAGACTGGATTCAAGACCTAGAAAGCAAATGCACACGCTTGATCATAACCAAGATGTTCTCTAGATAGCACCATTGTTCAATTGTAATTGACAGTTTTAATCTAATTACCCATCATTGGACTTCTTGGATTTTTTGTCTTTTCACTCAGAATAGAATGCAGTTAAGACAAATGCTAGTTTAGCAAGATCTCCCCTACCTGTTCCCAGTTCTTCCAAATTGCAAATAATCACCTGTAATACTTATTTGCCGGAGAAGGAAATGGCACCCCACTCCAGTACTCTTGCCCAGAAAATCCCATGGATGGGGGAGCCTGGTGGGCTGCCGTCTATGGGGTGGCACAGAGTCGGACACAACTGAGCGCGTTCACTTTCACTTTTCACTTTCATGCTTTGGAGAAGGCAATGGCAACCCACTCCAGTGTTCTTGCCTGGAGAATCCCAGGGACAGGGGAGCCTGGTGGACTGCCGTCTATGGGGTCGCACAGAGTCGGACACGACTGAGGTGACTTGGCAGCAGCAGCAGCAATACTTATTTGCATAGTACCTTCACATTCCTGTATATATTTGAAGAATTCCATTTCCCGAAGGCAAACCCTCAGTCACAACCTATCCAAAGAATTATTTCCGGCTAACAGCTAGGCCTCCTATAATAATGCCAGTGCTGATCTAAAGTACAGAGAGAGCTAAGAGCTAAACTAAAAAGGACTAAGGAAATAAAGCATGGGCTGTTGTAGCCTTTATAACTGACAGGCTAGATGCGTCTTAAAAAGTTATAGGAAATGACACCTAATAGCCGTATTTTGATAGAAAACAGTGGCATACATTGAAATGCATATATATTTGTCTTTTATCCTATTCTATGTTTATATTCAAAAATATAAGAATGTTTTCTCAAGCATAAATGTGTAGATATATTAACCTATTTTTATATACAAGCTAGTCAAAATACAATGTAAATACCCTACAGAAACATGTCATTTTATTGCTTCTTTATAAAGTATTTTCTTTATTCAAGTATCATTATACTTCAACATGTATAATGTATGCATTAATAAATATAAGAAAAATAACATAAGTACATTTTTAAGATATATGCATATAAGAAGCAAAAATGTAAGGCAAAAGATTATATATATATATATATATATATATATATATATATATAGGTCACATCAGTTTAGAAGAATCAAGCATAAAGTGAATAAAATTGTATTATAACTGGAGGACTGATTTAGAAGCAGAAAATACTATTAAAGGAAGCTTTCACAAAACCAACACCCTTTTGCAACATAATAGAAAATTAGCAAATACCCTGTCCATCAATTTGGAAGGCTTGGCTAATATTAAAATTACTTCTCATCACCACTAGGTGGCTCACTCTCTGTATTTATGTCTCAGCAGAGATGTCTCTGTGGCCCCTGGAGGTTAGAGGCAATGAGATTCTCACTAGAGAGAACAGAAAGGAGAAAAAAAGGATCTCTTCAAAGCAAACTTAAAGTTTTGACAAGGAAATAATCTGGGCTACCCGCCCCCATAAATTTCCATCGGAATTAACTTTACATAACAGAGTAATTAGAAGAGTTGTTCTTAGACTAGAGACATTTAGAAAGCCAGATGGAAACCTAATAACGAGTCTACACCCATGTCCAGATATTCTCATATACTTTTCAAATACATTCAAACTCTGAGGAAGATACCCAGCAGGAAAAAAGGAGTGAGAGAGAGAACGAAAAGTACCACTTTAAAGTTTAAAAAAATCACATTATTTACTTTTAATTGTATTTGAAATATGAGTGGAAGAAAAGTTAAGAATTGGGGAAATAAAAATAAGCCAAGATAGGAAATTTAACATGGAGAGGAAATTCACTTTCCTAGCTTTGCAAGATGGCTCTTTGCAATGAATTTCTCCATCGAACGGCATTTTAGCAGAGAGAATATAATAGGACGGTAGCCACAGTAGCTTGTAACACCATCCAAAGTATTGCTATAAAAAGCTTTACCATCTGGATCCTAATTCTATTCAATATTGAAACTGTAGAGCATTTTCTTCTCCTCATTCTAATTTACAGCTATCACTCTGTGCAGCCCTGAAGGGTACATACAATATGCCATTGTTAGAGCTAGTGTATAATCCAAGGCAATTTGGAGAAAATCAGCTTGTGCATATAACTATGTGGTCTTCTTGCTATTTAGCACCTGTTTGCATTTCATGAAAGCTTATAAGTTTTGCTTGTATTTCTTTTCCCTTCTCTTTATTTTGCCTTGGTCAGTATAGGGCTGCAAAGTCATCATGCATGTTTAGAAATGTCTGTGGACAGCACCATCCACTGTACCCCACTGACTGCTGAGAACTGAAATGCATGGGATGTGACAGCACTGAACATTCACCTGCTTCTTTGAATTAATCTATAGTGTTCATCTGGCCTTTATTTTTGAAAATCTCCCAAGACACTGATTCACCAGGCTACCCAGGAAAGGCTATCAGATACAGAGGAGGAAAAAAGTGTTTTAAAATTAAGAAGCTTCATGACGAGGAGCCAGCAGTGACAGAGGATCATCACCTCTGGCTCCAAATAAAATGAAATTGATTCCCTCTCAGCAGAGACAGCTCTGAATGGTGATCCATAATGTGCAAGCAACTGGCTAACTCTTTACCTGCCTCACAAGGCTATGTGAGAAAGGAGGTGGGCTGGGGAAAACCAAGAATGAAAAAAGATATCTCAACAACTGATTTAAATTACCTTTCACCTTCTCAGAAGGCCTGGTTAAGATCCCATCTTTGGATCTCTTACGTTGCTTGTTGAATTGGGCATCGCTGGCAAAAGAAAAACAAAAAGAGAGGGTTCTCTTCCTCCCTCCAAGATTCCATTCCAAGGACACACCACTCACATGACCTGAAAAAATGTATATATATGTGTGTCCTTCACACCCTTGCTGCTTCTGATCGCCTGACTTTCCCAGGGTAATAGCAATACCTTGGGCTGAGCCATCCACCGCCAGAAGCAGCATGGAAAAGGTAACATGACGGGTTTATTCCAAGTTTGAATATGAGTCCAAGAGTGAAGTAGCAAAAGTAAAGTCCTGCTTTCCTGGTGCATTTGTTACTTGATAGCACCTTGTAGGATCTATTTTCCCAAATTACTTTAAGAGCAGTCAATGTAAACACCATCAATATTATGGGAGCCGAAAACAATGACAGGAAAGATATTGAAGTATTTGTCACAAGCTAAAAATCTCTGTTGAGCACTTCAGAGGAATCAGTTGCCTTAAACATTAATGACAGGTGAAGAAGGCGATTCTGTTTCCCCTCTGCCTTCAAAAGAAGCAGCAGATAGTCTCAAACGTGTTTTGTGTGTTTTTGCTTGGTAGGCTTTGGGTTTGGGGGGGGGGTGTTTTTGTTTCATGGAGTGGTTTGTTAGTTTGGATTTTTCTCAAAGGATTATCAAAGGAAAGTATTTGGCTGGCCAAGCTTGAAAATTCCTGAGCCCACATGGGATCTTTACTTTCAAGCATAAACTTAGGTCTGCCTAAAGTCATGCGCCATGCTCCCATATAAAAAATGAGGCCATCCACATTAAGACAGACATGACATCAAGACATGAGGTAGCTTAGTAGCACTTTCCAGAGGGTAATAAAACAGAGACAAACTTTTATAAGTGCAGAATACAAAGCACTGTGAAAACAGTCACAAAACCTCACATTCTCTAATTTTCTGCTTATACACAAACTCCTTTCAAACCTCACTTTTGAACTCAATGATAACTCAGAGGTATTGTGAGCCTTCTTTGCATATAGGATGCCTGTCTCCTAAAAAACATTTTCCTTATGGTTGTTTCAACTCAGTTGCCCAAATTATGGCTCATATTCTCTCACAAAACTTCCTGTGGGATGATGTGCATGAAACTAGTAAAATGAATATTAAGGGATGGAGATGTTGAAATTTTTCTGTTAGTTTTTTTTGTTGTTGTTAAGAATTTTGGCTAACAAAACAAGTCAAGAAATGTTAAGATCAATAACCTACAGATGAATATCACTAAGATGAGGGTATTCAAATCAAGATACCACAGTCGGGTTTGAAGTTTTACAAAGATAGATCTGTTAGGTTTAGAATGCTCTCCTAGAACCTGAGCTCATTTTAGGAGAAGAAATCTCCTCCAGTTAATTGTTTACCTTGTCAAATAATTAATTTCCCCAGCTTATCACAACAGACAGATTTATCTCAACCCAAAACTCTGGGCTTCAAAGCCGCATTACCCCAATATGTATAAGAGCTCAGAAAGATGAAAAGACATTTGCTTCCTGCCTTTCTCTCACAAATACAGCAATTTGCATGAATATTAAACTTCTGTGATTCAGCAACTTTCACTCCTGTCTACATCACTGAATGTTAAATGCCGGGGAAGAGTTTGAATCACTTGGCTTTTATTTTTGAAGACTAAAGTATGTTTTTCACAGCCAGAAAAGAGAATAAAGGTTTTTAAATCACACATGCAAAGTTGCATAACAACAGTCAACTAACTCAAAAGGTGAGAAATGCTCACGTGCTCAATGTACATTGAGTTCCATATTTGCAGAATATCCTGCAAGGGTGGGGAGACAGTAGAGTTACCATCTGCATCCAAACTTTAATCAGCAAAACCACTCCTGAACTATCAAGCCTTTACCGTGCTGCTTCCCCTAGTGAAACAGTCTCAGAGTAAATGCTGTGATTGAGAACGTTTTGTAAAAGAAGAAATTGCAAGCGCCTACCTGAACGCGGTGGTGAGGTCGCTGGCACATTAGGAGAGATGACTAGGAAGCGGGCTTACCTTCTGCAGGGAGCAGCCTCCTCCCCGGGCTGCCTGGCTTTTGGAAGAGGGTGTCCTCTTGCCAGGAGCTGGGGAAGCAGCAGGGAAGAAATAGCTGTCACTAGTTGTGACAGCGGCGTGTCACCGGGTCCCTCGGAAACTGGGCTCCAGGGTCCTCTAACAAACCAGCCAGTAGCCGCTGGTCCCCAGCCTAGGATGCCGGGACTGCAGTTACTAACGCCGCCTCACTTGAGGGGAAAGCGCTGCTGCGTGTGTGTGTGTGTGTGTGTGTGTGAGAGCACTAACTGCCAGCTCCAGGCTGAGCCACTGTGTTCTGCATACTCAAAATGCTCCTGCAGGGAGGAGGCTCCTCTACCAGGACCCCATCCTCCCCTGCCGGCTTGAGGAATCACTCCACTGACCTTGCTGCTGGGGATGCTGGATGAACTACTCACTCATCAATAGATTTAACAATCCATCAAATAAAGGAGATGGGATCAAGTCTTAGAGACGGGTTCTTTCCTCATAAACACTGAGATTAATAACAAAAAAGATATCTCTATTCAACATTTTAGAGTTGATTTTTGTTTTCCCCTTCAAGCTCCTGTGTTTTGAGCGTAAAGTCTAATGGATGAGTTCACACGTTAAAAAACTTTTTTAAAAAAAAGTTTAAAAATCAAAAAAAAAAAAAAAAAAACCACTTTCCAAGTTGTTTCCCTAAGCAGGATTAGGCTCTTACCTAGAAGGCAATTCAAAATATTTATCACACAGAGACCTATCAGATGCACTTGGATTTGTAAAAAACCAAATCATGATGGTTAAAACTAATAAAGTACTTTCAAACTCAGGGATTCTATGTCATGAGTGTTAATGTTTCAGACTAGAGGCAGATTCTGAGTTCCAATCCAACTCCAAAGCTAAAGAAAACTTTAGGTTTTCTTTTAAACACTAATCCAATGCCAAGTATGGGGAAAGTCTTGTGCTCTGAGCTAGTTACTTAAAGTGCACATGTAAATATTTTTAAACCATAAAGGGTTAACTGTAAACCGTAAATTACAGATTTTTTTAAATTGCCAAAAAATTGCACAAGGCTTATGAGACACAAAGGAGCTTTCCAAGGGTCTAACCTCTAAATGATATAAAAGGTCTCATTGCTGAACTTGGAGCTATTCTCCTTGATTTCAGATTCTAGAACCAATGCATCCATAAAGGCAGAACGGAACTTGCCCTTGAATATATATTGCTCACCATGCCCTCTATCTGCAAAAAGGAATGAAAGGCTGGAATTCTCTTCCCTCAATTTAGAGTCTGCCCTAGCAATATTAGACCAAACTCACATCAAGAAATGCAACACAGGAGAGAAAAGCAGAATCAAGGTACTCAGCACCAAGCTGATCTGCATGAAGTCTCCTGATCCCTGAGCTTTGGACTCTCACAGTGATGATAGGAATGATAATGATGATGGCCACCACGCCACCACCGCCACAGCAAACACACAACGGAAGCTAATATTTACTGAGTGCTTTTTTACTTACCAGGCACTTTCTAAGCATTTTGAATTTTTAAATATTTTTCATCTTCACAGCAATATTATGAGGTAAATGATAATAGTATGATCCCCATTTTATAGATTAGGATGGCAAGACTGAGAACTGGAAAGCAAAAAAAGCTTACCTTTAAAATTTGAGAATAACTTCAAACATGCAGGAAAGTCACAGGGGGGAAAAGAATAATACAAAATACTTGAATGTCCTTTGCTTAGATTTATCTACCATCAGCATTTAGCCCATCTGTTTTATAATTTGATCTATAGACAGAAAGAGAGAGATAGACAGGAGATATTTGAGGATAATATACATATATCATGCCCCTTTAGTCATTATTTCACTGTACATTTTATTAGTAGTGATATTTCTCTATATAATCAAGGACTTTCATCAACCTCAGTAAATTTAACACTAATACAGACTTAATCTAATTTATTATCCATTTTCCAATTTACCACTTGAACTAGTCATTTTCTTCATAGAATTTTCCCTCTAAATGATCCATCTGGGGTCAGTTGTTGCATTTAGCTGACATGTCTTTTTGGTTTCCTTTAATCTAGAAATTCCATAACTGTTCTTTGGCTTTCATGGCATTTTGAAGAATTTCTCTCTTTGTTTCTTAATAAACTATTCCCAATTTTGCATTTGTCTTATGTTTCCTAATGATTAGAGTCATGGTATATCTTCTTGTTGGACTGACCTTTCATATAATGTCCAAATGGCATCTCTTTGCAGTCTTTTTTTTTTGTCTGCTTTCTGGTATTTTATAGCTCCCCCAAGCTTGCTTCTGGTTTCCTTTTGCATGGACTGTTTTTATCTATCCCTTCACTTTCAGTCTGTGTATATCCTTAGAGCTGACGTTTTCCACGGGCAGCATGTAATGGGTTTTGTAGTTTTATCCTTTAAGCCACTTTTTATTTATCCATTGAAGCATTTAGTTACTTCAATGTAAAGTAAATATGTATAGGTATACACCTACTGACATTTGATTGTTTAGAGGTTGTTTTGTAGTTATTCTCTGTTCCTTTTTCTCTGCTCTCTTTCCTTGTGGTTTGATGCCTTTCTTTCATGTTGCATTTAGATCCAATTCTCATTATTATGTGTATTAACTACAGATTTTTACTTTGTGGTCACCATGAGGCTCACTTATATCAATTGTATATGTAAAAAGGTTTAAGTTGATAATAAGTTAGGTTTGAACCACATTCTAAAACTGCACACTTTTGGTGCCCTTCTCTCACATTTTATCTTTTATGTCACATTTTATTTCCTTTTTATTTAGTGTATACCTTTACTAATTAGAGAAGAAAATGGCAACCCTCTCTAGTGTCCTTGCCTGGGAAATCCCAGAGAAGCCTGGTGGGCTACAGTCCATGGGGTTGCAAAGAGTCAGACGTGACTTAGTGGCTAAACATACACACACCTTTACTAATTGTTGTAATTATAGTTATATTTAGCCACTTTTGTCTTTAACCTTAATATTAGCTTTAAAATTGATTAATAGCTATCAAACAACACAGTAACTGAACTCCTGGACATCCCAGAGAAACAGACTTACGTAAACACAAAAGTGTGTACATGAGTGTTTATAAAAGTTTCATATACGATAGTCAAAAATTGGAAACAGCTGTGATGTACATTAACAGACAATAGTTAAATTATAGCCCATCTCATAGTGTATTACTCAGAAATAGCACTGAGTAAAATTGATATATGAACTATTTTAATGGATTAGCTTAGAATTATGATTCACTTGGAGCTTATAGTTGTGTATAATATAAGGAATGGATATAATTGCACTTTTTTTCAAATGGCTATTCAGTTGTCCTAACAACAATGATTAAAATTATATTTTTATCTAGTGACTGAGATATCAAATTTGTCACATACTGTATTTCTAAATACGCTTGTATCTATTTCTGAATTTGTCATTTTATTGCATTAGTCTGTCTAATCAACTACCTGTACTATAAACCTTTACTTACAAAGGCATTATAATGTTTTTAACAACTTGCATTTTCTTTTTGCCCAAAAATTGTTCAGTAGAAAAATTTTAATTTTCACACGATTCATTTTTAATATTTTTACAGTCATAATTATTTATAGTTCATTTATAATAAATTGGACTTCCCTGGTGGAATTACATTTGAAGTATAAAATCTGAAAAAAATCTGATGATACCAGTGGAAACCATCACCTCAGTCAAAAAAATAAGTATATCCTACACCCATCCTTGAAAAGTTTCTTACAACTCTTGTATTTCCTGCATCCTGCTTTCCTCTGTCTGCAATTCCTTCCATCATCAGGCAAATACTGATCTGATTTCCTTCACTAGAGATGAGTTTGCATTTTCCAAGATGTTACATAGTTAAATTTATACAACATGTATTCATTTTCCTGACTTCTTTCAAGGGACCTAAAGGCTTTTGAGATTTAAGCATAGTGTTGTAGGAATCAACCGCTCATTTCTTTTTATTGCTAAGTAGCATTGTATTATACGAATATATCATAAGTTATTTTTTGGTTCACTGGTTGATGAACATTTGGGTTGTTTTGGTTTTCCCTCATCCTTTGTATTTTACATTATGAGGGGGAACCAAATAGAAAAAGTAATGAAAGCATATGGATGAGAAGGGATGTGTTAATACCATCCTTAATCTCAGACATGATTGTTTACATAGAAAGTCCTAAAGATTAACAAAGAAATTCCTAAAATTAATAAGCCAATTTACAAAGATCCAGAATGAAAGTTCATTTTTAAAAGATCAGTTGTATTCTACACACCAAAATCAACAAACAGTTGGAAAATATTTTTTTTTTTTTTACATTCAAGATGGCTTCAAAATGTGTAAAGTACAGTGAAATAAATTTAACAAAGGAGGGGGAAATTATTACACCAAAAAATACAAAATACTGCTTAGCTAAATTAGACCCAAGTAAAAGGACAGACAGAAAGTGCTCATGGAGTAGAAAGCTAATATGACTAATATGGAAAATCACCCATAATTAATCTATAGGTTTGATGCAATCTCAATAATAATCACTGCTGGATTTTTAATAGGAATTGATAAGCTAAATCTAATATGAGAAGGGAAATGCAAATAACAGAATCGACCAAACAGATGAAAAAAGAATAATAAAGCTCTAGGACAAATACTATTTGACTTCAGCTTTTCAATGAAGCTACAGTAATCAGGATAGCTTTGCACTTGTATACAATTATAAAATAGATAAAACTACAACCAAATAGAGAATCAATAAACAGATCCACACTTGTAATTTGCTCAAAGGTATCTATCAACTCAAATTGAAAGTAAAATATTTTTGATAATAGATGTTAAAGAAGGGGTTATCATTACAAAAAGAAGGGGGAAAAAACTCCTTATTTTCTCACAGGTATACTAAATTAAATTAAGATGGATCAGACATCTAAGTGGAAATGCCAGACATAAAATTTTAGTAGAAAGCATGAGATGACCTATGGCAAGGCGAAGATTTCAGGTGAACCACAGAAAGCAATAACAACCACAAAGCACATGCTGTTTGTGTTCCTCTAAGAGACATCTTCCTTAAGACAGATTCTTAGAAGTAGAATATGGTTCAGAATAGGATGCACATTTTAAATAAATATGCTATTTCAGTACCCTGGAAATTCTCCCCATAAATACCCAGAGGATTTGGAACTTAGGACTTTCTCTTACCTCATGACTATGAATGAGGTATTTAAAGAAGGACAACTGATGACAACTATCTCTGGCCAGAGAGCTAGCAGGCATGGCAACAGTGAACAGTGGGACTGACTACAATTACCAAATTTATAATTAAAATACTTCAATCAACTTACATGAAATAGTGAAGTGGCACAGGATGGAAATGAGGTATTTGTGGCATAAGAAAGAACAAGAGCTCAGCTAGTGACACTCATGTCAGGATGAAAAGTAGGTGCTTGTGAAGAGAAATACTGCAGTGAAGTATGAGTGAAGTCGCTCAGTTGTGTCTGACTCTTTGCGACCTTGTGGACTGTAGCCCACCAGGCTCCTCCATCCATGGGAGTCTCCAGGCAAGAATACTGAAGTGGGTTGCCATTTCCTTCTCCAGGGGATCTTCCCAATCCAGGGATCAAATCCTGGTCTCCTGCATTGCAGGCAGACGCTTTAACCTTTGAGCCACCAAAAAAGAAAAGAAGGAGAGGGAAGTTGGTTGCTGCCATAAAGAAAAAGAGAAGAATATAAACAATAAATACAGGGTAAAGGGATGTGCTGTGTTTTGTTCATTGATATATCTACAGGAATTAGCTGGAGTCTAGCATATAGTGGGCACTCAATAAATTTTTGCTAAGCAAAGGAGACACAGATATAAAGAACAGAATTTTGGACTCAGTGTGTGGAGGTGAGGGTAGGATGATTTGAGAGAAGAACACTGAGACATGGGTATTACCATATGTAAAGTAGATGCCCAGTGTAAGTTTGATGCTTGAAGCAGGGCACTCAAAGCCCATGCTCTGGGACAACCCAAAGGGATAGGGTAGGGAGAGAGGTGGGAAGTGGGGGTTCAGGATTTGGGGGGACACATGTATATACCTATGGCTGATTCATGTTGATGTATAGCAAAAACCCATCATAATATTGTAAAGAAATTATCCTTCAATTAATAAATAAATTAAAATTTTTAAAGAAAATGAATTAATGCAAAGGAAATAAACAGACCTTGCTGCTGCTGCTACTGCTGCTAAGTCGCTTCAGTTGTGTCTGACTCTGTGCAACCCCATAGACGGCAGCCCACCAGGCTCTCTCATCCCTGGGATTCTCCAGGCAAGAACACTGGAGTGGATTGCCATTTCCTTCTCCAATGCGTAAAAGTGAAAAGTGAAAGTGAAGTCGCTCAGTCGTGTCCGACTCTTTCCACCCCATGGACTGTAGCCTACCAGGCAAGAGTACTGGAGGGGGCTGCCATAGCCTTGAGCACCGCAGGTATTGAAACTCTATTAATTCTCTCAAATTAAGAAACAATCATGCATGGTTAAGAACAAGTCATTTTACTTTAAACCTGTTAACAGTACTACCATCAATGTGACCTCAGTTACAATAATTCCTCTGAGCTTCTGTGTGTCATCTGGAAAAATGAAGACACTAATAACAAAATGGTGTTGTTACTATGGGACTTCCCTGTCGGCTCAGTGGTAAAGTATCTGCCTGTGGTGAAGGAAACATAAGTTCAATCTCTGGGTTGGGAAGATCCCCTAGAGAAGGAAATGGTAGCCTACTCCAGTATTCTTGCCTGGGGAATCCCATGGACAGAGGGGCCTGGTGGCCTACAGTCCATGGGGTTTCAAAAGAGTTGGACACGGCTTAGCAACTAAACAACAAAAATATGTTATTATAATGGTTTAAAAGGTTATCTAAAAAAAGCACATAGCCATTTGTTACATAGAATAAGTTCTATATAAAACTGGTAGCTATTAACTTTATTAAAATATTCTACTTCATTTGGTTAACCGCTTGGTATTTATTGAGTATCTAATGTGTGCCAAACATTATGATACAGATGCAGGAAGAAAAGGTCAGGCTTCCTCTTTATGGCTTGACTGTGAGTTAGTAAAACTAAATTCTCTGAGTCATGGAATGTTCCTCCTTATGACTTCTGTGTCATGAATGTACTCTTCAATTTTTCAGTGTCTGTCACATGTTAGCTACCTGGTAAATATTTACTCTTGAAGTCAGCTCAGTCGCTGAGTCGTGTCTGACTCTTTGCGACCCCATGAATCGCAGCACACCAGGCCTCCCTGTCCATCACCAACTCCCGCTGTTCACTCAGACTCACGTCCATCGAGTTAGTGATGTCATCCAGCCATCTCATCCTCTGTCGTCCCCTTCTCCTCCTGCCCCCAATCCCTCCTAGCATCAGAGTCTTTTCCAATGAGTCAACTCTTCGAATCAGGTGGCCAAAGTACTGGAGTTTCAGCTTTAGCATCATTTCTTCCAAAGAAATCCCAGGGCTGATCTCTTTCAGAATGGACTGGTTGGATCTCCTTGCAGTCCAAGGAACTCTCAAGAGTCTTCTCCAACACCACAGTTCAAAAGCATCAATTCTTCGGCGCTCAGCCTTCTTCACAGTCCAACTCTCACATCCATACATGACCACAGGAAAAACCACAGCCTTGACTAGATGGACCTTTGTTGGCAAAGTAATGTCTCTGCTTTTGAATATGCTATCTAGGTTGGTCATATCTTTCCTTCCAAGGAGTAAGCGTCTTTTAATTTCATGGCTGCAGTCACCATCTGCAGTGATTTTGGAGCCCAGAAAAATAAAGTCTGACACTGTTCCCACTGTTTCCCCATCTATTTCCCATGAAGTGATGGGACCGGATGCCATGATCTTAGTTTTCTGAATGCTGAGCTTTAAGCCAACTTTTTCACTCTCCACTTTCACTTTCATCAAGAGGTTTTTTAGTTCCTCTTCACTTTCTGCCATAAGGGTAGTGTCATCTGCATATCTGAGGTTGTTGATATTTCTCCCAGCAATCTTGATTCCAGCTTGTGTTTCTTCCAGTCCAGCGTTTCTCACGATGTACTCTGCATATAAGTTAAATAAACAGGGTGACAATATACAGCCTTGACGAACTCCTTTTCCTATTTGGAACCAGTCTGTTGTTCCATGTCCAGTTCTAACTGTTGCTTCCTGACCTGCATACAAATTTCTCAAGAGGCAGATCAGTTGTTCTGGTATTCCCATCTCTTGAAGAATTTTCCACAGTTGATTGTGATCCACACAGTCAAAGGCTTTGGTATAGTCAATAAAGCAGAAATAGATGTTTTTCTGGAACTCTCTTGCTTTTTCGATGATCCAGTGGATGTTGGCAATTTGATCTCTGGTTCCTCTGCCTTTTCTAAAACTAGCTTGTACATCAGGAAGTTCACGGTTCACATATTGCTGAAGCCTGGCTTGGAGAATTTTGAGCATTACTTTACTAGTGTGTGAGATGAGTGCAATTGTGCAGTAGTTTGAGCATTCTTTGGCATTGCCTTTCTTTGGGATTGGAATGAAAACTGACCTTTTCCAGTATCTCCTAAGATGTGAGCTGAAGACACTAAAGTTAAATGGTTCTATGAAGCCCTGCAAGACCTTCTAGAACCAACACAACAAAAAAATATCCTTTTCATTATAGGGGATTGGAATGCAAAAGTAAAAAGTCAAGGAATACATGGAGTAACAGGCAAATTTGGCCTTGGAGTACAGAAAGAAGCAGAGCAAAGGCTAATAGAGTTTTGTCAAGAGAACAAACTGGTCATAGCAAACACCCTTTTCCAACAACACAAGAGAATACTCTACACATGGACATCACCAGATGGACAATACTGAAATCAGATTGATTATGTTCTTTGCAGCCAAAGATGGAGAAGTTCTATACAGTCAGCAAAAACAAGACCAGGAGCTGATTGTGGCACAGACCATGAACTCCTCATTGCCAAATTCAAACTTAAATTGAAGAAAGAAGGGAAAACCACTAGACAATTCAGGTATGGCCTAAATCAAATCGCTTGTGATTATACAGTGGAAATGACAAATAGATTCAAGGTGTTAGATCTGATAGAGTGCCTGAAGAATTATTGACAGAGGTTCATGACATTGTACAAGAGGCAGGGACCAAGACCATCCCCAAGAAGAAGAAATGCAAAAAAGCAAAATGGTTGTCTGAGGAGCCCTTACAAATATCTGTGAAAAGAAGAGAAGTGAAAGGCAAAGGAGAAAAAGAAAGATATACCGATTTGAATGCAGAGTTCCAAAGAATAGCGAAGAGAGATAAGAAAGCCTTCCTCAGCGATCAATGCAAAGAAATGGAGGAAAACAATAGAAAAGGAAAGACTAGAGATCTTTTACAGAAAATTAGATATACCAAGGGAAGAGTTCGTGCAAAGATGGGCACAGTAAAGTACAAAAATGGAATGGACCTAAAAGAAACTGAAGATATTAAGAAGAGGTGGCAAGAATACACCAAAGAACTATACAAAAAAAGATCTTCATGACCCAGATAACCACAATAGTGTGATCATTCACCTAGAGCCAGACATCCTGGGATGTGAGTCACATGGGCCTTAGGAAGCATCACTACGAACAAAGTTAGTGGAGGTGATAGAATCCCAATGGAGCTATTTCAAATCCTAAGAGATGATGCTGTTAAAGTGCTGCACTCAATATGCCAGCGAATTTGAAAAACTCAACAGTAGCCACAGGACTGGAAGAGGTCAGTTTTCATTCCAATCCCAAAGAAAGGCAATGCCAAAGAATACTCAAACTACCACACAATTGCATACATCTCACATGCTACCAAAGTAATGCTAAAAGTTCTCCAACCAGGCTTCAACAGTACATGAACTGTGAACTTTCAGATGTTCAAGCTGGATTTCAAGAAAAGGCAGAGGAATCAGAGATCAAATGGCCAACATCCGTTGGACTATTGAAAACAAGAGAGTTCCAGGAAAGCATCTACTTCTGCCTTATTGACTACACCAAAGCCTTTGACTGTGTGGACCACAAGAAACTCTGGAAAATTCTTAAAGAGATGGGAATACCAGACAACCTGACCTGCCTCTTGAGAAATCTGTGTGTGGGTCAGGAAGCAACAGTTAGAACTGGACATGGAACAACAGACTGGTTCCAAATCGGGAAAGAAGTACCTTAAGGCTGTGTATTGTCACCCTACTTATTTAACTTATATGCAGAGTACATCATGAGAAATGCTGGACTGGATGAAGCACAAGCTGGAATCAAGATTGCCAGGAAAAATATCAATAACCTCAGATATGCAGATGACACCACCCTTATGGTAGAAAGCTAAGAAGTACTAAAGAGCCTCTTGATGAAAGTGAAAGAGGAAAGTCAAAAAGTTAGCTTAAAGCTCAACATTCAGAAAACTAAGATCATGGCATCTGGTCCCATCACTTCATGGCAAATAAGATGGGGAAACAGTTGAAACAGTGAGACTTTATTTTCTTTGGGCTCCAAAATCACTGCAGATGGTGACTGCTGCCATGAAATTAAAAGACGCTTGCTCCTTGGAAGAACAGTTATGATCAATCTAGATAGCATATTAAAAAGCAGAGACATTACTTTGCCAAAGGTCCATCTAGTCAAAGCTATGGTTTTTCCAATAGTCATATATGGATGTGAGAATTGGAGTATAAAGAAAGCTGAGCGCCAAAGAATTGATGCTTTGAAACGTGGTGTTGGAGAAGACTCTTGAGAGTCCCCTAGACTTCAAGGCGATCCAACCAGTCCATCCTAAAGGAAATCAGTCCTGAATATTCATTGGAAGGACTGATGCTGAAGCTGAAGCTCCAATACGTTGGCCACCTGATGCAAACAACTGATTCATTGGAAAAGACCCTGATGCTGGGAAAGATCGAAGGCAGGAGGAGAAGGGGACGACAGAGGATGATATGGTTGGATGATTTCACTGACTCAATGAACATGAGTTTGAGTAAACTCTTGGTGTTGGCGATGGACAGGGAAGCCTGGTGTGCTGCAGTCCATGGGTTTGCAGAGTCAGACACGACTGAGTGACTAAACTGAACTGAAGATGTGAACAGCGCAAGGTCAGTAGTTGTGTCTGATTCAGCACTGTTTTTCTCAATGCCCAACACAGTGCTTGCCATGTGGAAACTTCAATGTCTGTGTGTATGTGCTCTGTCACTTCAGTCATTTCTGATTGTTTGTGATGCTATGGACTGTAGTCCGCCAAGCTCCTCTGTCCATGGGATTCTCTAGGCAAGAGCACTGCAGTGGGTTGCCATGTCTTCCTCCAGGAGATTGTCTCTATCCAGCAATTAAACCCACATCTCCTTGCATCTACTGCATTGCAGGCAGATACTTTACCCACTAAGCCGCCAGGGAAGCCCCCAGGGTCTGTAAAGGGAGCTGAAATCTCTCACATGCAAGAGTGAGAGCTGGAAGCTTGACTTACAGATGAATTCAGTGGAGATCATAAAATAAAGTTGCCATAGGTGGCCAGGCCAAGCAGAGGTCAGATGTATGAAAGAGATATCATAACAGTATAATAAATTAAAAAAAAAAAGAGTTAAATCCATGCCCTCTAAAGCCACACTATACATTGGGTTTGGACTACAGTTGTATGGGTAACTCATTTTGCAACCTGGGTAAGAATCAATATTTCAGTCTTTCCACCTATAAAATGAAGACAATAATTGAAACTATATCTTAAATTTGTTGTAAAGATAAAATTAATTAGTATATAAGAACATCTCACACATACTGTATTATTGTTATCATCACCAGCTGCCTCTTAAAAATAAGTTCTCCTTACTCAGAACTTATTTTTCCAGCATATAGCATCCTAAGTCAAGCATTAGATTGCTCTCTATTTTCCTCTGTGCTGCTTGCCTATAAATGAAAGATACAATCAAAAATAGTATTTGAAGAAAATGTGCAATCAAATAAAGCAGGCAGAAATTACAAGGCAGAAAGAAGAAATTAGACCAAAATCAACAAGAAAACCAAACAAAAGAGATTTTTCAAAATGAAAGGTGGGAGGCAAAACCTAGAGAGATGAACCCCATGATGTCAAGGATGATGTATATTGTCCAGTGTTATATTTTGATAGTAGATATTAAAAGAACATGGTGAATGAATTAATTCCTTGCACAATAAAAAGGGGGCTTCAGGAGAGGTGGGGGAACTTAGAAAGGTGTTAGGCACAAAAAGTGGGAAAAATAAAGGTGTTTATCTGACACTTATTAAATTTGATCTATTAAATAAAAATCTTTGATCCCATAATTCTAAAACTCCAAATTTTATTATTACATTTGGCTCCAGGAGCTATGCCCCTTTTCATACTTCATCCTTTACTTGGACTTTGTACTGCTTAGTGAATCCTGGTCTACCTTGGTTCACCTGACTCCATGGTCCCCTTATTGATACAGGACTCTGCCCTTCAACTCTCACCACAGGACTCAGGCACAATGCAGCCCCTCAGCCTGCATACAGATGCTTCAACCCTGGTGCTTCAACATGATGAAGAAGGATTCAGAATGTTGCCAAGCAACAAGGTCAGCATCCAAAGCCTGCTCTTCTAACACCATACCAGTGTCATGTTCTTGGAGAAAATGCGCTGTGCACACAGATGCACACAGAGAAACATGCAACACATATATATTTATATATTACATGTAATTTAATTTTTATTTAATACATATTAAATTACCATACAATCGCACAGATTTCACATGCTAGGAGGGCTATGCTCAAAATCCTTCAAGCTATGCTTCAGCAGTGTGTGAACTGAGACCTTCCAGATGTACAAGGTGAGTTTAGAAAAGGCAGATGAACCAGAAATCAAATTGCCAGCATTCATTGGATCATAGAGAAAGCAAGGGAATTCCAGAAAATCATCTACTTCTGCTTCATTGACTATGCTAAAGCCTTTGACTGTGTCAGTTCTTTTCAGTTCAGTCCCTCAATCGTGTCTGACTTTTTGCCACCCCATGAACTGCAGCACACCAGGCTTCCCTGTCCATCACCAACTCTCGGAGCTTACTCAAACTCATGTCCATTGAGTCTGTGATGCCATCCAGCCATCTCATCCTCTGTCGTCACCTTCTCTTCCTGCCTTCAATCTTTCCCATCATCAGGGTCTTTCCTAATGAGTCAGTTCATTGCATCAGGTGGCCAAAGTTGTGGTCCATGCAGTCAAAATGAAGTCTCTATTTTGCTCCTTGGAAGGAAAGCTATGACAAACCTAGACAGTGTATTAAAAAACAGAAACATCATTTTCGCTGTGTGGATCACAACAAACTGGAAAATTCTTCAAGAGGTAGGAATACCAGACCATCTTACCTGCCTCCTGAGAAATCTGTATGCAGGTCAAGAAGCAATAGTTAGAACCAAACATGGAACAACGGACTGGTTCCAAACCAGAAAAGGATTATGTCAAGGCTGTATATTGTCACTCTGCTTATTTAACTTATATGCAGAGTAAAATATAAGAAGTGCTGGACTGGATGAAGCACAAGATGAAATCAAGATTGCCAGGAGAAATATCAATAAGCTCAGATATTCAGATGAGGCCACTCTAATGGCAGAAAGTGAAGAGGAACTAAAGAACCTCTTGATGACAGTGAAAGAGGAGAATGAAAAATCTGGCTTAAAACTCAAGATTCAACAAACAAAGATCATGGCACCCAGTCCCATCACTTTATGGCAAATAGAAGGGGGGAAAGTGGAAGCAGTGACAAATTTTGTTTTCTTGGGCTCCAAAATTACTGCCGATGATGACTGCAGCCATGAAATCAAGAGGCTTGCTCCTTGGAAGGAAAGATATAACAACACTAGACAGTGTATTAAAAAAAAACCAAGACATCATTTTTGCTGACACAGATCTGTATTTTTATCAAACACCTATCGGTGTTTCCAGTAGTTGGGTATGGATGTGAAAGTTGGACCATGAAGAAGGATGAGCATTGAAGAATTGATGCTTCCAAATCTTGGTGCTGGAGAAGGCACTTGAGAGTCCCTTGGACGGCAAAGAGATCAAACCAGTCAATCCTAAACTAACCTTGATTATTCATTGGAAGGACTGATGCTGAAGCTAAAGTTCCAACACTTTGGCCACCTGATGCGAAGAGCTGACACACTGGAAAAGACCCTGTTGCTGGGAAAGATTGAAGGCAGGAGGAAAAGGGGATAGCAGAGGACAAGATGCTATATAGCATCGCTGACTCATTGGCCATGAAACTGGTCAAACTCTGGGAGACAGTGAAGGACAGAGTAGCCTGCTGTGCTGCAGTCCATGGGGTTGCAAAGAATCGAACATGACTTCAAAACTGAACGACAATATAAACATGTAAATGTATATATGTATACATATAAATTAACAGATATATTTAAAAATACTATACAAAATCCATAAGCATTATAAGCCACTAGTCATCAAAAATCACTACAATTTAAACATATTTTTCTGTCATTCCCCCCCTTATACACACACACACATACACACACATATACAATGTCTCCATGAACCTGAAATTCTTAAGTTCATGCAGCTTTGTAGCCAGCACTCTCACATAATTTATTATGAATGTCTTTCCTTGACATTAAATATGAATGCATTGCATTTTTATTAGTAGTATTATATTCCATTATATGGATGTGCCGTAGTTAACCAACCTTTTACCTTTATGTTATTAAATCATGACAAATTTATTTCTTAATATAAATAACTGTGCAGTGAATATCCTTATATATAAGTCATTCTTTCCTTCAGATGTGCTGCTGAAACTGAAATTACTAGCAAATAACATAAACATGTTTAGATTTCACATTTGTCATTTATTTGCTGTCATTCTGCCTCTTTATGACCCTGTGGACTGTAGCCTGTCAGGCTGCTCTGACCATGGTAAGGAAAACTGGAGTAGGTTGCCAATTCCTCCTCCAGGGGATCTTTCCAACACAGGGATTGAAACTGTATCTCCTACACAGGCAGGCCAAACATCAGTTCAGTTCAGTCACTCAGTCCTGTCCAGCTCTTTGCGAACCCATGGACTACGGCTCTCTGTTCATCACCAACTCCCAGAGCTTACTGAAACTCATGTCCATTGAGTCAGTGATGCCATCCAACTATCTCATCCTCTGTCGTCCCCTTCTCTTCCCACCTTCAGTCTTTCCCAGCATCAGGGTCTTTTCAATGAGTCAGTTCTTCGCATCAGGTGGCCAAAGTATTGGAGCTTCAGCTTTAGCATTTAGTCCTTCCAGTGAATA
Organism: Bos indicus x Bos taurus; assembly: GCF_003369695.1. Lineage (NCBI taxonomy): Eukaryota > Metazoa > Chordata > Mammalia > Artiodactyla > Bovidae > Bos > Bos indicus x Bos taurus. The sequence continues at coordinate 37,148,980 of NC_040104.1, forward strand.
TTCAGGGCTGATTTCCTTTAGGATGGACTGGTTGGATCTCCTTGCTGTCCAAGGGACTCTCAAAAGTCTTCTCCAATATTACAGTTCAAAAGCATCAATTCTTTAGTGCTCATTTTCCTTTATAGTCCAACTCTCACAACCATACATGACTATTGGAAAAACCATAGCTTTGACTAGATGGACCTCTGTTGGCAAAGCAATGCCTTTGCTTTTTAATATGCTGTCTAAGTTGGTCATAACTTTTCTTCCAAAGAGCAAGCATCTTTTAATTTCATGGCTGTAGTCACCATCTGTAGCGATTCTGGAGCCCAAAGAAAGTAAAGTCTCTCACTGTTTCCCCATGTATTTGCCATGAAGTGATGGGACCAGATGCCATGATCTCAGTTTTCTGAATGTTGTCTTTTAAGCCAGCTTTTGCGCTCTCCTCTTTCACTTTCATCAAGAGGCTCTTTAGTTCTTCTTCACTTTCTGCCATAAGGCTGGTGTCATCTACATATCTGAGTTTATTGATATTTCTCCTGGCAATCTTGATTCTAGCTTGCACCTCATTCAAACCAACATTCCACATGATGTACTCTGCATATAAGTTAAATAAGCAAGGTGACAATATACAGCCTTAATTTACTCCTTCCCTGATTTGGAACCAGTCTGCTTTTCCATGTCTAGTTCTAACTGCTGCTTCTTGACCTGCATACAGATGTCTCAGGAGGCAGATCAGGTGGTCTGATATTCCCATTCCTTGAAGAATTTTCCACAATTTGTTGTGATCCATGCAGTCAAATTCTTTGGTGTAGTCAATAAAGCAAAAGTAGATGTTTTCCTGGAACTCTCTTGCTTTTTCGATGACTCAACGGATGTTGGCAATTTGATCTCTGGTTCCTCTGCCTTTTCTAAATCCAGCTTGAACAACTGGAAGTTCACAGTTCACATACTGTTGAAACCTGGCTTGGAGAATGTTGAGCATTACTACTTTGCTAGCGTGGGAGATGTGTGCAATTGTGTGATATTTTGAGCATTTTTTGGCATTGCCTTTCTTTGGGATTGGAATGAAAACTGACCTTTCCCAGTCCTGTGCACTGCTGAGTTTTCCAAATTTGCTGGCATATTGAGAGTAGCACTTTCACAGCATCATCCTTTAGGATTTGAAATAGCTCAACTGGAATTCCATCACCTCCACTAGCTTTGTTCGTAGTGATGCTTCCTAAGGCCCACTTGACTTTGCAATCCCAGGATGTCTGACTCTAGGTGCATGATCACACTATTGTGGTTATCTGGATCATGAAGATCTTTTTCTGCAGAGTTTTCAGTGTATTCTTGCCACCTCTTCTTAACATCTTCTGCTTCTGTTTGGTCCATTCCATTTCTGTCCTTTATTGTGCCCATTTTTGCATGAAATGTTACCTTGATACCTCTAATTTTCTTGAAGAGATCTCTAGACTTTCCCGTCTATTGTTTGTCTATATCTCTTTGCACTGATCACTGAGGAAGGCTTTCTTATCTCTCCTTGCTATTCTTTGGAACTCTGCTTTCAAATGAGTATATCTTATCATTATACAGTGGAAGAGACAAATAGATTCATAGACTTGGATTATGGTGACACTGAATTGTTTGCCTTGGAAATGAACAGAGATCACTCTGTCATTTTTGAGATTGCATCCAAGTACTGCATTTTGGACTTGTTTGTTGACTATGCTGGCTACTCCATTTCTTCTAAGGGATTCTTGCCCACAGTAGTAGATATAATGGTCATCTTAGTTAAATTCACCCATTCTAGTCCATTTTAGTTCACTGATTCCTAAAATGTTGATGTTCACTTTTGCCATCTCCTGTTTGCCCACTTTCAATTTGTCTTGATTCATGGACCTAACAGTCCAGGTTCCTATGCAATATTGCTCTTTATAGCATCGGACTTGACTTCCATCACCAGTCACATCCACAACTGGGATATTTTCAGGAGCATTGTCTCCTACCACTTCCAATTCTCCTCCCACTACAACACAGCTGCCTCTGCTGCTAAGTCACTTCAGTCGTGTCCGACTCTGTGCGACCCCAGAGACGGCAGCCCACCGGACTCCCCCATCCCTGGGACTCTCCAGGCAAGAACACTGGAGTGGGTTGCCATTTCCTTCTCCAATGCAGGAAAGTGAAAAGTGAAAGGGAAGTTGCTCAGTTGTGTCCGACTCTTAGCGACCCCATGGACTGCAGCCTACCAGGCTCCTCCATTCATGGGATTTTCCAGGCAAGAGTACTGGAGCAGGGTGCCATTGCCTTCTCTGACAGCTGCCTCTAGGAGACACAAAGAACAGAGCAAGGATATTAAGGACCTGAGAAAAGAGAAAAAATTCCATTTTAATAGTAACATTGTTGAATATAACTAACAAATGGAAATTGCCAACAGAGATAGTAGCATATTTTATTCAGCATAAAATATTTTTTATTTCCTTCAGAAAGGCAGTAGATATAAGATTCATAGGAAATAATAAAGGGATACCAGAATCCTTGCATGAAAAATGAGATTTTTAATCTTGAAACAAATTTTCTTTTTTATCTCACTGGTATGTTGTAGTGAATATACTTGCATGGGAATAAATGGGTTATAATCATTTTTATTTATTTCCAACAAGATTTTCAAACTCTCCTGCTGACCTATTAAAATAAATATTTAGGCTCAGATATTACCCTTACCTAGAAAAAAAGTAGAAATATGCAAATTACAGTTTTATTATCAAAATGACAATTACACAATGTCTTCTCTATCCTGCAGTGACTTTTGTGGTAGTATGTATAGCCAACAGTGTTAGTTCTACCCTGCAGCTGTTTTTCCCATGTTCTACTCTAGCACAGTTCAGGTTTTGACTGAGTACCCATTCCTCCAAATGACTAGCTCAGGCCAGTTATGATGTTCATTCCCTTTCTCAGTGATCTGTTCCAAGCTTGGCATGAGATACAACTCCTGCCAATGAGCTATGAAGAAAAGTGAGTTGGGGTGTTTATGGGAAAGATTTTTTTTATCAGTATGCAAAGGGACTGGATGTTTTCAGGTAAGGAAAGTGGAAAAGATATTTTTAGAAATAAAATTATGATAAGCAGGTGTACAGATTGTGTATTCTGAGTAGTAAATTGGTAGATGAATTTGCTAAAAGAAGAGACTCAGTATATAAAAGTCTTACATGTAATGCTAAAATAAGCTTGAATTTTCATTCTCTCAAATGTATTTATTAAGCATCTGCTATATGCCAAGAGTTTTCTGAGTTGGGGACAAAAATAAAAAATAAGCAAACAATATGATTTTCTTTAGTATTAAGTGCTATGATGACACTAAACCAGGACAAAATATAAAAAACTGACAATAGGCTGATACTTGGGCTGGATGACCAAAGTGAGCAACTTAAAAGATATTAGACTAAGACCTCATCAATAAAGCAAAATTAATCATAAGAAGTTGTGAAGAATGGAACTTCAAGCAAGGAAAAAACTACAAATTCAAAGGCTTGGGCACATAAGAGTTTTGTTACCAAAAAGTAAAGAGTAATGTTTATATGCACAAGCTGTATCATTTGAGGGCATCAGAATTTGTGATGAAAAGTTAATGCTAATTCTAAGTGAAGTAAGAGATAAACAGAGAATTTTAAGCTGGGCAATCATAAAGTCTAATTAATTTTTCAAAGATCTCCCTCTGTTGGTTGAGTGAAGATTAAACTGAAGAATAAGATAGAATTGTCCAGATTAGAAATAACAGCATCACAGGCTAGGAGACCAGTGGATTAGTAGGAGAACTGAAAATACATTGGGAAGGACCATTAACAAAGCTTGTTCATGTTTTTAGTACAAGGTGAGGTAAAGGAAAGAATGATTCCAGTTTTTCATCTAAGTAGCTGTGAGGGCTATGATACCATATACTAAGATATAAGAAGACTGGGGAAAGAAACATTGGAGATGGATAGCAAACCAATAATTCTTTGCTGGACACACTAAATTTGAGATCCATTCTTCTTTCAGTTTCTGGTAGCTGCCAGCGTTCATTGGCTTATAGCTGAATCTCTCTAATCTCTCTCTGGTCATGTGGGCTTCTCCTGTGTTTGTGTTGTCAACTCTCCATCTGCCTCTGTCTTATACAAACACATACAGTTGTATTTATGAACCACTTGGATAACCCAGGATAATCTCATCTCGATATCCTTTACTTACTTACATCTGCAAAGACAAAACCCAGGGATTAGAAGGCAGATATCTTTTAGAAGGCCATTTACTATCTATCATAAATAGGAATTGAAAATTTAGAAAGACACAGAAAATAATAAACATCTGAAAGTGGTTTTTTGGTGAAATAAAAAAGAAAAAAAAATGAAAGTAGCAGCTGAGAGGTAGGAGGAGGCATGTAGCTTATTTGTTTGTTTGTATGTTTTATGTATTAAGACAACAGATGCCAAAAAGTTTTTGTCTTGATGGAAAGAGCCAATGGAGAAAGAAAAACAGTAATGTAGGAGAGGATAATTTGGCTCATAGCTGATGAATTTATTTTGAAGTTTTAAGCAGGGCTATGATATGGACATGCTAAGTATTTTATACGGATCGCATTGGGAACAGTGAGGACAGATCAAACATCTTATCATTATCAGTCTTCATTTTCCTTTATAATTTTAGATGTAAAATTTTCAACTGGTCCTGGGTTTTTTAAATGTATATCCCAAAAACCATAGGATAGAGTATAAGCCATTAGGATCTAGTAACTGCTGTGCTCTCCAACTTCATAACCTACCATACTTTAAAAAAATTCTATTAAGTGGTTTAGAGCTCCTAAACACATTCAGCTGTTTCACGCTGTATGGTTTTGTACATGTCTTTTCACCCAGGTAAATGTTTGTCTTTTTACAAGTTCCTTGCTTTTCTGACAAAGTAATGTTTAACTATCAAATCCTACCTCAAATAGCGTAAAATACATTACACATACTTTGTATACTTGAATGTCATGTATTTATCTGTTCTCTTCAGGGTATTATCTTGGCAGCTTTTGCATGGGTTCATTGCTCTATTTGTAAAAATATGATATGACTGATTTCCTTAATTAATCATGAGCCCAATAAGAGCAAGTCCAGTGTCTTGCCTTCTACAACCCTGCTCTCATATGGAGCCATGCTCAGAGGAGGTGTTCAATAAACATTTGGCTAAATGTATGAAATACTTTGAATTTGTTTATTTGTTTTAGCTTAGATATTCTAATTTATGAGGATACAGAAAATCTTTACTATTTCATTAAATAATTATTTATTTACCCACTCTCTTATCTATTTATCTAAATTGAGCAAGCTTATTTGGTATGCTCAATATCCTTTGATTTGTATAACTTTTCTATGTTTATAATTTCCCCCCAGCCTTTCCTAAGTGAGATATTGCTGAAAGTATTCTTCTCTGGGAGAAGGCATCAATTCTGGACAAGGACTGAAGATTTGGCTTAAGCTGAAAGAAGGGCCACTTGGGGGAAAAGGAAACTAGCAGAGCCTTTGATAATCACAAAGACTGGCAAAAAGTATTGGAATCTAGAGAATCCCCAAAATATAGCCAGATTTCTCCATGGGAAATATGCTGAGGCCTGAAATTTCATGTAGGAAATGGTGAGAGTGAAATCTAAAGCCACATAGTGCTTAGGAGATGATGCTCAATGAGAGAAAGAAAACTCCTCTCAAACACAAGACCAGGTTTCCTCTGAAGATATTTAACATATCTGAGTCTCTACAGGATGAGAGTATAGAATGAAATACCTATTATATATGGAATGGAAAAACAAAAAGTTCCTACTATATAACACAGGGTTAGGGTTAGGGTGGATGGAAAAGTATACTAAAAAGAATACATGTATCTAAATCACTTTGCTGTACAGCAGAAGTTAATACAACACTGTAAAGCAACTATATGTGTGTGTGTTTGGTTGCTCAATCATGTCCAACTCTTTGTGACTCTTTGGACTGTAGGCTTCTCTGTCCATGGGATTTTTCAGGCAAGAATACTGGAGTGGGTTGCCATTTCCTCCTCTAGGGGATCTTCCAGACCCAAGAATTGAACCTTTCTCTCCTGCATTGCAGGCAGATTCTTTACCAGCTGTGCCATCACAGAAGCCCAAAGCAACCATAATTCAATTTAAAAATTTCAACAACAAAAAAAAAATGAGTGAAATGTCAAAGCATTGAAAGAACAGATCTGAACACCTCCCCATCACCCCTTCAACACACACACACACACAAATCTCCTAGGTGTGAGAAGACAAACACTGCTGTGTTCTCAAATGAAAATTTGGTAGATCTTTATCTAAAGAATTAATGCTAAAATGACTCTTTACTAAACTGTAACTCAGCTCAGCTACAACAAAATTGTCTGTAAGAATTAGTTAATCATTCCAACTGATTAAAAAGTAAAGTGGAATCTTTCCCTGGTGAAAAATACCATAGAGCAAACATCATAGTCCTGTCATACAAAATGCCAGGCATATAATAATTCTATCAAAGTAAACTGCATACAAAAAGGGAAGAAAACATGACCAATTCCAAAGAGAAATACAAAAACAAAACAGGAAACATAACACCAATTTGTAAATTGTAAATATGTAGATCATGTAAATTTGTAGATCATGTAAATATCATAAAAGCTTTTAAACATTAAAACTATTAAAACTAAAACATTTAAAAAACAGAATATTATATAAAAAATACATAAATACAAAAAGATGTCAAAATAAAAACATATAAAATAATCTAATGGAACATCTAGAACTGAAACATACAATGGCTGAAACTAAGAACTCAATGGACAGAATTTTGTAAGATCAAATTAGAAAATTCAAAGATCATTATTAGAAGTTTTCCAAAATGAACACAAAGAAAACAATAATGAGAGAACAGAAAGGACCATGAGAAACACGTGCTACCCAGTATAACAGACTAAACATAGTTGAAATTTCATTCCCAAAAGAAGTTAAAATTGCAGGATATCTGAAGTCAATAATTGGCTGAAAATTTCTAAAACTGAAGAAAAATATCAACCATGAGATTCAAGAAATTAAAAAAGACTAGACAGATCAAAGATACAAATAAATCACATATAACCACACCACAGTGAAACACTTTTTAAAAAATGCAAGGCAGAGGAAATGTTAAATGCAGATTAAAAATTTAAAAAGACATACTCAAAGAAGAAAAAATGGAGAGTAAGCCTTTTCTGTTTTTTTAAATGTTTATTGACACTTACTTAAATTTATACTTTTGATGAAAATATATTCACATTTTATATACTTTGAATGAAATTCAAATATTTTAATCCTTAATTCATTAGTTTCAATAGAACAAGACAACTCTTGATTAATGTAGTGGGCCAATCGGTGACCTGAAAGATATCAGGTTCCAATCCCTGTTTACCTTATTTGAGAAAGGGTCTTTGCATTTACAGATGTGACCAAGTTAAGAACTTTTCTTAAAATTCAGGCTGTGCATGTAATTTTTTAAAGGTGTAAGACAAGACTTAATATATGTACACACTGTGAAGTGATTACCACAATCAAATTAATTAAAATATTCATCACCTCACAGAGTGAGCTTTTTTGTGTGTATGGTTAAGAACACTTAAGATCTATTCTCAGTGAAGTTTAAGTATACAAGATAGTCTTGTTAACTTCAATCATCATGATATACATCAGATTTCCAAAACTTATTCATCTTATAACTGAGAGTTTGTAACCTCTAACCAACATCTTTCTATATCTGCCCCCTTAACCCCTAGTGCCTGGCAACCATCATTCTACTCTCTGGTTCTACGATTTTTTTACTGATGAAAGAATTTGAAGATAAAATAAATGGAAAGATATTTCATGCTTATGAATGGAAAGAATTATTATCGGTTAAAATAGCCATATTACCCAAAGTGATCTACAGATTCAAGGCAATCTTTATCAACATTCAAATAGTATTTTTCACAGAGATATTAAAAGAAACCTAAATATGTGTTTAAATACAAGATTCCTGAATAACAAAAACAATTTTCAAGAAAGAACAAAGCTGGAGGCATCACACCTATTTCAAACAATATTACAAAGTATAGTTGTCAAAACAGCATGTATGTGTGTGCTAAGTTGCTTCAGTCATGTCCAACCCTTTGCAACCCTATGGACTGTAACCTGCCAGGCTACTCTGTCCATGGGATTTTCCAGCCAAGAGTACAGGAGTGGGTTGCCATGCCCTCTTCCAGGGGATCTTCCTGACTCAGGGATTGAACCCATGACTCTTATGTCTCCTGCAATGGCAGGCAGGTTCTTTACCACAAGTGCCACCTGTGAAGTCCATCAAAACAGCATAGCATTTACATAAAAGCAGGTACATAGATTGATGGAGCATAATTGAGAGCCCAGAAATAAACACATGTATATATGGTCAATTAATTATTAACAAAGGAGTCAAGAATATACAATAGAAAAAGACAGTTCCTTCAATATACAGTGTTTGGAAAACTGTACACTCACATAGAAAAGAATAAAATCAGACCCTACCTTATACTAAACACATAAAAGCAATTCAAGATGGATTAAAGACTCAAATTTAATACCTGAAACTATAAAATTCCTAGAATAAAACATAGTGGGTAAGTTCCTTGACATTAATTTCAGCAAATAGTTTTTGCATTTGACACCAAAAGTAAAGGCAACAAAAGTAAAAATAAACAAGTAAAACTACATTATACTAAAAAGTTTCTTCATAGCAAAGAAAAATACCTTCACAAAATGAAAAGACACCCTATGGAACAGAAGAAAATATGTACAAATATCTGTTAAACTGTCAAAATCCAAAACATGTAATCTATGCAATCAGCAACAGGAAAACAACCTGATTAAAAAGTGGGCAGAGGCTCTGAATAGACATTTTTCCAAAGAAGACATAAAGATCTGCAACAGGCACATGAAAAGATGTTCATTAGCACTAATTATTAGAAAACTGCAAATCAAAACAGCAGTGAGATATCTCCTAACACCTGTTGGGATGGTTACCATCAAAAAGATAAGAGTGATTATCATTTTTCAGGTCTCACTTCCACTGCCTTTCTTTGAGTGAAAATGTGCAGGCTCTAGTTGCTTGGGAGTACAGTGCAAAGCCAACTTCTCACACTCATCAGTGCAGCCAATTTATTGAACGACTACTATGAGCCATGCAAAGCTCCAGGCACAGGATACAGCAGGTATAGCACAAAGGAAATCTACACAATTTCTGCCCTGGTCACACTCCAGTGGGAGATGAACAGCAAACCAGGAAACAAACATGACATCTCATTAGATGACAGAAGAACACAAGTAGATAACATAAAAGATAAAACACATTAAAAAAGGATGCTGCCGAGACAGTGAAAGGCAGGGCTTCACCTGGCCTAGACCAGCGAGGGCAGCAGCAAGTGGGGCCCAGTGCAGAGCATGAGGGAGACACCTGAGGTCAGGAAGAGGGCCGAGGTGCTGTCACGGCCCTGGACACGGCCAGGTCCCCTGGCAAGGCCATGCACTGGTGGGGTTCCCCATGGCTCCTCCTGCGGAGAGTGCGGGATGCCAGTCAAGTGGTTAGGGACGGGTCCATCCTCCCTGCCTCTCAGGCCTCCCTCTCTCTGCTCAAACCAGAACCAAAATCAAAATTCTCCCTGCTGAGACATATACTGCAGTTCTCACAGTATCCTGAGACCTTGGTAGACCCTGAGGGGTCCCACAGCCACGCGCTTTCTGACCCTGGGAGGGTATCCATATCCTGCCCAGCTCCTTTCTGATGGGCGGAACAGGCTGCGGCCAAGGAGGCAGTCATCCTCCAAGGTTTCACCTGAGTCTGGTTTCGCCTCCAACTCTCTGGACTCTCCATCTCTCTTTATTGCCTTCCAATGGAGTCAGATATTTTAGATCAGTGGGGAGTCATCTCAGAGAACCCAAAGCACCCACAAAGTAAACTGTGAAAGAGGCTCAGGGCAGGTCCAAGCACAGACTCCCACAGCCTAGGAGAGAGGCTGCCCTAAGCCAGGCTGCCCATCAGGGGAGTTCTTACCAGTTAGAAAATCCCAGTGCTCTCCTGTCCACCGGAGTGCTGGGGAGCTTACCTTGTACCCCATACACGTGTCAATGTGCGTGCACATACTTACACACTACACTATCCCATGAACACATACCCTATCATGGGGTACACACGCATACACTTACACACATGCTCTAACATACGCTCTCACTCAGAGACCCACTCACACACATACACACAATCACACATATATACTCAAATACACAATCTCACAAAAAAAAAAAAAAAAAGACAAGAGATAGCAAGTGCTGGCAAGGATATGGTAGAAAGGGAAAACCTGTGCATTTTGATAAGAATGTAAAAATCAGTGCAGCCTCTATAGACATATTATGGAGGTTCCTCAAAAAATAGAACTGCCTACTACATGACCCAGCAATCTCACTTCTGGGAATGTATTCAATATTGATTTCCCACATATATCTTGGAAACCAACAAGGTGATTCATCCATTGACAGACATTTAGGTTGTTTCCAAACATTGGCTATTGTGGATAATGCTGCAATGAATGTGGGATTACAGGTATATTTTTGAGATCCAGTTTTCCCATTTTCATATGCATTCAAAGGAAATGTATATTTCCATACATATCTTGGAAATCAACAAGGTGGATTTAAAGTTTATATGAGGGGTATCCCTGGTGGTTCAGTGGTAAAGAATCTGCCTGCCAGTGCAGGATACATGAATTCCATCCCTCATCTGGGAAGTTCCCACATGCCGTGGAACAATGAAGTCTGTACCCAACTGTTGAGCCTGTGCTCTAGAGTCTAGGATCCACAGCCACTGAGTCCACATGTTGCACCTACTGAAGCCTGCAGGCCCTAGAACCCATGCTCTGCAACAGCAGATGAGAAAGCTGCGCGTTTCAACTAGAGAAAAGCCCCCCATAGTAATGAAGACCTAACACAGCCAGGTCCTTATTAAATTAAATAAATAAAATTATTAAAAAAACTAAAGTTTATATGAGAATGCAAATGACTTAGAAGGGTCTAGATCTTATAACTTGAAAGTAAATGAATTAAAAAACTTGTAACACTGAATATTAAAATGTGCCATAAAGCTACAGTAATTAAGACTGTGAAGTAACAATGCAAGAATAGACAAATGGAGCAATTAAACCAATGAAAAAAATGCAGAAACCCCCATAATTAAACATTCACTTGACTTGACTGAGGGTAAGGAATGTAGAGTTTGTCTAATAAACGTGCTGGAAAATTGGATATCTTTATAACAAATAGTGAACCATGATAGTGATCTCATTCTATATACATAAGTGGATGAAGTTGACATGGATCATCCATCTAAATGTGAAAGATAAAAGGCCAAAACTTTTAAGAGAAAATAAAATACATTTTATGACCTTTGAGTAGACATCAACTTCCAAAACAGGACACAAAATTTACTACATATAAAAAATGATTTATAAACTGGCTTTATTAAAATTAAGAACATCTGTTTATGATGTAGGATCAGTTAGGATGCAAGTCAAGCAGAAGACTGGGAGAAGATAGTATCAATGCAAATGTCTGACAAAGAACTAAAGCTGAAAATATACAAAGAATTATTAAACATAGAAAGACCAACAATTTAATAAAAATATTGGGCAAAATAGATGAAAAAAGTTATTCTTAAAAAACAATGTGTAGGGACTATTGTATAAAAAAGTGAACAACACAATAGCCTTCATGGAAATGCAAACTGAAGCCAAAATGATATCAGAATATACACTTTTAAAAAGACTCACACTATCAAGTGTGGGCAATGATATGAAGCAAATGGAAGTACCATCCACTGAGTGTATATTGATCCAACTATTTTTGGATTTTGAAATCAGTTTCATTTAAGCTTAATGTATGCCTACTCTATGATCCTACATTTCCAATATGTAGGAAAATATTTAAGGAAAATGAGATTGTAAGCCCACAGTTCGCAAAAGACATTCAAAGTAGATTTATTCATAAAAGCTCCCCAATAGAAACAAACTAAATTCCCATCAACAGTAGTATGGCTAAACAAAATGAATAGTTATACAATGGAATATTACACATTAGCAAAAAGATCTACTGGTGTACTTAATAAAATTGATGAAACTCACAAAAATATCAAGTGAATGAAGCTAGTCACAAAAGTACATGTATGGTATGAATTTATGTACTTGTAAGTATATTTTTTTCCAAGTAAAACAAATTCATAGTCAGAGAAGTCAGAACAATGGTTACCTCTGTGCAGATGGACTGGTAAGGGGCACCTGTGGGTTGTGTCTGGTAAATGTTCCAAATCTTATATTAGGTCACATTAATTGGCAATAGACATATACAAAAATTCATGTCTTTACAGTAAGACTTATGCACTGTACTGTTTGTATATTACACACAAGTGTGAAGGTCACAAAAAGAGGATTTTACAGAGGTTATGAAATCGGTACAAATTCATACTGCTCATAGTTGGCAGAGCTTGGCAGCCAAACCAGGTTGGCCTGACTCCAAAGCTCATGTTTTTCATATTCACTCTTTCTCTCATACAGATTCTTCCAGACCATAGACCTTCCCTTTTTTTTCTCCTCTCAAAACCTAAAGTAACTTTATTTGAGGCCCCAAAAGAAGAGCGTAGTCACTGAAATGATAGGGAATATGATTTATTGTTCTTAATAGCTTCCATTTTAATAGCTATTAACAGTTTTCCCTGAAGGGACTGCATGCCTAGCCTTTCACCTGGAAATACCCAACGACACCAATCACATTGAAAATGCTAACCTGGTTTTTAAAAAGCAGAGGCATGGATCTTTTGTCCTGGTTATTTAATTTAGCCAACTCCTTAGAAAAAATCATCAACTTAAATAGGTGACAGTTTTTATACATCAACCATTTCTCCTCAGCACAGTAAGTTTATGCTGCTAAACTGCTAACACACACACATACACACACACACACACACACATGTCTTGTTTTTACAAAGGGGTTAGTAATAACAAATATATATGAATAGATATAAATATAAAACACATAGGAGTAGAAAATCAGGGTCGGACAGAGGTAAATGTCAACATGGGCCAACCATAAAGATAAACGTAATTTAAGTGAGTGAACTTTACATTTGTTTTTGGGCTTCCTCATAGCCAAAGCAAAATACTAAATGAATCGAGAGGGAAAATATCTCCATTAGTCAAGGAAATAACATCTTTTATATGTCTGAATTCCAAAAGATTTCTTATCTATGGCTTTATAGAGAACCTAACTGATGAAATAGCTGCAATAACATGGTTATTGCTCTTGAAATAGAGCATTTATATTGCTCATTCTGGTAGTGACTTTCAATGAAACCCAAGGGCATAATGTTAAAATGTAACTTAGTGAAGTAAACTACCTTAGTTTAAATGTAAAACATCTTGAAAACCTAGAATGATCGATAGATAAAATTCCTGGGAGAGCCACTGGATGTATTTTATATATATCCTGGAAAAATATGTCCAGTGGTTCTTCCACGAATTTTATCTATCGATCATTCTAGTTCTACGTATATAGAACTACATATATATAGTTCTATGTATATAGAACTAGAATATATATATTAGTTCTGTATATCTATAACTATATATATATAGATCATTCTAGTTCTCTCTCTCTTTCTATATACATATATACGCACACATATATATTATACATATATAAAATCTAAACTGCATTCCTAAGAAATATGCTCTTTACAATGATTTCTCCAGTAGCACAACTCTCTGAATAAGAAGACACCTGCAACGGAGCTACCACCTTGAATAAGTAAGAACCTAGAACAGAATCACCACCAACCAACCACCTAGATGTAAAATGAAAGATAAATAAAATAAAAAAAAGTCTTTGTGAATATAAGCTCTTGAATCTGGGGATCTGTTTGCCCTTGAATAAAACCAATAGGTATAGAAATTACATTGATAAAATGCTTTAGAAAAATGAAGTGAACATCAGGATTGGTATTTCATTAAGACTTAGAAATAAAGTTATTTTTCTCATCCAGATGAAGTACCATCTTATCTCCATAGAAAGATGAGGGGCATGTATACATAAAGGGAAGAAAACTAGTTTGTTGCTGATTATATGCTATGGATTCTCCTAGACATTTTAAACACATTCTCTAAAGTTCTAAAGAAATCTCTGAAGGAGTTATCTCCTTTTATGGGAAAGGAATACAGACAAAATTTCATATAGTTCATACAGTAAAGTGGCTGAAATGAAATGTGAACCCATGTTGTGCTGATTTAAAAAAAAATAATCTAGTTCTATTTATATGTCACTTTTTAAAGGCATTTCTTTTCTCAATAAATAATATAGGGTTCATGTCAGTGCACAAACAAGTGATTAACTAAGTTTGAATATTTCTACTTAATAAAATGGCCAAAATAATTCTACCCGAAAAGCATCTACTACAAAACCTGCTAAAGTTTACATCTTCTCATTGGATTCACAGAATATGGAATGACTGAAAACATCATGATAAGTATATGCGATGTATACTTACCATATTGGCATCCTTGTTTGTAATTTAGTCTAATTGTCTAACAGAAGATATAAAGTTACAGAGAGAGGACATGGAATTTTGTGTCCAGAACACATGAGCGAAAGTCTTCTAGTCTTCACCCTGCTTCCTTATCTCAGGAAACTTGAGCAATTCTCTTGACTTTCAAAACTTCAGATTCTTCTTCTCTTAATTAAGAATAATAACTATATGCCAAGTATATTTTGAACTTTAAATAGGATATCTCATTTTCAAAAATAAAATAAAAAGATGGACAAGTTGCTCTCTTAATATGTTGGTAAATTTAAATTTTTGAATAAAGTTTATTTTACTCTATGAAAGTCTATCTTATTTGCCTTACTGTATCCCATTATCTGAATCTCACACTGGAATATATAAGGTAAATTATAAAATGAGGCTTTCATGTTACTGAGAAAAAAATTGTTCATTTTTAGGTTGAAAGTTTAATTTCTGGGATAACATTCATTTCATAAATATAAACACAATGTATTTATGAAAGGAATGTGAATTTATGAAATAAATGTCATTCCATAAAACAGATTAATTGCATTCAAAAATCATAACTATTTAAAATGTTAATGTTTTGGGGGATCATAAATTACAGAAAACTGGATTTCAACATTGTTGGGGGTCATAAAATCAAGGGCCAACTCTGGACTATACCATTCTGAATGGGAAGGCAGTCCAAAAGGGAGGGGATATACATATAGGCGGGACTTCCCTGGTGGCTCAGTGGTAAAGAATGTGCCTGCAATGCAGGAGACCAGAGTTTGAACTCCCCAGTCAGCAAGATCCCCTGGAGAAGGGCATGGCAACCGACTCTAGCACTCTTGCCTGGAGAATCCCATGAACAGAGGAGCCTGGCAGGCTGCAGTCCATAGGATCACAGAGTGGGACACAGCGGAAGCAACCAAACAGCAGAGGCATATGTACACATGCAGCCAATTCATCCTGTTGTACAGTGAAACTAAGGCAACACTGTAAAGCAACTATACACTGACAAATGTTTCTTTCTTAAAAAAATGTCCATCAGCAGATGAATGGATAAGAAAACTTTGGTACATGTACACAATGGAGTATTACCCAGCCATTAAAAAGAATACATTTGAATCAGTTCTAATGAGGTGGATGAAACTGGAGCCTATTATACAGAGTGAAGTAAGCTAGAAAGAAAAACACCAATACAGTATACTAACGCATATATATGGAATTTAGAAAGATGGTAACAATAACCCTGTGTACGAGACAGCAAAAGAGACACTGATGTATAGAACAGTCTTATGGACTCTGTGGGAGAGGGAGAGGGTGGGAAGATTTGGGAGAATGGCATTGAAACATGTATAATATCATGTATGAAACAAGTCGCCAATCCAGGTTCAATGCACGATACTGGATGCTTGGGGCTGGTGCACTGGGACGACCCAGAGGGATGGTACGGGGAGGGAGGAGGGAGGAGGGTTCAGGATGGGGAACACATGTATACCTGTGATGGATTCATTTTGATATTTGGCAAAACTAATACAATTTTGTAAAGTTTAAAAATAAAATAAAATTTAAAATTAAAAAAAAAAAAGGAAAAAAGGAAACTCTCTACCTAATATCAGCACCATCAAAACCAGAGTTCACAGTTAATTCTATTTTATCTGTTACTCAAGATGGTCCTCTTTGGCTGCTAATGTCATTTGATTTCAAAGGTCACGCGATCATTTTTTTCCTTTCCTTTTTTGCCCTTGCATTTGGCCTTTCTTGCCCTTGTCAAATGATCTTAGTTTCCAAACTTGGCCTCAGTACTTTCTAATCATTTTGGCTTAGCCTCAACTCTCTAGTTCATGCATGCTTGTCTCAAGTAGCATATCTCCAATCTAGATCTAACTATTCATATCCTTAATAATAGTAATAATAATTATAGGAAAAGTAGTTATATTAGGTGTCTACTATGTGCCAGAAAGGAAATTAAACACATGATGCATACAATTTCATGTAAACTTCACACCCAGAAAGATAGGTGTGATTATGTTCACCACTACACAGATGATAAAACTAAAATGTAATAAACATGATCAAGTCTTGCACAGTAAATGATAAAGCTGAGATCAGAAACCAGATACAATATCAAAACTCATTAGTTTTCCACTAAAACATAGTTGCTTCTGGTCTGTATGGCTAAGTTACTTAAATTCTCTTGAGTTTTTACTTGACTTGAGTATAGAAAGAGAGAGTGAAGAGGATTATCTATGCACCCTACTCTTTGTAACAGCCTATGAAGTTTAGTCCTGGCATAGATGAAGCCAAAAAGTATTCACCCAAATGTAAATACTTGTTTTTAAAAATATGTGCATGAAAGGGGATATTTCTTGCCAAAGACAAATATAGTTCAGTTCAGTTCAGTTCAGTCGCTCAGTTGTGTCCGACTTTTTGCAACCCCATGAATCGCAGCACGCCAGGCCTCCCTGTCCATCACCAACTCCCGGAGTTCACCCAGACTCATGTCCATCGAGTCAGTGATGCCATCCAGCCATCTCATCCTCTGTTGTCCCCTTTTCCTCCTGCCCTCAATCCCTCCCAGCATCAGAGTCTTTTCCAATGAGTCAACTCTTTGCATGAGGTGGCCAAAGTACTGGAGTTTCAGCTTTAGCATCATTCCTTCCAAAGGACACCCAGGACTGATCTCCTTCAGAATGGACTGGTTGGATCTCCTTACAGTCCAAGGGACTCTCAAGAGTCTTCTCCAACACCACAGTTCAAAAGCATCAATTCTTCGGTGCTCAGCCTTCTTCACGGTCCAACTCTCACATCCATACGTGACCACAGGAAAAACCATGGCCTTGACTAGATGGACCTTTGTTGGCAAAGTAATGTCTCTGCTTTTGAATATGCTATCTAGGTTGGTCATAACTTTCCTTCCAAGGAGTAAGCGTCTTTTAATTTCATGGCTGCAGTTCTACATAAAAAACTACCCCTACCCACAGGGTAATACCACCCACCCCTCCTACATACTTGTCAGCCAGGGTTATGAGCTTGTAACTGTGTATCTGAGATGTAATAAAAGCTTGGAAAATCAACACTTTTTCATCTGAGTACATAGACACATTTCCATCAATCTGTGTGAATAAATTACATTCTGTTTTAATTTTAGGGAACAATCTAACCCCAGTGTAATTAAAGATAAATTATCATAGAAACACTATCATATTTTTTCTTGAGAATAAGCATAAATAAAAAAAAGTTTATCAAGCATTCTTATCTTCAGTTGGTAGTACTATATTTCAATCTTTCAATCAATGCAGTCCTAGAAAATAAACATGAGGCATGTTGATTTACCTTTTCACTCAGCTGATGCAAACATCATCTACAAAAAGTAGGGTCAAAACCAGCTACTTTGATTTGTTTGAAATCCTGCATGATTTTCCTATTTGATCATTTTTGACATAGTTTTGCCTCAGTATAATCAATTCTTCACATTGAAGTCAACGAAACTTTTTCAAATGTTTCAGTTCAGTTCAGTTCAGCCATTCAGTCTTGTCTGACTCTTTGTGACCCCATGGACTGCAGCAAGCCAGGCTTCCCTGTCCATCACCAACTCCCAGAGCTTGCTCATACTCATGTCCTTTGAATTGGTGATGCCATCCAACCATCTCATCATCTGCCATCCCCTTCTCATCCTGCCTTCAATCTTCCCAAGAATCAGAGTCTTTTCCAGGCAGTTGGCTCTTTGGATCAGGTGGCCAAAGTACCGGAGCTTCAGCTTCAGCCTCAGTCCTTCCAATGAATATTCAGGACTGATTTCCTTTTGGATTGGTTGGATCTCCTTGCAGTCCAAGGGACTCTCAAGAATCTTCTCCAACACAATAGATCAAAAGCATCAATTCTTCAGTGCTCAGTTTTCTTTATAATCCAACTCTCACATCCATACATGATTACTGAAAAAAACCATTGCTTTCACTAGACAGACCTTTGTTGGCAAAGTAATGTCTCTGCTTTTTAGTATGTTGTCTAGGATGATCATAGCTTTTCTTCTAAAGAGCAAGTGTCTTTTGACTTCATGGCTGAAGCCACCATCTGCAGTGATTTTGGAGTTCAAGAAAATAAAATCCATCACTGTTTCCATTGTTTACCATCTATTTGCCATGAAGTGATGGGACCAGATGCCACAATCTTTGTTTTTTGAATGTTGAGTTTTAAGCCAACTTTTTCCACTCTCCTCTTTCACTTTCATCAAGAGGCTTCTAGTTCTTTCTCGCTTTTTGCCGTAAGGGTGGTGTCATCTGCATATGTGAGGTTATTGATATTTTTCCTGGCAATCTTGATTCCAGCTTGTGCTTCATCCAGCCCAGCATTTCACGTGATGTACTCTGCATATAAGTTAAATAAGCACGGTGACAATATACAGCCTTGGCATATACTCCTTTCTCAATTTGGAACCAGTCCATTGTTCAAAGTCTGGTCCTAACTGTTGCTTCTTGACCTGCATACAGATTTCTCAGGAAGCAGGTCAGGAAGTCTGGTATTCCCATCTCTTGGAGAATTTTCCACAGTTTGTTGTGATCTATACAGTCAAAGCTTTGGCTAGTCAATAAAACAGAAATAGATGTTTTTCTGGAACTCTCTTGCTTTTCCAATAATCCAATTCATGTTGGCAATTTGATCTCTTGTTTTCTGCTTTTTCTAAATCCAGCTTAAACATCTGGTAGTTCTTGGTTCACATACTGTTGAAGCCTGGCTTGGACAATTTTGAGCATTACTTTGCCAGTGTGTGAGATGAGCGCAAGTGTATAGTAATTTGAACATTCTTTAACATTGCCTTTCTTTGAATGAAAAATTATCTTTTCCAATCCTGTGGCCTGTCCAGTTCAAATGTTTAAGTGCCTTATTTTAAATTTTCCAAATAACTCACTACTGTAATTAGAATAAAGCTGAAACACCTTAATATGTCATTTAAGAGCTATCAAGACCTGTCCTCTGATTACCACAGCATTCCCACCTGCCACCAGTTCATTCCATCATATTCTACACTTCATTCATGTTGAACCACTGTCCCTGAAACATGTTAGTAAACATATGCAGATCTGAGAAATTAACTTTCAGGAAACAATTTTGATCAAATGTGAGTTCTTCCCCAGTAGATAACCTTACTTTAGAGACTAATTACTGTTGATAGTCAACCTTTATATTATTCCCTGATAATTGAAGCAAATATCTCTTTAAAGGTTAAGTGACATATTTTCTTTATGTTAGTAAGCAAGCATAGAGATGGAGACTGATAACGAATGTGTATGTGTATCTTGCATACAAGGTATCTACATCATTTAGAATCTTTGATGCCTTGCATTAGATAATAAAGAATTTAGCCATAGTCCACGTGAAACATTAAAAAAGTAAGAAAATGCCATTTAATACCAGACATTTCTCTTACTTCATGGGGAATATTATTTAAAATTTTTCACTTCAAAAATTCATAAGCAGGACTCCCCTGGGGACACAGTGGATAAGAATTAGCCTGCCAGTGCAGGGGACACGAGTTCAATCCCTGGTCCAGGAAGATTCCACATACTGCAGAGCAACTAAGCCCATGCACCAGAACTTCTGAGCCCGCGTGCTGCAACCACGGAAACTGTGCCACAACTACTGAAGCCCATGCGCCTGGAGTCTGTGCTCCACAAGAAAAGCCTCCACAGTGAGAATCCTGCACGCCACAGCAGAGTAGCCTCCTGTTCACCGTGACTACAGAGAACCCCTGCAAAGCAATGAAGACCCAGTGTAACCACAAACATAATAAAAATTCACAGGCAGAGTTCCAGTTTTGGCTCCAATATACAAGGATAAGTCATAAGTCCTATCCTTTCGGGCTTCCCAAGTGGTTCAGTGGTCAAAGAATCTGCCTGCTAATGCAGGAGGCACAGAAAATGCTGGTTTGATCCCTGGATTGGGAAGATCCCTGGAGAAGGAGGTGTCAACCACTCCAGTATTCTTGCCTAGAGAATCCCATGGACAGAGGAGCCTGGCAGGTCCCAGTCCATGGGGTTGCAAAGAGTCAGACACGACTGAGCATGCACATGCCTATCCTTTAACAAGAATAATGCTGAGCAAACTGAAAAGCAATGCTTTTTCTTGGGACTATCAAAGAACAAAGATTATGGAGCACTGCTACCTCAGAATCTGAAGAGAGAGGTGAATCCAGAGAGTGAAAGTCAAAGTCTATTTACCTGGACCAGAAATGGCTAGAGACACAGATCAGACACCAATAAGAATATGTGGGTGGTGATTTTAATGAATTGCTAGAAGCTGAGTATGGAGCAGTGTGAATATGAGAAACCCCTGTGAGCTTCAGTCTCGGGAAGTGCTTCCCATTTCACTGGCTTTTGCCATCAGGAACCCCATCAGCTCTCACTATGAAGATCTGATAACTGGCCCTTTGTGGTTCAGGCAGAGGGCAGGAGACAAGAATCATTGTGAAATGAGCCCAGAATAAACTCCATAGCGAACATCTACTTTCTCTACCAAGGAAGAAGAGCTTACCAGAGTCTTATCCAAATTAACAAAAGGGCAATATTTTTACTTCCGTTCTCACTAACATTCCTGTTTCTAAAGAGAGAGAGAGAAAAAAAAAAAGAGTAAACTGTAACACTGGGGAAACACTGGGGAATGTTACAGTCCCAAGTATCAAGGAGACTAAAAGAATGAGAGTTAACCATAGGATTATAGAATCCTCCTCCTGCAAACCTTCCCACCAAACCGACAGGGCTGCAGCATAATAACATAAATTACACAGTGCAAACTCTATTCAAGGAGAAATACACAGGAAGTCCAAAGACAAAATTAGTGATATTAGAGGAGTTTGAAACCTACAACAGGCTTTAAATATAGCCCAGCCAATCAGAATAACATAAATCTCAGTAAATGTCTATTTACTTCAGCTTCTAGTATCTGACATAACACGTATGGCTTTCAACAAAAATTATCAGCTTGACAAAAAGACAAACACTGACAACCAGAAAAACTCACAGTCTGAAGGTACAAAGAGGCAAAGAAGCAGCACTCAAATATAATGCAGATGTTGGAATTACCAGACTGGGAATTTTAAATACCTATTGATTAACTGAAATAGTCGGAGAAGGCAATGGCACCCCACTCCAGTACTCTTGCCTGGAAAATCCTATGGCGGAGGAGCCTGGTAGGCTGCAGTCCATGGGGTCGTTAAGAGTCAGACACGACTGAGCGACTTCACTTTCTCCTTTTACTTTCATGCATTGGAGAAGTAAATGGCAACCCACTCCAGTGTTCTTGCCTGGAGAATCCCAGGGACAGGGAAGCCTGGTGGGCTGCCATCTATGCCGTCTATGAGTCGGACACGACTGAAGTGACTTAGCATAGCATAACTGAAATAGTATTAATATGTGTTAATACTGTTAATGAAAAAGGTAGTAAAAACATGTAAGAATGAATGGATAAAACCATCAGAGTGATGGGTACTCTAAGAAAGAATCAAAATAAAATGCCAGAAATAAAACAACATTGTAACAGAAAGGGAAAATGCCTTTGTGCACATTAGCAGATCTGACACAGCCAAAGAAACAATCAGTAAACTTGTACATATGTCAACAAAAATTTCCAAAGCAGAAATAGAAGGAGAATTAAAAAAAAAGAAAACAGAGCATTTACATAGTGTAGAACAGTTTTAAAAGGTATAATATATGCATAATTGGAAATTTTTCAAATAGAGGAAGAAAAAATGAAATAGAAAACATATTTGAAGAAACAATAGCTATTTCCCAAAATTACTAACAGACAACAAATGATATATCCAGGAACACAGAGAACAAGAAGGATGATAAATATGTTATTTATATTTATAGTAATACTAACCTCTAAAAGTGAAGGAGAAATACAGATATTATCAGGTACACAAAATCTGAAAGAATTAATTAACAGCAGACTTGATCTCCAAGAAATATTTAGAGAAATTTTTCAGGGAGAAGGAAAATAAAATAGGACAGAAATTTGAGTCTACATAAAGAAATGAAAGGACTAGGAGAGAGGAAAGAGAAAATAAGATATTGTATTTTTCTTCTTCTAAATCTAAGAGATAACTTTATAAAGCAATAGTAGTAACAATGTGTTGATGACTAAAACAGATACATGAAATAAATGAGAAAATTATTATAATAAAGAGTGGAAAAGAAAGATTGAAAACCCTTTGCTATACACAGGAAGAGTGTGATGTAATTTGAAGGTACATCGAGACTAGTTAAAAGTGTTGTAAATTCTAATGTAACCACTAAAAATAAGTATAATTAATACATTAATATATAAGAGGGGGGTAAAATTTAAGAGTATAAAATGTTCAGCAAAAACCAGAGCTGTCAATAAAAGAAAGGAAGGTGAACAAAGAAGTACAATGATGAGAAAATAATATTATATATGATAACTCAACTGTATCAATAATCTCTTCAGATGTGAGTGTTTTAAATATACTAAGACAGAGATTGTCATAGTGGATAACAAGTGAGTCTGAATACTTTCCATATAAGTTTAAAGCAAAGAACTAGAGAAATACACAACATTGACACTAATAAAATGCAATTTGGAATAGTATGTTAATTTCAGGCAAAACAAACTTCAAAATGATATATATTATTAATGAAAAATAGGAGAATTACATGATGATAAAAATTCAATTCTCTGAGAAAATATAACAATTCTAAATATATATGCATCTAGCAATAGACCATGAAACTATATGAAGCAAAATTGATGGAATTAAAAGAAAAAAACATAAAAATCTGCTCTAGTATAGAAAGTTCAATATCCCTCTCTCAATGATTAAACAGTTGGTCTTGTAGTCCCCCAAATTATTAACAATATAGTTGACCTGAATACCACTATCAATCAAGATCTAATTGACATTTATAGAGTTTTCCATCTTACAACAGCAGAATATATATTCCCTTCACCTTAATACAGAATATTCATCAATATAGACCAAATTCTGGGCCATAATATGCCTCAACTAGTTCACAAGGATAGAAATCTTTCAACGTATGTTTTCAAGTCAGAATGAAATTAAATTAGGAATCATAATAAGATAGAAAATCACCAGATATTTGGGCTTCCCTGGTGGTTCAGACAGTAAAGAATCTGCCTACAATGCAGGAGACTCGGGTGCGATCCCTGGGTCCAGAAGATCCCCTGGAGAAAGAAATGTCTACCTACTCCAGTATTCTTCCCTAGAGAATTCCATGCACAAAGGAGCCTGGCAGGCTACAGTCCATGCATTCACAAAGAGCTGGACATAACTGAGTGACTAACACTTTCACTTTTTAAACAACAACACACTTCCAGGTAAGACATGGTTCAAAGAAGACTCAAGAATTTTAAAATGTTTTAAATCAAAACAAAACCACAACTTATCAAAATTATTAGGATGCAGCAAAAGCAGTAGTTAGTGGGAAATTTATAGGATAAAATTCATATTTAAAAAGGAGGAAAGATCTGAAATCAGTACCTGAATCAGTCTCACTTTTAAAAACTAAAAAAATAAGAACACTTTAAGCCTAAAGCAAGCAGAATAAAATGAATAATAAAAATTAAAACAGAAATCAATGGCACTTAAGAGAAAAATAAAGAAACAAAACCAAAAGCTAATCTTTGAAAAGATAACAAAAATGATAAACGTCTACGTAGCCTTACTAAGAAAAAGAAAAGACTTACTTGACAAATGATAGAAATGAAAGAGGAATCATCAGTACTGACGAATATCAAAATGTTTATAAATGAATGTTACAAGTTTATGCCACATACTTGATAACTTAAATGAAATGGAATAATACTTTGAACTGCAAATGAACCTAAACTCATGCAAGAAAAAAAAGTCAACATAATTGACCTGCTACTACTACTAAGTCACTTCCGTCGTATCTGACTCTGTGCGACCCCATAGACGGCAGCCCACCAGGCTCCCCCGTCCCTGGGATTCTCCAGGCAAGAACACTGGAGTGGGTTGCCATTTCCTTCTCCAATGTGTGAAAGTGAAAAGTGAAAGTGAAGAGTGAAAGTGAAGTCGCTCAGTCGTGTCTGACTCTTCGAGACCCCATGGACTGCAGCCCACCAGGCTCCCCTGTCCATGGGATTTTCCAGGCAGGAGTACTGGAGTGGGGTGCCATTGCCTCCTCCGAATTGACCTGCATCTATCATATAAATTGAACTGATAATGAAAAACCCTCCCCACAGTGAATGCACTATCTCAAATGGCAACACTAGTGAATTCTACCAGATATTTATATTTTAATTCTATCAATTTTGCTTCATATAGTTTCATGCTCTATTGTTAGATACATATATATTTAGAATTGTTGTATTTTCTTGGAGAATTGAATTTTTTAGCTTCATGTAATTCTATTTTTCATTAATAATATTTATCATTTTGAAGTTTGTTTTGCCTGAAATTAACATACTATTCCAAATTGCATTTTATTAGTGTCAATGTTGTATAAATCTCCACCATCTCTTTCAGAATATGGAAACAGAAAATATTTCCTAATTCGTGGAAGCAAACATTAGCCTAATACCAAAAGCAGATAGACATAACCAGAACTGATTTAACAGAACAATATCTCTCATAAATAAGAATGAAAAAACCCTCAACAAGACACTAGCAAATCAAAACTGACAAAGAATAAAAATAATTCAGTGTCTTGGTTGATTCAAATTGAATAATGAGGTGAGAATAATGTGTATTCGGAACAATGAGTAACCGTGTGTTAGTTACAATGTGGTGGAGGTGTTTCTATTATTTTTATCATGATTCTGTTGTATGATTTGAAATATATATTACATGCTCCTATAATCCTGTATACACACACATATACAAACACTTAATAAGTTGAGAAACTAGCCATGTATTCCTATTTTCACAATTTTTTCTCAGAAATTAAGTGTATTTTTTTAAGATATTTTATTTTATTTCATTATTTTATTATTTGTTTATTTTTTTTACTTTACAATATTGTATTGGTTTTGTATTACAGTAATACACATAAGGCCACATATTTTATAACATTGATAGTTCTCAATTACTGGACTAAAACCTACTAATTTTTGCTTTTTCTTTCAGTGTAACGCCGCATTATACTTGTTATAAATTTTAGGATTTTTTCCAGTTAATTAAGATCTTTTTTTCAGCTTTTTCCTGGTCTCTTCATTTCAAGGTTGAGAACTTTCCCTCAATAATATTGATTTATTCCTAGCACCACAAGTACTTCGCTGGTGGTTCAGTGATAAAGAATCCACCTGAAATGCAGGAGACATGGGTTCAGTCCCTAAATCAGGAAGATTCCTGAGAAGGAAATGCAACCCACTCCAGTATTCTTGCCTGGGAAATCCGGTGGACAGAGGAGCCTGGCAGGCTACAGTCCATGCGGTCACAAAAAAGTTAGACAAGACTGAGTGAATAAATAGCAACAACAAAAGCCACCACAAACGAGAAATGCAGCTATTTCCATCACAAAAATCTCTCTTTTATCCAGAGCAGCTATAAGGTGCAGTTTCGCATCTTTGAGTTCAAGTGTGAACTGTAATCCCTTAACTATAGAAGATACAATCCAAGCTCCCCAAGTGGTACCCAGGAGCCTTTTTGCTTAGGTTTGCAGTAAGAGAAAGCTTCTGCATGAGCCCACATATATAGCAACAAGGTAAATTTCATTTTTAGATACATATAAACAGTTCATATTAACGGAACAAATAATTTTTTAGAAGACAGGAATCCAACAAAAAATAAAATATAACTGAAGATCATGAAGGAAGGAGGCTTGTATGCATGTTCAGTCACTTCAGTCATGGCCAAGTCTCTGCCACACTATTGACTGTCACCTACCAGGCTCCTTTGTCCATGGGATTTTCCAGGCAAGAATACTAGAGTGGGTTGCCATCTACTTCTCCAGGGACCTTCCCAACCCAGGGATTGAACCTGGGTTGAACCGCAGTGTCTCCTGCGGCTCCTGCATTGCAGGATTCTTTACCACTGAGCCACTGGGGAAGCTCAAGGAGGTTTATATGTGCTTAATAAAAATATTCTCAGCATTTATTTTTAGGTGATAAAATAGTATGTATTTTACATACACATTTATGAATTTGTATATATGTATGCATATGAGTATGTATCTTGGCAAAGAAAAATTCTGGAAATGTATATAACATAATGCTTACAATTACTTCTGAAGTGTTTAAATTGAGTAAGTGTTGAGAGACATGTGTATTGTTTACACTTTTTTATACTTTGTGGCTCAGCTGGTAAAGAATCCACCTGCAATGCAGGAGACCTGGGTTTGATCCCTGGATTGAGATCCACTGGAGAAGGAAAAGGCTACCCACTCCACTATCCTGGCCTGAAGAATTCCATGGACTGTATAATCCATGTGGTCACAAAAAGTCGGACACGATGGAGCAACTTTCACTTTCAGTATATTTTTCAAAATATTTTAATATTGTGCATATATATTATTTCTTCAATAAAATATGTAATGTTTAAAGGCTGAAAATAAAGATCTAAAAAGTAGTGAAGCATTTTGTCTAGCTAAGAACATTACAATGTATAATTTTAATGAGATAATCAAAAATATGTGTAACTATCTTAGCTGTATGATCTAAATTTCAATTTGTAAAATAATTTATTCTGAAAGAACTCAGTTGAGATCCTGCCCTGAGTTTCCTTCATTGTTATGTAATCTTAGTTGACATGTATTGAGTAACATCAGCCAGGAAATCAGCAGAGTACTTAACAGGCATTACCTTATTTAATACCACACCTTTCGAAGTAGTCACATGAATGGTTATGGTTTATAGATGATTTTTAATATCAAAGTATTATTTTTTCAGAGATGTTCATTAAACTTTAAGTCAACTATTTGCCTTCTGAATCTGAGCTACTATGTCGTGCCTTAGTGATTACAATAACTGACATTGCAATTTATTTTTATTTTGAAACAATTAAAAAAAAAGACACAAAAAACAAAGTAAAGAACACCTGTATATCATTTGCCAGCAAACATTTCACTTCCTTTCCCCAAAGAATCCTTTAGAGTAAAAAGATCCAATCATACATTCCAACCCGCATTCCATGTATTTCTATTTTCCTATGATCAGACAGAAGTCATGCACTTTGGTCCTGCATATCCCAGAAGTGATTCTAAGTCCTTCACTGCATCCTCTTGAATGGCACACATATGGAAATGTCCCATTAGCGGTGCTTCATTATAATGATACCTTTGAGATTTTCCAAACTAAATGGACATTTTTATCCCATTTGAAATCAGTGCATCTTTTGTGGGAATATGCTTTGAGACCATGCAAAATCTTGTTCCTATTCCACATTCACCTACTAGTTTTAGCACCTAATAGATTGTATTGTTACTATGATGACTATTAAACAGGGATTTTTTTTTTAATGAGGGTGAAACTTACATAACAAAAATAATTCTTTGAAAGGGAAAAAATTAGTGGTATTTAGAACATTCACAGTATTCTGAAAACAATAACTCTCCCTAGTTCCAAAATATTCTCATTAGTCCAATATCAAAGTTCCATACTCATTTACCAGTTACTGTCCATGTTCTCCTAGCCCTTGGCAACCAGTGGTGTGTTTTCTGTCTCCGTGGGTTTGCCTATTCTGGATATTTCACACAGATAGAGCCATACAATATTTGACCTTTTATGTCTGATTTCTTTCATTTATATATTTTCAAGGTGTATTCACATTGTGGAATTTACAAATATTTCATTCATTTTTAATGTTGAATAACATTCCACTACATAACTAGCATCCAAGGACCCTAATGGCTCAGATGGCAAAGATTCTACCTGCAATCTACTAGGTTCAATCCCTGGATCAGGAAGATCTCCTGGGAAAGAGAACAGCAACCCACTCCAGTATTCTTGACTCGAGAATTCCATGGACAGAGGAGCCTAGTGGGTTATACATTTCATGGAGTCACAAAGAGTTGGACACAACTGAACGCCTAACACATCATCATCCATCATCATCACAGATATATTCCACATTTTAAAATCTATTCATCTATTAATGCACATTTGTGTTTTTTCTTCCTTTTGGCTATTGAGAACCTTCCTGCTATGAACATTCAAATAAAACTACCTGTGTTAGTCTCTATCTTCAGTTCTTTTAGTTATTTTTTTTCTCACCATTCTTGAAAATAAAATCCAAGATCAAGGTGAAATGGAAGCTCCAAAAACCAGAAAGAATTATAAATAGATGGATGCTGGAAAAAAGAATAATCTAAACAAAGAAAGGACAATAAGAGAGCCCATGGTACACTCAGGGAACTATTAACAGCGTGGGATGTTTATGGTAGGATTCTCAAAGAGAATGTATAGGACATGAAGAGAAGGACATGCCCTGGCTGCTACCAATACTGGAAGACTGTATGATCCACAAAGTAATTTAGGTTTATCTTCACGGCAGTGGAGAAACACTGAATAACTTGAAGGAAAAGAGTGAAATCATCCAATTACATTTAGAAGATTGCTCACAGACAGTGTGGAGGATGAATTAGAAGGGCATGAGATTAAAAGCAGAAAGTTAATGCAGTTCCACAGATATAATAGAATCAATCAGAGTAATATCAGAGTGGAATATTTTTTAACCTTGTACAACATTCTACATAATTCACAGTATGGGAACATATAAGCTGTGCTTGTAGAAAAAATAAAGTGATATTTTTAACAAATAAATAATGACATAAATCCAAATAAATAGATATTTTCATATAGGAATGTATATAAGCTTGCACTTATTTTAACATCACTCAAAAACATTTCTAACTCTTCTTTTACACTTTCCTTCAGAGTTAGTTTATGTCATATTAAAAATGTTTATTGCTTTATAAATCATTGTCTTGAAGTTGTTACCTGAAGATATTTGAAAAGATACCATCGCCTTATGAAATCTGACATCTTGTTTACAAATACCATTGCCACTTCCCTAAATTGAAGGAAAGCAATTTCGGTGCATTTACAAGACAAATATGTAGGGCTTAAAATGTCACAATTCTTTGTAGATCCTTTGTAGAAGCCACGTCTTTTATAAAGAATATGTATTCTTTCTCTGATTCTAATATTTTTGCTGCTCCCTCCTCTACTCATTCAATGTATTTGCCTGAACTGAAATCCTAAAGGTATTTTATTTTCTTGCCTCAGTTTCTCTTCTGGTAAAGGATAATTAAATCTGTCTTTCAGATTTGCCATGAGGATTCATGTGAAATTAAAAACAAGGGAAGCAGAGTATTCAGCTTTGCATCATTTTAAATATCATTTTTTAAAAGTAATTGTTAACCCAAGAGGGAGAAATGAATAATCTGTTTTAATTACCCAAGTTCCTAGATGACCCAGGTTGATAACCAAAAAAAACAAGAGAGAGCGAGAAAAAGAATTGCATAGATGGATATTATTACATTAATATTACACTAAACAGAACTTTATATTTGGATGGTTTATTCATAATATAGTTTGACAGAAGCTTTAGGTCTTGATTTGGGACATCATTATTTTATTACCTTTGACTTTTAATGAAAAATGGAAATATTAGAATGTGAGACATTGTAACTTTAGCTTGTGTATTTATACTAAAGAAGAGTTATTTCCAAAAACTGTACTAAAAGTAAATCTTATTATCCGAGCTTATTTAGGACAAATCTGTATATATTTCAACTTCTACTTGAGAAAAGTCAGATTTGTTTTCACAGTGTAGGTTAGAATTAGCCAGTGAATTGTGTTGAGCAGTTTTTTCCTCATCACATACTTTTATCCTCTTACAACTCTTGAGTTTACTATATTTTTTTTCTTAACAGCTGTTGCTTATTCCACAGACATTTACATACTTTCAGAATGACTGTAACCCAAGAATACACTTTCCCCTTCATTATAGATACTTCATCAACTCACATCAATATATTCAATTTACATCAGTATATTCAATTTGTGAACTAAGGAAACTTCCAATTAGAAGAGGCTTATAGAATAGATATGAAACCCAACCCATAGAAATATCAAGATATGGAGACTTCTCTACTTATAGGAATGTCCCTTATGATTTTGTATAATTTCAACTCTTAGAAATATTATTTATAGTTTTCTTCTCTGATTTCCAACTATTAATTCATTCAATTAATAATTCATATTTTAATCTTACTACACTTTGAAGAAACTGAAATAAACTAGACTGGCTTATTCCTTATCTTCAAAGTTTATACAAACTAGAAGGAAAGAAAATGAATATATTTATAAGGATACTGGATATCATGAAAGAATGTAATGAGGTATTATTGAAATGTATAATAAACTAGTCTGAATTAACAGAAAATATTTTGCCTCTCTCATTCATCTAGAGATTATTTAAGAAGAGGGATTGTCTTATTCATGATTGCATTCCTTATATCAGGATAATATCTGATTTACATTTATATTTTTATTTTTATGGGTTGTTTTCATTGTTCCATTTTGTCTTGATCTTTTAACCATTTTTATTAAAAAAACATTTAATTTTTTATTATATGGAAATGTATCAAACATTCAAACATAACAATATCATAAAATTCAAACAACAATAATGAATGCTGCTAATTCTATTCAAAAGTTGATTTTAATAATGTGAGTCCATTGCTAATCTAGGTTCTGTGGAAGATTTTTATTGTATAATATTAGACAGTCTACTTATCTAAAACTGTGCTTACTAAAAAAGGGATTTTGATAGCTTGTGGCTACAGGTAGTAACAGAAGATTTTGTATCTTGTTGCTAAAAGATAGCTTCTCCCGAAGCACTTATTTGTTTTTATACATTTGAAAGTTCATTCACCACTAAATATTTAATATTTCAGCATGGGCACTCCAAAATTAAGCAAGGGCATATCCATCATATCTAATACAATTTATACATTTAAGAAATTTAACTAACATTTAATATAGGCATCCCATACTGAAATTCCTCACTTTTTCCAAAATCTTGCAAAGTTAATTGTAGAAGTTCTATTATAAATTACATATCTCCCGTTCCAATTTTGCTTAAAGATTTCAAAACAAATTAAAGTTGAATTTTATCTGAATCAGCTAAAATTAAAGGTTTTTCCCCTCTGTTAACTGAATAAATAACATCAATTTAGATTATTCAATGTTTTAATTTGAAAGTTTTCTACTGACCTATATGCTAGTTCCATAATTCTTTTTTTTTTTGCAAGATTATTCTTTTTTTTTTATTAAATTTTATTTTATTTTTAAACTTTTCAAAATTGTATTAGTTTTGCCAAATATCGAAATGAATCCACCACAGGTATACCTGTGTTCCCCATCCTGAACCCTCCTCCCTCCTCCCTCCCCATACCCTCCCTCTGGGTTGTCCCAGTGCACCAGCCCCAAGCATCCAGTATCGTGCATCGAACCTGGACTGGCGACTTGTTTCATACATGATATTATACATGTTTAAATGCCATTCTCCCAAATCTTCCCACCCTCTCCCTCTCCCACAGAGTCCATAAGACTGTTCTATACATCAGTGTCTCTTTTGCTGTCTCGTATATAGGGTTATTGTTACCATCTTTCTAAATTCCATATATATGCGTAAGTATACTGTATTGGTGTTTTTATTTCTTGCTTGCTTCACTCTGTATAATAGGTTCCAGTTTCATCCATTTCATTAGAACTGATTCAAATGTATTCTTTTTAATGGCTGAGTAATACTCCATTGTGCATATGTACCACAGCTTTCTTATCCATTCATCTGCTGATGGGCATCTAGGTTGCTTCCATGTCCTGGCTATTATAAACAGTGCTGCGATGAACATTGGAGTACACGTGTCTCTTTCCCTTCTGGTTTCCTCAGTGTGTATGCCCAGCAGTGGGATTGCTGGATCATAAGGCAGTTCTATTTCCAGTTTTTTAAGGAATCTCCACACTGTTTTCCATAGTGGCTGTACTAGTTTGCATTCCCACCAACAGTGTAAGAGAGTTCCCTTTTCTCCACACCCTCTCCAGCATTTATTGCTAGTAGACTTTTGGATCGCAGCCATTCTGACTGGAGTGAAATGGTACCTCATAGTGGTTTTGATTTGCATTTCTCTGATAATGAGTGATGTTGAGCATCTTTTCATGTGTTTGTTGGCCATCTATATGTCTTCTTTGGAGAAATGTCTATTTAGTTCTTATGGCCCATTTTTTGATTGGGTCATTTATTTTTCTGGAGTTGAGCTGTAGGAGTTGCTTGTATATTTTTGAGATTAGTTGTTTGTCAGTTTGCTATTATTTTCTTCCATTCTGAAGGCTGCCTTTTCACCTTGCTAATAGTATCCTTTGTTGTGCAGAAGCTTTTAAGTTTAATTAGGCCCCATTTGTTTATTTTTGCTTTTATTTCCAACATTCTGGGAGGTGGGTCATAGAGGATTCTGCTGTGATGTATGTCGGAGAGTGTTTTGCCTATGTTCTAAGACTCCACCAGAAAATTACTAGAACTAATCAATGATTATAGTAAAGTTGCAGGATATAAAATCAACACACAGAAATCCCTTGCATTCCTATACACTAATAATGAGAAAACTGAAAGAGAAATTAAGGAAACAATTCCATTCACCATTGCAACGGAAAGAATAAAATACTTAGGAATATATCTACCTAAAGAAACTAAAGACCTATATATAGAAAACTATAAAACACTGGTGAAAGAAATCAAAGAGGACACTAATAGATGGAGAAATATACCATGTTCATGGATTGGAAGAATCAATATAGTGAAAATGAGTATACTACCCAAAGCAATTTATAGATTCAGTGCAATCCCTATCAAGCTACCAACGGTATTCTTCACAGAGCTAGAACAAATAATTTCACAATTTGTATGGAAATACAAAAAACCTCGAATAGCCAAAGCTATCTTGAGAAAGAAAAATGGAACTGGAGGAATCAACCTACCTGACTTCAGGCTCTATTACAAAGCCACAGTTACCAAGACAGTATGATACTGGCACAAAGGCAGAAATATTGATCAATGGAACAAAATAGAAAGCCCAGAGATAAATCCACACACATATGGACACCTTATCTTTGACAAAGGAGGCAAGAATATACAGTGGATTAAAGACAATCTCTTTAACAAGTGGTGCTGGGAAAACTGGTCAACCACTTGTAAAAGAATGAAACTAGAACACTTTCTAACACCATACACAAAAATAAACTCAAAATGGATTAAAGATCTCAATGTAAGACCAGAAACTATAAAACTCCTAGAGGAGAACATAGGCATAATTCTTTAACTAGTGTTTTCTAACCTACTGGTAAACTTATTCATTGACTTTTTAAATTGTAATGTAATGTAATGTAATGTAAAATTTTTAAATTCAAAAATTTCTATGTTAGCCCTTTTTATAATTTTAAGAATTTAACTGAAATTCTTTATCTGAATTTTTTTTTCAGTTTCATTTCTTTTTGTTTTTACAGTTTTTATTGGAGTATACTTGATTTACAATGTTCTGCTAGTTTCAGGGGCCCAGCAAAGTCAATCAGTTATACATATCATATTATCCTGAATTTTTTCTGTAGCATTTAGTTCTCAGAACTCATCATTTTCTATATATCTATTCCAATGCTTTTATATTATAAATAAATGTTCATTCAATTTGTCATTACCTAAATATTCTTAGAGTTGTTCTATGGACATACGCATGTCCGTTTCTGTACTCTATTTACTGAAACCTTGCTTGTTTATCAAGCTGCAAGTCAAACTTAGACTCCGACTAAAAGAAAATGGTTTTTCTACTTCAGGCACTTCTGAAACCAAGTCTATATGAATTTTCTGCACCAAGAAATGCTCTAATTCTCTGTGGACACGAACTGGGTGTTGTTCTCCTTTGATTTGATTCTGGCATTAGCTACTTTGAATTACACAGACCCCACATGTTAAAGGCTCAATCCTACAAAACTGTGCCCCACACTTCAGTACCCACTCTTCTGTCTGACTGGGCTATCAATAAGGGGTACCCACAAACTACTCCTCATGTTTCATAATTTGCTGTAATGGCTTACAGAAGTCAGGAACAGGAAACTGACCTATATTTTCTGATTTCCTTATAGAATATTTAAAGAATACATTTTAATAGCCAGATAAAAGAGCAGATAGGCTGGGTCCTTGAGTGCAGGAGCTTCTGTGTCCATGGAGTAGGAGTGTACCGTCTTCCAAGGTTGCACCAACTGGAAATTCTCTGAACCCTTATCACACCTTGGTCTTTCTGGTGGCCAGTCCCTATCCTGAAGCTATCTAGGAGTCCAACACAAGTCACCTCATAGAACAAAAGATGCTCCTATGAGCCAGGAAATTCCAAAGGATTCCGGAGGTTTACAGAAGATGCTCCTACCATCCCCAGCTGAGGAAATTACAGGTGTTTTAGGAATTCTTTGTCAGTTCCAGGGGCAGAGACAGAATAAATGTATTTTTTTAAGTCACAGCTACCTAAATTTGTCCTGATGTGATATATAAGACATATATCTTGGGTTGGCCAAGCTATTCATTTGGGTTTTTGTGTAAGATGTTATGGAAAAGCCCAAACGAACTTTTTGGCCAATCCAGTATTTCCTCATGGAAGACTTTTTCTGTTATTTGTTAGACATATTATATATTGTATGTTTTATGTTTGTGTATTTTTTTGTGCATTCCAAAATCTTTGTAAAGACTAGGCAAGCTCATATGTTTTTGGTGCCTCCACCATTACAAGAAGTATGGTATCTTAACTATAATAATTTTACAATGAATACAAGCTAAAAATTATACTGTGGTGGTAGTTTAGTCACTAAGTTGTGTCCACCTCTTGCGACCCATGGACTGGAAACCTACCAGGCTCCTCTGTCCATGAGATTCGCCAGGCAAGAATATTGGAGTGGATTGACATTTCCTTCTCCAGGGGATCTTCCCAACCCGGGAATCAAACCTAGTCTCCTGCATTCCAGGCAGATTCTTTACCAACTGAACTACCAGGAAAACCCAATGATATACTATACATGGGGCTTCCCTTGTGTCTCAGACAGTAAAAAATATATCTGCAATGCAGGAGATGAGGGTCTGATCCTTGGATCGGGAAGATCACCTGGAGAAGGGAATGACTACCCACCCCAGTATTCTTGCCTGGAGAACTCAAGGACAGAGGGACCCGGAGGGCTATAGTCCTTGGGGTCGCAAAGAATCGGACATGACTGAGTGACTAACACCTGTATAACTATATATACAATGTACTATGAAATAACATAGCCAAGTGGAAAGAATATGAGGTTGAAATGAGAATAAAATACTGGGTTCAAATTTCAGTTCTTCCACTTATTAGCTGTATGATATGGATCAATTTACTTTAACTATCTGAGACTTAGCTTTTCATCTAAAATTTTGGAATACTGTTAATAGTATAATCTATATTTGGGAGACTGTTAAATTAGAAAACTACATATGAAAACAATCATGTAAGCACATCATAAATATTAACAACATTTTGTATTTTTATGGACCTCTGCTTCTATAGTCAAACAGATAAATGTTTGTGAATAAAACTTAACAGATTATTTTGATGTGATCCTACTCAAAGCTTAGGCTGCTCCATGGCATGCTGGGGAAGCAACTCAAGTGAAAATTTACTGAAAAAATAGAATACAGGCATTAGCTGTATTTTAAATTTCTCCTTTATTCTCCAGAAACAGATTATTTGATTTCAAATGAAAAGCTGGCAGCAGGATACACAGTAAAAGAGATTCTCAACTCTCAGTAGTCTGATGGGATGCTATTTTTAAAGGAAACAGAACAAACCCAATCATATTCTGCAGCTCTGCACCACACTCCAACCAAATATCTTCACTGAAACTTTTTCATATGGAAAACAAAAAGATTCAAGAAGTGCTTATTTGGAAATTTTTCTTTGAAGATTTCTGACATTTCAATATTTTCTCACTTTCAATAATTTGACAAAAATTATTTTATACTGATTTTTTTGTCTGGCATTTTTTTATTTTTTATTTTTTTTGCTACTAAAAAAAATAAACTGGACTGGAGAAGGTGATGGCACCCCACTCTAGTACTCTTGCCTGGAAAATCCCATGGACGGAGGAGCCTGGTGGGCTGCAGCCCATGGGGTCGCGAAGAGTCAGACACAACTGAGCGACTTCCGTTTCACTTTTCACTTTCATGCATTGGAGAAGGAAATGGCAACCCACTCCAGTGTTCTTGCCTGGAGAATCCCAGGGATGGGGGAGTCTGGTGGACTGCCGTCTATGGGGTCGCACAGAGTTGGACACGACTGAAGTGATTTAGCAGCTTAGCAGTAGCAGAGATTTTGAAAAACAACGACAGCCATAGAAAATTGTTTACTGATGACTCTATCAGCTCATCTGGAATATTTTATAAAACCCTGGTAGAAGTTTATTTTTTCTTTTGTCTTGGCCCTTGGTGGCCTAAGCATTGTCAATAGATTTCTTGTCTTTTCTCAAAGATAGGAACTATGTCCTGGCACAAGACAGTCACAGAAAAAAATATCTGATTAAATAAATATTGTTGATACAAGATTAAAATTTAAATGACTGAATGATGGATCTTTAATATTTAGAAATAAGTCACAATTAATAAAGTAAATTCTAAATTTTTTCTGGGCTTATCTATTAACTAAAGAGAATAAGACAGTAAACCAACAATGCACATACATATGTTATATATAGCTTTCCACCACTTATCTGATGTAAGCTTCTGAGAAATTCTGTGAAGTGAAGTAGATATTTCTATTATTTAGACTGAGAGAGATTAGGAAAATGTGGCAGTGAGACTTGTTTGATCAAGTTTATAGGTGGTTGATGGATTGGTCAATGGAATGGGTTCCTTGTAATACCTTCTTGCATTAGCCATTACACTATTACCTGAATAAAATTTTCTTTCCATTACTATTCCCATGCTGACTAAATGGAACAAAGTACCATATCTTCTCTGATTTCTCCCTTCTCTTATCACAGAGACCTTAAAAATCTATACCATTTATATTAATGTTTGACTTCATTTGATTATACATAGTCTTCTATTATCAAGTTCCATGTTTTTTCCCCAAAAGACAATAATTTCTT
This sequence comes from Bos indicus x Bos taurus, assembly GCF_003369695.1. NCBI lineage: Eukaryota > Metazoa > Chordata > Mammalia > Artiodactyla > Bovidae > Bos > Bos indicus x Bos taurus. Next base: position 37,186,716 of record NC_040104.1, read on the forward strand.
CAAGATAAGAACTGAGATGTGTAGTTTAATATAGAGAAGAAAGAAACATGTAATGAGTACATACAAATGTTTAAATGAAGCAAAATTCAACATCAAGAATGTGCAAACAACTGTCAGTCAAGTTAGTAAAGAGGAGTTGGTGCTCTGAATAGCATTTATTTGTATACCTAAATAAAAATAGAAAAGGTCAGTTTTCATATTTCAATCCCCAAGAAAGGCAATGCCAAAGAATGTTCAAACTACCACACAATTTCATCTCACACACTAGCAGTAATGCTCAAAATTCTCCAAGCCAGGCTTCATCAGGATGTGAACAGAGAACTTCCAGATGTTCAATCTGGATTTGGAAAAGGCAGAGGAACCAGATATCAAATTGCCAACATCTGTTGGATCATAGAAAAAAGCAAGAGAGTTTCAGAAAATAATCTACTTCTGCTTTAGTGACTAAGCCAAAGCCTTTGACTGTGTGGATCACAATAAACTTTAGAAAATTCTTAAAGAGATGGGAATACCAGACTACCTTCCCTGCCTCCTGAGAAATCTGTATGAGGTCAAGAAGCAACAGTTAAAACCAGACATGGAACAACGGACTGGTTCCAAATTGGGAAAGGAGTACGTCAAACCTGTATGTTGTCACCCTGTTTATTTAACTTATATGCAGAGTACAGCACACGAAATACCAGGCAGGATGAAGCACAAGCTGGAATCAAGATTGCCAGGAGAAATTACAATAACCTCAGATATGTAGGTGACACCACCCTTACGGCAGAAAGCAAAGAGGAACTGAGGAGCCTCTTGATAAAAGTGAGAGAGGAGAGTGAAAAAGCTGGCTTAAAACTCAACATTCAGAAAACAAAGATCATGGCATCCAGTCCCATCATTTCATGGCAAATAGATGGGGAAACAATGGAAACAGTTTCAGACTTTATTTTTTGGGGCTCCAAAATCACTGCAGATGGTGACTGCAGCCATGAAATCAGAAGATGCTTGCTCCTTGGAAGAACAGCTATGACCAACCTAGACAGCATATTAAAAAGCAGAGGCATTACTTTGCCAACAAAGATCCGTCTGGTCAAAGCTATTGTTTTTCCATATATGAATGTGGGAGTTGGACCATAAAGAAAGCTGAGCACTAAAGAACTGATTCTGTTGAACTGTGGTATTGGAGAAGACTCTTGAGAGTCCCTTGGACTGCAAGGAGATCCAGCAAATCAATCCTAAAGGAAATCAGTCCTGAATATTCATTGGAAGGACTGATGTTGAAGCTGAAACTCCAATACTTTGGCCACCTGATGTGAAGAACTGAGTCATTTGAAAAGACCCTGATGCTGGGAAAGATTGAAGGTAGGAGGAAAAGGGGACAACAGAGGATGAGATAGTCGGATGATATCACCAACTCGATGGACATGAGTTTGAGCAGCTCTGGGAGCGGGCAATGGACAGGGAAGCCTGGCATGGTCTGTCAATGGGGTCTCAAAAAGGTGGATAGAACTGAGCGGCTTAACTGAACTGAACTGAAACAAAACTGAATTCATGATTTCTTTTGCCAGAAATGTTATTGGATAAACACATCTGTCCATTTCTAAGGTGTTTGTCTTTACAATGCTTAATACACAGCAGTGCCAAAGGATCATGAGCTTTTACTTCCCGTTTTTAAATTTTATCACCCTTGCGATGTTGGCAATGTAGGAAGACACATCAGCCATGAAACTAAATGAAAACATGTTACATATATACACACATATATATACATATGGGAGACGGCAATGGCACCCCACTCCAGTACTCTTGCCCGGAAAATCCCATGGACGGAGGAGCCTGGTAGGCTGCAGTCCATGGGGTGGCTAAGAGTCGGACAGGATTGAGTGACTTCACTTTCACGCATTGGAGGAGGAAATGGCAACCCACTCCAGTGTTCTTGCCTGGAGATCCCAGGGACGGCGGGGCCTGGTGGGCTGCTGTTTATGGGGTCACACAGAGTCGGACACGACTGAAGCGACTTAGCAGCAGTAGCAGCAGCATATATACATATATATATATATATATATATATATATATATATATATATATATAAAATTGTGCTATGTTTCCTAATAAACAGTTAATTTTCTCAAATGAACAAAATAAAGGAAAGAGAGAAATGGTAGTCAAAAAGTGTGAAAGGCTATCCAAGTAGATTTCAGTTCAGTTCAGTCGCTCAGTCGTGTCCGATTCTTTGCGACCCCATGAATCGCAGCACGCCAGGCCTCCCTGTCCATCACCAACTCCCAGAGTTCACTCAGACTCACGTCCATCCAGTCGGTGATGCCATCCAGCCATCTCATCCTCTGTCGTCCCCTTTTCCTCCTGACCCCAATCCCTCCCAGCATCAGAGTCTTTTCCAATGAGTCAACTCTTCACATGAGGTGGCCAAAGTACTGGAGTTTCAGCCTTAGCATCATTCCTTCCAAAGAAATCCCAGGGTTGATCTCCTTCAGAATGGACTGGTTGGATCTCCTTGCAGTCCAAGGGACTCTCAAGAGTCTTCTCCAACACCACAGTTCAAAAGCATCAGTTCTGCAGCACTCAGCTTTCTTCACAGTCCAACTCTTACATCCATACATGACCACAGGAAAAACAATAGCCTTGACTAGACGGACCTTTGTTGGCAAGGTAATGTCTCTGCTTTTCAATATGCTATCTAGGTTGGTCATAACTTTTCTTCCAAGGAGTAAGCAACTTTTAATTTCATGGCTGCAGTCACCATCTGTAGTGATTTTGGAGCCCCCCAAAATAAAGTCTGACACTGTTTCCCCATCTATTTTCCATGAAGTGATGGGACCAGATGCCATGATCTTCATTTTCTGAATGTTGAGTTTTAAGCCAACTTTTTCACTCTCCTCTTTTGCCTTCATCAAGAGGCTTTTGAGTTCCTCTTCACTTTCGGCCATAAGGGTGGTGTCATCTGCATATCTGAGGTTATTGATATTTCTCCCGGCAATCTTGATTCCAGCTTGTGCTTCTTCCAGCCCAGTGTTTCTCATGATGTACTCTGCATAGAAGTTAAATAAGCAGGGTGACAATATACAGCCTTGACATACTCATTTTCCTATTAGGAACCAGTCTGTTGTTCCATGTCCAGTTCTAACTGTTGCTTCCTGACCTGCATACAAATTTCTCAAGAGGCAGGTCAGGTGGTCTGGTATTCCCATCTCTTTCAGAATTTTCCCCAGTTTATTGTGATCCACACGGTCAAAGGCTTTGGCATAGTCAATAAAGCAGAAATAGGTGTTTTTCTGGAACTCTCTTGCTTTTTTGATGATCCAATGGATGTTGGCAATTTGGTCTCTGGTTTCCCTGCCTTTTCTAAAACCAGCTTTACTCTGTGCTTATGGATTGAAGCGACTTCACTTTCACTTTTCACTTTCATGCATTGGAGAAGGAAATGGCAACCCACTCCAGGGTTCTTGCCTGGAGAATCCCAGGGACAGAGGAGCCTGGTAGGCTTCCGTCTATGGGGTTGCACAGAGTCAGACACAACTGAGCAGCAGCAGCAGCAGAGGAAATAATAATTTTCAGGGCTTTTCAGGTATCCTATTCTAACCAGTAATTCTACGCTACTCACCAAGCATTTAGCATTTATTACTTACTTAACAGATTTTTACAATTATTTTTTCCCAAGTACACCATTCTCCAACCAGCTAATCATTTTACTTTATACTTTTTATTTAATTTTATTTATTTTTATTCTATGTTTTTGTTGAAGTATAGTCGACTTACAATATTGTGTTAGTTTCAGTTGTACAGCATATAGTTAACTAGGAAAAACAGAGAGATCATTAGAAGGGGATTTCTTTGTCTTCCACCAATCAACTTATAATTTACTAGTATCTCTAGACTATACTATTTGCTTTTCTTCTTGTCACTAGAAAGTCAGTCTTTGTACTCCATCTGTGCTCTATAATCAAACCAAAATTTTCACTTTCTCACCATTGACAATATTAGCACCCTGGATCCAGCCCCTCTTAACCATTTCTTGGACTACTGTGGAAGATAACTTTCTTGTTATCTTATAAGCTATCTCTCTTAACTCACTGATAACTCTCTTGTCCCCTTAAATGCACTTCTCCACAGAATCAAAAATAATCTCATTTAATGTATCCATCCATTGATGCATTTGTTTATTCATTAATCCACTCAACAAATATTTATTGAGCACTTACTCTGTGTCAGGTACTATTTCAGGTACTGAGGATAATAAACAAAACCAAGCACATTGTGGTTATACGTTAGAGGATGAGAAACAGAATCACTGAATTCAATGTGTCATATATAACATATGTTATTTACAGCAATATGTGGTATCTGTCCACACTTACATGTAAATCTACATCTGTATCTGTGCATGTATGACACAAGAAAAAGTAAAGAAGGGAAAGAGGATTTTTTTTTTTTTTTTTTGGTTTAAATTTTAGTTTGGATATCCAGGAAAAGCTCTACAGAGAAAGTGATTTTTTATTTAAGGTCAGATGATGGGGAATTTATCTGAGAGAAGAGTATCCTGTGAATACTCTGGCTGCAGGGGGAGAGGCAGGGAGAACTTTTAAGAGGCTATATATAGCTAGAATTATAATGGCTCTGTGGTCCAGAGTGGTAGTGATGAAAGTGACATGAATTGGTCAAATTCTGGAGATATTCTGGCATAAATGCTATGCGTTATAGAGAGAGAGAGAAAGGAAAAGAAAGAAAATAAGAAAATCATGATTTTTAACCTGGTCATCAAAAGTATACAGTTGCCTTTAACTAAAATGAGAAAGACTACAGGAATAGCTGGTTTGGGAGGAAATATCAGTAACTCAATTCTGAACAGATTTAAAACTATACTAGGGGTTCAGCAGCTGGGTATATAGATTTGGAATTTCTGGGACAAATCAAGACTTGTGATGAACTTAATGTTTGGTCCCTTTTCTCCCAGTTCAAAGACTGAACTAAAATAAAGTATATAAGTGATTGTGCAACGATATATGGTAGAAAGGAATCTGAATAAAATTAATTATGAAATAAAGTACAAAGAACAGCATTTATCCACTGAGTTGCCTTTCAACAATAACTGTGCTCCTTGCTTCTGAGACTTGTTGAACACTTCTTTCAATTTTTTAAGGATGACTTCAAGGAGAATCACAAAGATGAAGTATATTAATGTTCTTGTCTTTATACTTTATCTAGCGTTTGACAGACTATATTTATGTCGTCCTGTTTTAAGTGATGGGGTCTTTATCCTAAGGGCATGAAGCATGTACCAGCTATTCACACCTAACAGTTAGAACCGCCTTATAAAAGAACACTGTTGTTATCTTTTAACTGGTGATCTAGAAAATTTTACCATAAATTTGAAAGATAACACTTACCTAGAATCATTATTTACATTTTGAAGAAAGAACATTAATTGAAAAAATAAGTTGGTTAAAATGAAGTCAGATAAACAAACATGACTTCTAAGTACCAAAATCCAAGCTCAAAAATAAAAAGGGAAACATTTAAAAACTCAACTGCAAATATCTTTCATTAACTACCTATTTTCAAATTCTTAGATATTTGAAAAAAATTTAAATTAATTGTATATTGTCCTTTAGCTAATATTTATCATTTTGTAAATATAAGGCAAAACTAACTTTTGGTTTCATTTTTATTTTTAAGTTTCAAGCCTCATTCTAGATGACAACTTTTGTCATTTCTATCTCTATGGTGTTAAAATTCAGAGGCATATCATCCAAGAGGCTGGCTAATGAGGAAGCACAAAATTTCCCCCCACCTAGATCAATGACAGCCTCTCTGCCACCCACTAAATGAGGCCACCACATAACAGAATGAATACCTAGCAATGACAATTGGGTCACAAAAACAGGGCATCTATGTAAAACTATTACGTGGAAAAATGTGAAAAGCTGGCAAAGTTAGACATTTTTCATGCTACAACTAGAATGAACATTTGATTTTATAATGAGTGCTAATACAAAATAAAAATATGACCCAATTTGGTGAAGCTTTTTTTTTCATTAAAAGTGGAATATTTCTTGATTATGACATGAAAATGTCTTTGATGAAAAACAGTCTCTTTGTACATTCCTTGAAATGTCTATCTTCTCAAAATGCCATTTCTTTCATTAAATTACTAATTTGGCAACCATTGCTGTACCTTAGGCAAATAACTGTATGTCTGAGTCCAAGTCACTTCTGTGAAATTGTTTCGAGAACTAAAGTGTGTGTGTGTGTGTGTGTGTGTGTACTCAGTTGCTCAGTTGTGTCCAACTGTCTGTGGCTACATGGACTGTAACCCACTATGCTCCTCTGTCCGTGGAATTTTCCAGGCAAGAATACTGGACTAGGTTGCCATTTCCTACTCTAGGGAATCTTCCCAACCTAGGAATCAAACCCATGTTTCTTGAGTCTCCAGAATTGTCAGACAGATTCTTTACCACTAGTACCACTTGGGAAGCCTTTTTGAGAGCTAATAGAAAAAACTAAACACCTAAACACATAAAAGTTATGATAAACCTAGACAGCATATTAAAAAGCAGAGATATCACTTTGCCAACCAAGGTCCATCTAGTCAAAGCTATGGTTTTTCCAGTAGTCATGTACAGATGTGAGAGCTGGACTATAAAGAAGACTGAGAACCGAAGAACTGATGCTTTCGAACTTGGTATTGGAGAAGACTCTTGAGAGTCCCTTGAACAGCAAGATCAAATCAGTCAATCCTAGGGGAAATCAATCCTGAATATTCATTGGAAAGGATTGATGCTGAGGCTGAAGCTCCAATATTTTAGCCACCTGATGAGAAGAGCTGACTCATTGGAAAAGACCCTGATGCTGGGAAAGATTGACAGCAGGAGAAGAGGGTGACAGAGGATGAGATGGTTGGATGGCATCACCGACTCAATGGACATGAGTTTGGGTAAACTCTGAGAGATAGTGAAAGACAGGGAAGCCTAGCATGCTGCAGTCCATGGGGTCGCAAAGAGTCTAGACATAATTTAGCAACTGAACAACAATAACAACAAAACACCCACGTGTATATGTGTATTTGAGTGTGTGTGTTTGTGATTGATAACACCATAATGAACATAGTGTCTAGCACATAGTACAAGGTAAATAAATGCTAATCCCCATAAAGACTGTCTTTAACAGTTGGTAAAGATCAATTCATTTCCAAATATTTTTGTCTGAACACAGACATGATCTAATTTTGGAACATCAGAGCTGTGAAACATGAGGCACTTTATATTCCTTAAAATAAATTCCCTGAATCAATTTAAATTTATTATCAAGTGTTTATTGAAGGTCATTGGGGCTTACAATGCAGAGTAATTGAAGATTACTTATTTTGTAAGAGAATTCTGGTCAGTGGTGACTCCTAGAATCTTTTGCTCTATGTTTCACTATAATTTATGTTGCTGAAGCACAGTTACTGAGCCAGACTACAATCTTTCCATGTGAATCATTAAAGACACTCAATGCTTAGCTTAAACACATGATGAGATTGAATCTGCTAAAACATGATGGTGCACTCTCTAAATTGTTTTAGGAAAGTGCTTAACAGAAATTATCCCCCAAATTCAACCTCAAACAGGATGAGCTAATCCTAGATTTAGGATAAGCAAATGTAAAGATTAGTAGAAAATATCTAGATATAAGCTATAATTCAAGAGAAATCAGACTATATTAAAAAAGAACATTAATGTTTATTTCATGGGTAGAAGTCAAACTCAAATTCTGGATCCATAAGTTCCACTTTGTTGAGTGAAATGTACTTTATGTATTTATGTACTTTAAATTTACAAATTTTCTCCACAAATAACTTATTTTCACTTGTCCGAGATACTTCTACCAAATCATGAAAGGAACTGTTTAAAGAAAGTATTAATCTAGAAAAAAAAAAAAAAAGATCAGGATGATGCTCAATACAGCAACATTACTACTGATCTATGTGGCTGAGTCTCTAAGAGAGCACAAGAATGAAAATACTATTTGTCACAATCAAAGCTATGGTTTTTTCCAGCAGTCATGTATGGTTGTGAGAGTTGGACCATAAAGAAGACTGAGCACTGAAAAATTGATGCTTTCAAACTGTGGTGCTGGTGAAGACTCTTGAGAGTCCCTTGGACAGCAAGGAGATCAAACCAGGCTATCCTAAAGGAAATCAACCCTGAACATTCATTGGAAGGACTGATGCTGAAGCTGAAGCTCCAATACTATGGCCACCTGATTTAAAGAGCTGACTCATTGGAAAAGACTCTGATACTGGGAAAGACTGAAGGCAAAAGAAGAAGAGGGTAACAGAGAATGAGATGGTTGGATGGCATCATCGACTCAGTGATGAGCAAACTCCGAGAGATAGTGAAAGACAGGGAAGACTATAATGCTGCAGTCTGTGGGGTTGCAAAGAGCAAGACACAACTTAACGACTGAACAACAAGAATAATAATAATTTCTACAAAAGGAAACATGAGTAAACTAGGCAAGTAATACGTATTCTACTAGTAGAGGAATACAAGAATAAGTTATATAACCTGGGCCCAGACTGTACTAGTCAAGTAGTCTGTGGTTTATGCACAGTTCTTCAGAGAACGATAGATTAGCAGCAGCAATATTAGATAGATGGTTGTATACTGATTGAAATAGAATACTATCATGAAAGAATCTCTTGATGGATATTAGCATTTTTAATCTGCTTTATGACTCTTAGAAAGATCATGAAGTATTTGGAAGAATGCACATTCTTTATGAAGTATGACACCCCATGTATTCATCTTTCCTAAGGATTTAAAGAAAGTAGATGTCAAAGAAAATTTAAAAATAAGCTACAAGGCTTAGAAGATATTGGAGATGGTTGCCTAATCCTTCAGAAGAGATATATATGATGATGATTTTCTGGGTAAAATTAAAACAAGACGATTCTATAAAAGACACTATTGCATTCAATTTAACAAATATTTAAAATCAGAAGGAAATGACAAATGCAAAGAAAGCAACATGCTTCTTTAGTAGTGTCATTTCCCTGAGACTGCATTTAAATAACACTCACATTTCTGAGTTTAGATTCAGTTGTTTAAAGAATGATTAGACCTCTCTGGAACTGTCAGTAGCCCAGGAGGAGTTATCAAATTAAGAAGCATCAAACTCATCTTCCCACGGTACTGACAAGCACTGGGTATCACAAAAACATACGCTATTTAGAGCAACACATTATCCACAGTTTACAGCAAAAACCACAACTCATTTAACACAAACTGTGATTCATTATCCTTTTCCAGTTCTCCCAGTTTTTAATTTCTGCCTTGCTGTTTTGTTCTGACTAAATCTCAGTACATATTGTTCTTTTGAACCTCAATGCTCCACTTTATGTTTGACTCTCAAAGATATCCAACCAGTGTATTTTTGCTATTTTTGGTACTTTAAATCTTATTAAAGGTCTTAGACTTTTTTTGACTAACACCAGTTTCCATTGGTCTTGTAAGTAAAATAAGAACAATATTGGGTAAAATGTATGAATCTTTGGGAAAATAATTATACATATTCTTCAAAGTCAAGAAGTCATTTAAAAATAATAATACTTGACTTTGACATAGGGGGTAACCCACCATGTGAGTCTTGCTTTTAAAATACCACCAAAAGGAGCATGCAAAAATTCAATTAAAAATACATTTATGAGTGGTCAAATTGATATCATAATTAACTCACTAAACCTGATGAACTTAAGAACCCCTTTAAAGCATATTTACTGATGTTATAAATGGAATTCTAACGTGTCTTACTATTTCATTGCTTTGAAAGTGATAAAGAAGACCCCAAAATTCTAACAAGCATTGATAATAGTCAGGAAAAAATGAGACATAATGAGTTATTTTTTTTTTCCCCAAAAAGGGTGCAGGACTCCAAAATGAACTACTCTGGAGCTATTTAATAAATTTGATTAAACTCCTTAAAAAGTTACCCATTGCACTCAAGAATGAAATGCACATATTGCTTTCCTGACAGTAACATAATCTACCTTTGGCCCACATCTTTGAGCTTATTCATAGCTTCCATCTTCTTATTTCCACCCTGCTTCTTCCTCTTTATCTCTCTCTTCCTCCTAATTTTTTTCATTACATGATATTTTTGCCTAAGCATATATCACTGTCATTTATGAGTTTCTCCTTTATCTCTTCTCTTCTCCACTTTCCATGAAATAAAATGTCAGCTTCATAGGGACAATAGCTTCTTTTAACTTGCTTTTCTCTTTTTTTTTTTCAGAGCCACGAATAATTTCTTTATGAATTATGTAAACAGAAAATAATGTGTCAAAGGAAAAAAATGCTCCCAATAGCCTTACAGACTGTAGAATATTTCAGACTATGACAATCTTTAAGTAGGTTGATTTTTGAAGGTGAACTTTTTATTTAGAATAGTCTCTGATTTACAAAAACAAAATTACCAGTGAGAAAAGAATTCCCATGTACTCCCACCTAACTCCCCTACTTGTTAACATCTTATGTTAGTATTGTACATTTGTCACAGCTAAACAGGCAACATTAATACATTATGCTTCCTTGCTCAGTCGTGTTCTACTCTGCAACCCTGTGGACTATAGCCCGCCAGGTTCCTCTGTCCTTGGGGATTCTCCAGGCAAGAATACTGGGGTGAGTTGCCATGCCCTGCTCCAGGGGATCTTCCCAACCCAGGGATTGAACTCAGGTCTTCCACACTGTGGGCAGATTCTCTACTGGTTGAGCCACCAGGGATTATTATTAACTAAAGTTCATACTTCACTCACATTTACTGTTTTTACCTAATATCCTTTTTCTGTTTCACATCATATTAAATTTAGTTACTGTGTCTTCTTTACCTTTTTGTGATAGTTTCTCAGACTTCCCCTTTATTGATGACCTTGAGAATTTTAAACATTACTGATCAGGTATTTTGCAAAATTTCCTTGAAGAAGAATTTGCTGATATTTTTCCTATGATCAGGCTGAAGTCTGAGTTTTTGTGACTAAAACTACAGAGGTAAAGGTTATTCTCATAATATCATGCCAAAGGCATATGCTATCAATAAGAAATCATTTTGGATATTGGCTTTGAGAGATTGGTGGAGGTAGTCCTTTTTCGTTTCTCCATTATTTGATTACTGTTTCTCCTATCAATGCAGTATACCTTGGAAGAAGGTCACTCTCCACAGATCATACTTATGAGGTAGGAGTCATGTTCCACCTCCTTGAGGGGGAAGTATGTATATAAAATATTTGAAATTCTATATAGCAGATATTTCTATTCTCCTCCATTTAGGCGTTTATTCAATCATTTACTGTCATTTTTATCCTTGGTATTTATCTATTTTGCAATATAGCTCACATTATTAATTTTGATGCTCAAATTGTTCCAGCATGGCCATGGGGAGTTCTTTCAGTAGACGCATTGTTTATCTTTTCTATTAGTATTCTGAACCTACTTATTATAGGTAATGGAAATTCCCTGACTACCAAAATCCTCATCATGTGTATATAAATTTGAATTTTTTTCATCCTTTCAGAGTGTTTTTTATTTTTTATTTTTTGGTATCTTTTTTTATTCTATTTTATTTTATTTTATTTAACTTTACAATATTGTATTGGTTTTGCCATATATCAAAATGAATCTGTCACAGGTATACATGTGTTCCCCATCCTGAACCCTCCTCCCTCCTCCCTCCCCATACCATCCCTCTGGGTCGTCCCAGTGCACCAGCCCCAAGCATCCAGTATCGTGCATCAAACCTGGACTGGCGACTCGTTTCATATATGATATTATACATATTTCAATGCCATTCTCCCAAATCATCCCACCCTCTCCCTCTCCCACAGAGTCCAAAAGACTGTTCTATACATCAGTGTCTCTTTGGCTGTCTCGTACACAGGGTTATTGTTACCATCTTTCTAAATTCCATATGTATGCGTTAGTATACTGTATTGATGTTTTTCTTTCTGGCTTACTTCACTCTGTATAATAGGCTCCAGTTTCATCCACCTCATTAGAACTGATTCAAATGTATTCTTTTTAATGGCTGAGGAATACTCCATTGTGTATATGTACCACTGCTTTCTTATCCATTCATCTGCTGATGGACATCTAGGTTGCTTCCATGTCCTGGCTATTATAAATAGTGCTGCAATGAACATTGGGGTACACGTGTCTCTTTCAATTCTGGTTTCCTCAGTATGTATGCCCAGCAGTGGGATTGCTGGATCAGAAAGCAGTTCTATTTCCAGTTTTTTAAGGAATCTCCACACTGTTCTCCATAGTGGCTGTACTAGTTTGCATTCCCACCAACAGTGTAAGAGGGTTCCCTTTTCTCCAAACTGTTTTTTGAATTGCCATTGTATGTTTCAATTTATTGTTGGAAGCAGAAGACGGTATTTAGAGATGGCATTTCAAAATGGTATTTCATCGTTATTTTTAAGTTTTATGTTTATCTGGCTAGTGCTGCACTGTGATTAGGTTTTGCTACAGCTGTAGGTTCTAGAAGCTTCAAATTCTTCTAGAATATTTGCTGTTTTTTACAATTTGTAAAATTTAAAAGTAAAATAAAATTTAAAATAATTTTTTAAAAAATCTCCCAGTTACTGTTTTTACAGTGCTTGATAACTCCTTCAATAGAGTCTATATCCTGCAACCCTGTGAACTTTAATCCTCTGTTAGTATCGTTGTTGCTATTCAGTCACTCAGTTGTGCCTGACTCTGCAATCCCATGGACTGCAGCACGCCAGGCTTCCTTGCCCTTCACTATATTCCAGAGTTTGCTCAAACCCATGTCCATTGAGTCAGTGATGTCTTCCAACCATCTCATCCTCTGCCACCACCTTCTTCTCCTGCCCTCAATCTTTCCCAGCATTAGAATCTTTTCCAGTGAGTTGACTCTTTGCATCAGCTGACCAACGTATTGGAGCTTTTGCTTCAGCATCAGACCTGCCAATGAATATCCTTTAGGATTGACCACTTTGATATCTTTGCTGTCCAAGGGACTCTCAAGAGTCTTCTCCAGCTACCATAGTTCAAAAGCATCAACTTTTCAGCACTCAGCCTTCTTTATGGTCTAACTCTCCCATCTGTACATGATACAGGAAAAACCATAGTTTTGCCTAGACAGACCTCTGTCAGCAAAGTAATTTCTCTGCTTTCTAACACTTGTCTAGGTTTGTCATAGCTTTTCTTTCAAGGAGCAAGCGTCTTTTAATTTCATGGCTGCAGTTACCATCTGCAGTGATTTTGGAGCCCCCACAAATAAAGTCTCTCACTGTTTTCATTTTTCCCCATCTATTTGCCATGAAGTGATGGGACCAGATGCCTTGATCTTAGCTTTTTGAATATTGAGTTTTAAGTCAGCTTTTTCACTCTCCTCTTTCACTTTCATCAAGAGGTTCTTTAGTTCCTCTTTACCTTCTGCCATTAGGATGGTGTCATCTGCATATCTGAGATTATTGATATTTCTCTTAGCTATCTTGATCCCAGCTTGTGCTTCATTCAGCCTAACATTTCATATGATGTACTCTGTGCATAAGTTAAATAAACAGGGTGACATCATACAGCCTGGTTGTATTCTTCTCCAGTTTTGAACCAGTCTGTTGTTCCATGTCAAGTTCTAACTGTTGCTTCTTGACCTGCATAAGGGCTTGTCAGGAGGCAGGTAAGGTTGTCTGATATTCCCGTATCATTAAGAATTTTCCACAGGTTGATGTGATTCACACAAAGGCTTTTAGCATAGGTAATAAAGTAGGAGTAGATGTTTTTCTGGAATTCTCTTGTTTTTTCTATGATCCAACAGATGTTGGCAATTTGATCTCTGGTTCCTCTGCTTTTTCTAAATCTAACTTGTACATATGAAAGTTCATGACTCAGAAACTGTTGAATCCTAACTTGAAGGATTTTAAGCATTTCTTTGCTAGCATGTGACATGAAAGCAATTGTGTGGCAATTTGAACATTCTTTGGCATTGCCTTTCTTTGGGATTGGAGTGAAAACTGATCTTTTCCAGTCCTGTGGCCACTGCTGAGTTTTCTAAATTTGCTGGCATATTGAGTCCAGCACTTTCACAGCATCATCTTTTAGGATGTGAAATAGCTCAGCTGGAATTCTATCAGCTCCACAAGCTTTGTTCATAATAATGCTTCCTAAGGTCCACCTGACTTCACTCTCCAGGATGTCTGTCTCTAGGTGAGTAATCACACCATCATGGTCATCCAGGTCATTAAGACTTTTCTTGTACACTTCTGTGCATTCTTGCTTCTTAATCTCTTCTGCTTCTATTAGGTCCTTACAACTTGTGTCCTTTATTGTTCTCATCTTTGCATGAAATGTTCCCTTGGTATCTCTAATTTTCTTGAAGAGATCTCTAGTCTTTCCCATTCTATTGTTTCCTCTATTTCTTTGCATTGTTCACTGAAGAAGGCTTTCTTATCTCTTCTTGCTGTTCTCTGGAACTCTGCATTCAGTTGTGTATATCCTTCCTTTTCTCCTTGCCTTTAGCTTCTCTTCTTTTCTCAGCTATTTGTAAGGCCACCTCAGACAACCATTTTGCTTTTTTTCATTTCTTCTTCTTGGGGGTGGTTTTCATCACCACCTCCTATATAGTGTTGGTATACTAGAGCTCTATTGGTGGCAGGAAGGCCTGGGAGAGCCTCAGTGCTTTATTATCTTATGACTGAATCTCAGTTCTGTAGAGGAACTCTGTACCTGGATAGTGACCTTAACAAGTATATTTTAGCCTTTCCGTTTTCTTCTTCAGTGAGACAGGCAAAGTAGAAGGGGCTGGAGTTTGAGAAATGGCAGTCTCTCAGGTTAGATAAGGTTCTGGTAGAGCAGTTTCACCTTGAATGTTGGTCTTTATTATGGAGAATGCTCTAGAAGTATTAAACAGCTTTACTTTTCCCCTCCCCTTGCCACAGCCTCAAGGGCATAATTTTTGTGTTTTCATCCCCCAAACCAGGTGAGGTTTCTGGAGGTAAAAGCCAAGAATGAAATGAATGGGTAAGGGCTGACTGAGACCACCCCTCCCCCGCCACCCCACCGTTTCTCACTTTTACATCAATCCACACTTGGCATCCCTCAATTTGTCACTATGACTGTTTATATGTTCCTTCCAGTTTGTGACTACAGCAGCCAGGTGGCCAGAGTTGTTTCATGTCTTTGCCAACATCCCTCCAACCCCCAACAGGCAGCAGGAGTGTCCTTCCTCATAACCTGCCAATCCCCCCACCTCGAGCAAGAGTTAACATAAATCTTTAAGTTAAAGGGTCCATAAATAAGAAAGGAAGCTACAGACAAACGGACAACAAATCCAGTTGGACCGGCTGGGACCAAGATTGTGTGAACAGACTCTGAGTCTTATTATACACTAAGTTTACTACATTAGCATATTAAGTGACACATCTATCAGTGGCCAGGACCAGACATTAAGGACCAATAAAAGGACAAAAAGGGGATGGCACCCATGCCCTTGAGAAAAGCCCTGCCCCCCTCCCCAGTAGAGTAAAGCATCTGCCTCCGCATCATTATCCTCACTCCTGCCCCGTTTGTCTTTACTCTAAAACTAAATCAATCCTCACCAAGTGGGAGAATTTGACCTGTGAACTTAAGTTCTGAGAGAGTTAATTCTTAGGTAGGTTGATAAGAAGTCCAGGGTCCCTGAGGAAGAGGAAGGGGTCTGGGGCTCTCAAGGAAGAGAAAAGGACAAATGATTTTTTTCTACATTCCTGCATCTAGTCACATAAGACATTTTTTTTTTTTTTCTTTCAGCCCAGTGCTAATGATTACACAGCAAAACAACTCATCTTGCTCAAGGATATATTTTTCCTTAAATTCTGGGAAATGATTATATAAGAATGTATCCTGCTCAAGAACATGTTTCGCCTTCTTAAGAACCTTATAACTAATCCTGTCATCTTAAAGGACATGTTGTGGGAGGGGTCTGGTAAGATCTTTCTATTGTTAGTTCTAATCCCGTTATCTTAAAATGTAAATTGTGGGAGTGGGTCTGGTAAGATCTTTACAACCTTGAGACATTCCTTTGATTTACTGTTAACAGCCAAGTGAAAAAGTATATGGCTCCTATGGCTCCCTTGCTAAGACTAGTGACAGGGCACACTCTGTCCCCCTTATGAGGTCTATCAAAAGATTTCTCTGTCCTTTTTTACTGTAATAAAAATTCTGCCACACAAAAGCTCTGAGTCATCAAGCCTGGTCCCTGATCCTGAAGCTAAATCTTTTTCAGAGATCATGAATCCAACATCATTCACCGTAAGCTATCAGTTCCCGCTTTTCCATTCTTTGATCACCTAATAAAGCTTGTGCTATATTGATCTCAGCTTTGGTTTTGCTATCTGCCTACTTAAAAGAATAGCTTCCCTGGTGACTCTGACAGTAAAGAATCAGCCTGCTGTGCAGGAGACCCAGGTTTGATCCCTGAGTCAGAAAGATCCCCTGGAGAAGGGTTTGGCTGACTACCCACTCCAGCATTCTTGCCTGGAGAATTCTATGACAGTGGAGCCTGGTGGGCTATAGTCCATGGGGACACAAAGAGTTAGACATGACTGTGTGATTAACACTACTTAAAAGAACTTTATTCTACTGAAGTTGAGAACCTTGATTAGGCTGGGACCAGAGTGAGGTCCTATGACAATTTGCTGAAGTTTCACCCTAGATAAATTGATCTCAACTGTGACTCTGTGTTCACCCCTGTCTCCAGATTTTAGGTGCGATTTGCCTTGGTGATCTTAGTTTTCTGATGGGTCCAAAAAAAGACATTAATGTTCAGTTTGTTCACTTTTTTTTTTTCTCATTGTAAGGACAAGAATGACAACTTCCAAAAATATATTTTGGAGTTGAAATCAGAAGTCTTGACTTTGTTTTGTAAGTCTTCTGTATTTCTGTTTTAGCTTTCTCCTCCCTTAAAGGAGACAGGAAGGCTGGTGCTGCTGGAGTTGGGAGTAATACCCTACCCCATCTGGGATCTGGTTTCAGAATTGTATTCTATTCAAGTCCTTTCTACTGAAGTATGGTTTTCGTTTGTTTGTTTGTTTTAATACATAAGTCTGGGTATTTAGCAATGTTTACTCTTTCTCTCCCTCTCCTGAAACTGTAAGGAAATCTTTCTCATATTCTTCCTATGAAAAACTGATGGTGTTTCTGGATGAAAATCCCATATTAGTGTAAGGAATTTCTAAACCATGGCCCGAGGACTTTCTTACCCTTACACTAGTCCACAATCAGTTTTCAGAAATTCCTTAAAATTACCATTTAAATGTTCCTCCAACAATTTTTTGGTCCAGGAGATCTCTATCCAATCTTTATTATCTACTTGGGTCCATCTGAAACAGGAGGTAAGAGGGCAGGGCACAGCCTTTAAAAGAACAACATAACCATGGGACGTAACAGAGACGGGTTAGAAGCAAATGAGTCCACGATGGTGGAAGATTTGACTTCCAGGAGACCTTGAGCCTCAGTATTTGCTCACTGTAATTCGTTAGCTAAATAATACACCCACAAGCGCCATGACAGTTCTGAAAAGTGAAAGTTGCTCAGTCGTGTCTGGCTCCTTGTGACCCCTTGAGCTATACAGTCCATGGAATTCTCTGGGCCAGAATACTGGAGTGGGTAGCCATTCCCTTCTCCAGGGGATCTTCCCAACCCAGGGATAGAACCCAGGTCTCCCACATTGCAGGTGGATTCGTTACCAGTTGAGCCACCAGGGAAATCTATGACAGTTCTGAGGCTAACCTTAAATGGTCAAAGAGTGGGCAATGGCCCAATTCCTAGAAATCTCTGCCCCTTGCCTAAAATAATCAGAATAATCTTCCCACTCATCATCCTATGATACCCAGCCCATAAAAATTAACTTCACCATATTCTGCAGCTCTCTCATCTTCTGAGATCACCCACACTCTGTCTTGGATCTGTTTTTCTGTAAATAAATTCACTTCTTATCTATCATTTTGTCTCTGAAATCTTTCACGATGAAGCAAGAGGCTTAACACATCTGTCTCTCCAGATTTCAGGATATTGGTTTGCCCTCTCCCCTCAGTCCTCTCCTGTATCCAAGAAAAGTCATTGATCCAAGAAACGTCACTGATACACAGTTTTCCTATCTTTTTTCTTGTTGCAGTGTTGGGAGTAAGAACTTCTTAGGACTTTTGATGTTAGAGCTAAAACCAGAATTCTAAGGTTGATTTTTCAATTTGGTTCTCAGTCACTTAGTATAAACAAGCACATGGGTGTTGTAGGGCCATCCATATAGTTAACTTTATGCATTTTTACATTTTTTGTGTACTTTCCACTCTGTTTTTATATATATCAGTGATGCTTTGTGGTCTTTAGCTCAGTTACTTTAGCGTTTACTTATTCTCTCCTTCCCTGCTCACGAGGAAACACTAATCTATAATTGATAACCTCATTTCATCAGTCTACAGCAAATTTTATAGATGAGAAATTTTAAGACCTAGAAATATTCAGTAATTTTCCAAGATTACCCATCTAATTTATGACTTAGAACTGAAAAAAAAAGGAAGAAAAAATATTCCTTAATTTTCTTTAAAATCTTATCATATAAAACATATGTCTCCAAGAATAGACTATAAATTGATTACCTCTAAATTATTGGAATCTTTCACAATGTATGCAACCACATTCAAGATTTGGGTTCATTAAAGTTTGTAGGTAATAATAGAAAACCTAAGCAAAGCAATATAGAAATATAGTATTATTATCTCACAAAAGGAGAGGTGTGGATGAAGGCAGTACAGTGGCTCAAAGGTGCTATCAAGAACCCAAACTCTGTAGCTATTACTCTGCCAGTCTTAGCATTTAAGTCTATCCTCAAGTCAGTAAATTCTTAGTCCATAAGTGGTCTTTGAGTTTTACATCTGAGTTACAAAGAATACATGGAAATGGTGAAGAACAAAAAGTGAGATTACATCTTTTAATTCACGTGATTTTATCCTCATAGATCAGAAGTGAAATGATGTCTTACAAATACAAGGCAGAGTAAAAGCCAAGTGTTTTGATTTTGAGCAGTTATAGTAAGCAGAGGGGCAAGGGAGATAGGTATTGAACCAACAACTTCCACATCCTATTAAAGGTGTCTGAGAAATGTTTCTTGCGTGTGGAAATACACTGTCTCTATTTTACCTCTATCTTTTCTATATGGTTTTTTCATGAAAGGATGTCACATTGTCATCTGTTAGCGTCACACTCCTCTCCATTCTCCTTGCATGGTCCTAGAGCTGAGATTGTGCAAATCACATTGTCTTGCCAGCTGTTCTGTTTGGCTTTGACAGTGGGACAGTGCTAGAGGGAAATGAAGACGCTGGAAAGGGGAGTCCCTGCTTTCTGTTTTGCTTCCTATGAACACCAGTACTGTTCTTCTTTCCTGTGTTAACACCTGGATCCATTTCTCAGGATATTTTTTTCTCCATATTTCAGAACCAGTCTTATCACACCCTGCAAGAATGCCAGCAGCAGGTGGCTGATATCCAACTTGGTTGGAGTCCTTGTACAAAATGCTGTGGCCCTACCTAGCACCAGGAGGACAACACTCTCCTCTAGATTGGAATCCCAACTCTGCAGGACCCCTTCTCTAAATCTTAAAGTTCTTATGACCTAGTATCTTCCTTTTGTTCTCTAACTCTAAAGATGAAAGCTGCCTCCTGCAGTTACACTCTGGTGTTGACAAGGTTTGCTCCCCAGTGCTGGTAAACAATTTGCATTAAACTCTTTTATATTCCTAACTCAGATTAAAATTGATACCAGGAGGGCCCCAAGACCCAGACAATCAATGATAGGCTTTTTGTAATTGGTTTGACTGTAGTCTTGGACTTAACAGGAAATTGAGCTTTTTGAAAATGAGAAAGAGGACAAAAAGGAACCAGGTCATGCAATGACATCATAATTAAATTATCATCTCTGGCTGATGGTGATAACGTCCTTATTGAAACAAGTTCCTTGAGGGACCAAGAAACTATTATGCTGTTAACTACTTTGGGAGAAATGACTACAAGGACAGCAGAATGAGATACTTCTTTTGATTGCCCTAAAACTCTAAGTGAGAAGAATAAAAGGAGTAATGAAAGTAAAAGCCATTCGGTCGTGTCCAACTCTTTGCAAAGTCATGGACTGGGATTCTCCAGGCCAGAATACTGGAGTGGGTAGCTGTTCCCTTCTCCAGGAGATCTTCCCAACCCAGCAATTGAACCCAGGTCTCCCACATTGCAGGAGGACTCTTTACCAGTTGAGCCACCAGGGAAGTAAGCTCAGGTCTTTAAACTCAGCTTCAGTCTTGGTCAGGAAACTAGAAATTTTCTATGGTGGCTTTAAGGGGATCTCTTAGTTAGAGAGCCTCAAGGCCAATCTCATCAAAACTGTAATTGTGTGTATTATGTAAGATGATTTCTGTGGTAGATGCGGTGATGTGCCACCCAAATCTCTCTTAAGGAATGGAGACCTGATTCTCCCAGCAGCTGTAAGTGCTAGAGGAGGGACCCCAGCTGTAGCATTCTCTTGGAAAATACCTTGACTGAAGGAAAATGCCTTTCCTAAGGTAAAGCCTTATTCCAGGGACATTCCACCTCTCCAGGGACTGACTGATGCTGTGGTATAAAGACCAGGTCATCTTATCTCCAATTGGTATAAAACTGAAGAGATATCCCAGCATCAAAGCTCCTCATAGGTTAACTGAGGCACAGTCTGGCTTCTTTCCATTACTTCCCATAAATGTTGATGCCACAAGCATTCTGTAATAACTACTGCATGGTGATCCCCTTTTGAAACTTTGCTTCCCATGGAATCCAACTGATGACGAATTCACAGCTTCACTAATCCCCTAATGTAAAAAACAAGGTGAAAAGAAATTGGGAAAGTTTTGAAACTATCGTATTTGGAATAAGAACATCCAGATGAACTTAGATTAAACATAATGCTGAACTCCTGGGCCCCCTGAGCTCCCTTCTAACCAGAAGCATACCACCTTCCTGTGTCTGAGTACACTAGTCTTTTCTTCTTTTGATATTCTGCAATAATCTGTGGCAGTTATCTTGTAAGGAGATACCTACTCTCTTCTGAAGTCAACACAAATTAATTCCTGCCACTAGAATCTTACCTAGAGTCAGATTTAAGTATGTTCCAGGGCAGGGAAGAATACAAAGTCTGATTCTAGAAGAAATAGTTTGTATCCAAAAATAATTAAAGTATTCCTTCTGAGGTGTTATATTGTCACAAAATATACAGTATTATACAAATCACATTGGCTAGATGCGGGGAGAGATTCTAAGAGTCCAAGGAACATAGAATATTTACACTGAATTGGACCAAATTTGTTCATGATTGCACTGACCAGAGATTGTGGGTTTTGTGTTAGATTATATAGATGGAAGTTTGAAAATGAACATGGACAGCAAGAGATGCCACCATAGAGGTTATCCATGATGCCAAAGGTGCTGTGGAATGGCAGAGACCGAGTGTCAGTGAGCCCATCGGTGCCACTGGCATGGTTGTCACATTTGTCATCGTGGGCAGCAGAGACAAAGTGGTCATCAGAATGCCTTGAGTCACTGAGATGCTTAGCCATAACTAATCAATTACAGTGTCCCTAGGAATGAAAAATGGGCATTTTTTGAAGTATTAACTTGATGTATTCATTAATTTCTCATTGCTGCTTTAACAAATTATCACAGACTTGGTGACTTTAAGCAATTCATATGTATTTTATTAGAGTCAAGGAAGTCAGAAGTTTTAACATCAAGGTTTGTATTTTTGGTAGGGGCTCTAGAGAAGAATCTGTTCCCCAACTTTTCCAATTTCTACAGTCCACCTATAGTGTGACTCATGACCCCTTCCTCCATCTTCAAGCCCAGAAGCATAGATTCTTTGAATCTCTCTCTCTGCCCCACGCCCCACCCTCTCCTTCCCCGGTCTCTGATCTCTGCTTCCACCATCACATCACATCCCATCTCTTTCCGCTTTCATGGTCCCATGTCCTTCTTTGACTCTGTTCCATCTCCTTGGATTTGCCCAGATAATTCAGAATAATTTGCCTATCTCAACATTCTTAATCTAATCACATATACAAAGTCCCTTTTGCCAGATAAGGTAATATAATCCTGGATTCAAGGGATTAAGACACAAAAATTTTGTAGAGAGGGTGTCATTTAGTTAACAAAAGTCAATACAGAGACTTATGTCTGTTCCACATGCAAAACACATTCACTTCATCATAATATTCCCCAAAGGATCAACTTCAAGTCTAAGAGCTTAAACTTAAAGTTTACAATCTCATCTAAATATCATTAACCCCTATGTTTCAACAACTAGAACATCAAAATCAGGTGAGGATGAGAATCAAGCAGGATCCAAGCTCAGGCAAATTTCTTCTGGATCTTTAAAGCTGTAAAGCCAGAGGAGTTATCTGTTCCAAATGAAAAGGCTAAATAGACATAAGATACAAATTATAAACATTTCTGTTTAAAAAGGGAGAAAGTGAAAGGACAAAAGGAGTCATCATTCTCAAGCAATTTTGAAATCCAGCCAGGCAAACTCTATTAGGCTTCAAAGTTTGAGAATAATCTTTTTTGAATCAGGGTTCTCCCATCTGGGTCTGAGGGTCCAGTTTCAGAGTCATTGTCTCTGTTTAGTGAGGGATAGTAGATGTTTGAAACTGCCTGCAGAACACTGAGTCTTGCATCCTTTCATTTTATTTTCTCTTCGTCTCTTTCACTTTTTTTTTCTAATTTTATTTTATTTTTAAACTTTACATAATTGTATTAGTTTTGCCAAATATCAAAATGAATCCGCCACAGGTATACATGTGTTCCCCATCCCGAACCCTCCTCCCTCCTCCCTCCCCATACCATCCCTCTGGGCCGTCCCAGTGCACCAGCCCCAAGCATCCAGCATCGTGCATCGAACCTGGACTGGCAACTCTGCACATCAAAGGAAACTATTAGCAAGGTGAAAAGACAGCCTTCAGAATGGGAGAAAATAATAGCAAATGAAGCAACCGACAAACAGCTAATCTCAAAAATATACAAGCAACTCCTACAGCTCAACTCCAGAAAAATAAACGACCCAATCAAAAAATGGGCCATCTCTTTCACTTTAACCTGGCAGCGTTACTGTTGTTAGAAGATTCTTAAGAACTCTGAGTCACCCATGTATGTCATGGGATTCATCCTAGTAGACACAAGGATCCTTCACAGATCATTCCTGGATAATTTCATCTCTATCACTGGCTTCTGCTGAGACAGCTTTGGGGATCTCTGGATCACATGCCTAATCTCTTTAGATTGAATGCTTTGACCTATTGATTGTTCTGAGGCACTAGCAAGGAATGTTTCATCTATACATTTGCCTTTCTCTGAAGAAAACACTCTTCTAACAGTGAATCTTTTAATTTTCATATCTTTGGCAATCTGTAGAGGCTAAGAATTTCCCAAATCATCGAGTGCAGGTTACTTATCACTTAACAGTTTTTCCCTCTATTTCTTATCTATAAGCAGCAAGAATAATTTAGAACATTTCTTCAACATTCTACATATAAATCTTCTTACCTAAATATCCAAGGTAATCACTAAGGTAATCACACAAACGTTTTGTTTTTCACATAACCGTAGGACACAATTCTGCTAAGCTTTCGGCTACTATATAGCCATAAACTTATTTCTTCTATTTCTAATGGCATGGTCTCCATTTACTGTTGAATGTCTACATTTCAACCAATATTGTATTTACGACAATTTCGACCTACCACAATATATAGAAGCATTTATCAATCTGAAAGCCAAATGGAGATTTCTGGCTTTTAACTCGGATCACAGCCATAATTAACCTTGCCTGAAGAGTGGGGTCCATTGAAAAAAGCCCTTCAAAAGTGTTTCAACATTGTACTTTAAAGCTTCCCCCAGGAAGTCTCGGAAGGGAATTGTAGCCATTTACTGAGGTGACATGACAAAGAACTGGAAGAACTTAAACTGATACTAAACGGGACAAAGCCTTGCAAACCCACAATGCCATGCTGGCACCCTGGTCAATACAAGGTTTTCTGGCAACCCCACGATAGAGTTTCATGACCATTTCATGACCACATTTAAGTCACAGCGGGTCTACAGACTCATCCTGTAGTTATTTTCTCAGTTGCTAAGTGCATAATTGAATTTCCATGTACCTTATACTTTCCTCTCACTACAAGATGAAAATCTAATAGCAGGTCCCAATTCTACTTGATATAATGAAGCCATAAGTCAGGGAGAGGTATTCAATGGCAAGAATAATAATAAAGAATTGATTTTTTTTTTTCAACACTGTCAGTAACTTAATTTGGATATGAAATGAGGTAGCTCTTTTAAAAGCACAATGAAAACCATAAATGCTGCTAGGAAGAAACACAGCTTCTATATCAAGGGCCTTTTCACTGACCTTCAGTAAAACAAAGAAACATCATACCAATAAAGACTATGGAGAATTCTCAGGAAAACCTTTCTTTTTCAACTGAGGCAACTGTTGCTATGTGTGGAAAAGAAAATTGTCTCAGATAACATACCTTGTGCATGACAAAGCAGGGGCTTTAATATCATATTTTGATCTAACACAATGGAGGGTCTATTTTTCATTATTGTGTCCCCAGCACTCAGTCTGTGGAATAAAGTGGTACACTAGCTTGAATCAATTATCCACATCTCAATTCTCTTCTATCTTACTATATTGCCCTTTTTACCTTTATATTAGAATATTTTCTCCTTTCCTTTCATTTACAATTCAGCCCCAAAACCACTAGGGAGTCTGAATAAGATAAGTGCTCAGACCAAGGCAGGAATAGAGAGCCAGGTGTTGGACCATGATCAAGTGTGGAGGGTGTCCTCAAGTAGAGAGGGGAGAGGGGGCAAAGTATTGGTGAACAGGGCAGGAGAAGGAATGCTTTTGTGCAGGAGAAAGACCAGCATGGGATGTTAGAAAAAAGAGTCTGATAAGATGTAGGATGCTTAGTTACTTTTTAAAAAAAGGAATGCTATCAAAACATGCTTACTAAGTACAAAAAGTAATTTTAAAGTGGAGAAGCCTGGCAGAGAGCCCCTTCATCAAGTGAGCAAAGTGAGCATCAACTGCAATGAGAAAAAACAAAATTATGTGCACTCTTACAGAATGTAATGAGAATACACACCATTAGCTGAGGTCTTCCTCCAAAAGACGAAATAACCAAATCTTAGAAGACAACATCAGACAAGACTTAAATTGAGAAATTTTCTATAAAATAAGTGATCTGTAATCACTTAATCACCAAACAAGGAATGAGGTGTCTGTGTTGAAGGAGATAAAGGAGGTTAAGGAGATAAAGATAACAATGTTACTTAGAATTATATGCTTTTCCTATAAAGGATATCATTTGAATGCTTGGTAAAACTTCAATGGAGAGGTATTATATATCCTACTGTATAATGTTCTGATGAAGAATAAATGAAAAAGCCATCATTTAGGTCAGAGACTAACCCCCCATCCATGTAAAATATATGCAGTTTAGTTTTGTTCATTTGTTTATATACGGTATAGACTGAGTATTTGTCCCCACCCAAGATTCATATCCAAGAAAACCCAAGAAAACATACTCCCCAATGTGTTAGTGTTTGGAAGTAATTAGGTCATAAAAGTGGAGCCCTCATGGATGAGATTAGTACCCTTATAGAACAGACTCCAGAGAGTCTTCTTTCCGCTTCTACAATGTGAGGTAAAACAGCAAGGAGGAGGCCATCTCTGAACCAGGGAGCAGGTTCTCACCAGACACTGAATATGTTGATGCCTTGATCTTGGACCCCTTAACCTCTAGAACTGTGAGAAATAAATTTATGTTGTTTATAATCCAGGTTATGATATTTTTGTTGTAGCAACCTGAATGTACTAAGTCAATATGTATTTTTCTAAATTGTATGATTCTTTTATTAACCATGGATTTTTCTTTCTTCACCACACACATGAGGGGAGAACAGCCTCCACACTGGCCCCAACACTCTCTAAACCCTCTACGTGAAAGAAGGACTGACCTAATTGCAGAGATGGGGGCAAAGCTGTAGTTTGGCCCCACACTCCGAGTAGAAATCTGTCTCTAAGGATTGAGACGTTATGAGTCAGAACTCTGTGTGGTGAACTGGATATATGTCTAAATTTAGAAAGACAAAGAAAAGTTCCAGTTGGGTCCAGACCTTGCCACCATCTTAAATCCAGGTTTATTATTTAATAAAACAGATATTAACATTTAATGTTCTTTAGACTCCAATGTGATACGACTGAGCGACTTTACTTTCACTTTTCACTTTCACCCATTGGAGAAGGAAATGGCAACCCACTCCAGTGTTCTTGCCTGGAGAATCCCAGGGACTGGGGAGCCTAGTGGGCTGCCGTCTATGGGGTCGCACAGAGTCGGACACGACTGAAGCGACTTAGCAGCAGCAGCAGCAGACTCCAACGTATGTATTTCAGTGAGCTTCATAATGCAGAAGGAAAGAGGGATTTTATTTAAGGTCATTCTGAAAAGGCCCAGTTTATGGTCATGAAACAAAAACTTCCTACAAAAGAGAAGTAGGCACTTGAGGTTCAATAATAGAGATTAAAGTTTCTGGAGCAGATCTGACTTCAGTAATCTTAGATGTTCTTATGAAGGTCTTTGAATTCGATATGTTGTTGCAGGTATTACTGTGGTTGGTGTTGATATCCATACAAATTTGTTCAATGATGATAAACAAGCAAATCTCTTTAGTTCTTGTATTAATTTGCTAGGACTGCTATAACAAAGTACCACAAACTAGGTTTCTTAAGTAACAGCTTAAATGTATTGTCTCACATATCTGGGGGAGAGCAACCTGATATAAGCAGTTTGATGAGGTCACAGCCCCTCTGAGGGCTGTAAGGAAGAATCTATTCATTGCCCCTCCCCTAACTTCTAGTGGGTTACTGATAAGCTTTGTCATTCTTTGACCAGCAGATACATCACCTCAGTTTCTGCTTTTATCTTTTTATGGTGTTATCCATGTTTGTGTCTGTGTCCAGTTATTTTTCTTTTTATAAGGACACTGGTATAATTGGATTAGGGGCTGACTCTACTTCTATATGATTACATCTATAGGATGTATATATACATCCTATATATATATATATAGGTATATATGTAATCATGTATATATGATTACATCTTATAGATGTAATCATATGACCCTATTTCCTAATAGGAAATCCTAATGACCCTATTTCCTAATAAAGTCACTTTTTGAGGCAGTGGAGCTTAGGACTTCAACATACATACTGGGACCAACCCCTAACAGTACTATTTTGTCAAGAATTAAAATGCTAAGCAAATCCTGGACACAACTGGATTTGAGTCCAACTGTGGGTTCATCCCACAGTGAAAACAGATTTTATTCATGATCAAAAATGGGCTTCTTATTTTAGTTGAAAATGAAATTTTCTTGGGTTTAGGTATGAAGTTTTAAAATTACTACAAAAGCTAAAGTGGATATTTTAAAGATAGATTTTTTAAAGTGTGTGCCTATTTCTATTAATGTGGTTGGCTCACAGAGTCACCTCAAAGAGAACTCAGGTTGGTTTTGTAAAACAGGTATTTTTTTTAAGTCAGTATGAAAATAGTAAGGCATTAGCACCCTCCTCCTAAAAAGAGGAGAAGAGGGTAGGCCTTTTAAAATTATTATTAGTTTACAATTGCTACTATAAGAGATAACCATGAAAGTTGGTCACTTAACCCAACAAGTTTATTAGTTTATAGTCTGTAGGTCTCAGTGGACTAAATTCAAGGATTCAAGGGAGTGGTATCTGATTCTGAATACTCTAGGGACATCCATTTCCTGTTTCCATTTTCTTGAGAACAATCCACGTTCCTTAGCTTCTGGCCTCCTTCCTTCATCTCAGCCTCAATAATGTTACATCTTTCTCACCAACCTTTCATCACATCTCTCTCTCTCTATGTTCTTTTGCAATACTTTTCCACTTTTAAAGACCCTTGTCTTTAAAGGCTCATATGGATAACCCAAGGTAACTTCTTCTTTATAAAGTATGCAGATAGGTAACTTTAATTCCATTTGTCACATAACATAATACATTTCTGAGAACTAGAACTTGAACCTCTTTCTAAACTCTGTCTATATCTCTATCTTTATAGCTTCCCACTCTCTTTCCCTCTCTCTCTCTCTCTCTGCTTCCTTGTATAAGCCTAACAAGCACAGGTTGCTCATGCTGTCTTGCTGGAAGTAGAACCCACAAGGGATTGCTCCCTCACCATCCTGTTGGGAAATGTGAAGGGTACTTTTATGCAAGGGATCTGGCTAAGTGGGGCATCCTAGGATAGTTAAAAAGAGTAGAAATTCATGACCATCCAGTGAGTGTGCATATGGGAAAGGTAGCCTAGGATTCTTAAAACTCCCTCAATTCCTGTATGGTGGATCCTGGTTTGAAAGTGTGTGGTTTGTCAAGGCATTCTCTGAGGGAGCAAGTAGCGTAACAACAAAACAAATTTAGGATAATCTTCGAGTACCAAATCCAAAGGAAGATACAAATGACATAGCAACGAGTACCTACGACAGAAGCTCAGCAAAGGAAAACAGCAAGATGGGTGTCCTCAAGCTTTGAACAAAAACAAAGAGTCATCTAACTGTACAGAAGTTTTAGATCTTAGCAGAATATACCAAAGGAACTTCAGGATGGGACCAGCAATGTCTTAGCAGTCACCACCCAGTGGACACCCAAGGAACTGTGCAGGGCCAAGTGTGGCATTTCATGCAATTTTTACAGTTGATTAGTTTAAAAGAGTTATACACTATACTATGATCAGGGTATCAGGAAAAGTTAAAAAAATATGTATGAAGATATTTTTAAAGCATTAAACTATGATTTAAAACTGAGAAGCCTTGCTAGATTTTACATTAGAGATTGGTTATAAATTCCTCTTTAAGAGTAATATACTCTTCTAAGACTTTTCTCATCAGCAAAAGTCAAGTCATCTGAGTCAGTCTCATCTTTAGATTACCTTGTATAAGTCTCAAAAAGCAAGTAGCCTAGGGCATACTGAACTTCAACCCATAGCAAATCCCTTTTATTCCATCGCTCCTTTCATTTTTTTCTTTGTAAAATTAATTGCTTCTATGTACAGGGAGTAAATTTGGACCTGTGGGCTATAAAGATTTTCTAGAAGTAGTTAGGAGAGAGATAGTTAATATGGATTCAAGCCTTTTTCACTTTTTACTCAGGAAAGAAAAATTGAAGAACAGGTATTTGACATAGTCACAACATGATCATTGAAAAAAATAGACCATTGTGAAGACAGTACAAGGATCTATTATAGAAGGATATTTTCTATACTGTCTCTTTATGACTTATTCTGTTCATACAAATTTGCTAATGTTTTCAATATGTTTCCCTGTACCTACCACCCATCAAGAAAGAGTTAGGTTTGGTAATCATCAAGCTAATTGGTCAAGAGGACTGGACCGTGAGGTGTACGAGGACCCAAGGAGCACTCAGAGTTCAAAATGGTCAAAATAAATTCATTTTTGAAATAAGAGTTTAGAAGCATGGAAATTAAAATTGGAATGCTTCTCTGTGGAGATATAAAACTCTTATTTCTAATCATGTCTTCATCATCGCATTGTCTACATTCAGAGTTTGTGTATGGGGCTGTGTGAATAGGGAAAAATCCAAGAACATTTTCCAAATTAACATTAATAGAGAAGAATATGAGCAAGTACTCGTCTCTAGAGTGTACATTTAATATACTCAGTCTTGCTGACATTTTCAAGTAATAAAATATAGCTATTTTGGAAGCTTTGTAAGCATCAGTTATACAGAAGGAAGGTTAAATTATGGCCCAGAAACTATGTCAGAGAAGGCAAGATAAATGTACAATGGCCCCAAGATGAATGTGGTTTTAAAAGCAGCTTACACGTCAAGAGACTATTAGTTCACACAAGAGATTCCATCTAAAGAAAGAAAAAATACAGCAAGAAGACCAAGTCAAAATGTTACATATAAAGAATATGGGAAATTTAGATAAAGGAGTAGGGAGTATTTTTTTTTTTTGCAAAAGTTCCAGGCATTTTATTTAGAGGAAACTGTGAAGGGACAAATCTATATTATCAGAACAATATCTTTCCTGTCTTCTCTTAATATATTGACAGTCTTAAAATCATTCCCAGTCACTAAGATTATTCACCTAGCAAACTAAAGAAGCATAATTATAAACTGCAAAGTCACTCTCAGTGTGAGCAAGTAGACCTTCTCTGTATGCGCACTACAATTTAGGGGTCTCTATATACATTTATTTTTTTCATTTAAAAAATCTTGTTTTTGTAATTGCTTTAGTAATAAGAAGATACAGATTCTAATTTTGACCCTATCACTATAAATCTCTAATGTTGGACCTGTCAATTTTAGTAATCCTGTGCCATATTTCTTCTGTTTCAAAAAGGGTAGAAGATAGAAAAAAAATTTTTAATTGAATATCAATGTATATACATTGCAAAACAGTGCATGACAAGGGACATAAATATAGAAAGGTGATCTCTGCTCTCTGGTTGGTCTAGAGTAATACATTATACAAAGGATGTAACTTACCTCCAACGTTTAAAATTGATATGAAGTTCATCTAAAAAGAGAGAAAGATAGACTCACATTGAAATACATTCATTCTTATAACTTGATCTTCATAATAACCCAAATCAGGCAAGCAAACAGCAACATCTACATCTATAAATGAGGTAATTGAATTAGGTAACAGCAAGTCTAAAAAGAGGTAAAGCTGGGCATGGAGCCCCAGAAGTCTTTGCACACCTCACTGCCTGGCCCACCATTTTCTTTTCTTTTTTTTTTTCTTTAATAGAAAATTATTTAATTAGTATACATGTGTTCCCCATCCTGAACCCTCCTCCTTCCTCCCTCCCCACACCATCCCTCTGGGTCCTCCCAGTGCACCAGCCCCAAGCATCCAGCATCGTGCATTGAACCTGGACTGGCATCTCATTTCATACATGACATTTCACATGTTTCAATGCCATTCTCCCAAATCTTCCCACCCTCTCCCTCTCCCACAGAGTCCATAAGACTGTTCTATACATCAGTGTCTCTTTTGCTGTCTCGTATACAGGGTTATTGTTACCATCTTTCTAAATTTCATATATATGCGTTAGTATACTGTATTGGTGTTTTTCCTTCTGGCTTACTTCACTCTGTATAATAGGCTCCAGTTTCATCCACCTCATTAGAACTGATTCAAATGTATTCTTTTTAATGGCTGAGTAATACTCCATTGTGTATATGTACCACTGCTTTCTTATCCATTCATCTGCTGATGGGCATCTAGGTTGCTTCCATGTCCTGGCTATTATAAACAGTGCTGCGATGAACATTGGGGTACACGTGTCTCTTTCCCTTCTGGTTTCCTCAGTGTGTATGCCCAGCAGTGGGATTGCTGGATCATAAGGCAGTTCTATTTCCAGTTTTTTAAGGAATCTCCACACTGTTCTCCATAGTGGCTGTACTAGTTTGCATTCCCACCAACAGTGTAAGAGGGTTCCCTTTTCTCCACACCCTCTCCAGCATTTATTATTTGTAGACTTTTGGATCACAGCCATTCTGACTGGTGTGAAATGGTACCTCATAGTGGTCTTGATTTGCATTTCTCTGATAATGAGTGATGTTGAGCATCTTTTCATGTGTGTGTTAGCCATCTGTATGTCTTCTTTGGAGAAATGTCTATTTAGATCTTTGGCCCATTTTTTGATTGGGTCATTTATTTTTCTGTAGTTGAGCTGTAGGAGTTGCTTGTATATTTTTGAGATTAGTTGTTTGTCGGTTGCTTCATTTGCTATTATTTTCTCCCATTCTGAAGGCTGTCTTTTCACCTTGCTAATAGTTTCCTTTGATGTGCAGAAGCTTTTAAGTTTAATTAGGTCCCATTTGTTTATTTTTACTTTTATTTCCAATATTCTGGGAGGTGGATCATAGAGGATCCTGCTGTGATGTATGTCAGAGAGTGTTTTGCCTATGTTCTCCTCTAGGAGTTTTATAGTTTCTGGTCTTACATTGAGATCTTTAATCCATTTTGAGTTTATTTTTGTATAAGATGTTAGAAAGTGTTCTAGTTTCATTCTTTTACAAGTGGTTGACCAGATTTCCCAGCACCACTTGTTAAAGAGATTGTCTTTAATCCATTGTATATTCTTGCCTCCTTTGTCAAAGATAAGGTGTCCATATGTGCGTGGATTTATCTCTGGGCTTTCTATTTTGTTCCATTGATCTATATTTCTGTCTTTGTGCCAGTACCATACTGTCTTGATAACTGTGGCTTTGTAGTAGAGCCTGAAGTCAGGTAGGTTGATTCCTCCAGTTCCATTTTTCTTTCTCAAGATCGCTTTGGCTCTTCGAGGTTTTTTGTATTTCCATACAAATTGTGAAATTATTTGTTCTAGCTCTGTGAAGAATACTGTTGGTAGCTTGATAGGGATTGCATTGAATCTATAAATTGCTTTGGGTAGTATACTCATTTTCACTATATTGATTCTTCCAATCCATGAACATGGTATATTTCTCCATCTATTAGTGTCCTCTTTGATTTCTTTCACCAGTGTTTTATAGTTTTCTATATATAGGTCTTTAGTTTCTTTAGGTAGATATATTCCTAAGTATTTTATTCTTTTCGTTGCAATGGTGAATGGAATTGTTTCCTTAATTTCTCTTTCTGTTTTCTCATTATTAGTGTATAGGAATGCAAGGGATTTCTGTGTGTTGATTTTATATCCTGCAACTTTATTATAATCATTGATTAGTTCTAGTAATTTTCTGGTGGAGTCACCATTTTCTGTGCACTGGAATATCTAGTCTGCCAGCCAACCTGCTGCCCACTTTTATAAATACAATCTCACCAGGGCACAGCCACACTTATTTGTGTGAGTATTTGTTGTGACTTCTTGTTCACAACAGCATCTGAATAGCTGTGACAGAGACCATAAAGCCTGTATTTACTCTTTGGTCCTTTGGAAAAACATGCTGACCTCTGCTGTCATTTTATCAGTAGTACAGGTGACTTGACTTTTCCTGACAATGCTTGCCTAGGATTATCTGGTTTTCGGTACATGTTTATTTCAGGAAGGCTGAAAGGATGAATGAATGAAAGGAAGGGAATGACACCTGAGCAAATGTCTAGATTTGACAGTGTCTAACATTTTCAACACAGGCATTTTTATCACTGAGCTCACTAGCCATAATTTTACTGATGGAGAATAAGGAGGCAAGTTAAAAAATGAATGAATGATCTGCCATTCTTTGGTCACCATTTAGAATTTCTTTCTTTCCTTTTTTTGTTTGTCTATTTCAAGAGCAGATGAAAAGTCACCTTAGCTAGATCACTTTAGGAAAAAGAAGGTAACCCCTAGGTTAACTTCCAACTTCTGTGTGAAACAGAACCACAGCCTGGCTTTTACATTGGCAAATGTGGTGTGAATAAACCTTCTCAGTTCCTGTGGACAACTTTAATTATTTAGCTGCCCTCACTTGATATCTGCTGGTTGTTTGGCATACAAGTAGAGTTTTATTTTCAGTAAAACTCAAGTTACACACAAACTGTACTTTAAAAAAAAAACAATCCAGACATGTTCAATTTGAATTTCAAATAGTATCAATGAACAATTTTACAAAAGATTTTTAGCATTTTCTAAAACTACCTGCATCCAGTTTGGAACTTCTTTCTTTGATTAGACTTACTTTTCAGCTCCAAATACATAATGTTATTTTTCACATTATGCTGGGTACTCAAAAACTGCAACAATTTTCCTGATCACTTTAGTGGTGGCGCATTAGCATGTAAATTCAAAGTTGAGACAATGAATGTGTTAAGGAGACAATTTAACACCTTCCAACTTTTTTTTTCCCCTTCAGCTGCATATCTTGGAAAATCAGCAGTATTTTTGCAAACATATGTTTTACTTGTTAAGCTTTAGTCCACTGGGTCTTGCTTTGACCTTCAATTAACATTAGAAGCTACAGTCCCCAGAAACGAATCTTGAAAAAGGAATATGGGCCAGGGACTCTTCAGAACAGTTTCAATTATTAAACTCTTTAAATTTTAAATTATTTCGTTTGTCTTTGTGTCTCCCTGAGTTTGGCACGAATAGGCAGCCAATTTGTATGAATGAATGACTACTGAAGGTTAGAAATAAACCAACATGATCACCAACAAAGAAAGCAAAGAATAACGTACCCCCTCCTCATCTCCCTCCAGCAGTTTGCACCCAGACCCAGAAACACTTCGAAGTTACAGTGGTTTTCACTGCTGCATGGTGATCCATTTAAAATCACATCTTTAAGAAGCCCACATTTTCCTCTTTTTTCATATTCTGGGTGAGAATGAAACATAAAACAGATTTTTCAGAGTTGTTATTACACTGACACTAAAGCTGAAAAACACATAAAGCATGCTAGTTGGAAACCTTGGAAATTTTGCAGTTATTTTCTGTTTTAATTTTTAAGCCTCTGCATACCCAAGTTATTTTCTAATGACTTGGTGAATGCCACTGCTGTTGTCTGTAACTACCCACTATTGAATATTTTAAGTAGGTATATAAACTAATGGGCTTCCCATGTTGCTCAGTGGTCTCTCCAATGCAGGAGACAGGGGTTTGATCCCTGGGTCAGGAAGATCCCCTGGAGAAGAAAAGGTAACCCACTACAGTACTCTTGCCTGGAATATTCTATGAATGGAGAAGCCTGGTAGGCTACAGTGCCTGGGGTCACAAAGAGTTGGACATGACTGAGCTTTCACTTTCACTTTCTTTGTTTAAATTGTGATGAGAAATCACACTTTCCTTCATTTTAGTTGCTGCCCTTCACAGTCCCTGCCCTCTATCTTCCTTTAACCTAACAGATGACTAGACTAGCTCTCATCCTGCCATTGCATTTGGTGACACGTCCATCAGATCTCAGTCAGTATCACTAGGCATTCATTAGCCTTCAGACCAGTTGGATCCATGAAATAAGTTTACTCTTAAAATCACTTACAAAGCACCAGAAATATTTAATGTGCAATAAGCCATCTGCCACAGAGACCTCCTGCAATTTACTCCACTCTATCATGTGACTTTTTCCCCAGATGATTCAGCACCTATTACCCCTTCTCTACAGAAACTTTCAGGGAAGTTAACCACTTCATTCTACTCCCAAAGTGCTCTTGAATGGATTTAGATGTCCTCTTCCTTCTGGGAATGAATTCCCGGAAGGGCTGAATTCCGTCCCTCCAAAATCTATATGTTAAAGTTCTAACATCCAATACTTCAGAAAATGAATGTGTTTTGGGATACAAACATTAAAGATGTAATTAAGGTTCAACGAGGTCACTGGGGTGTAATCTAAGCTAATATGACTGGTGTCCTTGTGAGAAGAGATTAAGACACAGACAGGCACAGAAAAATGACCAGGTGAAGACAGAGCAGAAGACGGCCATCTATAAGCCAAGAAAAAGGGCCTGAGGGAATGTCAGTTTTGATCTTAGACTTCCAGCCTTCAGAACTACAAGAAAATAAACTGCTGCTTAAGCCATTCAGTCTGTAGTATTTCATTATAGTAGCCCTAACTAACTGAGAATAAATATTTTGGTTAATAAAGTTTAAAATTGATTTTGGCTGTTTTCTCTGGTTCCTTCTTGGTTCAGCTGGCATGATTTCACAACTCTTTTCCTTTTAAAAAATTTTAACCAATCACAAATGTGTTGCTGATAAATTGTTGGGTGCAATGTTAGAACAAAAACCAGCTTTTCAATCAAAAAATGTCAAGGATCTGCTTTCATCAGGAAAAGACAAAGCAAAGAGA
This sequence comes from Bos indicus x Bos taurus, assembly GCF_003369695.1. NCBI lineage: Eukaryota > Metazoa > Chordata > Mammalia > Artiodactyla > Bovidae > Bos > Bos indicus x Bos taurus. The sequence goes on from NC_040104.1 coordinate 37,222,601, forward strand.
TAATACGAGTACTTCATATGAGGGTCAAAATCTAGAAGAGGAGGGAAAAACAGCAATATATTACAAGGTTAAATTGTTATATGATTCCTGTCCCAGTTTTGAGAGTTTAAAATATGATAGGTGACAGAAGAGAAGTGGGAATGTAGGCTACTAAATTCTACACAGTCAATACCCTCCCAAATTCATTGTTGTACAGTTAGAAAGAGTTTTGTTTAAAAAATACCTTAAGAGCTTGCTTGAAAATGAGAAAAAAGGAAGAAAATTAAACATGAAGGAATAGGGGAACAGAGAGAGAATTATATCTCCACACTGAATATACAATAATTACAAAATTAGCAGGAGATTCAAAAGATTCACAATATTCCCAGACTGTCTTCCGTTAATGACATTTTGATTTCGGCCCTTGAATGCAATGAATTTCCTATCGGTTTTCATCTGTCAAAATTCTTATTCAACAACAAGATACTGTTCACATGGCCTTGCCTCCATGGAACTTTCATAAATATATCAGAAACTTGTCTCATCATTTCCTTTTCCACAATACTTTGGACATACCTATCCTGGCATCTTCTAAACTACTTCACAATTACTGGTTTACATGCCTTTCTCTCCCATTAGACTATAAGCCTAAGGGTAAAACTTAAAGTCTGAAATAACAATTCAGGAAGTAAATGTCAAGAATGACAAGTTAGGAATATAGAAAGCAGGTATCTTGAAAGCCCAAGCAGAAGGAAAAGATCATTTTTTTGAACACTTTGGGATGGAAGTGCATTTGTACTGTATTTTGAAATAAATGTGACAAGATTGAGTGTTACTTTGGAGCACACATTGATTCAACAAATATTCAGTGAGAGCCTGTTAGATCAGTTAAGCATGGGGAGTTATTTGGAAGTAAAATTATACAAGGCTATTCATTTTTTAGTTAGGAAAGAAAAGAGGAGGAAAATATTTTAAAAGGGAATTCAAAGAAAAATTCTATTCTCACTATTGTCTTCAGTGCATACTTTCTGCCTCATTTTATCATGCTATGCTTCCAAAAGAGGCAAGTACTAAATCAATGCCAAGCCCAACACTAAAGTAATTCAGTGGGTGGTGTACAACTGAGGTTTAAGATAAGATATTTAGGAGCCACAGTACTACTAAATTAATGACCCTTAAGTGGTCATGTATGGATGCGAGAGTTGGACTGTGAAGAAAGCTGAGTGCTGAAAATTGATGCTTTTGAACTGTGGTGTTGGAGAAGACTCTTGAGAGTCCCTTGGACTGTAAGGAGATCCAACCAGTCCATTCTAAAGGAGATCAGTCCTGGGTGTTCTTTGGAAGGAATGATGCTAAAGCTGAAACTCCAGTACTTTGGCCACCTCGTGCGAAGAGTTGACTCATTGGAAAAGACTCTGATGCTGGGAGGGATTGGGGGCAGGAGGAAAAGGGGATGACAGAGGATGAGATGGCTGGATGGCATCACCGACTCAATGGATGTGACTTTGAGTGAACTCCAGGAGTTGGTGAAGGACAGGGAGGCCTGGCGTGCTGCGATTCATGGGGTCGCAAAGAGTCAGACACGACTGAGTGACTGAACTGAACTGAACTGAAGGTTCTTTTCTTAAACCTGAGGTATGCATGCACACATTAAAATTTTATATGTGCATGTCTACCATAAATGTTTTATGGCTTATTAGAAAGCATGATTATAATGATCCTTGACTTAATAAATTTCCTAGGGAAGTGTCATATTATCATTGCATTCTTGTTTTTACATTATGAATATTCAGTTCAGTTCAGTTCAGTTGCTCAGTCATGTCCGACTCTTTGTGACCTTTGAACTGCAGCATGCCAGTCCTCCCCATCCATCACCAACTCCAGGAGTCCACTCAAACCCATGTCCATTGAGTCAGTGATGCCATCCAACCATCTCATCCTCTGTCCTCCCCTTCTCCTCCTGCCCTCAATCTTTCCCAGTATGAATATTATGCTATATAAAATAAATGCTGGATTAAAGTACAGAATATTAAATATGTGCCTTTTGGGGAAGAATATTACATCTTCAAAGCATAGACCTAAACTCACTCTTATAATTGTCCTTATCAAATAGAGACCATTATCTCAATATTACAGTTGGAAAAACAAAGATAGAAGTTTGATGACTTTCACAAATTCACAGAGCGCTTCACCACTGCACTTGTCAAGACACAGTGTAATTCATTTTATGTTTTGTTACTGCATTTTATTAAATGGATGAGTAATAATTATTCTTCTATTGTTGTGCATTCACTTTCCCTCAGTTGTTTGCTATAAGAGCACTGTTAATATATTTGACAGTGTATTTTTGCTGTGATTTATGTCAGAGAGTGTTCTGCCTATGTTTTCCTCTAAGAGTTTTATAGTTTCTGGTCTTACATTTAGATTTTTAATCCATTTTGAGTTTATTTTTGTGTGTGGTTTTCGAAAGTGTTCTAGTTTCATTTTTTTACAGGTGGTTGACCAGTTTTCCCAGCACCACTTGTTAAAGAGATTGCCTTTTCTCCACTGTATATTTTTGACTCCTTTGTCAAAGATAAGGTGTCCATAGGTGCATGGATTTATCTCTGGGCTTTCTATTTTGTCCCATTGATCTATATTTTGTCTTTGGGCCAGTACCATACTGTCTTGATAACTATAACTTTGTAGTATAGTCTGAAGTCAGACAGGTTGATTCCTTCAATTCCATTCTTTCTCAAGATTCCTTTGGCTATTCAAGGTTTTTTGTGTTTCCATAAAAATTGTGAAATCATCTGTTCTAGTTCTGTGAAAAATACTGTTGGCAGCTTGATAGGGATTGCATTGAGTCTATAGATTGCTTTGGGTAGTATAATCATTTTCACTATACTGATTCTTCCAATCTATGAACATGGTATATTTCTCCATCTATTTGTGTCATCTCTGAGTTCTTTCATCAGTGTTTTATAGTTTTCTATATATTGGTCTTTTTTGGTTTCTTTAGACAAATTTATTTCTAAGTATTTTATTCTTTTAGTTGCAATGGTGAATGGGATTGTCTCCTTAATTTCTCTGTTTTCTCATTGTTAGTGTATAGGAATGCAAAGGACTTCTGTATATTAATTTTATATCCTTCAACTTTACTATTCATTGATTAGCTCTAGTAATTTTCTGGTGGAGTCTCTAGGATTTTCTATGTAGAGATTATGTCATCTGCAAACAGTGAGAATCTTACTTCTTCTTTTCCAATCTGGATTCCTTTTATTTCTTTTTCTTCTCTGATTGCTATGGCTAGAACTTCCAAAACTATGTTGAATAGTAGTGGTGAGAGTGGGCACCCATATCTTGTCCCTGATTTTAGAGGAAATGCTTTCAATTTTTCACCATTGAGGATAATGTTTGCTGTGGGTTTGTCATATGTGGCTTTTATTATGTTGACATATATTCTTTCTCAGAGAAGGCAATGGCACCCCACTCCAGTACTCTTGCCTGGAAAATCCCATGGATGGAGGAGCCTGGTGGGCTACAGTCCATGGGGTTAATAAGAGTGGGACACAACTGAGTGACTTCACTTTCATTTTCACTTTCATGCATTGGAGAAGAAAATGGCAATCCACTCCAGTCTTCTTGCCTTGAGAATCCCAGGGATGGGGGAACCTGGTGGGCTGCCATCTATGGGGTCGCACAGAGTCGGACATGACTGAAGTGATTTAGCAGCATGTTCTTTCTATGACTGCTTTCTGGAGAGTTTTTTTTATCATAAATGGGTGCTGAATTTTGTCAAAGGCTTTTTCTGCATCTATTGAGATAATTGCATGGTTTTTATTTTTCAATTTGTTAATATGGTATATCACATTGATTCATTTGTGAATATTGAAGAATTCTTGCATCCCTGGGATAAAGTCCACTTGGTCATGCATGATGTATGATCCTCTATGATCCACCTTCCAGAGTAATGGAAATGAAAGCAAAAATAAACAAATGGGACCTAATTAAACTTAAAAGCTTTTGTACAATGAAGGGCAACTATAAGCAAGGTGAAAAGGCAGCCTTCAGAATGGGAGAAAATAATAACAAATGAAACAACTGACAAAGAATTAATCTCCAAAATTTACAAGCAGCTCATGCAGCTCAATACCAGAAAAATAAATGACCCAGTCAAAAAGCAGACCAAAGAACTAAACAGACACTTCTCCAAAGAAGACCTACAGATGGCTAACAAACACATGAAAAGCTGCTCAACATCACTCATTATCAGAGAAATGCAAATCAAAACCACAATGAGGTACCATCTCACACTGGTCAGAATGGCTGCCATCAAAAAGTCTACAAACAATAAATGCTGGAGAGGGTGTAGAGAAAAAGGAACCCTCTTATACTGCTGGTAGGAATGCAAACTAGTACAGCCACTATGGAGAACAGTGTGGAGATTCCTTTAAAAACTTTAAAGTCCTTTAAAAACTGGAAATAGAATAGCCATAGGACCCAGCAATCCCACTGCTGGGCATACACATCAAGGAAACCAGAATTGAAATAGAGACACATGTAACCCAATGTTCACATTAAGACTATTTACAATAGCTAGGACATGGAAGCAACCTACATGTCCATCGGCAGACAAATGGATAAGGAAGTAGTGGTACAAAGGAATATTACTTAGCCATAAAAAAGAATGCATTTGAGTCAATGCATTAGCCAATTCTAATGAGGTGGATAAAACTGGAGCCTATTATACAGAGTGAAATAAGTCAGAAAGAGAAACATCAATACAGTATATTAACACATATATGTGGAATTTAGAAAGATGATAATGATGACCCGATAAGCAAGACAGCAAAAGAGACACAGATGTAAAGAACAGACTTTTGGACTCTTTGGGAGAAGGTGAGTTTGGGATGATTTGAGAGAATAGCATTGAAACATGTATATTACCACATATAAAATAGATGATCAGTGCAAGTTCAGTGCATGAAACAGGAACTCAAAGCTGTTGCTCCACCCAGAGGGATGGAGTGGGGAGGGAAGTGGGCGGGGGGTTCAGGATGGGGGACACATGTAAACACATGGCTGAGTCATGTTGATGTATGGCAAAAACCACCACAATACTGTAAAGTAATTAGCGTCCAGTTAAAATAAATTAATAATTTTATAAAAGTGCATTTTTAAAATACTAATACATATTAATATTCTTCTTGTGACAGTCCAAGAAAAGTTGAGAAGAATTCAGTGTTTCTGGTACATACTTCCCAGTGTCTTCTCCATTAGCAGTTCTCTGGGGTTTGGGATTTTTTTTTTTTTTTAATGTCTCTTATACCCCAGTATTTATTTTATTTCTAACTCCTTTGAATAAACTTAAAAAAATCATGTCTTGGCATCTAATTTGAATTTCTTTTACTATTATATATTTTTAAAGTATATTGACCTGCATTTCTTAAGTGATTGACTTGCATATGTGGTTTGGAAATGTTTTTGTATTTAGCTTTTTTAATTTTTTAGATTTTTTCATATGATAAAAGGCAATAATTATCTGTCATATATATCATCTAAAATTTTTTCTTAAGGGAAAAATATTGATATTTTCCTTCCCTCTAGTTGATATTTACAAACTAATGCTTAGTGCTCAGTTGCTCAGTCATGTCCAACTCTTTCCAACCCTTTGGACTGTAGCCTCCCAGGCTCCTCTTTCCATGGGATTCTCCAGGCAAGAATACTGGAGTGCATTACCATTTCCTTCTCCAGGGAATCCTCTCAATCCAGGGATTGACCCCATGTTTCCCGTGTCTCCTGCATTGTAGGTGATTCTTTTACTACTGAGCCATCAGTGAAGCCCCCATACACAAATTAAACCCATTTTAATTCTCTGCTGTTCTAAAAAAACACAAATTTTTGTAAAAGGCATAGCTAAAATTCAGATACATAGAAATTAAGCCAGTATGACATATGTGCTATTGGATAATATTAGTTCTTTTATTTTCCTATTTCTAATTAAAATAAATCCGTATTAAAAATAAAGTATTTCATGTTATGATTAACTTACGTTTTCTCATTTTGTTTTCCCTTATATTGCCAGCAATTCCACATTTAAAAAATTCCTATCATAAATTATTTTCTTGACATTTCTTAAAACTCAAGCACATCCTTTGGGCCAACCTTTCCTCTCTGGGCTCCCCAGTGTAGTCCTCAAATCTTCACTTAGTAAAGTGAGAAATAGTAACAGTGGCTGGAGGTGGTTTTAAATAAAGTGCAATGACTTTCTTATGACTTTCTCTTTCCTAAGAATTCTGTATGTTGTATATTATGTATTTATTCACTTATTCAGCAAATACTTTTAGAATACTTTATTCCATACCCTTCCTGCATCTTTTATTCCATAAATGGGGTTAAGACAGGCTTACTGTGAGAAGTGTATGATTGAATGTAAAGTGAGAATAATGAAACTCTAAAAATGGGATGCTTGGCTTGGTAGACTTCTTCACCAATTAGCTGAATCCTCTCTGCATCTCAGCTTTGAAGCTTATGGCATATTGTCCTGGCTAGAATTACAAATGAGCTTTATTTAAATGCATTTAGAAAAAAACTGAACACTGTGTCATCAAGATTCGACAGTATTCTAATTCATAAAAAATGAATGAAAATATGCATACATCCTAAAAAAAATCTTAAGTTTTAAAGTACAATGAAATTATGGAACTAGCAGCTGAGTATATGAGGTGACAATCCTTCCCCAAGCTAATACAAACTGTATGACAAATCAAGATTTTTTTTGAGCAGATCTTTATCCAAAAGACAAATCCATCATTAAATATTGAAGCCAAAATTGCCTTTAGCTACATGTGCATGCTAAGTTGCTTCAGTAATTTCCAACTCTTTGCAACCCTATGGACTGTAGCCTGCCAGGCTCCTCTCTCCAGGGGGATTCTGCAGGCAAAAATACTGGAGTGAATTGCCATATCCTCTTCCAGGGGAATCCTCCCGGCCCAGGGATCAAACCTGCATCTATCACATCTTCTGCATTGGCAGGCAGGTTCTTTACCATGTCACCACTTACATGAGCAGTTCATTAACTGCTAAAATTATGTATTTAGCTTTGTCTTGCTAAGGATCTAGTATTTTCAGAAAACTCAACCTTAGTTTAAGTAAACAGTAGCATTTTGCCCAGGAGTCTGTCCAGCAGAAGTCTATTGAAGCTAAAAGGCATTGGCCTAAAGGTTGAAACTATACCATTGTACATAAAATGGCTTATATTTGAAGATGACTCTGCAGACATAAGTCTTCTCTGATGGCTTAGTGGTAAAGGACCAGCCTATAATGCAAGAGATGCAAGAGACATGGGTTCCATCCCTGGGTCAGGAAGACCCTCTGGAGGAGGAAATGGCAACCTGCTGCAGTATTCTTGCCTGGAGAATCTCATGGATAGAGGAGCCTAGCAGGCTAAAGTCCACGGGGTTGCAAAAGCTCGGACACAGCTGAATGACTGAGCTAGTACAGTACAGACACAAAACGCCGCCTCTGTCGGTGTTAGGCTAGAGCCAACGCTGAGGTTAGTGCCTAGTCTGTCCTCAGCGCTCTCAGTCTCCTTGCAGGTGGCACAAACCGCCTCTTCCTCTGCTTGACTTCAGCGAAGAGCTGTGTTCCCTGGTCACTGCTGGGCCACTGGTGATGCTCCCTGATAATCTTCATCTCCTCTGGTTGTTTTCACTTACCATTCCTAGTCTCTGTGGCCTTTTTCACTTTCAAAACCCTTAATCTTGACGTATCCTTGCTCATATGTCAGATCACTCTAATTTTTCCCTCAGAAGAAAACAATTTTTTCAACATTTATTAAGGCAAAATATGTACTAAGCACTGAGCTCGACACTGGAGAAGCCAAGATTAATAAAACATTGCTCTGCCCTCAAGAGGTGCTAGGTGGAAAAGAGGGGAAATATCATATACATAGAATGCACAATGTACTAGGCATAATGCTCCAGGCTTCACGTAAGTAATTTTTTAATCTGAAAATTGGTTTATCTGACTCCTCTGATCTCCCTTTCCCCATTCAGCTATTTGTAAAATTAAACCTTTTGGTTACCCATATGCCTGTTTATTTCTTTGAAAGTGTTGAGTGAGAAAGAGAAGGAGGAAGGGAGGAAAGAAGAAATAAAAAAGAGAAGAAGAAAGAAGGAAGGGAGAGAGGGCAAGAGAAAAAGAAAGAAAGGAGGGAAAGAGAGAGAGAAAGGAGAAAGGCAACTCTGTTGGAAGCATATAATAAGGTTAAGAGTGTGGACCAGTCAGTCAAAGTGCCTCACATAATTTTTAGCATGGTCTTGAGGAATTAAGGATGAGATGGCTGGATGGCATCACCGACTCGATGGACATGAGTCTGAGTGAACTCCGGGAGTTGGTGATGGACAGGGAGGCCTGGTGTGCTGCAATTCATGGGGTCGCAAAGAGTCGGACATGACTGAGCAACTGATCTGATCTGATCTGAGGAATTAAATATTTTTAAATGAATATATGCCAATAAGTATTTTTATGAGTGTCAGACATGACTGAATTGACTTAGCACATAAAAGGTTAGTTATTCAAATAGTGTTCTCTGAGACATTTCTTAATAAAATTCTTCATCTATCTCTCCTTCTCTCCTTCCAAGAGTTCTCTAGATTTGAAATTTGGGATATCATTCCCAACTCTATCCTAGGGCTTTAAGTTCATCAGTAATTATTAATAAACCCATAGGAACAGCAATAATCATCCTGTCCTCTCTTTATAGAGCTCAATAGCCCACAAAGTGCTACTACATACATCATCTCCAGTTGGAGACCATGGTGTATATATAATTTAACTTCATCACTCAGAATCTTTCAGTAAGGGAGACTTGAAAAATGGATAGTAAGTCATACAATGGTGCCTATTTTAAAAAATTTTTTCAAAACTTCAGTATTTATTTTCTCTAATATCTGGTACTTCCAGGCTGTTTGAATTTTCTGATATACTTTATAACCTAAGCCTACCATTTTCTCTTTGGTTTCATCAATTCAGAGCTTTTGCCAGACTGTGAAACAAAGACACAGTAAAGCTACTAAGGGGATGGGGGGAGGAATTGCATATTTTTTAAAGGCACTAAAAGTCCAAACCATAAATATCTGAGACTAAGAAACCTTTTAGGCCAGTGATGCTGCAATCTTCTGAAGGTGGAGCAGTAACTGAACCAACAGAGCCAGCTGCTTAAGAATATAATGCCTATTAATATCCATTTAATATCTTTGCCCTGAAAACACAATTTGCTTTTGCGTGGATGCTGTGGTTGTTCCCACTGAAAAGTAAATAATCTCTCCTCTTTGGAAACATGCACTTAATAGAGAAGAATCCCTCCTATGGCTGAAGTAATGTGTCTCCCCACACATCTGTAGTTCTACGGCTAATAAAAAGGATTATCAGGCAAATAGAAACATAGTTTATAGTTGCAATAGCTCACATCATTACCTTTTACCTCAATACGTAAAATTAAGCATTTATGCCTGAAAACTACTTAAAAGCCAGCTTTTCAGATTCCGTATTCCTCTGACATTGTATAATGAATATTTTGTCATAGCAAGTAACAGATTTTATTACAGCTCTAATGCTTAAAATTCCATCTGTTTCCACAAACAGAACATGAACACAGGAAAGCAACCATTAATCTTAAAAGGCACTAAAAAATTCTCCTAATAAAGGGATTCTAAAAAACCTTTTAAAGTATTCAAAGTCTGCTAATTATGGGATGCTGTGTGTCTGACACCTTGGTTTCCATTCACTGGTCCCTCAGAGCCCATCCATGTTAATTCTATAGATTTTTAAGGCAATTTCAAAGCAGGAAACTGCCTAATTTGGCAGTAGGATAAACAAGTTTCATTTGCTATTTCATCTACAGTTTTGCAAATGCAAGACAGCATACAAGGGACTTGGGCCACAGAGCCATGCAATTTATTTTTATCAAGATGCTCATTCCTTCATATATCCTTCAAATATTTATTGAACACCTTCTATGTGTTGAACACTCTGCCCTGAAAATTTTTAAATGAAATTCATAGCCTCTGTTCTAAACTAATTCATAGTTAAGTGGATGGTTGGCAGTAAATATGATACTCTCTAATGAGAAGGAAATCAAGGACTATTTCTCCAAATAGGTAGCATATGGGGAAAGTTTTAAATAATGAAGAGGTTTTAACTAGACAAAAACGATGGCTTCCCAGGTGGCTCTGTGGTAAAAGAATCCGCCTGCCAGTGCAGGAGACACAGGAGACTCAGGTTTGATCCCTGGGTTGGGAAGATCCAGTGGAGAAGGGAATGGCAACCCACTCCAGTATTCTTGCCTGGAAAATCCGAAGGACAGAGGAGCCTGGCAGGCTACAGTTCATGAGGTCACAAAGAGTCCGACACGACTGAGCGACTGAGCGCACACACAAACAAAAAAGAAGATAAGAACCATATTCACAATTATCTAACTCAACTCATATATCCTCTGCCATTTAAAAATGAGAATACAAAAACCGAAAAAAGTTAAGTGATTGTCATAGGGGTATTCTGTAAATCAATCTGCAATAGGCAATATTTAGCCCACTGTTAGCACATTCTGTTTTTCATACACACAAACACACACACACATGTATACGTATATATGAATATAGATTACTAATTAATAATATTACTGGCAATTGCACTTTTGAAATATTTGTTTACAAGTTTCTCAATCAAATAATTAAATTATTGGAGTTATGATTCTACATTTTGGGGATGTTTTTAATTCTCAATTATAATTGAGAGTCCTACTTAGCTGAGACATAAAATTTGTAAATGATGTTATTTATGCTTTTATTTCAGAATTAAAGAAATAAATAATTAGCCAATGAAATGGGAGATCATGAACTTTTTAAGGACATTGTCATTTGTGACATTTGTCATTTAACCATATCTTGGTTAAATAACAATGGCATGAAGTGATAAATGCAAATAAAATGTATGCAAGACATAATCATCTCACTTCTGTAGCAGATGAATTCCTGGACTACTTTCATGCATCTATTTTCTACTTAGAATTCTCTGAGATGTTAGCAGCTAAGATATAAAATATATAAAATATGCATCCAGAGTATACAAGTATATGTTTAACAACTTGCTTTCAGGGCAAAATGCTCTGATTTGTAGCATTTCTCAATTTTGTAATATAAATACTCATGGTGACTGATTTTAAGCCACCAATATAACATGAAGCACAAGTTGGAATCAAGATTGCGAGGAGAAATATCAATAGCCTCAGATACGTAGATGACACCACTCTTATGGCAGAAAGCAAAGAAGAACTGAAGAGCCTCTTGATGAAAGTGAAAGAGGAGAGTGAACAAGTTGGTTTAATACTCAACATTCAGAAAACTAAGATCATGGCCCTGGTCCCATCACTTCAAGGCAAATAGATGGGGAAACAGTGGAAACAGTGACAGACTTTATTTTTGGGGCTCCAAAATCACTGCAGATGGTGACTGCAGCCATGAAATTAAAAGATGCTTGCTCCTTGGAAGAAAAGTTGTAACCAACCTAGACAGCATATTAAAAAGCAGAGACGTTACTTTGCCAACAAAGGTCCATCTAGTCAAGGCTATGGTTTTTCTAGTAGTCATGTATGGATGTGAGAGTTGGACTATAAAGGAAGCTGAGTGCCAAAGAATTGATGCTTTTGAACTGTGGTGTTGCAGAAGACTCTTGAGAGTCCCTTGGACTGCAAGGAGATCCAACCAGTCCATCCTAAAGGAAATCATTTGTGAATATTCAGTGGAAGGACTGATGCTAAAGCTGAAACTCCAATACTTTGTCCACCTGATGCAAACTGACTCATTTGGAAACACCCTGATGCTGGGAAAGATTGAAGGCGGGGGGAGAAGGGGATGACAGAGGATGAGATGGCTGGATGGCATCACCGATTCAATGGACATGAGCTTGAGTAAATTCCAGGAGTTGGTGGGGACAGGGAGGCCTTGCGTGCTGCAGTCCATAGTATCGCAAAGAGTCAGACATGACTGAGCGACTGAACTGACTGACTGAATATAACATTATAGAATTCAAACTGGAAAAAGATACACAGAGAGTACTGAGCTGAGTTCCCTGTGCTATACAGATGCTTCCTGCTAGCTATGTTATTTTACACATATTATTGTTCAGTTGCTCAGTCGTATCTGACTCTTTGAAATCCCATGTACTGAAGCATGCCAGGCTTCCCCATCATGTATATAAACATTATATAGAAATGGTAGTATATACATACTACCATTTTACACGTTATCATATAGTAAAAAAATATACATAATTGGTTTTTCAATGCCAAATAACTCGTTTAGCCCACCAATAGAAACATCCTAAATATATTTTAAGAATTCCCCAAAGCAAAAAATAATAATAATAATTAAGTTAAACATTGAAAAAATCATAGGGTATCACAAATTATATAGTCTCATAGCTTTAAGACAATAGTTCTCAAAGTGTGTTCCGCCAAAATTTAGGGGACCCCAGATCCCTTTCAATGAGTCAATGAGATCAAATCACTTCAATAATAATTTTGGAAAGCTGAAACTTCCCTGGTGGTCCAATGGCTAAGATTCCATGCTCCCAATTCAGGAAGCACAGGTTCCATCCCTGGTCAGGGAACTGAGTTTGTATGCTGTAATTAAAGATCCTGCATGCTGTAACTAAAAAGAAAAAAATATCTCACATGCAACAGGAAGATCTTGTGTGCTGCAACTAAGACCTGTCACAGCCAAATTTAAACAAAACAAAACAAAATGATATACATATATATTTAAATATTAAAAAAAAAAATAATTTTGCCATGCCATTTGTTTTTTGAGTGCTTTTCAGGTGGTGCAATGTAAAGAATCTGCCTGCCAATGCAGGAGACACAAGAGACTCAGATTTGATCCCTGGGTTAAGAAGATCCTCTGGAGAAGTAAATCAACCTGATCCAGTATTCTTGCCTGGGAAAATCCCATGAAAAGAGGAGCCTTGTGGGCTACAGTTCATGTGGGCGGGAAGAGTCAGACATGACTGAGCAACGGAGCACACACACGCACGCCGAAGTGTCCAAACAACAAATCCTTTCTATTTAGGACCAAGGCCTAAGACAGACACACACCCATTTTATTATTTTCCTTCCACCCACCCCCACTTCAATTATATCAAAGTTTCAAAACACTAAGTAATCCAGGTTGAAGATCTCTGCACCACTCTCTGATAGAACTTTACAGATATAAGATAAATACTCTGGAACCAGGGAAGCATGGCTGATAGTACATACCCTGATGAACTTCATAAAGCAGCCAATTTGTGCACTGATTTTCTTCACACATATATTTCTACTATGTGGAGATTTCATTAAATGGCCCTACTCTTTTCTGGGTACCATATTGGGCCACTCTCTAATAAAATTCTTGCACATATGCTCGATAAATCTTAAATTTTTATTAATTTGGACTATAACATTCAGCAACTTTATCACTAACAGGCAATTTACAGTGAGTAAAACAATTGGTGTTATAACACTGCTCAAGGCTCTGGCACCAGATTGAGTGATCAGTTTGTGTTTTTTAATGCCAGTAATTTTTGTATATTTTAATGAAATATGTCAATATTTGGAAGATCAGTATAATGTAGGAAACCACTGATTTCCAAATGGCAAATTAATATTGTTACAAAATAATACATAGGTAAGAGATCCATTCAAAATATAATGTAAACTTCTTTGTTAAATTGATAGATTAATAAATTTTAACAAAGAATGAAAAGTTTACTAATATGGAATCAGATTCCATACTGCAGCTAAACTTTAAGAAATTTCCACTGGTTAAGTTTTGGTGTATTATCTACGAAGCATACTTACTACTATCTGAATATTTTTAATTTTTTTGACCAAAAGAACACAAGCCACAATTTGAACACAGAACAGTTATAAGAATTTAACTGTCTTCTATTATCATTTCCAGTTTTATTGAGAATCAGTTGACATACAGCACTATACAAGTTTAAGGTGTACAGTATAATTATTTGCCTTACCGCATGGAAACGATTACAAATAGTTTAGTGAACATCCAGCATCTTATGTAGAAACAACATAAAATAAACAGAAAAAATGTTTTTCCTTGTGATGAGAACTGTTAGGATTTACTCTATTAACACTTTCATCTATAATACATAGTAGTGTTAGTTACATTTACTATGCTGTACATTACATCCCTAGTATTTATCTTATGACTAGAAGTTTGTACCTTTTGACTGTCTTCATCCAATTTATCCTCCCACTATATCCCACGTCTGGTGACCTGATCTCTTTTCTATGAATTAGACAGTTCGTTTGTTTTTGAAGTAAAATAGATCTATGACTCTATGTTAGTTCCTAGTATGTAACACAATCATTTAGTATTTTATACATTTCAAAATGATCGCCATGAGAAGTCTAGTTACCATTTGTCACCATCACACATATTACATAATTATTGATTATATTTCCCACACTGAGCATTTCATACCATGATTTCACTTACTTTGTAACTGAAAGTTTGACCTCTTAATCTCCATCATTTATTCCTCCCCTTCAACTACTCTCCTCCTGCATGGCAACCACCTGCCTTTCTGTATCTATGACTCTTCTGTTTAGTTATGTTTGTTCGTTTGTTCTGCTTTTTAAATTACACATATAAGTGAAATAATAAGATATGTGTCTTTCTCTGTCTGATATATTTCACTTAGCATAATAGCCTCTAAGTTCATCTATATTGTTGCACTTGCCAAAATTTCATTCTTTTTTTTATTTATGGCTGAGCAATACTCCATTGTATATGTACATACATACATACATATATACACACATATATTATATATATATATATATATATATACCACATCTTTTGGAGAAGGCAATGGCACCCCAGTACTCCTGCCTGGAAAACCCCATGGACAGAGGAGCCTGGTAGGCTGCAGTCCATGGGGTCGCTAAGAGTCAGACACAACTGAACGACTTCACTTTCACTGTTCACTTTCATGCACTGGAGAAGGAAATGGCAACCCACTCCAGTGTTCTTGCCTGGAGAATCCCAGGGACAAGGGAACCTGGTGGGCTGCAGTCCATGGGGTCACACAGAGTCGGACATGACTGAAGTGACTTAGCAGCAGCAGCAGCAGCAGCATACCACATCTTTAACCCATTCATCTTTTGCTGGGCACTTAGGTTGCTTATATATTTTGGTTATTGTCAATGATGTTGCAATAAATTTAGGAGCATATATATCTCTTCATATTAATGTTTTTGTTTTTTTTTTGGATAAATACTCAGGAGTGGAATTGCTGGCTCATACAGTCATCCTATTTTTTCTTTTTTTTGAGGAATCTCCCTGCTGTCTTCCATAGTGGCTGTTCTGATTTACATTCATGCCAACATGCATGAGGGTTGCTTGTTCTCCACATAATCACTAACACTTGTGATTTGTTGTCTTTTTAATAATAACCATTTTGACAAGTGTGAGGTGATAGATCATGTGGCTTTGATTTGCATTTCCCTAATAATTAGCAGTATTGCACATCCTTTCAAGTGTCTGTTGGCCATTTGTATATCTTTTTTGGAAAAATGCCTATTTTTCAGATCCTCTGCCCATTTTTAAATTGTTTCATTTTTGGTATTGAGTTGTATGAATTTTTGTATATTTTGGACATTTACTGTCTGTCTTGCAGTATTATATATATATATATATATATATATATCTTTTTGTTTGCAAATATGTCCTTCCATTCAGTGGGTAGCCTCTTTGTTTTTTTTTCCTTCACTCTGCAAAAGTTTTTAGTTTAATGTAGCCCCATACATTAATTTTTGCTTATGTTGCCTTTGCTTGAAGTGATACATCCAAAAAATATTACTAAGACCAATGTCAAAGAGCATACTATGTTTTCTTCTAGAAGTTTTATGATGTCAGGTCTTGCATTTAAGTCTTTAAACCATTTTGAGTTTGTTTTTGTATATGTTATGAGATAGTAACTATCTTCTATTAAATCATACTTTAGAACAATTTATAAAAATATAAAACAATGCAATTATTTTTAGTATTTCTTGTTTTGGAAAATATAATTTTTTTATTAAAAATGTCTTAACATGTAGTGGGTTTATTTTTTGTGACTTTCAAATACATATAATTTGTTTAAGTTTTTAAGTGTCCATTTTAATTATATGTATATGGTATATACATATATATCACCTATACAAAAGCACTTTGTAGTTCTCAACAATCTTTAAGAGTATCAATGCATCCTGAAACCAAATGTTTGAGAACCATTGTTCTAAGAAAAGAATATATCAAAAGTACCTGCTAGTTTTAGAATACACACACACACACACACACACACACACACACACACCATAGAAATAACTTTAGAGGCCTCGTATATGGTTTGAACAACTAAAACAAACATTCTAGGTAAGACTTGTTTTTCTCAAGACATTAGCTGTTAAAATTATGTGAACATGAATTTAAATCAGAGTTCTAAATTTCACCCACTTTTACCATTTGGCAATAATTGACGTCTTATCTGTTAACTATGTCTTATTTGTAACTCAGGCAAGTTATTAACTATTTTTAAACCTCAGCTTTCTCATGTTTAAAATCTCCTGAAGAAATAGCTATAAATTGTATCATCTCCTATGGTTGCTATACTGATTAAATGAGGAAGGTGTCTATCTTTTAACATACATTGGTTGAACTATTTTTATTATTTTCCTTTTATGACCTTATTAATTTTTATTGTTGTTACAACTGTTTCTTTGGAAGTGGTCCTATAGCTTAATTTATCCATTACCCACAATGGAGAATACAACCTTCCCAAGGTAGAATATTCTATACTGTATGAAAATTTTTTTATTGTTTACCAATGTTCCTCTGAACTTTCAAATTTCCCTTAAAGCCAAAATTCTTTTCTGAAAAAAGTGCATTAGAGTCATATAGACTTATTCTTGAATATTGTTTTGTCACAGTTTAATGTTGTCATTAGTAAACCACTAAAATGTCAGTTACTTCATCTATAAAATGGACACAATTGGTGAAACAGATTGCCAGTCCAGGTTCGATGCATGAGACAGGGTGCTCAGGGCTGGTGCACTGGGATGACCCTAAGGGATGGGATGGGGAGGGAGGTAGGAGGGAGGGTCAGGATGGGGAACACATGTACACCCATGGCTGATTCATGTCAATGTATGGCAAAACCCACTACAATATTGTAAAGTAATTAGCCTCCAATTAAAATAAATTTTAAAAAGTAAAATTTAAAAATGGACATAATTATACTTTCTCCTTTCAGAGTCATATTGAAATATAGAAGAAACAATGTATGTTAACCACATAATGATGCATGGCCATTCATACAATTATAGCCTAGTACAGGCTTCCCTAGTGGCTCAAACGATAGAGCGTCTGTCTGCAATGCAGGAGACCCGGGTTCGATCCCTGGGTTGAGAAGATCCCCTGGAGAAGGAAATGGCAGCCCACTCCAATACTCTTGCCTGGAAAATCCCATGGACCCGGAGCCCGGTAGGCTACCGTCCATGGGGTCGCAGAGTCGGACACGACTGAGAAACTTCACTTTTCACAGGCTTTATGTGGAGAATGTCTTAGCAGCTAAATGGGCAATTGTGAAAGAGACATATGCGTGCCTGGCACTCATAGAATTTTGGGGCCACAGAGTATTTTGTATAAGTGGGAAGAATCCTATGTGCTTTTGTTTACAGCTTTCCAACTGAGTGCAAGTGCTGGGAAAAACCATTCATGCATTTTACATTGAGCCGCTTGCTGCTTCCTGTATTATGCTGATACAGAGTGAAAAATCCACATTTCCTTGCTTTTCTTTGAGACTGCTTTTACCAATCACTATTCTCCACCTAATATTCTTTCACCTATACTGCAAAAAGGAGGACCAACAGAAGAATCCACTCTGGAATAGAAGAACTTTTCTTCCTGAAGAACCAGAATTTGTTTCCTGTGGTAGAATGCAGGTCAAAGACACTGCAAACGGAAGTGCCAATTGTCTTTCATTAGACATGCAAGCAATCAATTCAAAGACAGTTTTTAAATCCTAATCCTATCCCCAGGAGTTTGTTGCCACTGGCACACACTGATAGACAATGGCTTTAAAGAGGTAATTAACAGATAATTAAATATTTATACTTTGTATAAGCAAGGGCCTAAAGTGCTGTGGTAGGAGGGGAGATTCAGGATTTACTGACTTACTTTGCATAGAGATACAATTGACATAGTCAAAGAGCAGAGAGTAATTAACAGAATCCTGTCTCCAGATTTTGGTCCCTGATCCTCAAGAATGTCAATTATTTTTATCTTCTCTTCTGTATTTAAGGAAAAAAATTTATTGGGTGTCTGTTTTATGCTTCTGTGGGACAAAAAGATGGGTTAATAAATAATCTTACTTTCAGGAGTTTGTATTCTAATGCGGTATAAGAAACTATTGACACAAAAATTATATAAACTTCAAATTAAAGTATCCGCTAATTTTGTTGAAACAGTCATATTCATCTGTCTGTGCACTGCCTCTGGCTGTTCTCACACTACCACTAATGAGGTGAATAGTTGCAATAAAGACCATATGGACTGCAAACCCTAAATATAAAAATATTTAGTATCTGGCCCTTTACAGGAAAAGTTTGCTAACCTTTACTTTAAAGAGATTAGGCAAGCATTAAATGTTTCTTGAAACATGGAGATAATGAGAACTGTGATAATGATGATGCAGAGGAGGAGGAGCCTGCGGATCATTATCCTGTTACTTTGAATTTTTTTCTACCTGACTGCAGGCTTGGACCATGTGTTGGCAGGACAATTTCAGTAAAAAGTATATCCAATCATCTAGATAGTGATTCTATTCACTACAGTTCTAGAAAGGCAACCTTTCCTCAATCAGAGTCATCCCTAATGTTTGACGATGTTATGCCTTAGTTCGGTGAGTCTGGTAGACATTGTTGCTCACACACCCAACACCCTGTTTCCCACCCTCCCTTTCTTACTATGTGCTAAAAACTAAGTTGCTTCAGTCATGTCAGACTCTTTGCAACCCCATAGACTGTAGCCTGCCAGACTCCTCTGTCCATGGGATTCTTCAGGCAAGAACACTAGAGTGGACTGCCATGCCCTCCTGCGGGGGAACTTTCCAACCCAGGGATTGAACCCAGGTCTCCCGCATTGCAGGCGGATTCTTTACCATCTGAGCCACCAGGGAAGCCCAAATTCTTACTATGAGAATAGCAATTTTGTTCAAGTTTCAGCATTGTACAATCTCAGGAATAGAATACGCTTAATCTAATCTAATCAGCCTGCTTCTACTCCTTTCATCAATTGGTAGGCTTGGGTATCAGTTCAGTTCAGTTCAGTTCAGTCGCTCAGTCGTGTCCAACTCTTTGCAACCCCATGGACTGCAGCATTCAACGGCTCCCTGTCCGTCACCAACTCCCAGAGCTTACTCAAACTCATGTTCATGGAGTCAGTGATGCCATCCAAACATCTCATCCTGTCGTCCCCTTCTCCTCCCGCCTTCAATCTTTCCCAGCATCAGGGTCTTTTCCAATGAGTCAGCTTTTCGCAACAGGTGACCAAAGTATTGGAGTTTCAGCATCAACATCAGTCTTTCCAATGAATATTTAGGACTGATTTCCTTTAGGATGGACTGGTTGGATCTCCTTGCAGTCCAAGGGACTCTCAAGAGTCTTCTCCAACACCACAGTTTAAAAGCATCAACTCTTTAGCTCTCAGCTTTCTTTATGCTCCAACTCTCACATCCACACATAACTACTGGAAAAACCATAGCCTTAACTAGATAGACCTTTATTGGCAAAGTAGTGTCTCTGCTTTTTAATATGCTGTCTAGGTTCATCATAACTTTTCTTCTAAGGAGCAAGCATCTTTTAATTTCATGACTGCAGTCACCATCCACAGTGATTTTGGAGCCCCACAAAATTAAGTCTGCCACTGTTTCTCCATCTATTTGCCATGAAGTGATGGGGCCAGATGCCATGATCTTAGTTTTCTGAATGTTGAGCTTTAAGCCAATTTTTTCAGTCTCCTCTTTCACTTTCATCAAGAGGCTCTTTACTTGTTCACTTTCTGCCATAAGGGTAGTGTCATCTGCATGGCTGGGGTATATTATGTGGCAATTCTCTTAAAACATATATGAAGTCATATCTGCCAGGGAGAGATACTTCCTTATTTTTGACTAATGTTTTCAAAACAAAAGGCAAATATATCTTAAAATTATAACTGTTTATGAAATATGCTACTCGCCACATCAGTGCTCTCCAAGATGCAGCACAGAATTGAGAGAAAGTGAAGAAGTTTAGGTAAGAAAAAAGATAAATTCTTTAAAGTGACAAATCTTTCTCAAGTATTAGTAATGTTACAGATTCCTGCACTTAAAAACCTGCAACTTCAGAGTGGTGTCAAAGATCCACCTCCTAGTGTCTCTTTGTGCCCTAATTTGTGATTCTAAAAGCACATAAAGTCTAGTGTGGCATTCCCAGTGGTTGTACATGGAAGCTGAAGATCACTGTACAGTATTAAACAATTCATACATTCCCAAAACGTGTATATGCAAATCTATACATACCATACCTGAATGATGATATTTATATTGGCAAACGATATTAATTGAATGCTAGGAGTGTGAAAACTTTTATTTTATATAAGTACTAATAAATTTTAATTAAATGGTTAAGAATTGAATAAAACAGCATTATTGCAGTCATTTAATATGTTTTAAAATTTATTTTAAATGTTATTTGTATTTAGCCTTTTGTATTCACTAGACATTCTTGAAAACTTGGACAACAATAATTTTTCATAAAACACATTTAAAGAGTAATATAAATACTTTATTCTTATATTTATTGTAATTTATATTTATAATATACACTCACATTTTATATATTGAGTACAGCTACATTTAATTTTATTTTTTAAAATTTTCTGTGGAGATAATGAAAGAATTGTGACTACTGTATACTTGTCACTGAGCCTCGAAAATCCTTCCCTATCAATCATCACTTATTCTCCAATATTTTTTGAAATAAATATAAATCATATCCTTTCCTCCATTAATATTTCAGTTTGTAATACTCAGTTCAGTTTAGTCGCTCAGTTGTGTCCGACTCTTTGTGACCCCATGAATCACAGCACGCCAGGCATCCCTGTCCATCACCAACTCCTGGAGGTCATTCAAACTCATGTCCATCGAGTTGGTGATGGCATCCAGCCATCTCATCCTCTGTCGTCCCCTTCTCCTCCTGCCCCCAATCCCTCCCAGAATCAGGGTCTTTTCCAATGAGTCAACACTTCGCATGAGGTGGCCAAAGTACTGGACTTTCATCTTTAACATCTGTCCTTTCAATGAATACCTAGGACTGATCTCCTTTAGAATGGACTGCTTGTATCTCCTTGCAGTCCAAGGGACTCTCAAGAGTCTTCTCCAACATCACAGTTCAAAAACATCAATTCTTCAGGGCTCAGCCTTCTTCACAGTCCAACTCTCACATCCATACATGACCACTGGAAAAACCATAGCCTTGACTAGATGGACCTTTGTTGGCAAAGTAATATCTCTGCTTTTCAATATGCTATCTAGGTTGGTCATAATTTTCCTTCCAAGGAGCAAGTGTCTTTTAATTTCATGGCTGCAATCACCATCTGCAGTGATTTTGGAGCCCCCCAAAATAAAGTCTGACACTGTTTGCAGTTTTCCCATCTATTTCCCATGAAGTGATGGGACCAGATGCCATGATTTTCGTTTTCTGAATGTTGAGCTTTAAGCCAACTTTTTCACTCTCCTCCTTCACTTTCATCAAGAGGCTTTTTAGTTCCTCTTCACTTTCTGCCATGAGGGTGGTGTCATCTGCATATCTGAGGTTATTGATATTTCTCCCAGCAATCTTGATTCCAGCCTGTGCTTCTTCCAGCCCAGCATTTCTCATGATGTACTCTGCATATAAGTTAAATAAGCAGGGTGACAATAAACACCCTGACGTACTCCTTTTCCTATTTGGAACCAGTCTGTTGTTTCATGTCTAGTTGTAACTGTTGCTTTCTGACCTGCATATAGGTTTCTCAAGAGGCAGGTTAGGTGGTCTGGTATTCCCATCTCTTTCAGAACTTTCCACAGTTTATTGTGATCCACACAGTCAAAGGCTTTGGCATAGTCAATAAAGCAGAAATAGATGTTTTTCTGGAACTCTCTTGCTTTTTCATGATCCAGCGGATGTTGGCAATTTGATCTCTGGTTCCTCTGCCTTTTCTAAATCCAGCTTGAACATCAGGAAGTTCACAGTTCACGTATTGCTGAAGCCTGGCTTGGAGAATTTTGAGCATTACTTTACTAGTGTGTGAGATGAGTGCAATTGTGTGGTAGTTTGAGCACTCTTTGTCATTGTCTTTGGGTTTGGAATGAAAACTGACCTTTTCCAGTCCTGTGGCCACTGCTGAGTTTTCCAAATTTGCTGGCATATTGAGTGCAGCACTTTCATAGCATCATCTTTCAGGATTTGAAATAGCTCAACTGGAATTCCATCACCTCCACTAGCTTTGTTCGTAGTGATGCTTTCTAAGGCCCACCTGACTTCACATTCCAGGATGTTTGGCTCTAGGTGAGTGATCACACCATCGTGATTATCTGGGTCATGAAGATCTTTTTGTACAGTTCTTCTGTGTACTCTTGCCACCTCTTCTTAGTATCCTCTGCTTCTGTTAGGTCCATACCATTTCTGTCCTTTATTGAGTCCATGTTTGTAATATTAAAGGAGAACAATTTTTAAAAGGATTATATCTAAAATATCTTAACAGTACTGACTTTACATCATAAAATTCCCAGCTAGTTTTCAAAATTTCAATGGGCTTCTAAATGTTAAAACTTGTCATTCTCTTTACAATTCTTTTGAATTGGATATGAATAAGTTCCACACCTCATAATTGTGGGGTATATCTTATAAGTTTTGTTTCTGTCTCTTTTTCTCTTGTCCTCCCCTCCCTCCTTTTATTGACTTTGTTTTATTCGCTTTCTTACTGTTGCAGAAATAGATATAATTTATATCTATTATATAATTCTGAACAGTTTAGATCAGCACTAGTCAACAAAATTTTCTGAGATGAAAGAAATGTTCTAGCTGCTTCAGTATGGTAGTCACTGCTGCTGCTGCTGCTGCTAAGTCGCTTTGGTCGTGTCCGACCCTGTGCAACCCCTTAGGCGGCAGCCCACCAGGCTCCCCTATCCCTGGGATTCTCTAGGCAAGAACACTGGAGTGGGTTGCCATTTCCTTCTCCAATGCATGAGAGTGAAAATTGAAAGTGAAGTCACTCAGTCGTGCCTGACTCTTAGCGACCCAATGGACTGTAGCCTACCAGGCTCCTCCGTCTATGGGGTTTTCCAGGCAAGAGTACTGGAGTGGGGTGCCATTGCCTTCTCCAATGGTAGTCACTAGCCACATAAAACTATTGAACTCTTTAAAATTGTGGACAATGGGGCCCATGAACTGAAATGTTTTGGTTTCTTTTAATGCTTAATTTTAAATAATTACATGCACTAATGCCTTGTGGTAGCCACACTGGATAACACAGCTCTCGATTTTGTTGGTTACATCACTGTGGTCTATATCTCTGCTCTTTCCAGTTTCTCTGAATTGTTGGTTGTACCCAAACTCGAGACTTAATGAGCTCCAACTGCTTTTTGCTGTCTATTTTGTTCATTTAAAAGAATTCTTCATAGATGGATTTATGTTCTTCCTCTTGGAGGCACATAAACCCTGACTCTCTATTTATAATTTTAGCTGGTTCATATGTTCAAAATTTCAACATTCAGAAAATGAAGACCATGGCATCCAGTCCCATCACTTCATGGGAAATAGATGGGGAAACAGTGGAAACAGTGTCAGACTTTATTTTTCTGGGCTCCAAAATCACTAAAGATGGTGACTACAGCCATGAAATTAAAAGACACTTACTCCTTGGAAGGAAAGTTATGACCAACCTAGATAGCATATTCAAAAGCAGAGACATTACTTTGCCAAAAAAGGTCCGTCTAGTCAAGGCTATGGTTTTTCCTGTGGTCATGTACGGATGTGAGAGTTGGACTGTAAAGAAGGCTGAGCACCGAAGAATTGATGCTTTTGAACTGTGGTGTTGGAGAAGACTCTTGAGAGTTCCTTGGACTGCAAGGAGATCCAACCAGTCCATTCTAAAGGAGATCAGTCCTGGGACTTCTTTGGAAGGAATGATGCTAAAGCTGAAACTCCAATACTTTGGCCACCTCATGTGAAGAGTTGACTCATTGGAAAAGACTCTGATGCTGGGAGGGATTGGGGGCAAGAGGAGAAGGGGACGACAGAGGATGAGTTGCCTGGATGGCATCACTGACTTGATGGACGTGAGTCTCAGTGAATTCCAGGAGTTGGTGATGGACAGGGAGGCCTGGCGTGCTGTGATTCATGGGTTTGCAAAGAGTCGGACACAACTGAGCAACTGATCTGATCTGATGTTCAAAATTTAGGTTTATCAGTTCATTAAGGGTTGCAAAATGGCTATATTCTAATTCTGCATTTTCTTCTTAACTTACTACATCTATGCAGAGGTTAGTGGCAGAATAAATGGTGATTCTTTCCCTTTACCAGTTTTCAAAAAGTGATTTGGATATCTAACATCTTCCATAAACATTATTTTAGTATCATTTAAACTCACGCTTTTATTAATATTTAATATATTTTCACTTATTATAATTATTATTCTTGGAGATGTTTCTAATTTGGTCAGTGAAAATCTTTTCTAGTTGCTTCTTGAATCCCTTTGAGATAACCTTAGCAATATCTGATAGCTTTCATTTTATTTTTAAATCCTTTAGCTCATTACTCTCAATAAAACACAAATTAAGTGAAAAATTCTATGGTAGCCACATTATCATGTCTATTTTATTCCTAATTCAAGTATCATTAGCCCCAAAAGAATATCTAGTCCTGTGAAAAACTACATTCAGATATCTCTCATATTGAGTTAGCTTTTGGTTATACAGGGACTGTAACTTTATCTATATATTTTCATCTTATTTTTATCTTTTTATTTTTATCTTATTTTTATTTTATTACTTTGAAATTATATTGCCAAGAAACAACATCTAGTTTTTTGGTTATATCTTAAGTATTTAGACATATTAACTTTCATTTCTACTTTTGTCCCAAAAGTCAATAAATATCAGGGGTTAGCATCTTAGTTGCATAATTTAAGATAAAGTACAAATAAATCCACATTTGTGACATTGAAGGAATCTATACTTAATCCTTATCACAACACATGCTATAAGTAAAATTTATAATCCTGATTTTCGGTGTAAACAGTGTCTCAGAGATGTTAAAAGGCTTTTCCAAGACAAATAACTAGTAAATTGACAAATCAGGACTAGATTTCAGGTTTTTAATTCAGTCATCTTTCCACTATACCAAGAATAAGAATTTAGTGTTTTAAGCCATCTCTACTGCAAAGCATTCAAGTGACAATTAAAATTTCATCAAGAGTACCATTAATTCTAAATAAGGTATTTTTAAAATAAAAATTTAAGTACATAACTTTTAAGTAAAATCCTTTTCCCCCAAACTATAAATCAATCAATCTCTATCATCTTCTCTCTGAACTATCTTTAGAGTCTTACAATTTTTTTTTCTTTTCTTGACAAATATGTGGTGCTACATTATTTTTCAGAATTAAGGAGGGACACTTTTGTGGGGGACTGACAAAAGCCTTCCCTGGTACCTGCTACCTTCCCTGATAGCTCAGTTGGTAAAGAATCCATCTGCAATGCAGGAGAACTGGTTCAATTCCAGGGCTGGGAAGATCCCCTGGTGAAGGGATAGGCCTCCAGTATTCTTGGGCTTCCCTTGTGGCTCAGCTGATAAAGAATCTGCCTGCAATGTGGGAGACCTGGGTTCGATCCCTGAATTGGGAAGATCCCCTGGAGAAGGGAAAGGCTACCCACTCCATTATTCTGGCCTGGAGAATTCCATGAACTATACCGTTCATGGGGTCACAAAGAGTCGGACACAACTGAGTGACTTGCACTTTCAGCTGACAGAAGCAGTGAATACTGGATTTCAGATATTTATGAACTCTGTGAAATCCATTTCTTTGGCTTAAGGTACACAACATACCATCATCTCCTTTCTAAGTCAGAGAACTCCTTTATCTTCCTGTGATGAAGTAAAACTCAAGAAGATGATTCCATTTTATCTGTGTTTTCCCAGATGTGGAATTTGCATCATTCAGTTTCTCCTGCTAGGTGACATCAAAAGTTCAATTTGGAAACTTATCCCCTAGGATTTCCCTCCAGTCATTCTGTGTTTGTGTCTCATAAGCCATTAGTCTTGCCAGAGTAATGCCCACAATCATAGTAATGAAGTGACATGAAACATTTTCAGCATCTTCTTTATGGCAGGCTCTTTTCATATATGGCAGGGCAATTTAATAAGTGATTAGTGTATATATGTCTTTATTACTATGTAAGAATCAAAAAGAATAAATTAAATGTCTTTCTCTGTGTTTTACTACTAGTCTACCACTCTACAAACTTTTTCAGAAAAGTCCGGGTCCTGCAACATCAAGTTTGTCTTTCCCCCAATGAAAAATAAATACCAATATACCAAAATTCATAACATAAGAACACTAGCTGTGGTTTCTTTCTTTCTTTTTTTTTTTTTTGGAGGAATGGTTAATGATGGTGGGGGGAGGAAAGAAGCAGTATCTCAGATGTTATGAGTGGAGAAGTAGAGATGGATGAGTTATTCTCTCATGTGAAAAACACACATTTCTGAGATACATCTCAGTGAATAATACTGACCTGTATCCCACTTTGACTGCATTGTAAATGGTGAATAAGATCTCTGCTTGCAGGCATGTCTGGGTTAGGAATTCTGTCCCTTCTAGTGATGGCCTTGGAAAGTTCTGAGCAATGACATTTTTTACTTCCATGAGGAGATCTAACCCTAAAAACACACCCATTGAAAAGGCTCATATCTCTAATTCTCTACTTTGCGGATTGTGCTGCTCTTAGAGAAGGTTTGGCTGGTTCCCTAGGCACTCTTTGCTGGTATACACAGGACTTCATCATCCAGGGATGCCATGATCTAAAGCCAAGTGTTCCAACTCAGTTTATTTCTAGAAACAAAGGTAATATTATGGTTTTATCTTTTGTCTTTTCAATGATGTTGTCAAAAGTGTGCCGGAATTCTGGCTGAGAAAAGGGGTGTAACTCATGAGCCTCTTTGAATCACAACAGTATTTATTCACCTATATGATATTTTTTATTTATTAAGTTACTACTATATACAAGGGATTTCTCTAAGTGCTAACAGTACCCTTTCCAACATGTAGCTTTAAAAGAACTGTGTGGGTTTCTTTTCCATGATAAATGAGCCAGATTGAAAAGGATAAGGGCTGATATACTGTTGTATCTTTACAATGTTTTCCTCATTCATTACTTTATAAACTGTAAGCTTTTTAAACCATTAATTGATGAAGGTTTTATAATAAATATGTATCGAATGAATGAATAAGTTAGTAAGTGTTTGGAGTGGAACAGAAATGTAAGATACAATAGTCTCCACTTATTATGAGCTACTAGATCCCTGGCGCATGACTGAAACCACAAATATTAAGACTATCAAGCCTTATGTATATACTATGCTTTTCCCTGTTTTGTCCCTAAACTAACATAAGCTTAAAGCATGGTTCAAGGATATGTGGGATATGCTTTAAGGATATGTTGGACAAGGATGATTCGCGTCTGAAGTGAGATGGAGCTGAGGTGCAGGCCGGCTGAGATTCCATGGTGCTACTCAAAACAGCCACAATTTAAAGCTCATGAATTGTTTATTTCAGAAATTTACCATTTAATATTTTAAGACAAGAGTTGACTGAGTAACTGAAATCATGGAAAACAAACCATGGATAAGTGGGGACCACTGAGATCAAACTTCTTTCACAGGAGAGTCTTGAGTCCTCTCTGTGAAGGCAGAGAGACAAAATTCAAAGCCTCAGCTGGGTCACTTACCAGTAATTGGACCTTCTCTGCACAAGTATGTAACCTCCACAAGCCTCAACCTTAATATCTGTAACATGGGGGAAATAGTATATAGCTTAGAGCATTATTGTAACTTTTATAAATAACATGAAATTCTTAGAGAATAGCAGGCACTGGGGCACCAAATCAGAGCTATTTGATAGACTGTTTCTGAGTTAAGCTCAAACCAAATGCATTCATTTGGTTCAATACTACATGCCTCTTATTTGAAACCTCACACTGTGAAGACACAGGGGAAGAGACAGTAAATGTAATATTTATCACTCACATCAGTAGTCTTGGACCGATCAAAGGAAATACATTTACCAGTTGACTAAAAAGCAGAGTTTCATCCCCGTTCCTTGAGAATGCAGCCTGAAAGGAAGAAAACATCTTAAGCCTGAATCCAATCAGAGCTCATTAATTTTGTGACAACAGAACTGTTTACTTTGAAGCCAGAGAAAATGAAAATATTAACACAGGAAGACAAATAGGTATTTGCAAAAGAATTAATTGATCTCAGAAAAGAATAAGGGTGATTTAGTGATTAAGCTTCTGTAAAATTTCAGCAGTTTTTATGCAGTGACACCACTAGAATAAACTTGGCTTTCATTTTACTTCTACAGCATAAGCAGTTACACAAAATTAATAACATGGAGCAAAAATAAAAGTGGGGACAAGGAATTTGCAGAAAGATTCTTCAGTTGATGAAACAATGCCTCAGAAAGCATTTAAGAATTTAATCTGGAACAGTCAACTGGGGGAGACACATTGATCACCCCTATCTAGAGAGAGGAATCTAGAAGACCTATTAACTATATAGGGATGGGAGCGAGGCAACATTCCCTAGAAGGGGGAGAAAAGTCATAGTAAAAAAATAAGGGCAGAAGAGCAGAAAATGCAAAGAGATATGGGGTTTACCCAACTGATAATGGAAGAGTTAGAAATCAGTTAAACAAGGCAAATTTTGGATAAGGGAATAAAAAGGGATGTATAAAAAGGAAAGTATGGATAAATAATATTGCAAGACTAATCTCCCTAACTCATCCTGTATTCCTCTGTTCTTTTTCTCTGATCTGGATTTTGGCAGGGTTGATGGAACCAGGGACATGTCTCTAAAGCAGCAGAATAACTTTCAGAACTTGGAATCTGAGAAGGAGCTGCTGTGATTTCAAAAGGGCCTGTGGGGAGAGTGGGTGGTGGCCTAAGTCGCCATCTGCTGTTTGTTCCCCCCACCCCCACCCCCCTGCCCCTTTTTTGGCTCTTTCCCCGTGCTTCAGAAACTGACTCATTCCTAGTCAAAACCAAGTGCTGTTTGAAATAAAGAACTTAACGTGAGTTTTGACACAATATATTGGCTCTAACGCTTTACCATCTAACTTCTTTTTAATGAAATATATGTTATTGTCCACCAGGAGTTGTTGCAAATACCCTATAATCCAAAGTCAATTTAACCAATGTTGACTGAATTTATTCCATGCATCAGTTTAATATCATTTGCATATTCCAGGCTAGAAATAACCTAAGAACCCAGTTCTCAAACAGTCCAGTGGGAAGGATTCTCTATATGTAGGTAGCCAATGACTTACCTGTTATGGATGTATAGAAGGGATTAAGGCATCAGATACTTGGTCTAGCTTGGTGGTCACATGCATCCTGTATTCAAGAACCCTGATTTCTAAGCCCTCAAGTGGATCTGCCTAAGGCCTTTTCTGTGCTTCTCTTACACTATAGCAGACAAGTATAGAACACTAAAACACCTAGAATTCCCAAAGTGCACTGCCAGAAATGGCAAAAGAGAAAAACAAAAACTCTAGAATGTCATATACAATTTAAGGTACTCGTGCAAGAAAAGTCTCCTTTAATCAAAGCACTGTAATTCATGCATCATATTTATATAAAAACATTTCCAAAAAATTTAAATTATTATTTAATAATTACTAGAGTTTAAGTTATTGGATTCAACTGTATACTCTTATAAGTGTAACTTCAAGGTATTCTAAAATATTTGTTACACAAATTTGAGGAAAATAAAGATATATATTTGAGTGCATATTTATGTTGTAGAATATGATAGTGTAACCCATAAAAATACAAATATTCAAGTATACAAAGGTATTACATTGGGACAAAATTCAGAGGGACAAGTGGAATATAAAATATTATATATAATACAATATATATAATATATAATAATATATATTATATTACATATAATATAATATCAAGGAGAAAAAGAAGTAAAATCTTGTCCTGATATTTTTAAAATGAATTTCAATTCATTTAAAATGAATTTTCAATTCATTTAAAATGAATTTTTCTGGTCATCAATTTCCTGTAATATTTGGATTGCTTTAGATACATTTAATCCATGATCACCTGCCCTGCCTCCTGAGAAATCTGTATGCAGGTCAAGAAGCAACAATTAGAACTGGACATGGAACAACAGACTGGTTCCAAATAGGAAAAGGAGTATGTCAAGGCTGTATGTTGTCACCCTGCTTATTTAACTTTTATGCAGAGTACATCATGAGAAATTCTGGACTGGATGAAGCACAAGCTGGAAACAACATTGCCGGGAGAAATATCAATAACCTCAGATATGCAGATGACACCACCCTTATGGCAGAAAGTGAAGAAGAACTAAAGAGCCTCTTGATGAAAGTGAAAGAGGAGAGTGAAAAAGTTGGCTTAAAACTCAACATTCAAAAAACTAAGATCATGGTATCTGGTCCCATCACTTCATGGCAAATAGATGGGGAAACAATGGAAACAGTGAGAGATTTTATTTTGGGGGGTTCCAAAATCACTGCAGATGGTGACTGCAGCCATGAAATTAAAAGACGGTTGCTCCTTGGAAGAAAAGCTATGACCAACCTAGAGAGCATATTAAAAAGCAGAGACATTACTTTGCCAACAAAGGTCCATCTAGTCAAAGAAAGTGAAAGTGAAAGTGAAGTCACTTATTCGTGTCCGACTCTTTGCGACCACATGGACTGTAGCCCACCAGGCTCTTCCATCCATGGAATTTTCTAGGCAAAAGTACTGGAGTGGGTTGCCATTTCCTTCTCCCATCCTAGAGATCATCTCAACCTAGGGATCGAACCTGGGTCTCTAGTTAAAGCCATGGGTTTTCCAGTAGTCGTGTATGGATGTGAAAGTTGGACTATAAAGAAAGCTGAGCGCCAAAGAATTGATGCTTTTGAACTGTGGTGTTGGAGAAGACTCTTGAGAGTCCCTTGGACTGCAAGGAGATCCAACCAGTCCATCCTAAAGGAAATCAGTCCTGAATATTCATTGGAAGGACTGATGCTGAAGCTGAAATTCCAATACTTTGGCCACCTAATATGAAGCTGATTCATTGGAAAAGACCCTGATGCTGGGAAAGGTTGAAGAAGGGAGGAGAAAGAGATGACAGAGGATGAAATGGTTGGATGGCATCATCGACTTAATGGACATGACTTTGAGTAAACTCTGGGAACTGGTGATGGACAGGGATGCCAGGCAAGCCCCAGTCCATGAGGTCGCAAAACGTCAGACACGACTGAGCAACTGAAGTGAAATGAACTGAATTGATAACTTATTCAATGATCTTGTTTACTTGTAGGAGTGCTTGTTCTCTTAGAAATTTCCTTTATCCAATAATGATAGGGTTGCACTGTCATTATTTGGTAGATTTTTGTTTATCTTGGCGTTTTTATTTCTCCATTCAGTACTTTCAAATCCTATATACACTTATGTTTATGTGTTTTTTTTTACATGTATTTGTTTAAGATCAATTTGGCAACCATTATATTTTACTTGGAGCATACAGGTAGGCAATCATATTTAACTTGATTATTAATTTAAATAGATTAAAACTGTATCTTAGTATGTTTTGTCTATCCTGTCTAGCATGTGATATTTTTTACTCCCTTTCCTTGCTTTCTTTTAGATGCTTTTTAATTACTCAATTTTCCATCTTTGTTTAGAAAGATAAACAAAGATAAACTCATTTGTTAATCTTTTAGTGATTACCTGACAGTTTCAACATGCTCCTTTCTTTATCAGGATAGTTAACTTAACTTTCTTCCTAGGCAATATCACAGAAGTTTTGGCAGGAAATCTCCATTTACCTGGTTTCATCAAACTAGTTTCTCTTCCTCACTTTAGCCTTTAGTGCTAACTCCACTTCCTCAAAGTAGCCTGTCGTAATACACTTTCCCTTTAAACTAAACACACAATTTAAAAAAATAAACAAACCCTGCACTAATTTCCAACTGTACTATATGCTTTTCTCCAAATATCTTACCATAATTAGTAATATATTTCTTCTGGATGGTATTTAAGTCTTAGTCCTCCTTTGTTGGGGCTGGTGCACTGGGATGTGGAGAAGGCAATGACACCCCACTCCAGTACTCTTGCCTGGAGAATCCCATGGATGGAGGAGCCTGGTGGGTTGCAGTCCATGGGTCGCTAAGAGGTGGACACGATTCAGCGATTTCACTTTCACTTTTCACTTTCATGCACTGGAGAAGGAAATGGTGACCCACTCCGGTGTTCTTGCCTGGAGAATCCCAGGGACGGGGGAGCCTGGTGGGCTGCTGTCTCTGGGGTCACACAGAGTCAGACGTGACTGAAGTGACTTAGCAGTAGCAGTAGCACTGGGATGACCCAGAGGGATGGTATGGGGAGGGATGAGGGAGGAGGGTTCAGGATGGGGAACACATGTATACCTGTGGCGGATTCATTTTGATATATGGAAAAATCAATACAATATTGTAAAGTTAAATAAAATAAAATAAATTAAAAAAAGTTACATATAATGAGATGAGACATTTTAATTGTGTATGTGGTATATCTCTGCACCTGGATTTTTGTAGACAATAAATTGCTCATTTACAACATGAGTCCTCCTACCATGAATGATTTCAAGCTATGAACTAGATGTCACTAATGCATATTTGGGAAGATACGTAGCACATGACTGAAAGTAGGATTTTTGTCACTTGCATTAGAAATTGCTAGAAAACTACTAAACCAAAATTGCTAGAAAACTACTAAACCAAAACTACTAGATCTAAAATTCCCCTCTTTTTATGGTCTAAATTCATATTTGAAAAAATGCTTGACACATGGAATATTTTAAGATAACTTATCTTGGAATATATATAGTCTTGATTATTACACATATTTATTTTTTCCAAATCATTTGAGCATTATGTTTACATTAATATATGTGTTTTTGCTAAATAGGTATGTCACATAACCAAATTATTAGCTTCTTGATCCATTTGAATGAAAGTTGCTTTAACTAATAACCTCAGCATATTTGGGTTCAGCAAATGAATAAAATACACAACATACATATATCTACTACGTTTGCTGAAGACAGTGGTCTGGTTATATTTAGTTAAACATTTAGCTCAACCTGCACAAGATTCTAGATAAGCACAAGCTTACCCAATGTATTTCTATGCATGCACACATGCATGCTGAGTCGCTTCAGTCATGTCCAACTCTGTGCGACCCTATGGACAGTAGCCCACAAGGCTCCTCTGTCCATGGGATTCTCCAGGCAAGAATATTGGAGTGGGTTGCCATTTCCTTCTCCAATGTATTTCTATAAGTCTACCCAAATTCAAATCTCCCATTTAAAATAAGACAAGGAGAGATAGAAAATAAACACAGATCACTGGTATGTTACTAGGCTAAAGGATTTCCTGCTAAGAAATCCAAGGATTTATCTACATTAAAAATGTGATTTATTCCAGGAAGAGAATAATTAAACACTAGTCAATAGCTAAGGCATTTTAGTTGGTATCTTTCTAACAGCTGAAAGTGCATTAAAAGACTAAATCCAGACCTGAGAAAAGCTTCATTAATTAAACAAAAATCCTTTTTCTTCACACTGGGAAACTGTCAAAATGTTTTCTAAAGTGGGTATCAAACGAAACAGATACACAGCTACACACAGAACAACTCTGAGTTCATACGGGTCCTAGAATTTGGAAACATTAGCCATCTGATGAAATCAAACTGGGAGAAGAGCTCAGATTCTATCAATGTCTTACATATTATCAAAAGGAATTAATTAAGCACAGCCTATCTGGAGGGCTCCCTCTATACCCAGCTAACCGCTGTGGGCACTATTATGGACTTTTGAAAATTACTCCCTGACTTCAAGGTTCTTCGACCTGGATTTGGCAAACAGGACAAAGACAAGTGAAATCATAAAAATGTTAAGTACACCCTGTTTGGGTAATACCGCATAGCTAGTGTACAGAGGAAGGAAAAATAAGTATGAGCTGTAATATTCAGAGAACGCTGCCTAGATAAAACTCTGTGTGTGTGTGTGTGTGTGTGTGTTTATGCATTGAGTAGGGTAGACAGTTTTTAAGGTTTTAAGAGTGGATAGAATTGGAAAATATTGGAGGGTCATAGTTCTTTTGAGGGAATAGCCTAAATGAAAAAAAAAAAAAGATCAGATGCATACTAGGACTAATGAGATATGTAGAATATCAGTCTGATTTCCTTCACTCTTGTGGGCCAGTGGAGCTGAAAAGCTGCATCAGCACCTAATGACCTTTGGAATACTGCTGGAAAAATAATAATGATATAATAGTAAGAGATGGCCATGTGTAAGCCACACAGATGATTTAATTTTTACAATAGCTCTAAGCATGTATTGTTTCAGTTTACAGATGGGAAACTGATTTTTAGGAAGAATAAGTTGGCAGCCCAAATCTCATACTAATATGTGGCAGA
The DNA here is from genome assembly GCF_003369695.1 of Bos indicus x Bos taurus. Classification (NCBI taxonomy): domain Eukaryota; kingdom Metazoa; phylum Chordata; class Mammalia; order Artiodactyla; family Bovidae; genus Bos; species Bos indicus x Bos taurus. The sequence continues at coordinate 37,257,449 of NC_040104.1, forward strand.
GTTGGGTTTCAATTGACTCCAAAACTGATATTCCATGTCCTGTGCCAACACAGGCAGAGTTAAAGGAAGATCACAAAATGCCTTAATCCCTGCTCTCTAGGAGGGAAAAGGGAATCAGCATTAATTGTACATTTAAAAACGGTCACTGGAGAGGAGATCAAGATGGTGGAGGAAAAGAATGTGAAACTCACCTCCCCAACATGAACACATGTACTTCTACTTGAACACATCTGCATCTACTTGAAAAACAATCTCATTGAAAACAAACTGGAAACTGGCAGAAACACTCCTGTATAACCAAAGCTAGAATAACGGCTCACACAGAATCAGGTAAAAAAGGAGAAGTAATCAGGTTGAGATCTGTGCCCTGAAAAGTGGACCAGAGGAAAAGGGAGATTACACAAGAACAGAGATCCTCTCTGGGGGGGGTGACTGGTTTGAGCCACATATTAGTGCCCTAGTCTCGGGGTCTGACAAAGGGAAGACAAGCCCCCTTGGCTGGCTGGAGGGCCTGTGGGAATAACAGGAGGGCTATGGGAAAGCCTGGACTCTCCTCCTGAGGAATATGCATGCCACTTGCTTATTCCTGGAATAGGGCAGAGAAGGCAGATCACACAGGTGACTGACAGGTATCCTATGACCGCCCTAGCAGGCACCACAGCCTAGGCCAAGGGAGCACTCCAGCCCACTTACTTCACTTCAGAGTTCCACACTGGAGTGAGGGCAGAGGAAAGGACTGAGGACAGAAGAAAGAGTTCAGTCATCAGATACAGAGGCTGCTCCATCCTATAGTGGTGTCTGAGCACAGTGGAGGCAGTCCTTACTGGCACTTACACTGGCACTTATACATGATCCTTATAAAATACTCATGATGTTTTTTCACAGAACTAGAACAAGTCATCCTAAATTTAAATGGAACTACAAAAGATCGCAAATTACCAAGGCAATCTTAAGAAAAAGAAAAAAAAAAAAAAGCTGGACATGTTATGCTCCCTGACTTCAGACTATACTACAAAGCTACAGTAGCTGAACAAAACACAAATCAGTGGACCAGAGTAGAGAGCCCAGAAATACATCTATACACCTATGATCAATTAATCTATGACAAAGGAGGGAAGAATAGAGAGTGGAGAAAAAAGTCTCTTCAATAAGTGGTGCTGGGAAAACTGGACAGCCATATGTAACAGAGTGAAACTAGAATATTTCCCCATACCATTTACAAAAATAAACTCAAAATGGATTACAGATCTAAATGTAAGACCTGAAATCCTGAAAATCCCAGAAAACAAATAAAACAGTCTGACATAAATTGTAGCAATATTTTTTGGATCTTCCTCCTAAGGCAAAAGAAATCAAACCAAAAATAAGCAAGTGGGACCTAATTAAACTCAAAAGCTTTTTGCACAGCAAAGGAAACAATAAACAAATGAAAAAGACAACCTACTAAATAGGAGAAAGTATTTGCAAATGATATAACTGATCAGGGGTTAATATTCCAAAATACATAAATAGCTCTTTCAACTCAATATCAAAGAAACAAACAATCCAACTTAAAAGAATGAACAGAAGACATTTTTCCAAAGAAGTGATACAGATGACAAACAGGCACATGAAAAGATGCTCAACATGGCTAACAATTAGAGAAATGCAAATAAAAACCACAGTGAAATGTCACCTTACATCTGTCAGAAAAGGTATCATCAAGAAATCTGTAAACAATAAATGCTGGAGAGGGTGTGGAAAACAGGGAACCCTCATTTACTGTTGGTAGGAATGTAAATTGGTATAACCTCTAATGGAGAACAGTATGGAGGATCCTCAATAAACCAAGAATGCAACTACCATCAGATCCAACAATTCTAACTCAGGGTATATATCTGAAGAAAAAAAAAACATTAGTTTCAAAAGATACATGCACCAGAATGTTCATAGCAGCACTATTTATAGTAGCCAAGATATGGAAGCAGCCCAAGTGCCCATCAAGAGATGAATAGTTAAAAAATGTGAGACATATATGTGTACTCTATATACATATCTATACATGGAGGGGCCTGGTAGGCTGCAGTCCATGGGGTCTCTAAGAGTCGGACATGACTGAACGACCTCACTTTCACTTTTCACTTTCATGCATTGGAGGAGGAAATGGCAACCCGCTCTAGTGTTCTTGCCTGGAGAATCCCAGGGACGGTGGAGCCTGGTGGGCTGCCGTCTATGGGGCCGCACAGAGTCGGACATGACTGAAGCGACTTAGCAGCAGCAGCAGCATACACTACTATGCCATACAAAGAATGAAATTTTGCCATTTTCAACAATATGTTTGGACCTGTACAGCATTATGCTTAGTGAAATAAATCAGATAAAGACAAATATTGTAAGTTATCACTTATATGTGGAGTCTAAAAAATAAAATGTATTTATATAACAAAACAGAAATAGGCTCACAAATATGGAGAACAAACTAGTAATTATCAGTGGGCATGACTAAGAGAGGCATATAACAAACACACAACTGATGCTGTTTATTATTGTCTCTATTTTGCAGACATGAAACCTGAGGACAAGAGGTTACCAGCCAACGTTCACCACTCATAACAAACAGTCAGTAAATGAATAAATAAACAAATTAGCTAGAAATGATAACTATGTAAAGTGTGACATTATAAAGGATTATGAAGGATGTAAGGTGATGGGGATGCAATTTCCTAGAGCTTAGTGAGTAAAAAGTGAATAACAGGTGAAATCTGAGTATTCTCTAGAACTATATCGCATACAATCTTGTAGGTCATAGTCAAGAGTTTTAATTTTTTGTGGAAGTTATTGAGAAATTTTAGGGAAATGGTTTCATCTGATTAAACTTTTAATAGGTTACTTTCACTAGTGTAGAAAAATTGGAGGGGCCAGAAGTAAATAGGTATATCTCCTATTATGTCATTCGGACAACAGAAGATAGTGGTTTCAACTAAAGTAATAGCAGTGGCTATATATTCCTTATAATCCTAGAAGCTTCTGTATGATTCTTTTTCCCTAGAATGTTCAAGGACAAAGAAGTTGGTCACTTTAAGTTTCTGTATGATTCTTTTTCCCTAGATCATTCAAAGACAGAGAAGTTGGCCACTTTCTGGCTCTGACAAACTCATTCCGTCAAAATCTGTTGTCTACATTAGCTGAGCATAAAGGGACACATGCGTCCCTGGGAAGCCTTTGGTCTGTTCCCGCCTGGCAGCCCTCCTCAACCCCACTCACATATAGGGAAGATGGGTTTCTCTCTGTGTCCCCCAAGGAAGTTCTTTTGCTTTTTTATATCTTTACCTGCCCTCATTTCTGAGGTATTTACTTTTAAACTCTGACATCCAGAGAGGGAAAGAAAGATAAGAGCCACATGTTGTAATGGTAAAAATGAAAGAGAGTTGAAAAATATATCATACAGTTATAGATCAGAAGAGAGTCCAGCAGAGTGGTAAAGACTATGCAAGCATTCCTACTGCCTTTTGCTTTCTTTGATTCAGATACAATTTGCTGACCTTCATTTGCAGGTTGACCAGGACACAGGGGGACATGCTGTACACAGGAGATCTCAACAGGCATCAATGTTTGACCAGGGACCAACAGCTGAGAACAGAGTTGCATAACTTCAGATGACAGATGAAAACAAAGCACAGCCGCAGCACTGAAGGAGCTGGAGTGCGGCCAAGTTACTGCAGCACACGCTTAACTTGCCAGGTAGCTTGACCCCATATAGTGTGGTGCACGCCCCTTAGCACACAATTCCAAAATCCGGAGTTCGTGGATATTTTCCTGGACCTCGCCAGTTTATTTCAGATATGCTTCAGTATTTTAATTTCTCTGTTCTCCTTATATTCCTTTAATTTCTCAACTTAAGTCCTCACCAAGGACTCTGGATCTAATTTATCATTGGCTATTTCTACTTAAGGAATCTCAGTTCATGTACTTCCCATAGCAGAGTCGCTCTAAATCAAACTTCTCATATCTCCAGCTGGTCGGTGCCCTTGTTTGCCCTCCTAGTATTCTATTCAAGGAGAAATAGGAGGATTCACATATTGGGATGTAGGCACACACACAAAAAGAAATACACCTTGTTTTTTTGAATTGGCTCCAGGAAGGGTACTTCTCAAAGAGCACGTCATGCGTCTAATCGTTAGAGTTGAAGCACAGGATCCGAAAATGACTCTTCTTCAGGCTAATCTAGTTTTCCTGAGTTGTCTGTTTTATGACCAGACCAGAGAACTGATCATAAAACTTAAAATGAGGCTAAATCTGTTTCAGGAATCACCTGGCAGCAGATGTGGAGAGTTGGGCAATTTAGAACTTTTTTTGGTGGACCATTTTTTTTTTTCTTTTTTTGTCTTTATTGAATTAGTTACAACATTTCTTCTGTTTTGTTTGACCTTTTGGCTGCAAGGTATGGAGGATCTTGACTCCCTGATCAGAGATTGAACCCATTCTCTCTGCAATGGAAGGCAGTCTTAACCACTGGACCACAGGGAAGTCCTGAGTTGGGCAGTTTAGAAGGTGGAACATGCAGAAAGTTTACTTATATTTGTGTGTTACTGCCTCTCATTTTCCACAGTAGGTCGAATAGGCTTGGGGAGACAACACACTCACAGAAAAGGTACTAGTTAAAGGAAATCTTTCTTTTCATATTTTTATTATCTATGATTTGTAGTAATGTTTAAACTTATAATGAAAGGACTGCTGCTGAGTCACTTCAGTCGTGTCCGACTCTGTGCGACCCCATAGACGGCAGCCCACCAGGCTCCCCTGTCCCTGGGATTCTCCAGGCAAGAACACTAGAGTGGGTTGCCATTTCCTTCTCCAATGCATGAAAGCGAAAAGTGAAAGTGAAGTTGCTCAGCCGTGTCTGACTCCTAGCGACCCCGTGGACTGCAGCCCACCAGGCTCCCCTGTCCATGGGATTTTCCAGGCAGGAGTACTAGAGTGGGGTGCCATTGCCTTCTCCGAATGAAAGGACAGTACAGCAATAATAAATTAATAACTTCAAATAATCATTTTAAAACCTCAAATTCTAGAACATAAGCTTTTATTTTTTTCTTTTCTTTTCTTTCTTTTTTTTTTTTTTTTATTTCATCTAGTTAGAAAATTGGAGAAGGCAATGGCATCCCACTCCAGTACTCTTGCCTGGAAAATCCCATGGATGGAGGAGCCTGGTAGGCTCCAGTCCATAGGGTTGCTAAGAGTCGGGCACGACTGAGAGACTTCACTTTCACTTTTCACTTTCATGCATTGGAGAAGGAAATAGCAACTCACTCCAGTATTCTTGCCTGGAGAATCCCAGGGACAGAGGAGCCTAGTGGGCTGCTGTCTCTGGGGTCACACAGAGTCAGACACAACTGAAGTGACTTAGTAGTAGTAGTAGTTAGAAAATGGTCTGTGTATAGATTTGTGTATTTTTTGCATTTGTGTGTGTGCATGTGCACAAATGTGAAAAAGAGAGGAAGAGAGAGTATGTGTGTTTGTGTGTGCCAGTATTTTGCCATTTCATAAAGAATATCAGCAAGGACACTTTATATTTTTCCACAAAATCTTCAGATGTTTGTTAGTTTCCTTTTACTTCGTCAAATTACTGTAAATTTAGGGCTTCACACCATGTAAATTTATCATCTCACAGTTCTGAAGGTCAGAAGTCCCAGGCTGGGTTGATTCCTCAGCTTTAGTTCTTAAGAGCATCAAAACCAAGGTGATGGCAGGGCTTACTTCTTACTGGAGACTGGAAGAAAATGCTTCCAACTTCGATCAGCTTGTTAGCTGAATTCAGCACCTTGTGGTTGTAAGACTATCACATGTGTTTCCTTACTGACTGCTAGTGGGAGGGCATTCTTAGTTCCTAGAGACTCCTCTCTGATCCTGCCTGGGACTTACGTATCTTAGAATAAGGGCTGTACTGTGTTTAGTAGCTCAGTTGGGTCCATCTCTTTGCAACCCCATGGACTATAGCCTCCCAGGCTTCTCTGTCCACGGGGATTCTCTAGGTGAGAATCTCACCTAGGATTCTAGGTGAGAATACTGAAGTAGGATGTCATGTCCTCCTCCACAGGATCTTCCCAACCCGGGGATCGAAGTCAGATCTCCCCATGCAAGCGGATTTTTTTTACCATTTGAGCCACCTAGGAAGCCCAAGAATACTGGAGTGGGTAGCTTATTCCTTCTCCAGGAGATCTTCCCAACACAGAAATCAAACCAGGGTCTCCTGCTTTGCAGGCATGTTCTTTACCAGCTGAGCTACCAGGGAAGCCCTAGAATAAGTGATGCCGTGTCAAATTCTTCTTAAACTCAGAATCTCTCTGCTTTCCTCTTCTGTCACCTACCTATCTTCTACTTCTGCTGATGTCTCTCTCACTTCAGCTAGAGAATTTTCTCTGATTTCAAAGGCTTTTGTGATTAGATTGGACCTGTTTAAATAATGCCAAATGATCTTCCTTTTTAAGGCTGTGACCGTACTTACACATGCAAAACCTATTTTGTTGTGTAGGGTAATATATTCACAGGTGGACACTCTTATTTTGATTGGGAGAATTATACATCCTATCAGTATATACATCATCTGTAGCAATTTCATAATCTTTTAAAAATAGTTGTGTTTTGGGTTTGTTTGTTTTTTTTTTTTTTGGCTACACTGTCTGTCCTGTGGGATCTTAGTTCCTCAACCATGGATTAAACCCATGCCCCCTGCAGAGGAAGCACACAGTCCTTACCAATGGATTGCCAAGGAATTCCCAGTAACTTCATAATTTTAATGTAACAGGGTATTAAAGAATATTTTCTTAGGACATATATTTGTTCTGATTTTTGTGTTTTGCAATTATAAATGACACCTTCTTACCTAGAACTTTTGCATTATTTCCTTAATCAAATATCACGGAATGATATCACTGTGTTGTACACAGAAGCATGTTTTTTTTCAGATTATTGCTGTATTGACTTACAATAAGTTTATAACAATTAATAAAGTTCAGCCCTAAAAATTTACCATTTTATAACTACCTTCCCAGTATTGAAGGATAAATAAATTTAGAGGTATATTTCAAGTCAAAAACTGCTGGTAGTATTAAAACTTTGTCAGATGTATGTTATGATTTCTGTGACCTCCTTTGTGAAGTACCTTCAGTACTATTATCTTAATTATCTTTTGGCATCTTGATGCTTTATATAACCTACTTAAAATTATAGCAATCATCCACTCATCTGTCATCCATAGAAAAATATTTTCCTATGTAAGTTATTATTCTATTTTAGCTTAACATTTTTCAATGTAGATAGTATAATCCTTTAAAATATTCAAATTTATCATCTTTTCCTTTGGCCTGATAATTTTTTATTCAAATCTGGATAAGTTATTAATTCTTCACCGATCCTATTTTTTTTTTTTTATTTTAGTTCTTTAAATCATCTCTTACTAGTGTAGGTATACTATTTTGATCTACCTTTCAAGGATTGATTTGCATACTTGGCATTTTTCAACAGAGGGCAGCACTTTGCATTTGTTCTGTCTTGTGGGTGCGTATTTCAACCACAGAACACCAAATGTTCTGAAATCTTGCTCCTGCACATACAGTGAACAGCATGTACAAGAGCATTTCTATGGAAACAAAGGATGTATTTTCTTATCATAGAACTTCTGGGAGATTCTTAAATCTACTTTGAAATGCAATAAATGCTCTTTAAATCAATAATTTTGGTGAAAATAATAAAGAAAGAGTGCATGGTACAAAAAAAAACTGAATCAGCTTTGAAAGAAGATAGCGATGACTGATTTTATCCAAACCTTTTAGACAATCAATTCTGGCTGAATGACTAAACCAATAAGGCTTGAATCTCCTGCAGATAATGTAACCAAATTTTGCAAGAATTGCAACTAAAGCTTTATTCTATATATGATTTAATTTTAAAAGTCTACATTATGTTTTTAATCTTCGTAATAAATTCAGATCAGTTTCATAGCTCACAAGGTCTTTTATATTCTAGTCCCGGCCTCAAGATTCAAACAAGTATTGTCTATTTTAGTTTCCAGGCCAAGGAAGTGCTTCCCACCCTTGTATCCTCATTCCGTTTTCTGTCTGTGTGTAACTTTCTTGTTATACCTCAGGCTCTACCAGGACCCATCTTTGCCTTATTACCTCTACACACAGAACTTGAGCACATCAGAAAGCACATAATAGGCATTCATTAAGTAAGGAATGAAGAGATAGTGAGATTTAAAATCTTATTCTTATTACCTTGGTAATCCCTTTACCCTCCTAATATTTTTAATATTGTCTAATATAATATATATGTACATAATCCTGACTGTTTCGTTTCAATAAAAATTATATTAGTGAATGATGGGCCTTTTCCTTTGGGGGATTTTATGGAATTTAGATGATTTTGTAAGATATTTTGATATTGTTGATTATAATAGATTAATGGAACTTGAAACTATAATTCCATTAGAGGCCTAGGGCTTAAGGTACATTGACTCCTGATTTTTAAATGCATCACAATTTTAGGTCCACTAAGCCTGGAGGTTGTGAAAGAGGTTAGGAATTTTGCATTTTAATAAGTCTGATTACTTGGGTTGATTGAAAAGAAAGATAATGTACCACACCCTTCTGCAAGGTGGCACAAGACAGAATTCATAATCTTGTCAAAATGGCCATGGAGTGACAAGAGATCTGACATTTATCCAATGTACCTAAACAAGGATAAGAATATTATAGAATCACTACTGAAAATGCTATCTAGGGTAAACATTTCCACTGTGGCTTCTCAGGGCTGAAACACTTTGAGTGAGCACAAAGTACTTGAACTCAGCTAACTGAACATTTCTTAATGCCTCCCATGAGCCAAGGACTCCACCAGGTACATGCGATACAATAAAAGATGAGATAGTGTATCTGCATAATGGGCCCAGAGTCTTAGGATAAAATTGTACATCAGAAAGTTTAGACAATTAGAGATCTGAACAACTTGTGTCTATAAATGCTCTTTCCTCACTTTCATTGTCAAATCTCTTTAAACCTCATTTCTAGGATCATCTTTACCTAAGCTACAAGAAAGATCTTCAGGACCCAGATAATCACGATGGTGTGATCACTCACCTAGAGCCAGACATCCTAGAATGTGAAGTCAAGTGGGCCTTAAAAAGAATCACTATGAACAAAGCTAGTGGAGGCGATGGAATTCCAGTTGAGCTATTTCAAATCCTCAAAGATGATGCTGTGAAAGTGCTATACTCAATATGCCAGCAAATTTGGAAAACTCAGCAGTGGCCACAGGACAGGAAAAGGTCAGTTTTCATTCCAATCCCAAAGAAAGGCAATGCCAAAGAATGCTCAAACTGCTGCACAATTGCACTCATCTCACACGCTAGTAAAGTAATGCTCAAAATTCTCCAAGCCAGGCTTCAGCAATACGTGAACCGTGAACTTCCTGATGTTCAAGCTGGTTTTAGAAAAGGCAGAGGAACCAGAGATCAAATTGCCAACATCCGCTGGATCATTGAAAAAGCAAGAGAGTTCCAGAAAAAACATCTATTTCTGCTTTATTGACTATGCCAAAGCCTTTGACTGTGTGGATCACAATAAACTGTGGAAAATTCTGAAAGAGATGGGAATACCAGAACACCTGATCTGCCTCTTGAGAAATTTGTATGCAGGTCAGGAAGCAACAGTTAGAACTGGACATGGAACAACAGACTGGTTCCAAATAGGAAAAGGAGATCTTCAAGACTGTATATTGTCACCCTGCTTACTCAATTTATATGCAGAGTACATCATGAGAAACACTGGGCTGGAAGAAGCACAAGCTGGAATCAAGATTTCCAGGAGAAATATCAATCATATCAATCTCAGATATGCAGATGACACCACCCTTATGGCAGAAAGTGAAGAGGAACTAAAAAGCCTCTTGATGAAAGTGAAAGAGGAGAGTGAAAAAGTTGGCTTAAAGCTCAACATTCAGAAAATGAAGATCATGGTATCTGGTCCCATCACTTCAAGGAAATAGAAGGGGAAACAGTGGAAACAGTGTCAGAATTTATTTTGGGGGGCTCCAAAATCACCGCAGATGGTGACTGCAGCCATGAAATTAAAAGACACTTGCTCCTTGGAAGGAAAATTATGACCAAACTAGATAGCATATTCAAAAGCAGAGACATTACTTTGCCAACAAAGATCCATCTAGTCAAGGCTATGGTTTTTCCAGTTGTCATGTCTGGATGTGAGAGTTGGACTGTGAAGAAAGCTGAGCGCCAAAGAATTGATGCTTTTGAACTGTGGTGTTGGAGAAGACTCTTGAGAGTCCCTTGGACTGCAAGGAGATCCAACCAGTCCGTTCTGAAGGAGATCAACCCTGGGATTTCTTTGGAAGCAATGATGTTAAAGCTGAAACTCCAATACTTTGGCCACCTCATGTGAAGAGTCAACTCACTGGAAAAGGTTTTGATGCTGGGAGGGATTGGGGGCAAGAGGAGAAGGGGACGACAGAGGATGAGATGGCTGGATGGCATCACTGACTCGATGGATGTGAGTCTGAGTGAACTCCAGAAGTTGGTGATGGACAGGGAGACCTGGTGTGCTGCGATTCATGGGGTCGCAAAGAGTCGGACACGACTGAGCAACTGAACTGACTGACTGACTGACCTCTAGTAAAAAGCATACTTCAAGTATTTCCTCTGGACTCCAGGGTGCACTTGCAGATTATGGAGCTGTGAACTACCTAGAGGAGCCTGCCTAGAGGACAGCCTCTGTTTCTTATTCATCATGTGTTCCTGGCATCAGGCCTAGCACAAAGTGTAGAATCGTAAAATGAATACATGAGTAGATACATGGATGAATAAATGAGTGAATAAATGAATGAATGAAGGGTACTTTGTTAACATATATTTGCTTTGTAGTATAAAATGTTTTAAACAGTTGGAGGATAAAAATGTGCTCCCACTCCTCAGACTAAAAAATGTAAATATTTGCCACATCGCCTTTAGATGTTTTTTAAAAGAGAAATAAATTATTACAGATGGAATGTCTGTACTAACTTTTCACCTCATTTCTCCTTCTCCATCCTCAAAGGCAAAAATCTTCTTGAAGTTGATGTTTAATCTTCTCTTCCATGTTTTTGATTTCAAGTTTGAATGTATTGTTCCATAAACAGCCTATAAAGTTACTTTTATTTTATTAAACATAAATGTTAATATAGCTTATGAATTTTATTGCAAGTTATTTTATTCTACAGTATGTTTTCAAAATGTATGCTAATGAATAAACACTATTCTAAGTGCTATGTAATTTATGAATAAAATACAAGGTATTCATTCTATTACTAATGGACATTTTAGAAGAATTCAATCTGTTGCTATGATTAAAGATGCTGATTAGTCTTTTTGTGTTTCCTTGTGCAGAGTTCCAGAATGTCTCTAGGAAACTATAGTTTCAGATTCATTCAATATATACTTCCTCAACTTTCCTATATTTCTACATTGTTCAAAATATTGTAAACATTTGCATTTGCATAAGCAGATTAAGAGTTTTCCTTTTGATTTAAATTATCATCACACCTCAATTCTATTCCATTCATCCATTTTAATTATTGGGGAAATTTTACACTTTTTAAAAATCACTTTAGATTTATAACTCATTAATATCATGTTAGTACATCTCTCATTTCTTAAAAGTCTCTCAAAATTGTCTTTGCTATTCCTGTCCTGTTCAATACTAATTTCAGTTTCAACTTATCAAGGTATGAGAAATTCCATAGTGAATTGTATCAGAATTAAGTTGAATTTGTTGATTAATTTGGGGACAATTGGTATCTTTATGATATTGACTCAAAATTCACTGACATGATTTATAATATTTTGTAATTGTCTACAAAGATCTTGCAAATATTTGATACATTTGTAGATATCTTCATATTTCCTTAACTTGCAAACAGTATTTTTGATATTTTTTTTGTCTGCCTTAGCTACAGTTTTACTAGCTTCATAAAATTAATAGGGTAGCAGTTTTTGTTTTCTATTAACTAAAATAAAGGTTTAAATATCACAGAGATTTTCTTTTGGGAGCAACAGACTCATAAGTTCATCTTACTGAACTTATTCAGTTCACTAAGAGATCACTGGGTCAGCTTTTGTATTCTTAAGCAGTAATTATGATGTTCTTTTCCAAATTTTCTGGCATATTGAATGAAGCACTTTTACTGCAACATCTTTTAGGATTTGATATAGCTTATCTGGAATTCCATCACCTTCACTAACTTTGTTCGTAGTGATATTTTCTAAGGCCCATTTGACTTTGCATTCCAGGATGTCTGGCTCTACATGAGTGATCACACCATCGTGGTTATCTGGGTCATGATCTTTTTTGTATAGTTCTTCTGTGTATTCTTGCCACCACTTCTTAATATCTTCTGTTAGGTCCATGTCATTTCTGTCCTTGTTGTGCCCATCTTTGCATGAAATGTTCCCTTAGTATCTCTAATTTTCTTGAAGAGATCTCTAGTCTTTCCCATTCTATTATTTTCCATCATGTGAAATGCCAGGCTGGATGAAGCACAAGCTGGAATCAAGATTGCTGGGAGAAATATCAATAACCTCAGATATGTAGACGACACCACCCTTATGGCAGAAAGTGAAGAGGAACTAAAGAGCCTCTTGATGAAAGTGAAAGAGGAGAGTGAAAAAGTTGGCTTAAACCTCAACATTCAGAAAACTAAGATCATGGCATCTGGTCCCATCATTTCATGGCAAATAGATGGGGAAACAATGTAAAAATGACAGACTTTATTTTCTGGGGCTTGAAAATCACTGCAGATGGTGACTGCAGCCATGAAATTAAAAGATGCTTGCTTCTTGGAAGAAAACCTGTGACCAACCTTGACAGTATATTAAAAAGCATAAATATTACTTTGCCAACAAAGGTCCATCTAGTCAAAGCCATGCATTTTCCAGTAGTCATGTATGGATGTGCCTCTAATGAAAGCTGAGTGCCGAAGAATTGATGCTTTTGAGCTGTGGTGTTGAAGAAGACTCTTGAGAGTCCCTTGGACTGCAAGGAGATCCAACTAGTCTATCCTAAAGGAAATCAGTCCTGAATATTCATTGGAAGGACTGATGCTGAAGCTGAAACTCCAATACTTTGGCCACCGTCTGTGAAGAACTAATTCATTGGAGAAGACCCTGATGCTGGGAAAGATCAAAGGAAGAAGAAGAAGGGGATGACAGAGGATGAGATGGTTAGATGGCATCAACAACTCAATGGACATGAGTTTGAGCAGGCTCCGGGAGTTGGTGATGGACAGGGAAGCCTGGCATGCTGCAGTCCATGGGGTCGCAAAGAGTCAGACATAAATGAGCAACTGAACTGAACTGATGATGTTCTTTATATTTTTATGAAAGCTAAGAAATTCAACTGAGTTTAAAATGTATTGCTTATGATTTTTAAATTCTCTTTTAAATATACTTCTATTTTTATTTTTTTGATATTATTGACTTTTCTTATCTTTTTGTTAGACCTGTTCAATTTTTCTAGAAATATTAGATTTTCTTGACTTTATATTTTCATTTTATATTACTTTAATATTTCTGTAACTAATTTGTTTCATTTATCAGGATTTGTCATTTTATCAACTTCTTTGTTTTTCTCTTTATTTGTCAGGAAAATTTACTACCCAACATTTTGCTTTTGAAAAAACCTTATAGCAGGGGGTGCATATTCAACAGAGAATAAGGAAGAAGCAGCTCTTGTACCATAATTTAGTATGACTTCTTTGAAAAAGAACAGATCCTGTCTTTAAGATTTCTGACCAAGGAAAATTGAGCCATTCTCATGCATGGAAATCCACAGGATACATGCTGTAGCAAATGTACCTCTCCTCCACCATCTTAGAAAGCACAGCCTGGAGGCACACAACTCCCACGCCTGGGGGCACTGTTCTGCAAGCCACTGCCCTTCCCAGAGGGGATTTGCTTCTTTCTTTCAAAGCCAGCCTGGAAATCAGGAAATTGACTTTTCACCTCATCCTTCTATGCTACTGAACTGTCCATCTTTTCCAGGGCTGGTCCTGAGAGCCTGGATGGCTGTCTCTGAAGTCATTTTCCATATGGTGTCATCTGCTTTTTCAAGGATGCTGGGAATATCTGCACTTTTTACTATAATTTAAAATCAGCATGGAGATTTAGGGGCAAGTTGACTCCTCCATAGCCTTCTTTTTTTTTTTTTTCTTGGCCACACTGTGGCATGTGGGCTCTTAGTTCTTGACCAAGGACCAACCCATGATCCCTGCATTGGAAGCACTGGGTCTTAACCTCTTCATAGTCAAGAAAGTTCCCACAGCCTTTTTTGAGCTTCAGGGCATTCTGGAATGATGGCCAGCCTGCCTGTTAACCTAACCCAGGGCTTTCCAGGTGGCTCAGTGGTAAAGAATCTGCCTGCCAGTTCAGGAGACAGGTTTGATTCCTGGATGGGGAAGATCCCCTGGAGGAGGAAATGGCAACCTACTCCAGTATTCTTGCCTGGAGAATTCCACGGACAGAAGAGACTTGCGGGCTACAGTCCATGGGGTCTCAGAGTCTGACACGACTGAGAGTGATTAACACACACACACTAGTTGGAAGGCATAGGTTTTAGTTATTTTTCAGTGATTTTCCTTAAGTTTTGAAGATATAAATTGGCCTCAACTTTTGTAACAAATTTAAGGAAGTCTTTTTCTATCACACTATCAAATATGTGAGGCATTTGCGTGTTTAATTACATATTTAACACACCCTCTCTGCTCTCATTATTGTGATAGAAAATTTGTTTTCATCATAACCATTAAAAGTCCCTATTTCTTTGATGCATATCTAATAGTTGACTTTTCTAGCATATCATCAACGTCTGTGGTTGCTGGTTTCCCCCACAACTTACTTCTGCATTTATTTTTCTCATCAATGTATATTTACATTTTTTTAGAAGTTGCAAACAGTTCACAGGGTTGCAACGAGTCAGGACACGACTGAGCAACTGAGCACAAAAGCAAGGGACGGTTGGGCCTGGGTAGGCAGGCTAGGGGCTCGCCGTGCCCAGAGGACGAAAGAACAAGGTAGGCTCTGCTTGAAGGGCATCAGAACACAAGAACAGAAAACACCAGACCCTTCCGCCATGTTGCAGTTGCTGCAGAATTTCTGAACCCTCCCAGACAGCTTTATTTGTCCCTTTTTGTCTCATATGAAGAAAGGTATTTACACTGTTCTCCTCCCAGGTATAAAGAAAGTATACGTACATTATCCAATCGGCAAATGACTTGCAAAATTTCTGTCCTGTTCCATGGTTTCTCGGCTATAAAAACAGGAAGATGTTCCATGTTCGTGGTCGGCTCTTAATTGAGCCTTCCGCTGTTCTAACAGCATCTCCCGCTCTAATAAACTCTATTCTCTTTCGTTCTGTCTCTTGTCCGGAAATTTTTTTTCCAGCCCCTGCACAGACCACGACAGGGCTGACTGGGTGTTTGGGAGGGCAGCGAGGCACAGTGCCGCGCCCGTGGCAGGAAAGAGAATCCAAGGTCAGTGTCACCCTGAGACCACACGGCACCTGCACCATCACATGACCTTAGTGGATCTCGCGAGAATGTGCGAACTCAGGCGTCCTCCCTGTGACACTTCAGTGAGGAACTTGGAGTGGTGAAGTCCCTTAGTCTTGGTAATAGGAAAATGTATTTATTTTCTTTTCACTCCTATTTGGCAGGTTACAGAATTCTAAGTTGAATTCTATCTTCAGCATTTTGCATATTATTCTGTGCTTCCTCACCGTCTCAGAAATTCTCTCACCTGGTCTTTTTTTAAAATTCCCTCTCCTCGTCTATTACTCCTTGTGTTGGATATCAAACTACGTCATCTTGCAGGAAGCCACAGAGAATGAAAAAAAAAGGAGGTATTGGAAAACGGATGAAGGTAGGCAAGGTGCTGACGGCCCTGCAGTTCATCAATTTTTAGTGTCGAGAGAGGGGAGCGGAGAGAGACAATCGCTTCACATTTGGGCACTTTCAGGCTGGTGTGGCAGAAGGATGAGTCAAGTTTGTGAGCGGAAAATTCTGCCTGTAAAGGGTTAAAAGACCTAATTCTGATTCAGGAGAGAGAAAAGTGAACTCAGAAAAGGAGTGATTTTACAGATTTATGTACTTTACTTCTGTTCCCGAACCAAGCTTGGATCCCTTTGTCTGTGGGCAATAAAGCCAATCTACCAACACTAGGTTCTGGTGAAGCAAAGTGCAGTGTTTATCTGCTGGGTGCCAGACAACCAAGGGGTCTAGGTAGCTAGTGCTTAAAGGCCTTTCCCCCAAGGCTTTCAAGGAAAGGTTTTTAAAGACAGGGTGAGAGACGGGTGTTGTGGGCTGTGTGATTGACTCATGGGCTTTCTTCTGGTGAGTGATGAGGTAATCTGGAGTCAACATCGTCCATCTTGTTTCCAAGCCGTCTGGAGTCCATGTGCTTGTGAGCAGCACAGAAATACCTGCAAAATAGCTCAGAGGATATTGCTCAGAATATTATCTATAGCCCTTGAGGAGGGACTAAATGTCCTTGACCTTTTTAATGGCTAAATTATTATAACTTTGTCTTGTTTGACTGTTTTCC
This sequence comes from Bos indicus x Bos taurus, assembly GCF_003369695.1. NCBI lineage: Eukaryota > Metazoa > Chordata > Mammalia > Artiodactyla > Bovidae > Bos > Bos indicus x Bos taurus. The sequence continues at coordinate 37,274,067 of NC_040104.1, forward strand.
TTTCTTTCTGCATTTTCTCAGTTCTCTGATTAAATTTAGTCTTTGGAATTCCTGAAACGTCTAGGAGGCTAAAGTTTCTCTACAGACAAGAGTCAGGAGGAGGACATAGTGGTGGGGAGTTGGGGCTCTCTCACAGGAAGGTCCCATTGAGCCCTTCTTGGTAATACGTATAGCATCTTCTGGTTGACTCCACATTAAGAAAATCCAGTGCTGAGAAAATTTAAATTCCTTCAATTATCTGGAAACTTTAATTTTCATCTTTATCCCTGGTTCAGCACTTTCCCCCCCATGGAGACTACTCACTGCAGGGATGACCTGATCATTCTCTATGGGCTGCCTTTGATCCCCACCCATTGGATCCAGTTGGAAACAGACATCTTGACTTATTTCCTCAAAGAGTCTTGATACCACTTATCCCAGTGTGAAATAGATGTGACTAGATTGGGGGAAGACAGATGGTCATGTTCACCATAGTAAAAACTAGGATTTTTATTATTAGGTAAATATATTCATATTTTTAAAAGCAAAAACATATAAAACTCAAAAAGAAAGTTTTTATTTCTTCAGCTCTGGCTCTGATATACCCAGTATCGTAGTAATTCTTAAGTATCTTGTAATTCTTAAGTAATTATAAGTAATTCTTAGTATATCTTGGTAATTCACTCACTGTTGGGCCCTATCAATCTCTCAGTTGATTCTCTCCTTTCTGCTGCTGCTGCTAAGTCACTTCAGTCATGTCCGACTCTGTGCGACCCCATAGATGGCAGCCCACTAGGCTCCCCCGTCCCTGGGATTCACGTACCCTATTCTCTAATCTTTGTATCTCGGTAAGAAAGAGACAGGTTAACTCATATTCTTTTGCATTGGAAACTCCAGACCCTACCACCAAATAGTTAAAGCCCTCAGTTTACCAAGGCTGCGGCCAAAACTTTGCTGTTACAGACTTACAGTTGTATTGTTATTCAGTCCCTAAGTCTGTCTGACTCTTTACAACTCAATGGACTGCAGCATGCCAGGCTTCCCTGTCCTTCACCATCTCCCAGAGTTTGCTCAAACTCATGTCCACTGAGTCGATGATACCATCCAACCATCTCATCCTCTGTCATCCCCTTATCCTCCTGCCTTCAATCTTTCCCAGCATCAGGGGCTTTTCCAGTGGGTTGGCTCTTCACATCAGGTGGCCAAAGTGTTAGATTTCAACTTCAGCATCAGTCCTTCCAATGAATATTCAGGACTGATTTCCTTTAGATTGACTGATTTGTTCAGGTAGCCCTAAATAGTGTCCAACTGAGGCTTCTTCCTCCAGATTCTCTACTTGCCAGAGCAGGGAGAAACATATAGAGTTACACTGAGTAGTTATGAATTTCAGAGAAGGCAATGGCACCCCACTCCAGTACTCTTGCCTGGAGAATCCCATGGATGGAGGAGCCTGGTAGGCTGCAGTCCATGGGGTAGCTAAGAGTCAGACACAACTGAGCGACTTCACTTTCACTTTTCACTTTCATGCATTGGAGGAGGAAATGGCAACCCACTCCAGTGTTCTTGCCTGGAGAATCCCAGGGACAGGGGAGCCTGGTGGGCTGCCGTCTATGGGGTCGCACAGAGTCAGACATGACTGAAGCGACTTAGCAGCAGCAGCAGCAGTTATTAATTTGTCTACCAGAATTATACCAAATTTTACAATATGATTAATAAAAGATGTAATTGAGTCCCTTTACATCTGTTTATAGATAAAACAAACAAACTTACACTAGCCTGAGAGACTACAGTGACATGAAATCAATATATTTTACACCAAAGTTCTGATTAATGAATAACTATGAGAAAGAAAAATCATATCTGAAACATAACTCAAACCACGGGATCAATTTGCACAGAAACTGAATTACAATGAATTTATGGAGAGAAAACAGTGAGATATACTTTTATTACAGTCATTAATGTAAAATAATTACACAGAATAAAAATGTACTCTTTTATACCATTGGCCTTATAGAAATTTAACTTTTTGATGCATCTGTAATGAGAACACAGAAATAACCATTTACTTCCATGTTTGCTTTGGGCCAGATGAAGGAATTCAGATTCTATCCATTAATGACTGTGACTTTGTAAGTATCTAAACCTTTTCCAAATCTCATGTTTTTCTGTAAAATGTGAACTAATACATAATTTCTAAGGCTACTAGGGATATGCAGGAAAACAGTATTTGTGAGGATGTTTCTACAAATATAGAAAAAGTATTTAATTCTAGTTCTTAAATTCTATGTTGTCTTTAAAAGAGTAGCTCATAGATGTAATTTACAAATATGAAGACAAAAAAGTTAAAACAAAACTAGAAATTGCATATTTGAAGAAAATAGTTACAAAGATCAGGATTTATTTTCCCCTAAGACTTTTTGCTTTTGTTTTCCCTGTCCCCAGATTTTTACTGTTCTCATACAACTGCTTTCGGCTCTAAACTAACACCTTGCAAATGATGTAAACCAATGTGATGTGGAAATTACTAGAAAGCAAAAGGAATCAAGCACAGAGGAACAATCTCTACTCCTTTGAGAGAAGCAATTGCATAACTACAGATGGAAATTACAGAAGTCTTATTTACCAAGGCGTTTCCCCTGTTCTTTCAATATCGGAAATGAAATCACTGTCAAGAGAGCTCTCAGATCCTACATATTTCAAATGACACAGTCACTCTCATTCTTTATCTTCTTGCCCAGACATAATGCGTTTTCCACTGTTTCTAATTCCATTAATGAGGAAAAAGACATGCAAATAAATTCCTGTTATAAAATAATAATGCTATTCAGCAAACATATGGGTTGAAGACAAAATATGATTAAAAACAAACCATTTTCAGAAGATTCGAAGGATCTCATGTGTAAAGTGGGTTACCAATAACAATAACAGTTTCATTCTCTGATGAGAATTAACTAAAGTTAAATGCAGACATATATCATATGGAACTAATTCAAGTTATATTGTGTAAATTGCTTCTCATTTTAAGTTATATGATTTTATATAGTCCAGGGTTAAATGACTCCAAGCAATCATGAAATTTAGTTCTTCCTGAGATAATAAGATACTGATCTCCATATTAATTGCTCAGAAAGGTTTTGGGAACAGCTTAAATTATAATATCTCCACAGCTAGTGAGTGACAGGGATAGTAAGAGCTGTTGGGTAAGAACTTAGATTCTACATCCAAATTGCCTTTGTTTAATCTGTGTGACTGTGAGTAAATCATTTACATTTCCATGCCTCAGCTTCCTCATCTGTATAATGGAGAATAAAAATGATAAAATACCATATAATAGGATTTTCATAAGGATTGGATAAGTTATGTGTATAAATAACATAGAATAATGTCTGGCACAAATAAGCACTTAACATTAGCTGTGGTTGTTCCTAGGCCTTGACGGGCTCATACCTTAAGATCTACAGTTTATACTTTGCACCTGGCTATTCCAGATTAGCAGGTTATTCCATAGGTATACTGGCTATATGTCTCCCAGAACAGGTAAGAATGGTCATGGGTGCATAAGACTACCCACCCTCACCCCTGAACAGTGTCCAGACTGCACTTCTGGGCCCTTGGGAAGGAAGCTTCCTTCACTCAACAGCTGGTTGCCATCCATATTCCTCTTTTCACTTTATTAAGTTGTAACTTTCATAGACAAAGAGGAATTGTATCATCTATATCATTTTAAAATCAGTGCAATCTTCCATTAACCACAGTCATCTCATATTTCTTTCAGTTAGGCAGAATCCAACTCAAACTAACAACAAGTGTAAAATGTAAAGGACACAACTGAGTCAGTGTTCAAATGGTATCACCTAGACTCTTGAACTTTCTCTCAGCTCAGCTTTGCTCTGGGTTGGCTTCACTCTCAGATAGGCTCAGGCAAAGGAGACCACGCACAACTCCAGACTGATGTCATCACAGCTGGTAATAGCAAAGATGTCCTTTCTCTCCTGCTCTCCAGGTAAGTCTGAGGCCTGAGCAGCTCTGCATGGGACAGATACTATCCCAGCAACAATCTAAAGGAAGTGACTGGGGAAATGGATTCTCTGGTCAGTGAAAGTCACAGTGCCACCCCTGTGACAAAGGATGGGTGCCTCAGCTCTATCTAAACCATATGGAAACAAAGGCTGTGTTGCCACGGTAAGGGAAAAAGATGTTAACAGGAAAAAATAGCATATTCATCACATTCTACATTTCTCTTGCTGACTTCTTTCAATGGTAGTAGTCCGTCAAACATAGCTTCTCAGAAGTTTGGAGTAATATAATTTTAAACTATTTTTAAAAAAATAATTTCTGTATGCATTTGGCAAAATTGAACAGATAAAAGTGTTAAATAAAAAGTCAGATTTGTGTATTCATTAATCTTAACTTTCTGTAAAAGATTTAGGACAATGTTTCCTAGCAGTCATAGTATCTTATTTTTATTTGCCTCTCACATGACTTTAAATACTACAATCCTTCACACTTATTTTCAAAGTTTTTAAGTTTCCTAATTTTTAAAAGATTTTATTGGCTCTACTAATAATTTATTCTTTTTTTGATGAATATTTATTGAGCATTTTCTTTATGCTTATCACAGTGATCAGTATTGGCTCTCTTATATGTATAAATGATATATCTATATATCTACATATATTCCTTAGTTCTCACAACATCCTAAATCATTATTATTTTATATAGTTTTAAGTATAGTTTGCCTTTGTGTGTTTGTGTGTGCTCAGTCATGTCCAACTCTTTGCAAACCCCTGGACTCTGGCCCCCCCAGGCTCCTCTGTCCATGGGATTCTCTAGGCAAGAATACTGGAATGGGTTGCCATTTCTTTCTCCAGGAAATCCTCCCAACCCAGGGATCAACCCATGTCTTCTACGTCTCCTGCACTGCAAGCAGATTCTTTATCACTGAGCCACTGGGGAGTTGTAGCTATTACTATATATATTTTATGTGTAATTATTAGGAAATTATTAAGAATTGTATTGTCTTAATTAAATAAATTTTATTTTGAAGTAGTTTTAAATTTACTGAAAAGTTGCAGAGATACTAGTACATTGTTTTTCCATTTATCTCACTCTCTCTCTCTCTCTCTCTCTCTATATATATATATATATACACACACACACACACACACACATATATACACACCACATTACTCTGATTCTGGCTTAATAAATATTTCTATTCAAACATCAGGTTTATATCAAGACCAACCAGTTCTGCTAGACTTTCACTAGGTAGAGAATTTGGAACTGAGTTTGGACAATTGCCCTGTTTAATTTTATCCTTTTAATATTATTGTGGTTATTATTATTAACTGTAATACTAGGATATACTCATATTTTCTCCTTAGAGAACAGATACAGAATAGGGGGAAAAAGTAATCATTACCAAAACATTAGCTTTGGTTTGTTATGGATGTCTTGAGCAAAAACCAACAACAAAGAGAATATCATTGGTTTTAACTAAATGAAAGATGTTTATCAGAAACAAAAAAATCATCTGAGAATTTATAATGATACCATCATAAATTTGGAATGGACCCAAGACATCATTCAGTCTACCTCCCACACTTTGTATATGAGGAAACATGTTCCGATGTGTTCAGTGACTTTTAGAAAGGACGATGTGCCTATTAAGAAGCAATATTGGAAATAAACCATGGCCTCTAAGTCCAGAACTTTCTCACCTATTCCAAAATAAATGGTATATTGCTAACCACTTAGGCAGTTCTTCTGCACTAATTTTTTTAATAAGAATGTGAATTTCATCTCTTTTAATATATTACTGAATATTATGAGACTCTGTCATAGTAAACAGTAGCATCATGATCTGGTTTGCATCTGTTTTAATACTTAACATTGCTAGTTTTGAATTCTGCCACTGCCATTACCAGTGATGTGGTAATCATCAAATTAATCTAACAAAGTCTTAATTTTCCAAGATATATATAGCAACTCTGAGGATCAGACTGGGTCTTGGCTTGAAGAACTTGCTTTGGAGCCTGGCATATAATAGGTCATCAATTAGTATTGCCTCCTTTCTTCACCACTCCTGTGAAGAGGGACTCTTTTTCTAGGCGATAAAAAAAGGTTTAAAAAAAAGGCTGAATATGGCAGGCTTTTAGTACCCAGTTATACCCAGTATAACTGGGTACTAATCCAAGTCTTCCCTTTTGTATGCGCAACTAATGTCTCTGACATATGGGTTCTTCCTCAGTTAAGCAGGGATAGTATCTGTCTCCTGTGATGTGATGAAGATCGGATGTCTGGAATACAGTAAGCAGTCAGCAATTGTTCTATAAGTTCTTTCATTTCCTATATTAACTACCATTTGACACTAATATGAGATTCACTGGTTTTTTGTAGTTTTTAAAATGAGTTAAAAATTTGTTGTAAAATATTTTAAAAGTATCAACCTTGTTGATAATTTGCTCCAGAGAGTAAAGTGTCTATTGCTCTTTATAGATCTGTTTCCAAGGAAAAACTATAATTAAAAATTCCTAATAAGAATATTTCCTGGAAAAAATGCTTTATAAGCCATCTGGATAATGTCTCTTAGAATATAGCAGCAATAACCTATATTCCCATTTATATATAATATAGATAATATATTGAGTATAAGAAGAAAGATAATAATAGATAAATGTGTTTTAGGTGCTTTATATAGTATCTTAAATCTTCAAAATAACTCTTTGCATTAGTAAATTCACAGATAGGGAAACAAGGTTTCTAGAGAGTTAAATTATAAAATGCCCAGCCTGCCACATTTAGTAAGGTATTGATTCTAGATTTGAATCCAGATATGGTTGCCACTGAAGACCTTTCTCTTTCCAGAAAGTTTACTGCTCTTAACTTCCAATATCTGAAACACTCTATCTGCCTGTGATGAAGATAAGATGTAATAAACAAGTAAAACAGAAAAGTATAGGAAAATTGAAAACACAAAAAGAACAATACTAACACTGGAAATTACTTTCCAAATTACTGGCTTCCTATTCAAAAGACAATAATATGCACATATACCCACACCCATAGTTGACTGTTTCGGTTGGCTCCAGGAGAAATTAAAATAGACCATATGCAACCTCTCCTTTCCTGGACACCAGTCTTATAATTAATGATCCCACTCTTTCTACTAGAAGTAATTAAATTTTGTTAGTTAGAAATTGAAACTGAAAGTAGTAACTTGAGAATAATATGCTTATACTGTGGTGGAATTTATAAACATCACATCAATGGTTACATTCTGCATAACTTTTATAATGCATAATTCATCAGGTCAGTGGTTACATTCTGCATAATTTTAATGCATAACCTAAAAATTGGGGATATTTCCTGCAAGCAGAAGTTTTGAATAGAATATAAATTGCCCTTCACAGTTTATGACAAGATAAAACCTACTTTTACATCCTCTACATCTGGGACACTGCTCTCTTCTGGCCGCTATGCACTTTCCTCCTGTGCGATTTGGAATCATGGTTCTTGGACAGCAGTGTGGAGGCTGACACCTGAAACTGCGTGTCAGCTTCACCTCTTACTCACTACACACATTTCAGAAAAATACTCACATCCTAGTTTTCAGATTTTCCCCCATTTGTAAAATGAAAATAGTCTTTCAGCTCCATTTCCAGATTTGTTGGAAAATCCAAATGACAAAACATTTGAATACATGTTTGTTTGCAAATTGTAAATGGCAAATAGAAAGACCCTGGTATTCAGAATGTACAAGTGTGTGTGTGTGTGTATGTGTGTGTACCAAACTTTACCATTGCTACAAATCCTTACAACCTGCTCTTTCACTTAAAGTCTTCCTTTTTCTAAAAGGCTTTGCTTTGCTTTTCTTTCAGTGGTAAACATTCTCCTCTTTAGAGTTCTGCCTTCCTCTTTCCCCCTTCCTCCCTTCCCTCTTTTGCCTTCTACATACATAACCTTCCATATAACTGTGTCTTTCCTAGCCATAATCATAAAAATACCAACATTATTGAAGGCAAAGGTAATACCTTTTGTTGTTGTTTAGTCACTAAGTTGTATCCAACTTTTTTGCAACCCCATAGACTGTAGTTTGCTAGACTCCTCTGTTCATGGGATTTCCCAGTTAAGAATACTGGAGTAGGTTGCCATTTCCTTCTCTAGGAGATCTCCCTGACCCAGGGATCAAACCTGAGTCTCCTGCATTGACAGGTAGTTTCTTTACCACTGAGTTAAGACCTGTGCATGCTTACTTTCTCAACTGCTCAGTCATGTCCAACTCTTTCCAACCCTACGAACTGTGTCCCACCAGACTCCTCTATCCATAGGTTTTTGCAGGCAAGAATACTGGAGTGGGTTGCCATTTCCTACTCCAGGGGATCTTCTAGTTTTTACTAAATACTTATTTTGTGTCAGGCATTGTTCATAACACTTTGCATGCTTTATCTCAATATTCAGAACATCTTTATGAAGAAAATACTACCATTCATCTTGGAGACTTCCCCTGCATCCATCCCATTCGCTGCTTGTGGATTTTTCTCAAAATAAATTTCTCTCTCCTCTCTCTCCCTCTCTCCCTCCTTTCTTTTCTCTCTCCTTCACTCTCTGCCTTTTCTCTTTCCTTCGCTTTCTGCCTATTCTCTCCATCTCATCTCCTGTTGCTCCAACATCAAATCTACTACATCTAAGCATTACTTCTCATGCTCCTATAAAAGTACCACTGATTATAGTAGAGCTGCGGCTCTAAAATTCACTTCATTCCTAATTTCTGCTGATTATAAGCTGGAATCAACTGTTTTCTTTAGAAGGATCATCATTCATGCAGGTGCGGTGTCACTTCCTGCAAGACTCCTCTTAAGATCAGTTCTCTCAGGGCAAAAAACAAACAAAAAAAAACAAGACACTGCTAAGTTGCTTGACATAAATTCCTTGTAACATTTTAATGTCTTTTCTAATGGTAAAAGAATGGGAGTTGAAGCAGAAAGACCTGAATTCCAAAACTACAGAATCATCATTCTGACCTCATCACCACTGTGACACAGTAACTGCTATGTACACATTATTTTATTGTTTTCTCACATAAGCTCACTTCCCAGGTGGCTCAGTGGTAAAGAATCTGCCTGTTAATGCAGGAGATGCGGGAGACATAGGTTTGATCCCTGATCTCCCAGTCAGATAACCCGGAGTAGGAGGAAATGACAACCCACTCCAGTATTCTGGCCTGGGAAATTCATGGACAGAGGAACCTGGCGGGCTACAGGGCATGGGGTTGTGAAAGAGTTGGACACAACTGAGCGACTGAGCACAAAGGCGCACAAACACGTACCCTCATCTTATTCTGACTTAGCCAGTTTGTAAATCCAGTGAGTAGCTTTCTCCCCATATCCTGAGGACTGGGAATGCTAAGGGAAAATATGATCCTACTCGTGATGTTGAGCTAATACAGTGGTGATTTGTTTTCTTTGCTTCGTGTGTTTCCTTTTGTATGTGAAGTCCTGGGTACTTCACACACAGCTCAATATCAGAAAGCTCATTTTCAGTAAAGTTCTTTACTCAGGGTTACTGAGGTTTAGTCCTTTGCCCAAGGGTCAGGGGCACAATCAGAAATATAGCACAGGCCTGTTGGCTTTCAAGGCCAACATGCTCTCTGCTCTATTTGGTTGCTTCACTTTCTTCTGAAAAGGAAGGTGATGTTTGTACATTTAAAGTCACGTTCGTATCATTTACAGACAAGTCCTTGATTTTCTTGGGCAATTTTGGGCACAGTTCTAACTCTTGGGACAGTAGTTCCCTCCCATTTAGGATATTAAAAATATAATGTATTGAATTATATCTTGGCTGTAACGAAGATAATATAACTTTAAAAAGTTTTTCTAAGTTTTAATCAGGAAATAATTTTAGCCTCTGAGAAAATCTTATTCAGTAATAACAAAGTGGTAATAAAATATGTAATTTCACCATCTTAGATATGAAAGACATTAATGGGACTTTTCTATCGATCCAAACCTTTTCTCAAAATTTGGGTGCTGTGAAAACATCCCTTAAATCAATTGAGCCATTTATTTCCTGGTGTTCTCATCTTTCTCTTACACTTGATGATTCTGCCTCTCTTGAATAACTGCAGATTGCAAATCATTTTAATGTTTATTCCTCCAATTGACTTTCCTCTCAGATGTGAATAATTCATCTACACTTCTTTCTGTCAGTCTCCAGTGCCAAATCCTATTGTATGAAATGCTAATGTAATCTTGATGATTTTTGTGAGCAAAAGTAGATAAAGAAAAGCAAATTCATCTTTGAAAAATATATAGCCTTCATTGAATTTTATATGAAAAGAGAAAAGAAGTTAGTTGAAAAGACAACAGATTTGTGTTTATTAAACACTATGTATTAAACTTTGGTGGCACAGTATTTGGTATTTATGTTATGGGCTAAAATGTAAACAGCAATTAGTTTTATGTTACAGGCAAAAATGGTATCTTTCCACTGATTATATCATGAAATAAAATAGTTTTGAGTTAGAAGACAGTCAAAGACATAAGGATAATAATAAAATGTGTCTTGGCTTAATAAAAGTTGACAGATAATGGATTTGTTATTAGTTTTTCTTTTGAAATAGGTCCCAAAATTCTGTTGTTTCTGCATATTTTGAGGGAATATTTTATATTTTATATAAAATATATTTTATATATTTTGTAAACCTCAACATTTTGGTACTGCCAAAAGGAAAGAATACCAGAATTAGAAGATAAGAATAAGGAAGATGATGTATTTCTAAATGGTTGCATGTCATGATTTACAAAGATGGCATGATCTTCTTCTGAAAGACTAATGTATTCTTTCTTTACACCTGATGAAGCTGTGGCATATAGCGGGTAATAGTGTTACTGGAGATCAGCAATACCAGTAAAGGAGCCTGTTTTGACCACCCCAAATAAGAAAAACATAAATACATGGAGCAGAATCTAGAATGATAAATTTGATTAGGAACTGAGTGAATAATTAAAATGAGCTTTTACTGGCTAATTAACCTCCTCTACAATGAGCTTTCTAGTGATTTAGCTTAGAAGTTTGTCCATGGACCACTTTCCTTCATCTAAACTTTGTATCTGTCACTTGGTAAGAACACCAAAGAAATATATGCCAGACCGCGTATTTACTATGAAGAAGGACAAAGCAAGCGTGTGTAGGATGGGTATACTGCGAAGAGCTCATTTGTGTTGAGCACTGTGCTTTCGGTTGTATGTCATCTCTGCTAATCTTCACAACAGCCCTACAAATATTGTCATTACTAACTTTAATTATACCTAAGGAAACAAGATAGCATCATGCACTCAGTGGACATGAATCTGAGCAAATTCCAGGACACAGTGGAGGACAGAGGAGACGGGTGTGCTGCAGCCCATGAGGTCACAGAGTCAGACATGAGTTAGTGCCTACACAACAACAAAGAAACAAGCAGTATCTAATGCAGATGGGCTAAACTTCAAAGCACGAGCCTGTATTCCTCTCTGTGCACTATGTACACCTGACCTCAGTATTCCCTGTGTATACCATAGAGTTTTTAAAATTTAGAAAGACTATACTTTGAATCCAGAAAGTTTCGATTGGTAAAAATAGAATACCTTTCAGATATGTCTAAAACTACTCTTTTTAATCTAAAATTATCTTCCTTTCTATGAGCTGCCTTTGAAATCCCTACTTATCTTCCTAGACCTAGCTCAAAAGTCACCTCCTCTGTGAAGACCTCTCCGACAACCTAGATGTCATAGATGATCATCTTTTTCTTGTTTGCCATAATGACTTGGACATTCATAATATTTTTTATGTCTGATTATTATAATAAATTTAATATTTATTGATCATTATAATAAATGTAAAATATATCATTATAAGTATTATAATGATTTTAAAGTATTTAATTATAAGCTTCTTATTTTAATGGCCTATAGGCCCCTTGAAGGAAAGTACCAAGTCTGATTTATCTTTTAATTTCCACAAAATATAAAATATAGACATTCAACAAATACTTGAGTGAAAATATAAAGCACATAAAGAGCTAAAATGATTGATTTACATGAACATGCATAACTGACCTATGTAACTTGAATATCTCAATGTATCTAAACTTACTGTAAGGAAGTATATCCAGAGAAGGAGATTTCAAAGAATTATATATAATGAGTACTAATATTCATATTCATAATTTTCAAATCTTTTCAAAGGCCTCAATAGTGTCCTCCATCTATAACCTACTTCCAAATCATCAATTTGTCACAACCCTCATATTCCCCTGATGTTAATGGAAATACCACCTCTGCCTAAAATGACCCACACTATTCTTTTTTCTATTCATACTTGCATGACCTAGGTCACACTTTACCTTCTCTAAGCAATCTTTGTAAATACAATTCTGGTCTTCCAGCCCTTTTTTTGTGGGGAGGTGGTGCACGGGGCAGTTAGATTCAGTTTTTATAGGTGTATTCTGAGAGTGACCGCTGCTTATCCTCTGGAGATCTGGTAGCTGTGAGTGGCTGAGTTCAGTGTAACTCGTCCCCCTGGAAGAAGCAAGGGAGCCCCAGGTTCTAGCTATTGCTTGCCCAGGAAACCAAGAGGCTGTGGTACTTGGTTGATTTTGAACAATTGAACTATTGCACTATGGTACCTAAGTGGTTATGGCACATATAAATCAATGTTTAAATTTGATTCTGAAGGGATGAGTACTGGGTACATTCTTTGCAGAAAGTAATCCACACTGGGTAAGTAAGTTCTTAGTGTTTCCTTCATATCTTCTGTGTTTCAGTTCATACCCCAAAGGGTATGCTACCAGTTCCAAGAGTGAGCTGTTGTTGTTCATGGCTCATGCTATTTCTTCTATCTTGACTTTCCTTATCTTTTCTTCTTCAATTTGAAGACTCCATCTTTAAGACTTAGCTCAAATATCAACATATTGATGAAGTCTTTACTCCCTCCTCTGAGCTGCAGCGTGCCTGGGACTAGAAACTTCATTGCTGCTCCTGCTGCTGCTAAGTCGCTTCAGTCGTGTCCGACTCTGTGCGACCCCATAGGCGGTAGCCCACCAGGATCCCCTGTCCCTGGGATTCTCCAGGCAAGAACACTGGAGTGGGTTGCCATTTCCTTCTCCAGTGCATGAAAGTGAAAGTGAAGTCCCTCAGTCGTGTCCGACTCTTCGTGACCCCGTGGACTGCAGTGTACCAGGCTCCTCCATCCATGGGATTTTCCAGGCAAGAGTACTGGAGTGGGGTGCCATTGCCTTCTCCGAGAAACTTCCTTACAGTGTCACTATAAGGATTGTGTTTTATATCCTTCCCTGTTAGCTTTGGAGAATGAGACACTTCTAGATTTCAGAAAATCCCTAGCTCCTATCTCACTGTTTGAATTTCAGTCGTTTTTATTGAGTGATTGTTAACAACAAAAACAAAAACCTAACTCATATGTAAAAGGAATAGAAAAGTAGAATTGTTCCTTTTTTTATTAATTTATTTTAATTGGAGGCTAATTACTTTACAATATTGTAGTGGCTTTTGACACTACATGACATGAATGTTTCTTTATGGACAACTATAAAAGCAGATAATTTGGATCTTTTAGTATTTTTATTATTATTTTGTAATTTTAATATTACTGAAATATTTTAGATATTGAAATACAATGTTATAGGGCAAAACTTTACATTTTAAAGTAATAAATTCATAGCAGGAGGTTTTGTAAATGCTTTATTCTGGGTATGGAGCAGAGACTGTCCAAATCAGTGTATCTTGGCATGCATCTCATAAAAGGCTTACTTGAAAAGCTTAATGCACATACTAGGGTGACTTTGCCCAGTCATTTTTATTGCAACCTGCTGATAATTAAATAGAAATGCTTACATGTGCCCAAGCCTAGAGATAGAGGTAATTAGTATGGGCAGTCAAGACAGATTAAGATGAGATTCAGTCTTAGGGAAATAGGTTTGTGCTCTCAGTGCAGCCAGCTAAGCTACGAGTACCTGTCTTCAGCATGACGGAATGGATCCTGTATGGTGACAAGCAGGCTGTGCTCTTTTCATGTCTCTGAGCCTTAAGAAAGGATCCCCAGCCTGCAAAGCATTCTGAGATATCTGAGTCAGACTTTTCTAAACACAAAGCTTGAACAACAGCTTTGAATGAAGATGCATGTTTCTCTTTTGTCGGTTTAATAAATAGTGTTTGAGTTGCCATGTTAATCACTTACGAGCTAGACATTAAAATCAAGCCCCAATGGTAAGAGATGAAAACCCTGGGTGAGGTGAGGAAAGAGAAAATGAAGAGACATAGAAGGGGCTAGGGAGAAAAGCAGATAAAATTAATGTAGTTTATTTAACATATAGGTAATTGGTTTCAGAAAACTGTTTTTTGGGATTGTGGGAGAAGCAGTGGTTTAAATCTGTCGCTTGGTCACTGTATGGCTTTCAGTGAATGACAGCTACGTTAACCTCCAATGCATGATTAAATTGATAGTAGCATCACTTTGCTTTGGAGGATTAAATAAAATAGTATATGCAAAGTGCTTAGCAAACAGACACTTAAGTAGATATCAGGTTTTTTTAAGTCACTATTTTCATGAAAATCTGATCTTGTTACTCACTTGCTAAAATCCTTTCTCTCTGGTTTCCTGCTGTGATCAAAAACAAATCCAGCTTTTACCTGACACTCAGGTTCCCTCACTCTCCATCTCTCTGTGATCTCTCTTGCCTCATGCTGTGACTCTTTTTTCTTAGCCCACAGTGTTTCACTCTGACCCACCTCCAGCCCTTCCAAACAGGTAAATTTCAGAAGACTGTTTTTCTTATCTGACAGGGACATTTTTCTGCCAGCAAATTTCATACATAGCCAACCTCTCTTAGTCCTTTGTTCTTTTACTAAATGTTACCTCTATAGAGGGGCTTCCCTGGTGGCTCAGTGGTAAGGAATCCACCTGCCAATGCAGGAGATATGGGTTCAGTCCCGGGGTTGGGAAGATCCCTTAAAGAAAGAAATGGCAACCCACTCCAGTATTCTTGCCTGGGAAATCCTGTGGACAGGGGAGCCTGGAAGGCTGCAGCCCATGGGGTTGCAGAGTCAGGCACTACTTAGCAACTAAACAGCAACAATGGACCTCCACAGAGAACTTTGCTTGGTCACCCTATTTATGTGACATCTGCCCTCTTAAATACACAAGCACTTCTAGTTCTCTATGACTGCACTGTGATTCTTTAATTGTGTACTTTCAAAGTTTTAATTATATTTGTTCATTTACTTTTATATTATCTGCCTCCCTAGCTACACTTTAATCACCTTGAAAATAAAGACCAGGCATGTTTGCTTTAGATGCCTGAACAATGTTTGTTACAGGAGGTCAGGGAGAGGTAGAAAGAGTAGTAATATTTTTTTAAGTGCTCAGTGTAGAAGCAGATCATTTTTAGGTAGCAATTTAGTCACAGGAATACTATAAACTATAGTTAAAGAACGAATTTTTAAAAAACACTTAGGATAATTTTCTCTTACTACAAAGCAGTAAAAGATGAAGAACTCTATGGCACATATAAAGAGACAAGACAGTGACAAATAATGGACACTGAACAGCACCAAGGCAAGGAAAATATCTTTACATAAACTTTGATGAGACTTTCACAAATTTTCTAGTAAAAACAGAAACTTGTAGCTGAATTCTACTCCATGCTATTTTCAGATTGTGACTATTTGAAAATGAGTAGTTCATTTGAATGAACATGTCAGTATTTTAGGCAAGATCTCAGTTGCCAGTTATGCACTTTTGGTGGGAATACAAAGGTTACAGTCATTTCAAAAACTGTCATTTATAGATAGCTACAAAATTCACATGCCATTAAGCCTAATAATGCTACCTCTGGGCTCTGTAGATAATAATACAGAATACAAAAAAAAAGATTTTTGCACAAAGAAGTCAATGTTATTTATACATCAATGAAACAGAATAATCATCCTAAATGCATTCACATGATAACTCTTTTGTAGTATATAATATTCTGTTTTCAGAAAGCTTGTAATGTTATGGGAAAATGCGTACATCATATTTTTTGTGCAAACAGATGAATTTAAATATTAAAATAGTAATTTCTATCTGCTATTTTAACAAAATTTTGAAAATGAGTGTATATTAGTATATCAGGTAAGGTTCAGCCACATAAAGAGAACCACTAATATATTTATCTATATATGGCATAAGTCAATTATATTAAATATATTTAAAGTCCTACAGAGTTACCACTTTGTGGACAAAGATCCATATAGTCAAAGCTGCAGTTGGTCTTTCCAGTGGTCCTGGACAGAGAGTTGGACTATAAAGAAGGCTGAGTGCCAAAGAATTTATGCTTTCAAATTGTGGTGCTAGAGAAGACTTAAGAGTCCCTTGGACTGCAAGGAGATCCATCCAGTCAATCCTAAAGGAAATCAATGCTGAATATTCATTGGAAGGACTGAAGCTGAAGCTCCAATACTTTGGCCACCTGATGCGAAGAAACAACTTACTGGAAAAGACCCTGATGCTGGGAAAGACTGAAGGTGAAAGGAGGATGGGGTGGCAGAGAATGAGATGATTGGATGGCATCACTGACTCAACGGACATGAGTTTGAGCAAACTCTGAGAGAAAGTGGAGGACAGGGGAGCCTGGTGTGCTGCAGTCTATGGGGTCACAAAGAGCCGCACCTGACTTAGTGACTGAATAAGGACAACAACAACCGAAAGCCTGAAGTCCTTAGGGTAGGTATTAGGAAGGGAAGATCATGAGCAGCCTGTAATTCCATGGGCATGAGCTGAAGCTTGTTATCCATAGGTAGGAATGAAAATCCAGGAAGGAAAAAGAGAAAGTGATGCAGATCCAGTTGTTTGATGTCCATCAGCTCAGGGAAAGCCTATCCCAACTTTTGTAAGTTTTAATTAGATTAGACTCATCCAAGCAGTCTCCTTTTTGATTAACTTAAACTGTATTGATTACGGGCTTTAATTATACCTGCAGATGCCTTCACAGCAGTATATGAATTACTGTTTGTATTGAATAAGTGGAGAACGTGTGTATGTTTGCTACAAAACAGCTGCTGTCTCCCTTCCATCTCCTAGCTCTCTGGAAGAATATCCCTGTAGGGAGCTCTAAGTGAAAACATGCTAGAAAAGCAATTTGGGGGACTGTAGTTTAGAACAACCAAGTTGACACATCACAAGGCCATCACGTTCCTTTTATAAACAGAGAAAAAATTATAAAGAAAGTACAGGTACAAAATTGATAACTAATACCAGAGAGCGAAAATTAAAAATCTAGAGTAGAGTTTGGAATTTCAAAAATACGATGTTAAAGAAAAGAAGAAGGAAAAGAAAGAGAGAAAAAATGAACAAACAAAAACAAACAAGGTCGTGAAAATTATAAAGAAAGTACAGGTACAAAATTGATAACTAATACCAGAAAGCAAAAATTAAAAATCTAGAGTAGAGTTTGGAATTTCAAAAATACAATGTTAAAAAAAAAAAAAAAAAAAGAAGAAAAATAAAGAGAGAAAACAAACAAACAAATACGAACAATGTCACAAAAATTATAAAGAAAATACAGGTACAAAATTGATATCAAATACCAAAAAGCATAAATTGAAAATCTAGAGTAAAGTTTGGAATTTCAGATATACAATGTTATATAAAAGAAGAAGAGAAAGAAACAGAGAAGAAGAAGAAAGAAAAAAAAAAAAAAAATCACAGAAATTATATAAAAAAAAAACTATAGGTACAAAATTGATAACATATACCAAAAAGCGAAAATTAAAAATCTAGAGTAGAGTTTGGAATTTCAAAAATACAATGTTAAAGAAAAGAAGAAAAAAACAAAAACCAACAACAACAAAAAAAAAACAACAAGGTCAAAAAATTATAAAATATATATATATGAAGTTTGCTGAAGAAGAAAAAAATAGGGTCTTTTTTTTTTTTTTTTTGCGAAGTAATAGGTTATAAAAGTGAAAATTAAAGGAACAATAGAGGACTTAAAATTTTTTTTTTTTAATTAAAAAAAAAAAAAAAGAAAGAATGATCGTATAAATAATAAAAATATATCTAGGACTTTTTTGTTTCTTTTTTTGTGGGTGTTGTGGGTTCAGTTCATTTTTGGCTAGTTCCTTGGTCAGATTTATATTTCTCAAGATCTATAGGCCCCTTCCTATGTAGTCCGTAGTAACCACAGGGTTTTGATCTATTGCCTGTAGCTTCCAAGGCGTTTCCCTCTGTTATATCTTCTTCTGTTTGCTAGTCTCTTCAGTATCTGGTTTCCGCCCTGACTCAAAGGGCACGGTGGAGGACACTTTTTTTTTTTTTTTTTTTTTTAGGCTTGCTTTTATGTATTTGTTACCAATTTTGTACCTTTAAGGACCCAATCTTCAGGACCCATTTTTCACTAGGGAGTGAGATTACTGGCTTGACTGCTCTCTCTCCCTTTGGACCCTCCTTTTTCTCCACCAGGTCGCCTGTGTCTCCTCCCTAACCCCTCTCTACGCTACCCAACTCTGTGAATTTCTGTGTGTTCCAGACGGTGGAGAACACTTAGGGAACTGATTACTGGCTGGATCTGTCTCCCTCCTTTTCATTCCCCCCTTTTATCCTCCTGGCCACCTCTGTCTCCTTCCTCCTTCTTCTCTTCTCTGTATAACCCCGTGAACATCTCTGAGTGGTCCAGTTGTGGAGTGCACATAAGGAAGTGACTACTGGCTAGCCCACTCTCTCCACTATTGATTCACCTCATCTCATTTGGGTCACCTCTAACTCCCTCCTCCCTCTTCTCTTCTCCATGTAACCCTGTGAACCTCTCTGAGCGACCCTCACTGTATAAACAGAGAAAAAAAATAAACTGATTATAATCTTAATGCTTTTATTAATAATAGAAATAAAAAGAACATACCATTGATTGCAACCTGCTATGTACCACTTACTTGGTATATGATGTCATTTAATATTATCAAATATTTATAATTACTTTGTTTCACTTATCAACTGGAATGAAAATTATGCAAAAGAAGAACTTAAATTTGTCTTGTGAAGTGTTCTATTCCCAATGCCTGGAAGAGGTTCCAGAACTTGATCATTACTTTCTAAATAAATAAAGAAGCAGACCAACCAATAAAGAATTTAATGTGTCTACAACAAGATTATAAAATAATTATCCTCATTTTATAAATAATAACAATTTAAATAACCTGTCCTAGATATGAAACAGATAAACAGTAGAAACAGGTTGCAAATCCCTAAAACTTTTAGTTTCAAAGTCTGAATTTTTTGTATACTGCTATCATACCCACTAAATGTATTTATTTATTCTTACATAAAGGCCTATGAACTGTAAGATGTTATCCTAATTAAGGAATCATCACCTTCATTTTATTATTTAAGATAAGAAGAAGGAGAGGAGAAGAGAGGGAGGAAAGCATGAGGAGGTACACTTGCATCCATGGAAAAGGGGATGTGAAAACAGAGATCCTGGGCCGTGACAAGTGAGGTCAGTGGAAGGCCATTTGGTCTGGAAAGAGTCCCTGTGGAGGGAGCCAGGCTCTAAGACAGACAAGATCAATATGAAAATCAAAAGCATTATCTTTGTTTACATCCCAGGTACTGGAGTGTGAGAGTCTCCGGCAAGCAAGGGAGCAGGGCTGTAAGTGATGAATGTCCCACTTAAATGACACTTTGCAAAGCCTTCATCATGTACTGGCAGGAAAGTCACAAGAGAATAAATGACTTTCTTTTAAGTTCCAAGAGCAGGACAGAGGAGACAGACAGTGTGAATGTCACAGTCCCCATTCAATTGATTTCTCAGCTGCTCATACTAAAAAGCAATGTCCCAAGGGAAGAGAAACAAACACACAGACCCAACCAAATTTGAGTTGTCTGTAATGAAACCCCACAAATTTATTTTATTTATTTTTCAAGAAAACTTTCTACAGAAATGTAACACAATGCCAAAGGAAACCAAAGGAAAATTAATCATTATTTATTTCATCACACCTACAATTTTTTTCAAGTTGTCCATTTTAACTTATGAGTTTCAGGTTTAAGTTTACACATTAGCAAACACTTGCAAATCATATAGTTATGCTTCATATTAATAAAACCAAATATATTAAAAGGAAAATTAATAAACCACAAAAGAGAATGAAAAATCGTTTGGAATTTTCAAGTATTACTTGCTCATCTCATGGCCTCTGTAAAAATGTATTTTCCTTATGCATACATACTGACTGTAAAATTGAGAGAAATGTATAGGGTGGAGGATCCTATTAGCAGTATCATTTCAACTAAACTATAAAAAGTAACTGGTGATTTTTTTCAACAATCTGAAATGAAGGTAGTTACATCATAGATCTAAGGGAAACTAGAATCCAAATTTTTTTTTAAAAAAGAAAAGAAACCTTAACAGGGACACATCTAGACTATAAAATGAGCAATCCCTGTCCCTTTGAGAATCAGTCATCGGTTTACAAAGAGGATGAGTCCCTCAGTAGGAAGTCAGTGAAGTCACCCACAAAAGCTAGGAAAGGCCAGTTGCATAAAATAGGATATTTTCTCTGGAGTATATTCCTCCATTCATTCTTTCATCTCTTCAAATATTTTGATATTTATTGAGCATCTATTCTGAGCCAAAGACTGTCCTAGGAGTTGGAGATTCATTGGTCAGAAGATTAAGGTTTCTGATTTCAAGTAGTTGATAGATTGGAGAAGCCACATGAACAAGGATTCTCAATTCTACACAGATAACTGGTGTTATAAAATGATTGATAAGATGGTGCGGTAGACTCACTGGAGAAACACCTCGATTCTATTCAAGACTTTATATGTTTTTCAGAGGAGTCAATGCCAAAGGTGAGACTTGAACAAAAGAGCAGAAATGAACGGGATGGAGAGAGCACAGTGGAGGTGGCCAAGAGGGAACAACAAACACAGAAACAGAGACAGGGAAGACCATGGTTCATGTGTGAGCATGCTCAGTCATATCCGACTCTTTGTGACCCCATGGACTGTAGCCCATCTGGCTTCTCTGTCCACAGGGATTCTCCAGGCAAGAATACTGGAGGGGGTTGCAATTTCCTCCTCAAGGGAATATTCCAAACCCAGGGATCAAACCCTGCGCCTGTCTCCTGTGTCTCCTGAATTGGCAGGAGGATTCTGTACCACTTAGGCACCTGGGAAGCTCAGTTTAGGAATGTGAAAATAGTTTAGTGTGATTAGAGTATAGCAGTGAAGAAATTGGTTTCAGGTGATGCTGAAGAGAGATGCAGGGAGTAGATCATGAAGAAATTGGTAATTCAAGATAAGGCGTTTCATTTGTTATCCCAAGAGCGAAGGGGATGTCATTGTATTTTAATCAGAGGAATTAAGTCTTTCAATTCCAGAGGGATGCAGTGGTTTCATAGTTTCAGACTATCTGCTCAGACATTATCAGGACATAGGAGGGTTGGATGAGAAGCCCTACTAAATAGACCCATTCCTCTCCCCATCCCTGGAATCTCCTCTGAGTATCTGCATAAATGAACTCTGTTTACTATTTGAGGAAGCCCACTGGAGCAATAGCCAAAAAGCCTCTGGAAAATACTCTCATTAAGATTACACAAATACAGATCTATTACCAACCTAGAAAAACAAAATTATAGCCATAGATCTGTGTCCTAAGGATTTCAGTGACACTAGTTGTAACACCTTTACCCAATTGGCTTTGGAATTCTAATACAACACACTCCATTTTTTTTTTTTTTTTTTTTTTTAGCTGTAAACCAACAGATTGGACAACACCATGAGAACATTTGTCTGTATTTATATTGTATTAAGAGCCTACTCAGAAACATGTGATGCCTCATCCTCCTGACAGCATCTCTGTTTTATGATTCCTGTACGGAGGATGATGTGCGAGGTATAAGTAGTCTATATCCAATGAGTCCTTGAGTTACACTCTTAAATCAAATTATCCTTAACTGTAAATATTTTTACCCCTTACAGCAGCTTACCTGAACTATCCATTTCTGTGACTGATGCTGCCAAAAAACCTCCTTTCTCTTTATACTCTGTGTAGAACTCTTGAGGAGAAGGCAATGGCACCCCACTCCAGTACTCTTGCCTGGAAAATACCATGGATGGAGGAGCCTGGTGGGCTGCAGCCCATGGGGTCACTAAGAGTTGGCACAACTGAGTGACTTCTTTCACTTTTCACTTTCATGCATTGGAGAAGGAAATGGCAACCCACTCCAGTATTCTTGCCTGGAGAATCCCAGGGATGGGGGAGCCTGGTGGGCTGCCGTCTATGGGGTTGCACAGAGTCGGACACGACTGAAGCGACTTAGCAGTAGCAGTAGCAGCAGAACTCTTGATGAGAGTGAAAGGGGGAAGGGAAAGAGCTAGCTTAAAGCTCATCACAAAAAACTAATATCATGGCATCCAGTCCTATCACTTCATGGCAAAGAGAAGAGGAAAAAGTGGAAGCAGTGACAGGTTTTATTTTCTTGGGCTCCAAAATCACTGTAGATGGTGACTGCAGTCGTGAAATTAAAAGATGCTTGATGTTTGGAAGAGAAACTATGATAAATATAGACACTGTGTTAAAAGAAGAGACATCTCTTTGCTGAAAAAGGTCCATATAGTCAAAGCTATGGTTTTTCCAGTAGTCATGTACAGAGTTGGACAATAAAGAAGGCTGAGTGCAGAAGAATTGATGCTGTCAAACTGTGGTGCTGGAGAAGACTCTTAAGAGTCCCTGAGGCAGCAAGGAGATCAAACCAGCCAATCCTTAAGGAAATCAACCTTAAATATTCATTGGAAGTACTGTTGCTGAAGCTGAAGCTCCAACACTTTGGCCGTCTGATGTGAAGAGTCAACTTATTGGAAAAGTCCCTGATGCTGGAAAACACTGAAGGCAGAAGAATGGGATGACAGAGAATGAGATGGTTAGATGGCATCATTGACTCAATGGACATGCTTTCAAGCAGACTCCAAGAGATAGTGAAGGACAGAGAAGCCTAGCATGCTGCAGTCCATGGTATCATAGAGTCAGACATGACTTAGTGATTGAACAACAATGGCAGACCTCTATTAGAGATCATTCTAAATCATTCCATTAGAGATCCTCTACACCAAACTCATCACCTCTGGCCACTCCTGTTGGATTGCGGGCTACTGGAGCGCACAGGCTGCATCGCGTTCAGAGTAGAGCCTCAGGGAGTGGGAATTTAATCTCTCCTCAAAGAGCAGGAAGAGAGGGAAGTTGGGCTGTTCAAGTAAGGTCAGATTCATCATGGTGGCAGACCCTGAACTGAGTTAGCCTTAACATCTCTGGTGCCCGAAGCCTCTTTATTTTCCATCCATTCTTCTCTGCAAGCAATTCATGACACCCCTCACCAGTACCACCCCTACCTCCAGCCCCTAGATGGTTTCTTTCTGCCTTCTTCCCACCTGCCTCTCGCTCTATGTTTTGTCTTCAGATTGAAAAATCAACTAAAGCCTGAATAGCCTGCAGATATTCTTCTGTGATTTCTATCATCTGACAACTGCAGATGACATGAACATCAAGAAAATTATGGTGAGGAAAAGATATTTGAAAAGAAATACCTGACAAATGGGGCTTTTACATTTTTGTATGAGTTCAGTTCAGTCGCTCAGTCGTATCTGACTGTTTGTGACCTCATAAATTACAGCATGCCAGGCCTCCCTGTCCATCACCAACTCCTGGAGTTCACTCAAACTCATGTCCAGCAAGTCAGTGATGCCATCCAGCCATCTCATCCTCTGTCGTCCCCTTTTCCTCCTGCCCCCAATCCCTCCCAGCATCAGGGTCTTTTCCAATGAGTCAACACTTTGCATATGTGGCCAAAGTATTGGAGTTTCAGCTTTAGCATCAGTCCTTCCAATGAACACCCAGGACTGATCTCCTTTAGGATAGACAGGTTGGACCTCCTTGCAGTCCAAGGGACTCTCAAGAGTCTTCTCCAACGCCACAGGTCAAAAGTATCAATTGTTTGGCACTCAACTATCTTCACAGTCCAACTCTCACATCCATACATGACCACTGGAAAAACCATAGCCTTGACTAGACAGACCTTTGCTGACAAAGTAATGTCTCTGCTTTTGAATATGCTATCTAGGTTGGTCATAACTTTCCTTCTAAGGAGTAAGTGTCTTTTAATTTCATGGCTGCAGTCATCACCTGTAGTGATTTTGGAGCCCCCTAAAATGAAGTCTGACACTGTTTCCACTGTTTCCCCATCTATTTCCCATGAAGTGATGGGACCAGATGCCATGATCTTCGTTTTCTGAATGTTGAGCTTTAAGCCAACTTTTTCACTCTCCACTTTCACTTTCATCAAGAGGCTTTTTAGTTCCTCTTCACTTTCTGCCATAAGGGTGGTGTCATCTGCATATCTGAGGTTATCGATATTTCTTCCAGCAATCTTGATTCCAGCTTGTGCTTCTTCCAGTCCAGCGTTTCTCATGATGTACTCTGCATATAAGTTAAATAAGCAGGGTGACAATATACAGCCTTGACATACTCCTTTTCCTATTTGGAACCAGTCTGTTGTTTCATGTCTAGTTCTATCTGTTGCTTCCTGACCTGCATACAGGTTTCTCAAGAGGCAGGTCAGGTGGTCTGGTATTCCCATCTCTTTCAGAATTTTCCACAGTTTAATGTGATCCACACAGTCAAAGGCTTTGGCATAGTCAATAAAGCAGAAATAGATGCTTTTCTGGAACTCTCTTGCTTTTTCAATGATCCAGCAGATGTTGGCAATTTGATCTCTGTTTCCTCTACCTTTTCTGAAACCAGCTTGAACATCTGGAAGTCCACAGTTCACGTATTGCTGGAGCCTGGCTTGGAGAATTTTGAGCATTACTTTACTAGCGTGTGAGATGAGTGCAATTGTGCAGTAGTTTAAGCATTCTTTGACATTGCTTTTCTTTGTTATTGGAATGAAAACTGACCTTTTCCAGTCCTGTGGCCACTGCTGAATTTTCCAAATTTGCTGACATTTTTGTATAAGGAACTACAAAGCTCAATGCTAAAAACAACCCATATAAAGTGACAGGGTTAAATGACCAAAATAGTGTATGACTTCTGGGTTGGTAATGATTTTCTATTTGTTTACTTGGGTGCTTGTTATATGGGGAATATTCCTTTGTGAAAATTCATTTAGCTGTTCACATATAATCTGTGCATTTGGGATTTAACTTTGATAGAATGATATAAAATGAAAGGGAGTTGAAAGTATTTTTATATAGAAAATTGCCTTGTGAAGTTTCTGGCCTACACTAATTATTTGAAAATCTATTTTTAATAGAAAAGGCAGATAATCAATCAATAATAAGTAGTTAATAAATAAGTCTTTTCTAAATTTCCAAAGGTAAACCCATGGAAATTCATATGTCTGTTACCAGTATAAGCACTGACGTTACTTTTTTCTGAAGGAAGCAGTACACAAAGATGCAAGAAAGCATTCTTTTCTGTTCTACTTATCAGCATAGTCTTAAATGTAACTTTTTAAGTTGGTACTTGATTGATTGATTCTATACAGTTGCTCCGCTTAATCTTCAAAATAAGCAAACAATTATAAGCATCAATTAATGGGCTAAAGATTTTTCTATTTGAGACCTCAATTCTATTTAATTCTAAAGGCACATTTTCCAGGTATTATTTCTTATCCTTTTAGAATGAGGAAATGGAGGCTAGTGGTATTCTAGAGCAAGCATGCTCAGTTGTGTCTGACTCTTTGCAACCCCATGGACTGTAGCCCACCAGGCTCCTCTGTCCATGGGATTTCCCAGACAAGCACACTGGAGTGGATTGCCATTCTGTCTTCCAGGGAATCTTTCCAACCCAGGGACTGAACCCGCGTCTCTTGCATCTCCTGCATTAGCAAGTGCATTCTTTACCGCTGCACCACCTGGGAATGCTAGCAAATTCAGGTTCTCCAATTTCACCAACTTGTCTTAATTGTAGTTTTTTTTTATTATAAATTTATTTATTTCAATTGGAGGCTAATTACTTTACAATATTGTATTGGTTTTCCCATACACCAACATGAATCTGCCACGGGTGTACACGTGTTCCCATCCTGAACCCCCCTCCCACCTCCCTCCCCATACCATCCCTCTGGGTCATCCCAGTGCACCAGCCCCAAGCATCCTGTATCCTGCATCGAACCTGGACTGGTGATTCATTTCCTATATGATATTATACATGTTTCAATGCCATTCTCCCAAATCATCCCCCCCTCTCCCTCTCCCACAGAGTCCAAAAGACTTTTCTATACATCTGTGTCTCTTTTGCTGTCTCTCATACAGGATGGTCGTTACCATCTTTCTAAATTCCATATATATGCATTAGTATACTGTATTGGTATTTTTCTTTCTGGCTTACTTTATTCTGTATAATAGGCTCCAGGTTCATCCACCTCATAATTGTAGTTTTAAAGAGGTGAGGATGGGAGTAGCAGTGGAAGATTTCTGTTTATCGGTTCTAGTTAGTTTCTAAGTGAATTTGTTTCTTCAGTACCCCAGAGAGGGGCTCATGATCTCTTACCATAGGTGTCCATGGCAACTCAAATTGCCAGAAGAATGTGAGACCTCTTTTGAATTCGAGAATGGACCTATGAGATTCTCTTGATAACAATGTAGCAGCTATCTTCATCCCCCTTTTATTTTGTAAAATCTTCACTCTATAAAATGACTAAGAAGACTCTTAATGACTTAACATCAGTTTTTTTGTTGTTTGTTTTTTATATCCCTACATCTCACACTAAACATTATTAGAGTGTCTGTAGATCTATTTACTGACTTGCAGGGGATTGGTGAAAAGGCATACTGGGTTGACTTTGGGGTACAGGGTTTATATAAACAGAAAACATAGTGTATTAGAAAGAGCATAGATTTAGAAGAAAATATTAATTAAAGAAATACTGTTTAAGGAGTTCTTACTATGTGTCAGGTGATTTAAACACATTATTGTATTCTCACAGTATGTTGAATATTTCTGCCTTGCACTGTGGTAGCTCACCTTAGCAAATGCCTCACCAATTCATGGAATTAAGCCATTCACACCAAGCAACCCATTTCAGATTCTTCTGACAGCTCACCTGTCATATGAAAGCTACCCCAGTGACAGACTTGCTTCACTTCATTTTTCTTGCTTTTCCCTTCTGTTTCTAAGGATACAGTCACTAGCTTAAGCCAGGGCAAAACTCCGTGACTGAGAGAAAATTGTATTATAAAGAATATACTTTCCTCCTTGACTTGAACACCTCCCCTTCTCCTCTCTTTAAACTAGAGCCCACTCTATCCTTCCTCCTCAAATCTAGGTCACAGATTGTCTTGCTTTGATTTACTTTCTTCATTACACTTTATTACTACCCTGTTATAATTAGTAAGGCCATGCAGAAGATTTATCTTTTAGGAAACAGGAGATCTAATTTATAAACAGCTCTTCCTCACACCTGCCTAGTCCAACTCTTGTGACTTCTGTCTGTTAACAGGGAGTCTCCTGGGTCCTTCTTGTTCTGGCTAGAGCCTCTACTTCTTTTAGGCTTCTTAACTGTTCTCCGTATTCATTCAATTTAAACACATATACAGAGACTATGTATCCATACTTTTAGTAAAATTGCACTCAAGAGTGACAAGGGAACAAAACTGGACTTTGACATAAAGCTACCAACTAAATTATATATTCCTCAATTTACAAGGGAATTACAGGGTATTTGGCTATGAAACAGTTAAGAAAACTGAATAAAATCACATAATTACAAGAGACAGACTCAGATTTCTAAATTAGATCTCCTTAGAGAATCCAAATCCTAGGCTTTCAACCCTGACTCTTGACTGACAAAAAGATCTTACATTGTATGCCTTATTAGTCCCATTGAGCTTCAATTTCCTCATTTTCAAAGTGAATATTTTAACATTATATATATATATATATATATATATATGCATATATAACTTGATGATTATGAAAACTAGCCTTACATTTCTCATAGCAGCGTAACAGGTAAAAACAGTATCCAAATATTATCTACTCTTGTTATTCTCTTTTTAAACTTATGTTAATGTTCCACTATATGATTTAATTATTGTTTTTGCCTGATTTTTTTTTTCTGTAATCTACATCAGAGTTTCTGCTCTCAAAGTCTGAAATGTTAGAGAAATTCCCAGAGACAAACATTCAAGAGATATGAAATAGTTCTTTAACTGTAATTACAGTCCCTGGGGATTTTACTTTTAATTTTTTTCCTCCTAAAGAATTTGTCCTCAGTTCTTTCATGTTAAAAGATGAATGGATGGTTGATTAGTTAATATGCTCTTCTTCTAAAAACTTCTTGAAAAATTACAGCCTGAAAAAAATCAATACCTTGAATCATTGTCAGTTATGTGAAATATCAAGCAGTAGGTAGCCAGAGTAATTGAAGAAATTATGCATGGATTTCTGTGTCTGTGTCTGTAAGCCATGCTGGATGTCTTGAAGCTGAAACAGGCTGAATCTGAGACTATCAGCAGTGGGCAACTATAAATAAAAGGAATTTTGCTTTCTCTATATTGTGTTTAGTAGTCTGTCATACTCATGAATAACTCATTATATTTTGCACTCTGTGCTAAGTTGCTTCAGTTGTGTCCAACTCTGCAATCCTATGAACTGTAGCTCTCTAGGCTTCTCTGTCCATGGGATTCTTCAGGCAAGAATACCACAGTGGGTTACCATTTCCTTCTCCAGGGAATCTTTCTGACCCAGGAATCAAACCTGTATCTCATATCTTCTGCATTGGCAAGCGAGTTTGTTACCACTAGCTCCACCTGGAAAGCCCATTATACTTTTAGTGTCCCTCTAAAGTCAAAAAGGACACACAAGTCCAAGAAATACATATGAGACAGCCATTTTAGAATTGGCATATGTATATAAACATCTTAAAAATTTTTAAGATTATCCTCTAATTCAGTTTTTAAAGCTTCTTGATGAATACTATGTTGTGAAATTATATGTATATATATATCAGTTCAGTTCAATTCAGTCGCTCAGTCATGTCCAACTCTTTGCGACCCCATGGACTGCATGCTTCCCTGTCCATCACCAACTCCTGGAGCTTGCTCAAACTCATGTCCATCAAGTCAGTGATACCATCCAAACATCTCATCTTCTGTCGTCCCCTTCTCCTGTCTTCAATCTTTCCCAGCATCAGGGTCTTTTCCAATGAGTCAAATCTTCGCATCAGGTGGCCAAAATATTGGAGTTTCAAGTTCAGTCCTTCCAATGAATATTCAGGACTGATCTCCTTTAGGATGGACTGGTTGGATCTCCTTACAGTCCAAGGGACTCTCAAGAGTATTCTCCAACACCACAGTTCAAAAGCATCAATTCTTTGGTGCTCAGCTTTCTTTTTTTTTTTTTTTTTTTGATCACCACAAGTTTACTGAATATCCATCATTTCATATAGATACAAAATTAAAGACAGAAAATTTTTTTCCTGTGCTAATGATTCTTAGGATTTACTCCCTTAACAACTGTCATACATAACATACAGCAATGTTAATTATAGTTATCATGCCATACATCACATTCCTAGGACATATTATTCTTTTTTTTTTCTGTTTTATTTTACTTTTTTGCTGTTGTTTATTTTTTTTTCTTTTTTCTTTCTTTTTTTTTTAAATTTTTTATTCCTTTATTTCTCATGTGTTCCCCATCCTGAACCCTCCTCCCTCCTCCCTCCCCATACCATCCCTCTGGGTCATCCCAGTGCACCAGCCCCAAGCATCCAGCATCGTGCATTGAACCTGGACTGGCATCTCGTTTCATACATGACATTTCACATGTTTCAATGCCATTCTCCCAAATCTTCCCACCCTCTCCCTCTCCCACAGAGTCCATAAGCCTGTTCTATACATCAGTGTCTCTTTTGCTGTCTCGTATACAGGGTTATCGTTACCATCTTTCTAAATTCCATATATATGCGTTAGTATACTGTATTGGTGTTTTTCCTTCTGGCTTACTTCACTCTGTATAATAGGCTCCAGTTTCATCCACCTCATTAGAACTGATTCAAATGTATTCTTTTTAATGGCTGAGGAATACTCCATTGTGTATATGTACCACTGCTTTCTTATCCATTCATCTGTTGATGGGCATCTTGGTTGCTTCCATGTCCTGGCTATTATAAACAGTGCTGCGATGAACATTGGGGTACACGTGTCTCTTTCCCTTCTGGTTTCCTCAGTGTGTATGCCCAGCAGTGGGATTGCTGGATCATAAGGCAGTTCTATTTCCAGTTTTTTAAGGAATCTCCACACTGTTCTCCATAGTGGCTGTACTAGTTTGCATTCCCACCAACAGTGTAAGAGGGTTCCCTTTTCTCCACACCCTCTCCAGCATTTATTATTTGTAGACTTTTGGATCGCAGCCATTCTGACTGGTGTGAAATGGTATCTCATAGTGGTTTTGATTTGCATTTCTCTGATAATGAGTGATGTTGAGCATCTTTTCATGTGTTTGTTAGCCATCTGTATGTCTTCTTGGGAGAAATGTCTATTTAGATCTTTGGCCCATTTTTTGATTGGGTCATTTATTTTTCTGGAGTTGAGCTGTAGGAGTTGCTTGTATATTTTTGAGATTAGTTGTTTGTCGGTTGCTTCATTTGCTATTATTTTCTCCCATTCTGAAGGCTGTCTTTTCACCTTGCTAATAGTTTCCTTTGATGTGCAGAAGCTTTTAAGTTTAATTAGGTCCCATTTGTTTATTTTTACTTTTATTTCCAATATTCTGGGAGGTGGGTCATAGAGGATCCTGCTGTGATGTATGTCAGAGAGTGTTTTGCCTATGTTCTCCTCTAGGAGTTTTATAGGTTCTGGTCTTACGTTGAGATCTTTAATCCATTTTGAGTTTATTTTTGTATATGGTGTTAGAAAGTGTTCTAGTTTCATTCTTTTACAAGTGGTTGACCAGATTTCCTAGCACCACTTGTTAAAGAGATTGTCTTTAATCCACTGTATATTCTTGCCTCCTTTGTCAAAGATAAGGTGTCCATATGTGCGTGGATTTATCTCTGGGCTTTCTATTTTGTTCCATTGATCTATATTTCTGTCTTTGTGCCAGTACCATACTGTCTTGATAACTGTGGCTTTGTAGTAGAGCCTGAAGTCAGGCAGGTTGATTCCTCCAGTTCCATTTTTCTTTCTCAAGATCACTTTGGCTATTCGAGGTTTTTTGTATTTCCATACAAATTGTGAAATTATTTGTTCTAGCTCTGTGAAGAATACTGTTGGTAGCTTGATAGGGATTGCATTGAATCTATAAATTGCTTTGGGTAGTATACTCATTTTCACTATATTGATTCTTCCAATCCATGAACATGGTATATTTCTCCATCTATTAGTGTCCTCTTTGATTTCTTTCACCAGTGTTTTATAGTTTTCTATATATAGGTCTTTAGTTTCTTTAGGTAGATATATTCCTAAGTATTTTATTCTTTTCGTTGCAATGGTGAATGGAATTGTTTCCTTAATTTCTCTTTCTGTTTTCTCATTATTAGTGTATAGGAATGCAAGGGATTTCTGTGTGTTGATTTTATATCCTGCAACTTTACTATAGTCATTGATTAGTTCTAGTAATTTTCTGGTGGAGTCTTTAGGATTTTCTATGTAGAGGATCATGTCATCTGCAAATAGTGAGAGTTTTACTTCTTCTTTTCCAATTTGGATTCCTTTTATTTCTTTTTATGCTCTGATTGCTGTGGCCAAAACTTCCAAAACTATGTTGAATAGTAATGGTGAAAGTGGGCACCCTTGTCTTGTTCCTGACTTTAGAGGAAATGCTTTCAATTTTTCACCATTGAGGATAATGTTTGCTGTGGGTTTGTCATATATAGCTTTTATTATGTTGAGGTATGTTCCTTCTATTCCTGCTTTCTGGAGAGTTTTTATCATAAATGGGTGTTGAATTTTGTCAAAGGCTTTCTCTGCATCTATTGAGATAATCATTTGGTTTTTGTTTTTCAATTTGTTAATGTGGTGTATTACATTGATTGATTTGTGGATATTGAAGAATCCTTGCATCCCTGGGATAAAGCCCACTTGGTCATGGTGTATGATCTTTTTAATGTGTTGTTGGATTCTGATTGCTAGAATTTTGTTTAGGATTTTTGCATCTATATTCATCAGTGATATTGGCCTGTAGTTTTCTTTTTTTGTGGGATCTTTGTCAGGTTTTGGTATTAGGGTGATGGTGGCCTCATAGAATGAGTTTGGAAGTTTACCTTCCTCTGCAATTTTCTGGAAGAGTTTGAGCAGGATAGGTGTTAGCTCTTCTCTAAATTTTTGGTAGAATTCAGCTGTGAAGCCGCTGGACCTGGGCTTTTGTTTGCTGGAAGATTTTTTATTACAGTTTCAATTTCTGTGCTTTTGATGGGTCTGTTAAGGTTTTCTATTTCTTCCTGGTCGAGTTTTGGAAAGTTGTACTTTTCTAAGAATTTGTCCAAATCTTCCTCGTTGTCCATTTTATTGGCATATAATTGTTGATAATAGTCTCTTATGATCCTTTGTATTTCTGTGTTGTCTGTTGTGATCTCTCCATTTTCGTTTCTAATTTTATTGATTTGATTTTTCTCCCTTTGTTTCTTGATGAGTCTGGCTAATGGTTTATCAATTTTATTTATCCTTTCAAAGAACCAGCTTTTGGCTTTGTTGATTTTTGCTATGGTCTCTTTTGTTTCTTTTGCATTTATTTCTGCTCTAATTTTTAAGATTTCTTTCTTTCTACTAACCCTGGGATTCTTCATTTCTTCCTTTTCTAGTTGCTTTAGGTGTAGAGTTAGGTGATTTATTTGACTTTTTTCTTGTTTCTTGAGGTGTGCCTGTATTGCTATGAACTTTCCCCTTAGGACTGCTTTTACTGTGTCCCACAGGTTTTGGGTTGTTGTGTTTTCATTTTCATTCGTTTCTATGCAAATTTTGATTTCTTTTTTGATTTCTTCTGTGATTTGTTGGTTATTCAGCAGGGTGTTGTTCAGCCTCCATATGTTGGAATTTTTAATAGTTTTTCTCCTGTAATTGAGATCTAATCTTACTGCATTGTGGTCAGAAAAGATGCTTGGAATGATTTCTATTTTTTTGAATTTACCAAGGCTAGCTTTATGGCCCAGGATGTGATCTATCCTGGAGAAGGTTCCATGTGCGCTTGAGAAAAAGGTGAAATTCATTGTTTTGGGATGAAATGTCCTATAGATATAAATTAGGTCTAACTGGTCTATTGTATCGTTTAAAGTTTGTGTTTCCTTGTTAATTTTCTGTTTAGTTGATCTATCCATAGGTGTGAGTGGGGTATTAAAGTCTCCCACTATTATTGTGTTATTGTTAATTTCTCCTTTCATACTTGTTAGCATTTGTCTTACATACTGCGGTGCTCCCGTGTTGGGTGCATATATATTTATAATTGTTATATCTTCTTCTTGGATTGATCCTTTGATCATTATGTAGTGACCTTCTTTGTCTCTTTTCACAGCCTTTGTTTTAAAGTCTATTTTATCTGATATGAGTATTGCTACTCCTGCTTTCTTTTAGTCCCTATTTGCATGGAAAATCTTTTTCCAGCCCTTCACTTTCAGTCTGTATGTGTCCCCTGTTTTGAGGTGGGTCTCCTGTAGACAACATATGTAGGGGTCTTGTTTTTGTATCCATTCAGCCAGTCTTTGTCTTTTGGTTGGGGCATTCAACCCATTTACGTTTAAGGTAATTACTGATAAGTATGATCCCGTTGCCATTTACTTTATTGTTTGGGGTTCGAATTTATACACCATTTTTGTGTTTCCTGTCTGGAGAATATCCTTTAGTATTTGTTGGAGAGCTGGTTTGGTGGTGCAGAATTCTCTCAGCTTTTGCTTGTCTGAAAAGCTTTTGATTTCTCCTTCATACTTGAATGAAATCCTTGCTGGGTACAATAATCTGGGCTGTAGGTTATTTTCTTTCATCATTTTAAGTATGTCTTGCCATTCCCTCCTGGCTTGAAGAGTTTCTATTGAAAAATCAGCTGTTATCCTTATGGGAATTCCCTTGTGTGTTATTTGTTGTTTTTCCCTTGCTGCTTTTAATATTTGTTCTTTGTGTTTGATCTTTGTTAATTTGATTAATATGTGTCTTGGGGTGTTTCGCCTTGGGTTTATCCTGTTTGGGATTCTCTGGGTTTCTTGGACTTGGGTGATTATTTCCTCCCCCAGTTTAGGGAAGTTTTCAACTATTATCTCCTCAAGTATTTTCTCACGGTCTTTCTTTTTGTCTTCTTCTTCTGGAACCCCTATGATTCGAATGTTGTAGCGTTTAATATTGTCCTGGAGGTCTCTGAGATTGTCCTCATTTCTTTTAATTCGTTTTTCTTTTATTCTCTCTGATTTATTTATTTCTACCATTCTATCTTCTAATTCACTAATCCTATCTTCTGCCTCTGTTATTCTACTATTTGTTGCCTCTAGAGTGTTTTTAATTTCATTTATTGCATTATTCATTATATATTGACTCTTTTTTATTTCTTCTAGGTCCTTGTTAAACCTTTCTTGCATCTTCTCAATCCTTGTCTCCAGGCTATTTATCTGTGATTCCATTTTAATTTCAAGATTTTGGATCAATTTCACTATCATTATTCGGAATTCTTTATCAGGTAGATTCCCTATCTCTTCCTCTTTTGTTTGGTTTGGTGGGCATTTATCCTGTTCCTTTATCTGCTGGCTATTCCTCTGTCTCTTCATCTTGTTTAAATTGCTGAGTTTGGGGTGTCCTTTCTGTATTCTGGCAGTTTGTGGAGTTCTCTTTATTGTGGCTTTTCCTCGCTGTGTGTGGGTTTGTACAGGTGGCTTGTCAAGGTTTCCTGGTTAGGGAAGCTTGTGTCGGTGTTCTGATGGGTGGAGCTGTATTTCTTCTCTTTGTTCAGTCGCGCTGTGAGGAGGGAGGGAGGGATGCTGCAAACAAATAACACTGGCGTGCGCTCGCAGTGCCTCAGCCACACTGGGTCTGCCCGCGCTCACGGTGCGTGTAGCCTCCCTGCCCACACTGCTCGGGCTCTAGGTTGTTCCGCCGGGAACAATCCGAGGCTGGCCCTGGGTTGCATGTACCTCCCAGGTCCAAGCCGCTCAGGTTCAGGCACTTGGGTAGTCCTCAGAGGCACAGACTCAGTTGGGCCTGAGTTTTGTGCTCTTCCCAGGTCCAAGCAGCTCAAGTGATGAGGTGTTTGGCGAGCGCCAATGCTGCGACTTATCGCCTCCCCACCACTCGGTTATCTGGGTGTAAAACCGGTGCACCTTCTCAGGCAGATGTTAACCGTCCAGACCCCCAAAAAGTTTTAGTTAGCAAAGAAGCCTGCTTACAGTTTTATAGATAATGTCTCTCTGGGGCTGCGATTGCCCCCTTCCGGCTCTGGCTGCCTGTCACCGGAGGGGGAAGGTCTGCAGCCGGCTATCTCTGTTCAATTCTTTGTTCCGTGCGCGGGCCTGGCGGTCTTAGGTTAGGGCTGGCTTTTCGCGTGGTAGATATCCCACAGTCTGGTTTGCTAGCCCAAATTATTTCGCTCAGATAGTGCTCAGGGTATTCAGGCCAGATTCTTACTCTAAGCGATGCAGCCCGCGCTGCGCCTCCCTGCCCAGCCCCCGCTTGTTAATGGCGCGTGCAGGCGTCTGCACTGCTTCTCCGCTGGGGGAGTTACCGTAGGACTCGCAATCTTCGAGTTTTAATTGTTTATTTATTTTTTCTTCCTGTTATGTTGCCCTCTGTGCTTCCAAAGCTCGGCACAGATTCGGCAGTGAGAAGGTTTCCTGGTGTTTGGAAACTTCTCTCTTTTTAAGACTCCCTTCCCGGGACGGAACTCCGTCCCTCCCTCTTTTGTCTCTTTTTTTGTCTTTTATATTTTTTCCTACCTCCTTTCGAAGAGTTGGATTGCTTTTCTGGGTGCCTGATGTCCTCTGCCGGCATTCAGAAGTTGTTTTGTGGAATTTACTCGACGTTTAAATGCTCTTTTGATGAATTTGTGGGGGAGAAAGTGTTCTCCCCGTCCTACTCCTCCACCATCTTGGCTCCTCTGGTGCTCAGCTTTCTTTATGGACCAGCTCTCACATCCATATACGACTACTGGAAGAACCATAGCCTTGACTAGATGGATCTTTGTTGGCAAAGTAATGTCTCTGCTTTTGAATATGCTGTCTAGATTGGTCATAGCTTTTCTTGCAAGGAGCAATAACCTTTTAATTTCATGGCTGCAGTCACCATCTGCAGTAATTTTGGAGTCCAAGAAAAGAAAGTCTGTCACTGTTTCCATTGTTTCCCTATCTGTTTGCCATGAAGTGATAGGACCGGATATCATGATCTTTGTTTTTTGAATTCTGTGTTTTAAGCCAACTTTTTCATTCTCCTCTTTCATCAAGAGGCTGTTTAGTTCCTCTTTGTTTTGCCATAAGGGTGGTATCATCTGCATATCTCAGGTTATTGATATTTCTCCCGGCAATCTTGATTCCAGTTTGTGCTTCATCCAGTCCAACATTTCACATGATGTACCCTGCACATAAGTTAAATAAGCAAGGTGACAATATACTGCCTTGGCATACTCCTTTCCCAATTTGGAACCAGTCTGTTTTTTATGTCTGGTTCTAACTGTTGCTTCTTGACCTGCATACAGATTTCTTAGGAGGCAGGTCAGGTGGTCTGGTATTCCCATCTCTTTACGTATGTTCCACAGTTTGTTGTGATCCACACAGTCAAAGGCTTTGGCATAGTCAGTAAATCAGAAGTAGATGTTTTTCTGGAACTCTCTTGCTTTTTCAATGATCCAACAGATGTTGGCAATTTGATCTCTGGTGTTCCTTTGCATTTTCTAAATCCAGATTGAACATTGGGAAGTTCACGGTTCACGTACTGTTGAAGCCTGGCTTGGAGAATTTTGAGCACTACTTTGCTAGCATGTGAGGTGACTGAAATCTCTCTCTCTCTCTCTCTCTCTCTCTCTCTATATATATATATATATATATATATAGCTCCCCAGGTGGCTCAGCAGTGAAGAGTCCACTTGCAATGCAGGAGTTGCAAGTTCAATCCCTGGATCAAGGAGATACTCTGGAGAAGAAAAGGGCAACCCACTTCAGGATTCTTGCCTGGGAAATCCCATGGACAGAGGAGCCTGGTGGGCTACAGTCATAAAGTGACAAAAGGGTCAGACAGTAGTTACCGACTAAACAACAACAAATGTACATATGTGTTGTGTGCATGTATATTTGTATATATGAATATATATGTGTGTGCGTGTATATTTGTTTCTGCCCCTGGTAGTAATTATTTGGTCCTTGATCCTAGTTCCTGACACAGTTCCTAATATCCTTCTAATTTCTTGAATGATTGGGGTGTCTTACACAGAGATCCTAAATCCCTTGGAATTTCCTGGATGACAGAAACATCTTTTGTTCTAATCGGTGATGACTCTTGGTGGACTTCTAGATGGGGGTCTCACTAGGAAAATCAATCCATGATTAGAAATTTGGAACTTCCAGCCTCCATTTTTCAGAGAGGGGAAGAGACTGGAAAACAAAGTTGATAATTGATTTAATACAATATTTAATTTAATATAATAACTTTTAATATAAAATAGTTGTTTAAAAATCATATTTATCATTATCTGTATTAAGGCAGGATGGAAGTTGTTTGCAAGTTGTCAAGATGACAATGATAACTACAACTATTACTATCACTATTATATTTATTTATTTTTTTAATTTTATTTTATTTTTAAACTTTACATAATTGTATTAGTTTTGCCAAATATCAAAATGAATCCACCACAGGTTCAATGGGAATATGACAAACATTGTGTTAAACCCCAGGGACACAATATGAATACATGTAACATTTGTTATCCAAAAGCTCAGAGTAAAGTTGTCCATCTGTGACACTGTGACATTTACTCCTCTCATTTAACCATCACAGAATATCTTTAGGGTAGGCATTATTCCTGTATATCATTTTTCAAAAATAGGAAAACAAGGCTCAAAGACGTTATTCCACTTATCCATATTTACACAGGTAGAAGGTGTAAGATTAAAATTCTCTTCCCTAATACTGAAAAAAAAGTTTGTTTTGTCACATGTCAAGCATCATTACTAGAGATTTTCAGCAGTTGTGAAGTGTTTAATGGAACTAGAGCTTAAAGTAATATAATACAGTTGGGAAATAAAGAGAGAAATGGGCATTCCAAATAGCAGAAAAGATTCCTGTAGAAAGATGTGAAATTACGATATGGCCAGCTAGACCATCCGAGGAAGACATTAAATGTTGACAGTGCTTGTATTAAAGAGCCATATTGAACTTCTGGCTGAAGAGGCAAATAAGGAAAAAATTATAGGATGTGATATTGTGTTAAACTGAAAGACCATTAGATGTTTTGAAGCAGAAGAGGAGCATGGTCTAATTTTCATATAGGAATTTTTTTCTATTCTTCTTACTAACAGTGATAATAGAAAATTTAGTAGTTTTGTCTTTGAATCTGAAACTAAACAGAATTGTATAATCCTTTCAATTTGTTCAGTACTGTCAGCGTGAGTAAATTTCCTGGTGGAAAGATAAATGTTAATAAAATTTGACTTTATACCTTCCAGCAATACCTAGTTTGATATTTAAGAAACTTGTCATGTTCTAAAATTGAAATAGTTTTTATCAATATATGTTTGCTTTAGGCATTTCATCATTAGTTGGCATTCTTGACTTTGAACCGACATATCTTATTAGTATGACCCATGGCGCTTATTTTATGGTTACTTCTAGTGCCACTATAAATTAATAGAATACTTGTGCCTGCAGCATGGATTCTATATGCAGAAGAGCAAATGGAAGACAATGGATGGCTTCTCTAAGGATGGGGTCTTCCAACGTTTATTCTGTGTTATGTGGGATATTTATAAGCTTTAAGTGAATTTACCAAAGACTATCTCAATATTTTTAATATGTTTATATTTCTCATTTCTCAAATTGGTAATATTAAAACACATTGGTCCAGGGACACTTATTTTTCCCCCAAGAAACTTGAGTCCATCTGTCAGGAAAATTATGTTGCAATGATGATAATAACAGTACAATTTATTCAACATCTACCCTGGTACTAGCATTCTGCTAGGAAATTATGTAATTTCATTGAATGTAACCCTTAAAGTAGTTCTGTACAGTAGGCGTCTATTTCTATTTAACAGTGAGAAACTGAAGATTAAATATAGCTAAATGCACATAGTTATTGGCAGACCTGGTATTTGGAAGTTAGTAGGTATATCTCCTAAACGTATGTTGTTGTGAACATGTCATGTCATACATCAAAGAAAAGGGGGGGGCATGCTCAGTCGTTCAGTCATGTCTAACTCTGTGATGCCCCCTGGATTGTAGCCTGCCAGGCTTCTCTGTCCATGCAGTTCTCCAGACAGGAATACTGGAGTGGGTTGCCATTTCATCCTCCAAGGAATCTTCCCAACCCAGGAGTTGGACTCACATCTCCTGTGACTTCTGCACTGGCGGGTGGATTCTTTGCTACTTGTGCCACCTAGGAAAAGGAGATGGGACAAAACCTGGGTAAAGATTGACCAGTTGACAGAAGGGGTTATACCAAGGGCACACACCTGGAGAAAGGTCAGTAAGAATAGAATGTCTACCTCTGAGTGTCTGACAGAACAATAACGTCTTGCAAGGCAAGATGTCAGAATATTTATATTGGCAGGCAAAAGACCCACTTCTAAGAGGGAAAGAAAGAGAAAGACAGAGTAAGACATTTTAGGACTTGAACAGTTAAGTGAGGAAGGCTGGACCCTAGGGAGAAACTGGATTCCAGCACCAGAACTGTAGAAGTAATAGGCCTTGTGAGCACTTGTATCTGAAATCATGGTGGTACTCAGTTATGGAGGAAGAATTATAAAGAGGGTAGAGTTTTCATTTTGAATATAGGTAGAGACCTATATTCAAATCTGGATCTATCATTTACTAACTTTAGTTAACCTGTTTAACCTTAGTTGGTGAATCACAAAATGAGAATAATATCTCCTTACTACCTAACACTCCAATACTTTGGCCACCTGAGGCAAAGAGCCAACTTACTGGAAAAGACCCTGATACTGGAAAAGATTGAGGGCAGAGAAGGGAGCCACAGAGGTTCAGATGGTTGGATGGCATTACCAACTCAATGGACATGAGTTTGAGCAAACTCCAGAAGATAATGAAGGACAGGGAAGCCTGGTGTGCTTCCTTCCCTTGGGGTCACAAAGACTTAGACACCACTTAGCGACTGAACAACAACAATATCTAATACTATTAAGACTGGATATAAGTTTATAAATTCTTTGAATAAGGAACCTGGTAGTTAAAAATAAAAGGAAATCATGAAAATAACATTGTATTAAAGAAGCATTTATATGACCAAAATTGTTGCATGCAGCCTCATCTGCTAGTTAGTAACACGTTTTTCTTTGCTTTGGAACTGATCATTATTCTGTATAAAAACTAATAAAAGTGCATTTTATATCATTCAGACCATATAGAGTTGTCACCTCCTGTTTGCAGTTAATACAGCTGGCTTATTATACTTAAGGTGGGCTTTTTTATACTGTCAAGCCGCATTTCTGATCTAAGTATTTCCTAACATTTAGGATGGTGTCTTGAGATATTGGGATGGGAGGGGAAAGCTAGTGTTGATAGAGACATATCCCTATGCTGCACACTCCATTCTGTTATTATTTTTCAGTT
The DNA here is from genome assembly GCF_003369695.1 of Bos indicus x Bos taurus. Lineage (NCBI taxonomy): Eukaryota > Metazoa > Chordata > Mammalia > Artiodactyla > Bovidae > Bos > Bos indicus x Bos taurus. Next base: position 37,314,834 of record NC_040104.1, read on the forward strand.
TTTTCCCCTTAAAAATTCTATACAGTAAGATGCACATGTTTTTATTAGGTTTGGCAAATACACTCATCCACTCCGTCAATATACTGAATATCTCTGTCACCCTAAAAAGTTGTCTTATGCTGCTTTTCAAGCAGATTCCCTCAGAAATACCACTGAATTCAATTCCCTCGCCATGGAGAAGCTTTAACAGGTCTATTCTAGAATATTCTAGAACTAGCTGGAATATATGTATTATATATTTTCCCATAACATTTCTTCACTCAGCATGGTAAATTGATTTCACGCATTTTGTATTCCTTCAGCAATATGTGGGGGTTCTGATTGTTCCACATCCTTTGGTTTTACAGATGTAAACAGCTCTAAGAAGATGCTGGTGTCTTAGAATAGAATCCAACCATCCTGAATATTTGATGGGGCAGAAGTAGGAGAGCAAATGCCAAGAACTAACCAACACTTCCCTCTCATTTTTCCTAATGTTTTTATTCCAGCATACCTTTTCTAGTAACTTTATCTAATCTTTGTGAACATCAGCCTCAGATGTCTGAAATTTCTGTTGTCTAAAGACAGCAGAAGCATACCCAGAGAAAGCTGGGTTCCAACTACTCTTCTCTAGTTGATTCTTTCACTTTTTCTCAGGATGTTTGCAGGATTCCTCATCACCCTACAAACTCTTGATTTCAAACAGCTTTCTAACTTAGCAGTGTTTTCTCAAATTTACTTTTGCTTACTTATGCTGCTTTCATGTGGACATTATTTCCCTAATTTCATGTTTCCCTCTATCAATTCTCTTAAGATTGATTTTGCAAGAGGGAAGTCTGCAGCTTATATTAAATTTGATTCTTTGTAGGCACTTCAAACAAGTTGTTTGTTACATTTGCATCCTTAGTATTTTGTGTGGTGCCTGGGTCATAGAAAGGTCTCAAAAAATATTGCATTTTGAAGCCTCTAGACTTCGGGAAAGCAAGTTATCCCTTAAAGATGAGATAATTTATGACTCAATGACTTAATAAAGACTTTTTAATCTTTATTAAAGATTAAAAGTGAAGTGAAGTATATATCTAACACTTAACATAGTGGATAGTTTTATATATACATCTTTATTTTGCTTACTGCCACAGTAAGGTTCTAATTAGAGATTAGCAAAGAGAAGCAGGGGAACCAGAACCCAGATGGGTCTCCCAGTTCTGTGTCATACCTTGCTGGAGGCACTGATTTTAGCCCTCTAAATTTTGCTTATAATTTCAGGGTCATTCTGTCAAATGAGGAAATTTATTTTGTCTTGTGTTAGTTGCTCAGCCATGTCTGACTCTTTGTGATCCCCATGGACTGTAGTCCACCAGGTTCCTCTGACCATGGAATTCTCCAGGCAAGAATACTGGTGTAGGTAAACATTCCCTTCTCCAGGGGATCTTCCTGACCCAGGAATCGAACCCAGGTCTCCTTCATTGCAGGTGGATTCTTTACCATCTGATCCAATTAGTTCCCAAATACAAATATTTTGTAGACATCAGCTGACCACTCACCCTAGAAATCTAATCCATAACAAAGGTATATAATTGACTTTATTTTATATCACCTTTTAAAATGCATATGAGCAAGCAAGAATCTTAAAAACGGGCTGTCTTCACTACTCTGCCTGTTTATCATAATGACAGAATGTAAGACATTTTAAGGTGAGGAGCAAATAATGGATTGAAAACAAGTCTGCAAGCCATAACTTTTGATAGAATAAATTAAGGAGACCTATCTGCCAAGCTATGAAACCAAATTGAGGGGTGGTATCCCTGAAACAAAAAAATCACAACTCTTGGAAACCAGTAAAACTGGTATGGTTGTATATCTGTCACATAAAAATCAAGAAACTGCTTATAATGTCTTCAAAAGGCCAACTTTATGGAAATTATGGTTGAAGTTATTTAAAATAAACACTGTTAAGAAAAGTAATACATTTCCCTGAGTTCACCTTCACCAAATAACATGAATGGAGTTCTTCCTATCTAACCTAAAACTCTGTTAGATTCTACCCAAACTGCTTTAATATCTTGGATATTTTGAATAGAAATTAAAGAGGCATAATTTCTTTTGTGCTGAGAATGAGTGTAAAAACGGCTATCTCTGTGTTTGAGGGGTAGGGTATTTGGGAAGATGGAAGGGAAAAGACATGCCTCTCTGGACTAAGATGTCAGGTTGACCTCTTGTGTTTGGAGGACTGAGGTAGTTTGAATAAGATCAAATGTAGAGATTTTTATTTCACACATTTAGGTATACTTTATAGAAAATACAAAGCACATATCTTAAGTGTTAATTTCCATGAGCTTTGACAGCCAGTCACAGAAGACATCGACAATTTACTTCACTACTGGAGTCAGTCCATCCTTTCAGTCCATCCTCACCCACAGGCAGACTTGTTCTAATTTATGTCAAACAGGTTAGTTTTGTCAACCATAAGTTTCATGAAAATAGAACCACACAGACTTCTGCTTCTGATTAAGAAGTACTAACTAAGAATAGGTCTATCCTTCCATTTGAAAGAAGTAAAAAAGTAGGAAAATATGTGAAAAAAATTATTATTATTATTATTTTTTACTTTACAATATTGTATTGGTTTTGCCATACATCAACATGAATCCACCGCAGGTATACACGTGTTCCCCATCCTGAACCCCCCTCCCACCTGCCTCCCTGTACCATCCCTCTGGGTCATCCCAGTGCACCAGCCCCAAGCATCCTGTATCCTGCATTGAACCTGGACTGGCGATTCATTTCTTATATGATATTATACATGTTTCAGTGCCATTCTCCCAAATCATCCCACCCTCTCCCTCTCCCACAGAGTCCAAAAGACTGTTCTATACATCTGTGTCTCTTTTGCTGTCTTGCATACAGGGTTATCATTACCATCTTTCTAAACTCCATATATATGCGTTAGTATACTATATTGGTGTTTTTCTTTCTGGCTTACTTCACTCTGTATAATAGGCTCCAGTTTCATCCACCTCATTAGAACTGATTCAAATGTATTCTTTTTAATGGCTGAGAAATACTCCATTGTGTATATGTACCACAGCTTTCTTATCCATTCGTCTGCTGATGGGCATCTAGGTTGCTTCCATGTCCTGGCTATTATAAACAGTGCTGCAAAGAACATTGGGGTACACGTGTCTCTTATATTGGACATCAGGTAATGATCTCTGAGACATAAGAAACCAATGAAGTGAGGCTTAAACCTGTCCCAGCTTATGGTCATAAGTGAAATTCAATGTAGCTGTATAGAGCTAGTGAACCCAGGCAGAGCTGGAAACACTGCTGAATAAAGGACATAGTACTGAATCCAAGGAGATGAAATCAGCTGGAGTGTTCTAGAAAAGAAAGAGCTGCTCAGACGCAGGATGTGGGAGATCTACACGGGATCCCCCTCATGTACTTACAGAGTACTAATCAGAGCATATGTTTGAGTGGAAAATGACTAAGAGACAGTAAATAACCAGTATAGATAATTATAAGAAAGAATGTTTTGCACTCACACAGGACCATGAAGAGTGCCAGGCATTAGCCAGACTGGAGAACTTCGTGTTTAAAGAGCACTGGGTGGAGTATTCTAAAAGATCTTGCCTCGGTAGGAAGAGATAATCATGCCTAACCTAATGAGTAACCTTTGCCCATGTGTTAAGTCACTTTGGACTTGTCTGACTCTTTGTGATCCCATGGACTGTAGCCCACCAGGCTCTCCGGGATTCTCCAGGCAAGAATACTGGAGTGGGTTGCTGAGCCTTCTGCCAGGGGATTTTCCCGACCCAGGGATCCAACCATGTCTCCTGCATTGCAGGTGGATTCTTTACCACTGAGCCACTTGGGAAGTCTCCCATTTCCCCATATAACATATCTTAAGTGCAAGACCAGAAAGACTCAAAATGTCTCTGAGTATCATAACTGTTTCCCAGGAAAAAAAAAAAAAAACACAAAACATCAGGCAGTGAATAATCTAAAATCCAGAATGTGTGTGTATGTGTGTGTGTGTGTGTGTGTGTTTGCACGCGCGCGCGCGCACACACGCTCAGTTTCTCAGTCGTGTCTTACTCTTTTTGACCCCATGGACTGTAGCCCGCCAGACTCCTCTGTCCATGGAATTTTCCAGGCAAGAATCCTGGAGTGGGTTGCTGTTTCCTACTCCAGGGGATCTTCCTGACCCAGGGATTGAACACAATCCTCCTGCATCTCCTGCATTGGCAGGCAGATTCTTTACCATTGTGCCACCTGGGCAGGCCTGAATGTCTAGCATCCAATAAAAATGTTATTAGGCATGCAAAGAAGCAGATGTATATGATGCAAAATCAAGAGAAAATTAATCAATCAAAATCGTCAAATAACTAGCACAGATGTTGGAAGTTTAGATCAGGACATTAAAACAGTAATTTATAACTGTATCAAATATGCTTTAAAAAGTGGAAGAAAAAGTTTAACATGTAGAGATATGAAATATGCAAAACTAGAGACAAAAACTACAGTGCCTGAGGAGAAGATAGCCATGTCTTTGGGGAAATTCTTCTGTATCTTTATACATATTACTTACTTTATTTTCCACTAGATTCCTTAGAGCTTTTGTTGTTGCTGTTGTTTATTTGTTTGCTTAGTTGGCTTTATCCGCCAATCACTGCCACATCTGGCTCATCTCTGACCACTTCCGGTGATTCTTTAATGAATGTGGATCACATTTTATTTTTCATGTATTATGATTCTGAATTGAGTATTGAATATTTTTTTGACAACTCAGTAGAGGCTGAAATAAATTATATCCATCTTCAGAAAGTGATATTTCTATTCTTCTGTCAGTTTGCTGGAGTAGGAGCTGGGTTGATATGAAGCAAGATTGAACTGTTTGAGGTCTATTGCAGGCTTAGTTTGATTTAGTTTCAAAAGAGGGATAAAAAATTATTTTCCAGCAGAGACTAGGATCTTAGCAGTGGCAAGGTTTTTGAAATCTTCTCTTGCACATCCCAATGCCTAGTCCCTAACCTCTGGGCACTCTCTACTGCTGTGTCACTAGCATGTCATTTTTGTAGAGTCCTTTCTCTCTCTCTGGCTTCCCTGGTGGCTCAGCAGTAAAGAATCTGCCTGCCAGGATACTTGCAGGAGATACAGGTTTGATGCCTGGGTTGGGAAGATCCCCTGGAGAAGGAAATGGCAACCCACTCCAGTATTCTTGCCAGGGAAATCCCATGGACAGGGGAGACCAGCAGGCTATGTTTCATGGGGTTGTAAAAGAGATGGACATGACTGAGCTACTAAACATTAACTCTCTCTTTCTAGTCCTACCTGCAGTTTTCGGTCTTGTTCTTTTTGCTGATACTTCCCTGCTTTCTATGATGACTGGATTTACTTTGTAGGAACTTCTCTCAGCTCTTTTTCCCTGCCCTGTCCTGAGTCATATACTTAAAGTGTATGATAGGGATTTTATACGTATACACAGACAATTTAATGCTTACATACATAGTGTCTTTCCTGAAGTAGATTCAAATTAGTTATAATGTTTTCTTTTTAATTACACTATGGAAATATTTCTGTGGCTGTACAAGATATTCTAAATATCTGGATGCATTGATTTGAAGTGACTTATTTTTTTGGACATTTAAATCACAAAGTTGTTTTTTTTTAATTACTGAAATGTTGTAATAAACAAAATTACATTTTTTGTTTCATTTTCAAATCATGGGGATTTTGTTTTCTTAACTTCTCTCTAGAACTATATGAGTTATAAATAAAATTTAAGATTACAGCCTTCCTTACAGAAAGCATGTTATAATTATTTGCTTCTATATGTTTCATTAGCCCATAAGCTCATCAAGAAAAGAGGTTGTGAAATTCAACATTCACGTGTGCCCTATGCCCTAGTAACATACACACATACACACACACACAGAAATATATATATATATATATATACACACATACATATATATATGTATGTATATAAAACTATTACTCTGTTCTTGTTTAGAATCAGTACATTGTGATTTACTGTTTTATTCGATCTTACTGAGATTTTACTCATTAACCTAAAATGCTTTGGGAGTATAAAGCCAAACTCTATTACAAGTCATAATTATTCAAATATATCATGCCATGTTTCACTTTAAGTCCCTGTCCCAAAGGAAGTTCTTTTCTTAAAATATTTTTATTCTTTCCTTATAATGAAAATTGTATTTGCTTTTGACTTATAACTTTTAATACTTCTTTTTTTTCAGATATCTTTGCTTAACTTTCTAAGAATCAGATTAATGCAATTTCTTTCATTACAACTACAAAGTCCAAGTAACCTAGTCCAGCCAGAATTACATGGCTAATGATCAATATCTAAGCAAAAACAACCATTCATCCTCAAAAGTCTGAAATTACATATTCCTGGGACTAAATGGGAATTTGTTTTAACCTCAGACCAAATTATTGTTTGTCAGGAGAAATTTATTGCATTTTAAAGTACCAGAAGATAAACATATTTCAATATAGACTGCCATTTCTTTTTTGCAAGCCAGTATTTATTTAAGACTATTTTTTCCTCTATGCATATTTCTGGCTTTTCCCTCCCAAGCCATTTGCTGTTTTATAGCAAATGAAAATATGTTTGCGGAAATTGCATATAAAACTGTTTATTGAGACTTAAATCTTCTGTGGCAGTTTTTGTTTTTTCACCAAACCTCACAGTTGCAGTTCCTCTCCCTCCCTCTCTCTCTCTCCCTCTCCCTCTGACCCTGTCTCTCTGCTTCTCCCCATGCCCTTTCTCAACCTCAACCTTTCACTCTCTCTCTCCAAGAGACTTTGTATAATTAAAATCCTGTATCTTTTATACCCTCTGTCTGTCCTTCAATCCAGTAGTTCGGCTAGGACACTGTAAGGTAAAGTTCAACTATTTAATGCCACGGAGCAGATGAGTACAGAATGGATAGTCACATGCCTAGGATCCCAAATGTTTATATTTTGCATTAAAATGTACGAAGGTAATTTTTGCATATCATATTGGTTAGAATTTTGGTTTGGCTCCATAAAGAGACTCCATAGTGGCTTAACAAAAGCAGAAGTATTATTATTTTTTAAAGATTAAATCCAAGTATAAAGAGGTTAGTACTCATCTAATACTGCAGGGCCATAGTGGTCTATAAGCAGGCTGCTTCCAATTTTGCTGCTGTGCTCCCCTTGGGATGCAGTCCAAGGAGCTGAACAGAGAAAAAGAAATTTGACCCCACCATTTACACATTAGCTCCAAAAGATGCACGTATCTCTTTTCCTTCTTATATTTATTTGACTGGAACTAATTAAAGGAGCTTACCTGGCTGCTAGGGAGGCATAAAAAGATGACATCTATATTTGATGGTCACAAGCCCACCTAAATGTAAAGATTCCATTGCTGAAGAGTAGAAATTAGCAGTCTCTGGGGATTCATCAGATTATGTTTAAAAGGGAATAGAAAGACAGGTTCTACAAAGGGCAGAGAAACAGTGTAATAACAAAATAAGATGTGGAGTGGAAAAATGTTCTCTATGTGAGGCTAATATTCACTATTTTTATGCTGAAGGGGCTGAATTATTAAAAAGGGGAAATCTGTTGATTTAAGACAGAGAACAATTACAGGAGTAGAGCTCTTGAATGCTTGATATGAAATGGAATAAAAGAATCAAAGTAATCAGAAAAGAGCAAATCTCTATGACTTCATCTATATATAAGTTCAGTTTAGTTGCTCAATCATGTCTGACTCTTTTCAACCCCATGAACTGCGGCACACCAGCTTTCCTGTCCATCACCAACTCCCAGAGCTTACTCAAACTCATGTCCATCATGTCAATAATGCCATCCAACCATTTCATCCTCTATCATCCCCTTCTCCTCTCACCTTCAATCTTTCCCAGCATCAGGATCTTTTCCAATAAGTCAGTTCTTTGTATCAGGTGATCAAAGTATTGGAGTTTCAGCTTCAACATGAGTCCTTCGCATGATTATTCAGGACTGATTTCCTTTAGAATGGACTGGTTGGATCTCCTTGCAGCCCAAGGGACTCTCAACAGTCTTCTCCAATGCCACAATTCAAAAGCATCAGTTCTTCAGTGCTCAGGTGTCTATAGTCCAACTCTCACATCCATACATGACTACTGGAAAAAACATACCTTTGACTAGATGGACCTTTGTTGGAAAAGTAATGTCTCTGCTTTTTAATACGCTGTCTAGGTTGGTCATAGGTTTTCTTCCAAGGAGCAAGCTTCTTTTAATTTCATGGCTGCAATCACCATCTGCAGTGATTTTGGAGCCCCCCAAAATAAAATCTCTCACTGTTGCCATTGTTTCCCCATCTGTTTGCCATGAGGTGATGGGATCAGATATCATGATCTTCGTTTTCTGAAAGTTGAGTTTAAAGCTAACTTTTTCACACTCCTCTTTCGCTTTCATCAAGAGGCTCTTTAGTTCTTCCTTGCTTTCTGCCATAAGGGTGGTTTCATGCGTATCTGATGTTATTGATATTTCTCCCAGCAATCTTGATTCCAGCTTGTGCTTCATCCAGCCTAGCATTTCGTATGATATACTCTGCATATAAGTTAAATAAGCAAGGTAACAATATACAGCCTTGACATACTCCTTTCCCAATTTGGCACCAGTCTGTTGTTCTATGTCCAGTTCTAACTGTTGCTTCCTGACCTGCATACAGATTTCTCAGGAGGCATCTATATATGGAATCATAAAAAAAAAAAAAAAAAAAACCTATAGAAATAGAGAGCAGATTAGTGGTACCAAGGGATGGGGGTGGGAAGGGTGGGAGAAAAGAATGAAGGTGGTCAAAGGGTACAAACTTCTGCTATTAAAATCAGTAAGTTCCAGAGCTGTAATTGTACAGCATGGTGACTATAGTTAACAACACTATTGTATACTTGAAAGTTACTAAAAGAGTGGATCTTAAAAGCTCACATCATGTGCAAAAATATGTGAGATGATGCATACGTTAACTGGCCTTATTGTGGCAATTGTTTCGCAGTATATACATATATCGTCATTATTGTGTACATATTGAATGTATGCAATGTTAACAATCATTTATATTTCAATAAAAATGGAAAAAATAAACAGTGCAAATGTTAAGCAAGAACTGAGGCAATTCAGTAGTTACAATAGGAGGGAAGAAACCAAAAAATTTTAATCCACTTCTTGGGTGGCAAACATGGCAATTCTTTTCATGTTGCCTCTATTTACCCAGTCAAATAAGAAGCTAAAACATTACGTAAGTTGGAAAGATGGCAAGAATGTTGGATGCTGGAAGTTTAAAGAGGGAGAAGATATTTCTATAGTTTTTCAGAGAATCAGATGGTGAACCAAGTGACTGAGGAGCTATAGACAACTGTTTTTAAAAGTCCTAGCAATATAAAGTCATAAATTTAACACAACGTGTCAGTGGTAGCATATTTCCTGGAAATATATTCAACCGTTCAGCGGTAGATATAGGATAGTCACAGAGCTGAGAATTATGATCGTTTGAATTTTACCAGACAAGTTTTCAAAGGGAAGAAATACACAATGAGAGGACAGTGCTGTTTAGAATCAAAAGCATATGATGCTTGCTTGGTATGAAAGAAGTCAAGATGGGCGGGGAGTAATAGAAAAATGATGCAGTCAAAAATGAAGACTATGACAGAGTTGGAGGATCACTGGAGTGTGTGGCAAAAACCACTACAATATTGTAATTAGCCTCCAATTAAAATAATTAATTAATTAAAAAGAAAAGAATCACTGGAGTGAGGGTACTGGTGTGAGATGAAAAGTTAGGAGGTTGTGGTCAAAATCATTTGTGGACCTTGAGTGTGGCAGTGAAAATGCTTGGCTGAAGTGGTTAATATCAGTGAAAGAAGGGGGTCAAAAGAATGTTGCTGATGACAGTCCATGTGTTTCAGAGAGCTGAGTGGAAGGAGCTGTGCCTAGGATGTCTAAATCATAGTAAGGAATATATAAAGCATTGTAGGGATCAGAGATGACCTGAAAGGCTGAGGTTCTTGTGGTAACAGAATCAAAAGGATTGGTAGGGCATTATGAAATCAGTCTTAATGGTCCCTCATGATAAGATGGTAACAAGTTCTAATTATAATCATTAGGATTTAGGAGGTTGAACTCCTAAGCAGTTTGCTGTGATACAACAAGGATTATGTATATAGGATGTGTGAGAAGCAAACACAATTCTTCAGACACCTGTTCAAATACCTTAGTGCAAACATCAGGTCAGGAGTGGTCATAATCAGGAGAACGTAGAGGAGCTGACACTTTTAAGCCGTGAAAATATCTACTACTATGTTATGTAAGGCCTTGGCTAGGTGGTTCAAATTTTGAAGAATTAGTAAAAATTATTCAGATGAGAAGAAGAAGGAGATCTTATCCCAAGCAGGAATATGAACAAAGGGAAATTTCAAAGGTGCAAATGAACACAGAAAACTTTTGGAACAATGATCAGAGTTTGGCATCTGACTAAAATTTAGGCTACGAGTGTGCATGTGTGTCTAACTTTTGGGAGTTTAAAAGGGCTGAATATATATAAAAGTGAGTCAAATTTAATTCTAAGAAATTTGAACTTTATCCTGAAGGCATTAAGAAAGTATTAAGCACTTTTTTTTTTTTTTTAAGTAAGGGACACTTAAATTTGTGTTTTAGAATTATCCCTTTGGAAAGAGCATGGATGATTGATTAAAAACGGTTAATGGTGAAGGGAGGAGATGGCTGCAGTATGTTAAACAGCTTGCATTGTATGTTATTGTTCAGTAAACATTAAGTCTGAAAAGCCAAGTGTTAGTTGCTCAGTCACGTCTGACTCTGTGCAACCCTGTGGAGTGTAGCTTGCCAGATTCCTCTGTCCATGGGATTTCCCAGGCAAGAATACTGGAGTGGGTTGCCATTTCCTTCTCTAGGGGATCTTCCCGATGCAGGGATCAAACCCAGGTCTCCTGCATTGCAGGCAGATCCTTTACCTTCTGAACTACCAAGACCCTTTGAAAAGCCATTAACAGCTATTGTTTGCATTTCCCAGATATGTGATTTGATAAACAGTTCTCTCTCAACCTACAAGTTAAATTGACTAGCTATAGGATATCATAGTAACATGATTGTATATAGATAAAGATAATCCCTAAATAAGACTCAACATGAACAAATGGCACATAACAAGAGTTTAGGAATGCTGTATAATGCAACTGGCATCCCGTGTGTGGGAACAAGAGAGACGTGTGAAGGGGCTCAGCAGAGTGAGCGAGGGGCAGATGCCAGTCTGAGAAATGAAGGTTTATGCCACACTACAGCTCCACAACTAATCTGCAAGGCTGCTGAGAAACCAGCCTGTGATTCTCCTGTCACTTCATTAGGAGACATATGCCATATATCATCAAATATTACACCCCAAATGGCAAGACGCTATGAGACAATAGCTCTCGTTTGTTTTTTTTCCTAAACTCACATACCAGTCCATGTGAAAGATCCTTAGTGACTGGAAATGAAAAAGAATTCAATGAAGAGGGATACAAAATCTAGGGAAACAAGAAAGCATCTTTTGCTCCTTTGAGATGACTGTGTAACATTGGTGGCACTAGTGGTAAAGAACTCACCTGGCAATACCTGAGATGCAAGAGATGCTAGTTTGATCCCTGGATGGGGAAGACCCCCTGGAGGAGGAAATGGCAATCCACTCCACTGTTCTTGCCTGGAGAATCCCATGGACAGGGGAGCCTTGCAGGCTAGTCCATGGGGTCAGAGTTGGATATGACTGAAGGAACTTAGCACATAAAACACGGGATACCAGAAGTGATACCTTAATTGCATTATTTTTAAAAGAAATATTAAAATCATGCTTCCTGCCAAACCTTGTAGATGAAAGGATAAATAATGTAGAGCCTTGAACTCACAATTCTCTAGTAAAGGGTACAGTATAAAGATCCATATAAAGAAAATTCAGTTCAGTTCAGTTCAGTCGCTCAGTCATGTCTGACTCTTGTCCATCACCAACTCCCGGAGTTCACTCAGACTCACGTCCATCGAGTCAGTGATGCCATCCTGCCATCTCATACTCTGTCGTCCCCTTCTCCTCCTGCCCCCAATCCCTCCCAGCATCAGAGTCTTTTCCTATGAGTCAACTCTTCGTATGAGGTGGCCAAAGTACTGGAGTTTCAGCTTTAGCATCATTCCTTCCAAAGAACACCCAGGACTGATCTCCTCCAGAATGGACTGGTTGGATCTCCTTGCAGTCCAAGGGACTCTCAAGAGTCTTCTCCAACACCACAGTTCAAAAGCATCAATTCTTCGGTGCTCAGCCTTCTTCACAGTCCAACTCTCACATCCATACATGACCACAGGGAAAACCATAGCCTTGACTAGACGAACCTTTGTTGGCAAAGTAATGTCTCTGCTTTTGAATATGCTATCTAGGTTGGTCATAACTTTCCTTCCAAGGAGTAAGCAACTTTTAATTTCATGGCTGCAGTCACCATCTGCAGTGATTTTGGAGCCCAGAAAAATAAAGTCTGGCACTTGTTTCCACTGTTTCCCCATCTATTTCCCATGAAGTGATGGGATAATTACAATATAGTATGTAGTGTCTCTAACAAAGATGTGAACAAAGAACCATGAGAACTTGGTAAAGGAAGTGACTAGCTGTGCTTTAGGGCAAAAAGAAACATTATGACAACCATGTTCCAGACACTAAAGAAGGCAATTTGCATATGCTAAGTATCAACTCCACGTGAAACAGCTGTTACTTAGATCTGGATTTCAAATACAGCCTCCAGCCCTGTGTACTTCATTATATCACACTGCTTCTATTAACTATGGTATATTGAGTTATAGGATTTTATATGAGAAGAGATTAACCTTGAATAAGAGAAACCCCAGAAGCACAGGTGTTCCAATTTCTAATTTACAAAGAAACTTCATGTACATAGAATAGGTGTAGAACCAGTGGTTGGAATTATACTTGGCAGTGACAGATTTTCTCTTCTTGGGCTCCAGAATAACTGTGGATGATTGCAGCCATGAAATAAGACAATTGCTTCTTGGAAGGAAAGCTATGACAAACCTAGATAGCATATTAAAAAACAAAGACATCACTTTGCTAACAAATGTCCATCTAGTAAAAGCTGTGGTCTTTCCGGTAGCCATGTATAGATGTGAGAGTTGGACCATAAAGAAGGCTGAGCACCAAAGAACTGATGCTTTCAAGTTGTGATGCTGGAGAAGACTCTTGAAAGTCCCTTGGACAGCAAGGAGATCAAACCAGTCAATCCTAAAGGAAATCAACCCTGAATACTCACTGGAAGGACTGATGCTGAAGCTGAAGGTCCAATCCTTTAGCCACCTGTTGTGAATAGTCAACTCACTGGAAAAGACCCTGATGCTGGTAAAGATTGAAGCAAAAGCAGAAAAGGACAGCAGAGGATAAGATGGTTGGATGGTATCACCGATTCAATGGACATGAACTTGGGCAAACTCAGAGATAGTGAGGGACAGAGAGGCCTGGCCTGCTGTAGTCCATGGGGTTACTAAGTGTCAGACATGACTTAGTGACTGAACAACCACCACAGCCCTATGAGAAAAAGTTTCAAAGAGCTAAATTTAGAACAGGCAGAGGAACCAGAGATCAAATTGCCAACATTCACTGGATCATCAAAAAAGCAAGAGAGTTCCATAAAAGCATATACTTTTGCTTTATTGATTAGGCCAAAGCCTTTGACTGTGTGGACCACAAAAAACTCTGGAAAATTCTTAAAGAGGTGGGAATACCAAACCACCTGACCTGCCACTTGAGAAATCTGTATGCAGTTCAGAAAGCAACAGTTAGAACTGAACATGAAACAACAGACTAGTTCCAAAGAGGGAAAGGAGTACATCAAGGCTGTATATTATCACCCTGCTTATTTAATACTTATATGCAGTATACATCATGAGAAATGCTGGGCTGGGTGAAGCACAAGTTGGAATCAAGATTGCCGGGAGAAATATCAATAACCTCAGATATGCAGATAACACCACCCTTATGGCAGAAAGTGAAGAAGAACTAAAGAATCTTTTGATGAAAGTGAAACAGGAGAGTGAAAAAGTTGGCTTGAGGCTCAACATTCAGAAAACGAAGATCATGGCATCTGGTCCCATCACTTCATGGCAAATAGACTGGGAAACAGTGAGAGACTTTATTTTTGGGGTTCCAAAATCACTGCTGATGGTAACTGCAGCCATGAAATTAAAAGATACTTGCTCTTTGGAAGAAAACCTATGACTGACCTAGACAGCATATTAAAAAGCAGAGGCATTACTTGGCCAACAAATATGCATCTAGTCAAAGCTATGGTTTTTCCAGTAGTCATGTATGGATGTGAGAGTTGGACAATAAAGGAAGCTGAACACTGAAGAATTGATGCTTTTGAACTGTGATGTTGGAGAAGACTCTTTAGGGTCCCTTGGACTGCAAGGAGATCCAACCAGTCCATTCTGGAGGAGATCAGTCCTGGGTGTTCTTTGGAAGGAATGATGCTAAAGCTGAAACTCCAGTACTTTGGCCACCTCATACGAAGAGTTGACTCATTGGAAAAGACTCTGATGCTGGGAGGGATTGGGGGCAGGAGGAAAAGGGGATGACAGAGGATGAGATGGCTGGATGGCATCACCGACTCAATGGACATGAGTTTGGGTAAACTCCAGGAATTGGCGATGGACAGGGAGGCCTGGCGTGCCGCAGTCCATGGGGTTGCAAAAAGTCGGACACGACTGAGTGACTGAACTGAACTGAACAGTCACAAGCATCAGCTAATTAACACATCTTTCTAGTGTCAAAATAAGTTTTCAGAGATGGGATGACTGGTAAGTCAAAGATGTAAATAGCTTCTAAACACCCTTCAAATTCTGTTATAACTGTTTGTCCATGAAACATGCAAAGGTATTGGGTTGGCCAAAAAGTAGGTTCAGGATTTTCTGCAACATCTTATGGAAAAATCCAAATGGACTTTTTGGCCAATCCAATATATTTGAGAAACGTTAAGGCAAGCTCCAAAACAGTGTATAGAAAGAAGCATCAGATCAGATCAGTCGCTCAGTCGTGTCCGACTCTTTGCGACCCCATGAATCGCAGCACGCCAGGCCTCCCTGTCCATCACCAACTCCCGGAGTTCACTCAGACTCATGTCCATTGAGTCAGTGATGCCATCCAGCCATCTCATTCTCTGTCATCCCCTTCTCCTCTTGCCCCCAATCCCTCCCAGCATCAGAGTCTTTGCCAATGAGTCAATTCTTCACATGAGGTGGCCAAATTACTGGAGTTTCAGCTTTAGCATCATTCCTTCCAAAGAAATCCCAGGGCTGATCTCCTTCAGAATGGACTGGTTGGATCTCCTTGCAGTCCAAGAGACTCTCAAGAGTCTTCTCCAACACCACAGTTCAAAAGCATCAATTCTTCAGAGCTCAGCCTTCTTCACACTCCAACTCTCACATCCATACATGACCACAGGAAAAACCATAGCCTTGACTAGACGGACCTTTGTTGGCAAAGTAATGTCTCTGCTTTTGAGTATGCTATCTAGGTTGGTCATAACTTTCCTTCCAAGGAGTAAGTGTCTTTTAATTTCATGGCTGCAGTCACCATCTGCAGTGATTTTGTAGCCCAAAAAAATGAAGTCTGACACTGTTCCCACTGTTTCCCCATCTATTTCCCATGAAGTGATGGGACCGGATGCCATGATCTTCGTTTTCTGAATGTTGAGCTTTAAGCCAACGTTTTCACTCTCCTCTTTCACTTTCATCAAGAGGCTTTTTAGTTCCTCTTCACTTTCTGCCATAAGGGTGGTCTCATCTGCATATCTGAGGTTATTAATATTTCTCCCGGCAATCTTCATTCCAGCTTGTGCTTCTTCCAGTCCAGCGTTTCTCATGATGTACTCTGCATATAAGTTAAATAAACAGGGTGACAATATACAGCCTTGACGAACTCCTTTTCCTATTTGAAACCAGTCTGTTGTTCCATGTCCAGTTCTAACTGTTGTTTCCTGACCTGCATACAAATTTCTCAAGAGGCAGATCAGGTGGTCTGGTATTCCCATCTCTTTCAGAATTTTCCACAGTTTCTTGTGATCCACACAGTCAAGCATGGCAATATCCAAATGAAGAAAGTCTTAGAAATCATTAAGTTCAACTCTATCTTTCATTGTACAGATAAAAGAGCAAGATGTAAATATGCTGAAAGATGTGCCAGTGGACAAGTCTTATCAGCACTGTCACAGGCAAAGTCTGGACATATGAGACAGAAAGCTTTCAAAAATTCAATTGAAAAATAAAATCCAGAGCTAAAGGTATCTTTTGTAAGAAGGCTGGATGTGGGTAAGAGTTGGATGGGGGTATCAATACAGTGAGGATTCTGGACAGACCAGGTTTAATATGAAGGCACTTGGTACCTGGGTATTAATTAAAGAAAAGAAGGGAAAGACAAATAAAGGAATATAGTACTCATAAATTAACATCTTTAAAAATTAGCTAATCCTTACCAAGCCTTTTGACCAAGTAGTCCTTGTATTTAGAACTCAGTATACCAGTGTGAAGGCAGACAAAAGTGATGCTTTAATTTACATGCCATGAACAGCTCTCTATTAAAGTGGATATAGGGTATCCATATATTAAACAAATGTATGAACAATCCTGCCAAAAACTAGTGAATTTCATAGATTTTCTTTAATGTTAAAATGTCTCTGGTTCAAAGCCAGGGATTTCTGTAGATATAATAGATAATGTGCAGCAACTCATGATATGTATTTGGATACAAAGCTAAGGACTATAGTATTTTCATATGTTTTATTTCATTTACTGTTTGGGTTATGCATTTATTAGGAGAATCCTATTCCAAGTACAATTATATACCAAATCCAAACAACTGGAACAGTATATTAGCAAATAATTTATTAGGTTGATTTAACATAATACTACTTTGTCATTGACTGCTATTTTTTTTAACTTTGAGCACATTTTTTAACCTTTGAATTTTTTTTCAGTAACATATATTTTACTTGCCTAGTATTGTTGCTGAAATCAATCAATAAGACACATTTTTACTATTCTTTGATATATTTGTTTACTCGTTATTGAGCCATTGAATTTACCACATTTTGGAATAGACATTTGGGACATAAAAATGAATAATACACATGTTACCTGAATAAATGACCCCAACACAGTGTAAAGGAGCTATTGAGTCCTCACAAGATTTTAGCTGTGATTCATATAACAGATTTTGGGTAAATATTTGCTATTTGGATTTTGAATTTACAATGGCAATCATCTTATTATAAGAATATTATAAAATTTAAAGATAAACAGAGAAAGAGGTCAATAATTGATGATTAAATTGTATATACTGGTTTACCATTCATTGATTACTATCTCTTACATTATTACATTTGCTACTCACAGCCATCTTGTGGGATTAATGTGATTGGGTATTATTATAATTCCTATTGCTTAGACAAAGAAACTGAAGTTCAGAGAAACAGTGTTTTCACTAAGTGGGTCAACAAAACTTAGCTAGTAAGATGCAGACATTGTGTTATCTAAATTCAAAAGCCAATTCCTTTTTTGCTAATTCAAATTGTCTCCATGTAAGCAGTGCTATACTCAAATAAAGCTTGGTGCAGAAGATGGGACTTAAATGTTTCTGATTTGACACAAGATGGGAGAGAGTTAAAAGGGATTATTCCAGTTTATATAATAATTAGAAATATTAACTAAATAGTAACTATTTCTGATCTGCAGTTATTTGTTGTGAGTTTTCAACTTGCCTTGAGAACTAAGTAAAATTTTGCCATTAGTGTCTTCTACCCATTTGTCTTAATTATACTCAAGGGAGTAACTGTGTAATGGGAGATGATAAAATGTTTACTTTAATTTTACTGATTTGGGGTAATCAAATCTGGCACCAAATGCATTTGTAGGTCTGTCTTTAATCACTCCCACCACAGAAGATCTCCATTTCGCTTCATCTCTTTTTTGTTAAGACCATTAAGGTGTTAAGTGCAAAGTTACCTCTTGATGGAACAAGGCTCCAGACAGTCTGAGTTGAGAAAAACCAGCACTGTGACTTAGCTGCCACAAGATACTGTTGATCAAACATTATGTAACTGGGATGGTATTAGATTAAAGAGAAAAAGTCAATGAAGGAAGAACAGTTAATACTTTAAAAATGATATTCCAACACAAAATTTCAACAAAGTTATTGATATTTTATTCAAGGTTTTAGAATATCATAATTTTGAGAAAGGTCATAATTAATAGGATAAAGAAAAAAGAAGAAATATTTTAGGTCATATGAATGAAACAGTTTATTTGTATACCCTTTTAGAAAGGAGACATCTCACTTAAAATTACACATCTAAGAGTTTATACATTTTAACATACTGACTTGATATTAAAATTCTAATCCATCACTAAAAACTTACAAAATGTTGATGGAAAGTATCTTGTTAGATATACTATTAAATATAAATTTATAGTAATTTTTTAAAGTTCGTATTTCAAAAATGTTGTTTTCTGTATTCCTAAATTGGAATTCAGAGGTCGGCATATTTTCAGTAGAAAATCTCTTTTGTAATTCTTTTAGAAAGTCAATTGAGTTTATCTGTTTCCTTGTTATTTGAAATTCAGAGGAAACACTTCCATGTTACCTGGAAAGTTGCTGAGGACTCTATTTGAGGGGTTTTTTGGGGCAGATATAAAGCTTCAGGTTTTCCATACCCATACCCTTTCCACCCAAGAGAAGAGCCGTCCTAGACAAGAGCTCTGAAGAGAATTTTGAGATGAGCTGGACAGAGCAACTTTTAAATTCCTCCCAAAGGATTTGGTTTCATTAAAAAAAAAAAAAAATCCTCTAATTTGAAAAGATAAGCCTTTTACTCTTAGATGGCTCCTGTGGCTGGGAATAATATTGGTACCAAGAGCTTACTACAAAAAGGTTACATCATTTGGGGATAAATCAACTGTTGAGGTGAAGTTCAGCCTTTTCCTGTGGGCTCAGTTCTAAAAGCTGAGTTTTCAAACAAAAAAATGAAGAGAAGTACCACCTAGATCTGGTTTGACTGAAATTGAATTTCTGTATCCACAATCTCTAGAACTCCAAACCTCTATCATTTCTTAACAGTTCTCATATTAACTTTCCTATGGCTCTTCTGAGCTCCATATTTTGTATTAATCATGTTCTTCCACAACAAACCTGGCACAGAATTAAGTTTGTTACCCAATTTATACCACAAATTCTTTCAGACCTTGCACATCATGATAATTATACTTTATAGATGTTTGAAAGGATCATGGAGAAGAACCAAATCAGTATCATATAGCCTTTGCAGTCTTTGCTGGATTCCCTTCTCATTACAGTTTCTTTCTTTCTTTGGTCACCTGATAAACCTAATTTGAATGACTTGGAGCCTCCAACCACCAGAACACTGAAAGAACCAGCATTCCATAGCCCCATAATCCTTCTGAGCTTTAGCAATGGGTACAGATATGTGCTTATTCAGATTTGGGCTAGAGTCTCTGCAGGAGACTGGTGTGGTTATGGAAGAAGGAGGAGAAAGAGAAAAACAATGGCTTCATCTGCATGAAGGAAGAAAATATTAGAGCATATCTCTAGATATCACTTCTCCAAAACACTTAATGATCACAGAATTTTGGAGTGACAATTGGACATATTACATTTACATCTTCAGTTGAGCCCTCTCTTCTGAACCCCAGCTTCCTACTAAACGTCTCCACTTGCTTGCAGTTTTCAAACTCAGTCTATACTACACTGATGGGCTTCCTAGGTGATGCTAGTAGTAAAGAACCTGCTTGTCAATGCAAGAGACAGAAGAGACGTGGGTTTGATCCCTGGGTCAGGAAGATCCCCTGGAGGAGGGCATGGCAACCTACTCCAGTATTCTTGCCTGGAGAATCCAATGAACAGAGGAGCCTGGTGGGCTACTGTCACGAAGAGTTGGACTCGTCTGAAGCAACTTAGCACATAAGCACACATACTACACTGATATGACTTTCCTAAAAATACTTTATCTGCAGTGTTTCCTGACCTCACAGAATGGTGACAGCAATGATCCAGCTGCACAGACCAGAACTCAGAACTGGTTTCTCCCTCCTCACTCTTAAACTTCAGTAAGTTACTAAGTTCGTTCTATTCTATGATTTTCTTTAATACCTCTACATGTATCCATCCCTTTTCCAAAAATAAGCAAAAGCTCTAATTGGCCATTAGCTCAACTGCTAATACAGCTCTTCTTTGCTCTCTCTCCATTTATGCATCTTATACCATTTGCCACAATACAGCCATAGAAAGAAAGAAAGTGAAGTCACTCAATCATGTCCGACTCTTTGCCACCCCATGGACTGTAGCCTACCAGGTTCCTCCATCCATGGAATTTTCTAGACAAGAGAACTGGAGTGGGGGAGTGGGTTGCCATTTCCTCCTCCAGGGGATCTACCCAACCCAGGGATCAAACCCAGGTCCCCCGCATTGCAGGCAGATGCTTTACCATCTGAGCCACCAGTTATCAATATCAATATATATAAAAAAAGATGTATGACCATGCCATCCATGGATTGAACATCTTCTTTGACGTTCCATTGCTCTAAGATGAAGTCCAAGATCACGTGGATGGCTTACAAAGCCCTTCTCAGCCTTGTTGTTGACTAAACCCTCATCTGATTTCCCTATGTTTGTTACCATCTAGCTCTGCTGGACTTTTATCCCCTTCATCAAATATGCCAACTCTTTCACTTATGATAAAGAATGATAGACCATTATTCACCATCTGGAGGGAATAAAAAAGAAAAGAACTAGACGTGTTGCTTTCTCTAGCAAGGGAGACTTATGTAGCTTAGACATAATTTCTCTGAGCTGAACAGATTATTGATGTTATATAGAATTTTAGGAATGTGTAGATTTCAAGGATTGGTGGATTTTCAGGCACCTGTATTAGACCAAATTGGTCGGTTGGATTTTCAGTGGATCATATTATGAATATTTAAATACTTTAACGGAGAAATTTTTGATTGGTTGGCACATAAAAGACTTTTTTTACTGGACTGTTTTCATTCCTGACTGGCTGACTTACATGTGAGGAACTGTCAGTGATTCATCAAGTGTAAGAATACATTCATTAAGGTGAGTTGTCTTTGTTGATTAAATGAAAGAGTTTAAAACATATTTCAGGGGCTACTTGTTACCAGGGCTATAGGAAAAATGAGTCCTTTCTAGGAGTATGAAGATGGGACTTATTCTCATCTGCCCACTACTTTTCCTTACTTGCTTAGCATCAACTTATCTTTAGCATTCAGCTTTTTGTTACTTCCTCAGGGATAGTTTTTGTGACATATTGATCACTAAACATCACCATTTAATCCTACACTTCCTGTTCCTGACACACATCAAAGTGTTAACTACTACTTCTCTTCCTATCTTGCTTGCTAGACTATATCTCCATAATGAGAGGAGCTATATTTTTCTTGCTTACCAATATATATTTCCTTCTTTGTTGTTCAGTTGCTAAGTTGTGTCTGACTCTTTGTGATCCCATGGACTGCAGCTCACCAGGCTCCTTTGTCCTCTACTATCTCCCAGACTTTGCTTAAATTCATATCTGTTGAGTCAGTGATGCCATCCAACCATCTCATTCTCCATCACCCCTTCTCCTGCCCTTAATCTTCCCCAGCATCAGGGTCTTTTTCAATAAGTTAGCTCTTTGCATCAGATGGTCAAAGTATTGGAGCTTTAGCTTCAGCATCAGTCCTTCCAGTGAATATTCAGGACTGATTTACTTTAGGAATGACTGGTTTGAGCTCCTTGCAGTCCAAGGGACTCTCAGAGTCTTCTCCAGCACCACAGTTCTAAAGCATCAATTCTAAGGCACTCAACCTTCTTTACAGTCCAACTCTCACATCCATACATGACTACTGGAGAAACCATAGTTTTAACTATATGAACCTTTGTCAAAGTGACATTTCTGCTTTTTAATATGAGGTCTAAGTTTGTCATAGCTTTCCTTCCAAGAAGTAAATGTCTTTTAATTTCACAGCTGTGTCACTGTCCACAGTGATTCTGGATCACAAGAAAAGAAAATCTGTCACTGCTTCCAACTTTTCCCCTTCTATTTGCCATGAAGAGATGGGACTGGATGTCATGATCTTAGTTTTTTGAATGATGAATTTTAAGCCAGTTTTTTCACTCTTTTCTCTCCCCCTCTTCTTTCACTTTCATCAACAGGCTCTTTAGTTCCTCTCCACTTTCTGCCATTAGGGTTGTGTGTTTGTGTGTGTGTGTGGGTGTGGGTGTGTTAGTCTCTCAGTCATGTCTGCCTCTTCACAACCACATAGATGCTACCCATACAGGCTCGTCTGTCCATGGAATTCTCTAGGCAAGAAGACTGGAGTCAATTGCCATTCCCTTCTCCAGATGAGCTTCCCAACCCAAGGATTGAATCCTGGTCTTGAGCACTGCTGGCAGATTCTTTACCATCTGAGCCACCAATGAAGCCTCAGTAGGGTGGTGTCATCTGCATATCTGAGGTTATTGATATTTCTCCCAGCAACCTTAATCCCAGCTTACAATTCATCTAGCCAGGTGTTTTGCATGATGTACTCTGTATACAAGTTAAATAAGCAGGGTGACAATATACAGCCTTATCAGACTCCTTTCCCAATTTGGAACTGGTCAGTTGTTCCATGTTGAGTTCTAACTGTTGCTTCCTGACCGATATACAGGTTTCTTAGGAGACAGGTAAGGTGGTCTGGTATTCTCATCTCTTCAAGAATGTTCCACAGTTTGTTGTGATTCACACAGTCACAGGCTTTAGAGTAGTCAATGAAGCAGAAGTAGATGTTTTTCTGGAATTCTCTTGCTTTCTCTATGATCCAACGAATGCTGGTCATCTCTGTTTCCTCTACCTTTACTAAAACCAGCTTTTATGACAGGAACTTCTTGGTTCACATACTTAAGGCTAGCCTGAAGGAAACTGACCGTAACCTTACTAGCATAAAAAATGAGTGCGACTGTATGGTAGCTTGAATGTTCTTTGGCATTGCTTTTCTTTGGGATTGAAATGAAAACTGACCTTTTCCAGTCCCATGGCCACTGCTGAGTTTTCCAAATTTGTTGACATATTGAGTGTAGCACTTTAACAACATCATCTTTTAGTATTTTAAATATTTCAGCTGGAATTCCATTACCTCGACTAACTTTGTAGTAATGCTTCTGAAGGCCATTGACTTCACATTCAATGATATCTGGCTCTAGGTGAGTGACCACATCATTGTAGTTATATAGGTGTTTAAGAACCATTTTTGTATAGTTTTCCTCTGTATTCTTGCCACCTCTTCTTAATTTCTTCCTACCCATAGGAAATTAAGGTTGGAAAAATTCTATAGTTAGCCTACAATTATGCTCCAGGTCACATAGACTGTAAAAGACAGAACACTCTTTCAATCTAGCATTTTGTGGCACTAAAACCAATGCTTCTTCCACCATCCTCCAGATACCTCCCACAGACAAAAATAAGAAAATGACAGGAGTCCCCAAAACCTTGTTTAAAAAGTCACCCTCATTTTTCTGCTGAGATTTGGGTAATTTTTCTTCATTCTATAACAAAGCTTCTTTAGAGCAGAAGAAAAGCACCCCTTATAAAGCTTTCAGCAGGGAGTTGCCACTATGTCTCTCCAATACACTAAATTATGATCACATTATAGCAACAATGAGAATGCCAGGGAGTGATGGAATATGAACGAGCTTCTACAAACAAGAAGTATATACTCATATTCTGTGAAAGAAGTCAGTCAAGCAGAGACTTTTCAATAACTGGCAGTGTACCAACCCTCAGTGAAAGCTGACTGATAGACTTGTGATATAATTTAGAGGGTAGTGTGAATATATTTTCAACTTTATTATTTTCATTTGTGGTAAGGGAATTTAGACCTGAAAGATGTAATGGAATTGTGTGTTATTTGAACAGCTAATAAGCATCTCTATCTACTATGGGTAATGTTGATAATGAACTCAAGGCTCTGTGCAGGGTGGGTTTATTTTTATCAAGTACAACTTTGTTATCCTTTGTTTAAAGGCAGGGCTCCAATTTATTTTATTTTAAGATAGCTAAATACTTCATTCAGGACTGCTCAAAACTGCCTTATCTGAATATTTCTAGTCTTAGGGTGCAAGCTTCAATTTCTACACAGTACAGGTTTTGATATGCTAAAGCTCAAGTTGAAGTACATAGACATAAAATTGCAAAACAGCCCAAGAAACTTCATCAAAATAATAATAATAATAATAATCCTTGCAGATTACAGAACCAAGAATGTAAGTTGTGAATAAAAGCAAGTTTTGCTGTGAAGAGAGAAAGAGATCTTATTTAATATTTTTTTTAATGGAGCTTTTGGAGGGTGACTATGTAAAAACTGCAGAATTATATGATAATATCTATTGTCATGTCTATTACATTTCAGTTTCCAGGGCCCCAATTTCATCCAATGGTAGGTAACTTTATGGAAATAACCTTTGTGTTAAAACAACATAAACATATTGAAGAGCATGAGATACGCTATAAATGTTTGGGTAAAATGTACTTTCACAGTCCTCTGCTGTTTTACCTGAGTGGAGCACAGTGAAAAATACAGGTTGGTGTTTTCTCTTCTTCTTTTCCTGTTCTTCTTTGTTTTTCCTTCCATCTTACCTGTGATCTTGAATTTTGTGTGAAAAGATCTATATTTCTAAAGTCTCAAAGAGGTCAGGGACCCAAGAAAACATTTCATTAGACTGGAAATAAGTAGAATTTTTTACATTAAAGACTGTTAGAATCTATTGGAACTCATTTTGAAAATATTTGGTGCTAAACAATTAAATGATACTCTCACAGACACTGAAAATGAAAAGAAACAGTTTACCAATGGTTGTTAAAATGACAGGTATCAATAAAAGCCAGAAATGTTATGAGCAACAGTGTAAGAAAAACTCCATAAGGATTTTCTGAGCTGACAATGGAGAGCTTTGAGTTTCTCTAAATCTGTAGTTGAGAATGAAGTAAGACCAAAAGTTCTTTTTTCCTCAGCTTTATTGAGGTATAATTGATATTTAAAATTGTAAGATATTTAACGTATACATTGCAGTGATTTGATATATGTTTACATTGTGAAGGCATTTTCCCCATCTGCTTAATTTTCAAATCCTGTTACCTCACATATTTACTTATTTATTTTTTGGTGAGAACATTTAACTTCTATTCTCTTAGCAAATTTCTATTATGCCATACAGTCACCATATTTTGCATTCGATTCTATGACCTGTCAGGATCTTTATTATGCTCCACCCCTTACCCCTGGCAACCACTCTGTTTCTGAGTTAGCTTGTTTTTATCCATTTTTCGAGAGCAAAGCATCTTTGTTAAAGTGTTTTCTTAAGACAGTATTTCTGGAGGGGTGAAGCTTGAAGTGTTACATGTACAGACTGAAGAATATGAAATATCTCTTTTGTAGACTACTGGTGCTAACATTGTGAGTAGTGCTAAGGTAGATATAGACTCCTGGATCTGTGCAAGCATGAATGATTATGGGTATTTCATTCAGATTTGTGGGAACATGGAATTATTAAAAAAAGAACAAGTTCAAATAAAGTATTAAGATATTTTAAAGATGGATGATTTATGCCAAAAGAATAATATTCAAGAAATTATGGTTACCTACAAGAATAGGATATATTTGGGTGATTACAGATAGTTTAGTATGATGATTAACATTTTTGAAAGATTAGTAAAGAATGAGAAGAGTTGAGAAGGTGTAATAGCTATTTATTACTGCATAAGAAATTACCCTAAACTTAGTAGTTTAAAACAACAGATCTTTATTATTTTGTATCAATAGTTTCTGAGGATCAGAAATTTGGGAGCAGCTTAGCTGGTGATTCTGGCTCAAGGTCTCTCATAAGACTGCAATGAACCTGCATCATTTAAACTTGGACTGTGGTTGGAGGATTCCCTTCCAAGGAGGTTCACACACACGGCTATTATCTGGAGGTCACTTCCTTACTACTTGTAGGCTGTATACCTAAGGTTTTTTGTTTGTTTGTTTTTTACCATGTGATCATTTTCAAAGAAGTAAGAATGAAAGAGAGAAAACCCAAGGTGGAAGCTCAGAAATCTCAAGCTTTTATACCCTAATCTCTGAAGTGACTTTCCATTACTTCTGCCATATTCACACAAACCAAACCTGCTACTCTTGTGGAAGGAGAGGAAAGGAGGGTGTGAATTGAAGGAATTGGATATCATTGGAAGTCATTTTAGAGGTTGCTATCACAGAAAGTAACAAGCGATAAAGAGAAAGCTATAAAAGATAATTATAGAGTCAGGTACACATAAAATATAGTTTGAAAATAAACAGCTTTCACCAAATATACACATTTGCCTTTCCTTTCTCAACCTACCCAAGATATGCATGCTAGACTTTCATATCTCAAAGTCACACTTAGAGCAATTTTATAAGAATAGAGCAATTTCATAATAATTTCAATAGCAATTTCATAATAAAATTAGTGAAAGAATTTTTCTTGAATTCTGTCTTATTTAGTTGAATTGTGACAAATTGCTTTTATTTCTATAGAAACACAGTGCTTAAATGGATAATAATTTCCTAGTACATGTGAAGATACTGAAGTCTACGTGTGAACTGGTTTCCCCAAGGCGTCACAGCTTATTAACAAGCTGTATTGAGAATAAATTTCATCCTTAGTCTCCCCTCTCTCCTTCCTCTGCCTCCTCTTGCTGTCTCCTCTGTGGCTAGATATTATAGTACAGTTCAACCAAACCTGTACATTTCTCACGGTCTTTAGCTGTGTTTTCCAATATGGTAGCCACTAGCTTCAAGTGATTATTTAAATTTGTAATTAAATTGTTAGTCACTCAGTCATGTCTGACTCTTTGCAACTCCATGAACTGTAGCCTGCCTCTCTCTGGAAGCAGCTTCCCTGGTGGCTCAGACAACAAAAAAATTTGCCTATAATTCGAGACCAGGATTTGATCCCTGGGTCTGGAAGATCCCCTGGAGAAGAGAGTGGCAACCCACTCCAGTATTCTTGCCTGAAGAATTACATGGACAGAGGAGTCTGGCAGGCTATACAGCCCATGGGGTCACGAAGAGTTGGACACGACTGAGCGATGAACAACACTTTCACTTTCAAATTAAAACATATAATATTAAAAACTCAATCTCTTAGTTGTACCAGGTCCATTTCAAATGCTCATTAGCTATGCACAACTAAAAGTAAGTATATTATCAGCCAGATAGAACATTTTCATCACCATCAAAAGTTTTATTGAAAAACACTGATCTGTGGTATATCTCTGATTGCCTTTTGTTCCCCCTGTGAGGTGTGAATATAGGCTAGATACTGTGATTCATCCAAATCCAAACATTATTTTTCCCTAATATCTAAATATCTGTGTTATAGGTTGGTCTGTGGCTTTTAACAGGTAATTAATTTTGAAAGGCCACAATGAAAATTTTAATTGGTTGTTCCACATCCTTTACAACGATCCCTACAATATTTAATTAAATATCTATCAGAGAACAATTAATTAATTAGGCCACAGATGTAGGGAAACACCTCGTCAGTCACAGAACTCTGTTTTTTTTTTCCATATTCGCTTTTTTTTTAGGTTAAAAAACCTAATCACTAAAAGAAATCATATAGAACATTTTCTTCAGGCTAGACTCTTAAATCTGTTAACTAAGGTTTTATAAAAGCCACTTATTTGGTTTCCCTGCTTCATACCATCTCACTACCAATCACCCATACCATCATCAGAGTCTTCTTGCTAAATGTTGGCTTAATTCAGTTCTTCCCTTCTTAAAGATGTTTTTAATCCTTGACAAACCCCAACTCCTTAATGTGTTTCATTAAGGCCTGTATAATCTGTGATCAACCCACCTCCCTGTATTTGTCTCCTAACATATCTTCAGACTCATCCTTAGTTTTTCTCCATTTTCTAAACTCATAAAGCCCTTTATTTCTTTTAAGGTTTTGCAAATTTTATTTTTACTTCCTTTCTCCTCTTGAAATGCCTATTTATTCTTTAAGGCTCAGCTATAAATATCACCCCTTACAGGTTTTATTGGTCAAAGTTAATAAGCTGTCCTTTGTACTCTGACAGCTCCAAGGGATATACTACGAAATCATTATAGTACTTTCTAACTTGTACCAAAATGTCTATATCCTCTGCCAGTCTTTATGCCTTTAAATGACCACGGTTGTGTCTCAATGATTTTAGATAGCATTCATGACAGTTCTAGCCATCAAACATAGTTTGAGAGTGAATAAATGGATGAATAGATGATTTAATGTTTTGAGTGAATGAAGGAATGAATGAATGGATACATGAATGTTGACAAAAAAGCAATCCAAAAGAAATTATCTAGGGTTTTTCATAGCTCTTTCTGGGTCCAGCAGTGAACATCAATTGAATTTTTCTGCCCACATTTTTCTGTGAATAGCATCTACTTCAAGCTTCATGGTGACAGCCATGAACTCTTGAAAGCAATGTTCTAAAAACATGACTGAACCTCACTGGTCCAGCCAAATAAATGTAAGTGGACATCTGGTTTATGTTAGCTAAATTAGCTCTTCCAAATAAACTTGGATCTGAAATTCAGAGATCTCATCCTCAGTTGTTTAAAAATAATAACAAAGAAAGAAGATAGATACATTATCAAATGAAGCTAGAATTGGTTTTATTACAATCAAAACAAGCCCAAATAATATGGCATCCATTAAAGAGATGAAGCACTAACATACAAATTTCTTCTGATACTTTAATTAAATGATCCTCAGGAGCAGTCTATAAGACATCTCTCCTCTATTGTTTTACATCAATATTCTCAAATTCAATCTCCTAACTTGCATTTTCTTCTTTTAAAGCGACATTATTTCTTTCTAATTATTTCCCTATATTATCTCTGTCCAATCTTCCATCTCTTGATACCTTTCTTATGCCCAGTTTTATCTGTAAGTGGTCTGTAACTCTAGTCAAGAAACGTACTGCTCAATCTTGTATTAATGCAACAATCTGTGTTCTTTATTTATATCCTTGCAGGTATCTGGCAAACTACTTATCACCCAAAAGTGCTGAATTATTATAGTTACAAGTATTTAGCAGAAATCGTATACTGTCTGATTGAACATGGTTTTCAAATAGTTTCTTTCAACCCTGCTAATATATTGGTTACTATTTAGTTTTTAACATATATTTCTGTATTTTAGTTTCTTTCAACCCTGCTAATATATTGGTTACTATTTAGTTTTTAACATATATTTCTGTATTTTCTCTGCCTGTGTGCGAGCTCATCTTGGCCTGTCAGCTCTCCTAAAATATCAGTATAGTTCACTTGATTTAATGGGCATTTATTGAGGGATTATTATTTATCAGTCCTTATATTAGTTGTCTTTTTTCAACTGGTCAAAACTTAGAAAGAGAGCTGTATATAAAAGTAGGCAATCGTAGTAAAGTCTACTACTGAGGTGTGCATTATAGGCAGATCAATCAGCATGAACAGAAACATCAATCTGGTGAAATGAGTAATGGAAACTACAATTATTTTCTGTAACTTGTGCACTTGTGGCAATATGGATAAGGGTAGAAGACACTGGATAGGTAGGCGAGTGTACAGGTTATGAAGGCCTTGGTCTTTACCCTGTAAGTACTGGGTGTTCCTTTAAAGGTTGTCACTAGTACCACTGAAGCAACTTAGCAGCAGCAGCAGTACTATTAGCTACATGTTTCGTCCCCCTTCACCCCTGCCAAAATTCCTATGTTTAATCCTAACATTCAACATGTGGTTATTTGGGTGGATAGTCTTTTGGAGGTGATTAATTCACGAAGGTGGAGATCTCATGAAAAGGATTAGTGCCCTTATAAAAGAGACCCCAGAGAGATTCCTCTTCTCTTCCACCACGTGAGAACATAACACAAAGACATTCATCTGTGAACCAGGAAGGACACTGAATCCAGCAGGCCTTGATCTTGGACTTCCCAGCCTCTAGACTATGAAAAATAAATTTATGTTGTTTATAAACCACCAACCTATGTAATTTTTTAGGAGCTTGTATAGACTAAGACAAACAGAAATAATATATATTATCAGATATGTATTTATTGACATTTTTGCTTATTTTTGTGAAAAAAATTGCAGTAATCTGATACTTATAAAGACAAATGTTCTGCAATCCCACTCTTTATTATAAAACAGTCTTATGGACTCTATGGGAGAGGGAGGCGGGGGAAGATTTGGGAGAATGGCATTGAAACATGTAAAATATCATGTATGAAACGAGATGCCAGTCCAGGTTCAATGCACAATACTGGATGCTTGGGGCTAGTGCACTGGGACGACCCAGAGGGATGGTATGGGGAGGGAGGAGGGAGGAGGGTTCAGGATGGGGAACACATGTATACCTGTGGCAGATTCATTTTGATATTTGGCAAAACTAATACAATTATGTAAAGTTTAAAAATAAAATAAAATTAAAAAAAATAATCACTGGTTAATAGTTTAATATCAGTATTCAACATTTCCCTATATACTTAATATATAATAAACATATTAAATCTTGATGCACATACATTTCTGCAATTTCCTTCTGTCATTTAACATATTATAGAGTATTAAGAATGTCAGTACAGTACAATACAATATTGAGAATACTTCCTGACTTCTTTTGTAATAGCTACAGAGTATATATTTTATTTTTTGTATGCTACATACTTTATTTAACTGTGTCTCTTTTAGTAAATATTTAAATTATTTCTATTAATGTATTCAAATTTTATTTACACATACAACTCCCTTTACATATCTGGTCTGTTTGCACTTTTCTCCTCTGGGATAAGGTCTGGAAATTCAGGGCAAAGTCAGGGCTAGCACATTGAATGATTTCAGAAGAAACATTCTCATGATTTGTGGGAAGGATGACCCTGAAATTAGGTACAGCATAGTTTCCAACTTCCCAATCCACACTTTGAATGCTATTTTTACAATGCCCTTTGCTATGCACCAGATGTTCTAAGTACTTCACATGTAAAAACTCATTTATTTCTAACAACAGCCCCATGTAGTAAGTATTTTACATATGAGAAAATGGAGGCTTACAGAGGTGCAGTGATGTATCCATGGTCTTATAAACCTTCGGTGAATGACAAGTGAACTTGTATAGATAAATACAGTGGATTGTCAGTTTTGGATAATCAGGGATTACAAAATGGCCTTCAAAATCCAGGGTTAGAGCACTTTTCTAAAGGCAAAGGAATCAACACTGAGTCCACAAAAATTAGTGTTAAGAAAGACAAAAAGGCTGATGAAATTCCCTTCTGCAACTCCCCTGAATTCACCATATCAGAGAAGTGGAGCGGAATTCTCTGGCCAACACTGGAAGCTGTAAATCTAGGGCTTGTGTCGTGGCATTAAATTATAGTGTCAGAAATAAGAATCTAAAGCCCGTCGGTGGTATAAATAACTGAAAAGAGATTACAGTCTAAAACGGGCTGCATACATATTTAAAAAGTGCTGTGTATACCCCTTGGGAAAATATATGATGCTAAATCTAATAGCCCCATCTTGCTTCCCAGCTCTTGAGCAGTAATTTAAAACCTCAGCGTTTTGAAGGAGGAAGAAAAGGACTGACTATCATGAACACATGTAAGTTAAAATGCACTAATGATGGCCACGGTGTAAATGAAGGACTGGATCTGAGATCCAGGTTACTCTTTACTATGTAATAAATGTTAAGTTAAATAAATTTGTTAAGTTAAATAAATATGACGATCCTGCAGTGGTCAGATTTAAAACATAATCTTTTGTATTGCATGTGTTTCTACCCTCATTTTACCTTTTCTGGAAGGTGTAAGAGGGGAATGGATGAGACACTTAAAATGTGTTTCAGGCTCAAAAGGACAATATAAAAGCATATCCACATAAACTTTTAAAAACATTTTACAATATACTATAGCAGGTTAATTTATTGGTGAAATATTTGCCCCTAATATCATCATATTTTATTATGGAGAAAAAGATACAGATTTTAATTAGTTGCTTTTGGCATAAAAATGATAAAGATGTACTTTTGTATTAAAAGAAGGCAGAATCATGAAGTATTAATTTCATCTTGCTTATTGGTGCTCATTAAAGTTTCCTGAAAGCATATTTTTAAGAGAAATTGAGAGAAACCTGACCAGTAAAGAGGATTCATTTTAAAGGTTCTGTATTTCTCATGTGATCTGTGCCATTTTTATGAGCAGTGAATTGTAGATACTCTTAGTTGATAAGTTACAAACTTCTAAATATCACCTTTAAACATCCAAAAATTATTTAGTAATTTTTATCATGAATAGTTTTGTTGCTGACTCTGGGGAAAATTATGTTAGATGGGAGAGCTCTGAATCTTCCTAAAACATCACTCCTCTTGTATTTTCCCCTTGTTAAGAATTGACAATAGTTTTCCTTGTGGTCATCAAACTATGTTCAGGATGCTCATTGCATCATTGGAGACTCTCAGACATAAGCCCCGTCAAGAGGCTAGAAGAGGGACTTCCCTGGTGGTTCAGTGGTTATGACTCTGCACTTCCAATGCAGGGGATGCAGTTCTATCCCTGGTTGGGGAACTAAGATTTCACATGTGGCACAGCCAAAAGATTAAAAAAAAAATAGGCTAGAAGGAACTGAATGTGGGCAAATACTGGATTTCAGCAAGGAAAGGGAAGTGGATACTTTATGTCAGTCCTGCCAGAGGATAGGTACATGTGTAGAACTCTATTCACTTGACGTGTAGTCTAAATGGTTAAGAAGGACTAAGTATCATGAACTACAATCTTAGTATTGGTCTTTCCCCCACTACATCATGTTTGCCTTCTCTGCTGCCAGTTCTGATTATATTATCTGTTGTCAGTTCTTCTTTAAAAATTGATCCCTGTTGAATCAGAATTCTGAAAAAAAAATATATGTCCCACTCAACAAATTAATTGCAATTGTTTAAAGATGGAGGCTTCCCAGGTGGCTCAGTGGTAAAGAATCTGCATGCCAGTGCAGGAGATGCAAGAGACCTGGGTTCAATCCCTGAGTGGGGAAGATCCCCAGAGAAGGATATGGTAACCCACTCCAGTATTCTTGCCTGGAGAGTCCCATGGACAGAGGAGCCTGGTGGGCTACATTCCCTGAGGTCACAAAGAGTCAGACATGACTGAGCATGCACACACACACACACACACACACACACAAAGATGGAATTGTTTATAAAGACACAGAGAGAGATAAGAAGATCCACAAGGGCTGGTTAGGCATTCAAGAACTAGCTACGTTAAGGTGCACAGTCACCCAAGTGGATGACCGAAAAGACAGAAAAAGGGAACAGAGTTTCTCCAGTATGATGGCAGCTGTGGCCACTGGAGTGTAAGCATTTGCTAGGAACTGTGGTATATTGTCACCCTGCTTATTTAACTTCTATGCAGAGTACATCATGAGAAACGCTGGACTGGAAGAAGCACAAGCTGGAATCAAGATTGCCGGGAGAAATATTAATAACCTCAGATATGCAGATGACACCACCCTTATGGCAGAAAGTGAAGAGGAACTAAAAAGCCTCTTGATGAAAGTGAAAGTGGAGAGTGAAAAAGTTGGCTTAAAACTCAACATTCAGAAAACGAAGATCATGGCATCCGGTCCCATCACTTCATGGGAAATAGTTGGGGAAACAGTGGGAACAGTGTCAGACCTTATTTTTGGGGGCTCCAAAATCACTGCAGATGGTGACTGCAGCCATGAAATTAAAAGTTGCTTACTCCTTGGAAGGAAAGTTATGACCAACCTAGATAGCATATTCAAAAGCAGAGACATTACTTTGCCAACAAAGGTCCGTCTAGTCAAGGCCATGGTTTTTCCTGTGGTCACGTATGGATGTGAGAGTTGGACTGTAAAGAAGGCTGAGTGCCGAAGAATTGATGCTTTTGAACTGTGGTGTTGGAGAAGACTCTTGAGAGTCCCTTGGACTGCAAGGAGATCCAACCAGTCCATTCTGAAGGAGATCAGCCCTGGGATTTCTTTGGAAGGAATTATGCTAAAGCTGAAACTCCAGTACTTTGGCCACCTCATGAGAAGAGTTGACTCATTGGAAAAGACTCTGATTCTGGGAGAGATTGGGGGCAGGAGGAGAAGGGGCCAACAGAGGATGGGATGGCTGGATGGCATCACTGACTCGATGGACTTGAGTCTGGGTGAACTCCGGGAGTTGGTGATGGACAGGGAGGCCTGGTGTGCTGCGATTCATGGGGTCGCAAAGAGTCGGACACGACTGAGCAACTGAACTGAACTGTGATCACCGAAAGGAACACAACCACTGTCTGTGTGAAGTCACTTCTCTCACATGGTTAAGCAAGGTAGCTGCACCCCTATGCTCATTGCAGCTTCGTTTATTAATACAATAGCCAAGACTTGGAATAAACTTACATGGTCATTGATAGATGACAGATAAAAGAATATGAAAGGAAATGTTTTATATCTAGCATATGTATAATTAGGCCTTAAGAAATAAAATTGTGTCATTTATAAAAATGTACATGGACTTTGAGGACATTTTTCTAAGTGAAATAACTCAGAAAGAGAAAGATACATACTGCATGATCTCACTTACATGTGGAGTCTAAAAAAAAACATTCATGGAAAGAGAGATGAGATCGGTTTTTGTCAGAGATGGGGAGGGAGGTGGAATAATCAGGTAAAACCCACTCCAGTGTTCTTGCCTGGAGAATCCCAGGGACAGCAGAGCCTGGTGGGCTGCTGTCTATGGGGTCGCACAGAGTCGGACACGACTGAAGCGACTTAGCAGCAGCAGCAGCAGCAGCAGTCATAAAAAACACAAACCTGTAGTTAGATGCCCATCAGCAGATGAATGGATAAGAAAGCCATGGTACATATACACAATGGAGTGTTACTCAGCCATTAAAAAGAATACATTTGAATCAGTTCTAATGAGATGGATGAAACTGGAACCTATTATACAGAGTGAAGTAAGCCAGAAAGAAAAACACCAATACAGTATACTAACGCATATATATATGGAATTTAGAAAGATGGTAACAATAACCCTGTGTACGAGACAGCAAAAGAGACACTGATGTATAGATCAGTCTTATGGACTCTGTGGGAAAGGGAGAGGGTGGGGAGATTTGGGAGAATAGCATTGAAACATGTATAATATCATGTATGAAACGAGTCGCCAGTCCAGGTTCGATGCACGGTACTGGATGCTTGGGGCTGGTGCACTGGGACGACCCAGAGGGAGGGTAGGGGAGGGAGGAGGGTTCAGGATGGGGAACGCGGGTATACCTGTGGCAGATTCATTTCGATATTTGGCAAAACTAATACAATATTGTAAAGTTTAAAAATAAAATAAAATTAAAAAAAAAAAAAGGTAAGTAACTTCTAGGGATGTAATGAACATGATAACTAAAGTTGACAATGACTGTAATGTGTATTTGAAAGCTGCTAAGAGAGTGCATGGGCTTCCCAGGTGGTACTAGTGGTAAAAAACTTGGCTGCAAATGCAGGAGATGCAGTTTCGATCCCTGGGTCAGGAAGATCCCTTGGAGGAGGGCAGGAAACCCAATCCAGTATTCTTGCCTAGAGAATCCCATGGACAGAGGAGCTTGGTGGGCTACAGTCTATAGACTTGCAAAGAGTTGGACACAACTGAAGGGACTTATTAGCACACATGCATGCAAGAGAGTACATCTTAAACTTTCTCATCACAGGAAAAATAGTTTATAACTATATGAGCTGATGGACGTTAACCAAACTTATTTTGGTAATCATTTTGCAATGTATACACATATCAATATCAAATCATTAGATTGTACACCTTAAACTTACACACTGTTATATATCAATTACATCTCAATAAAACTGAGGGAAAATGAATCATGAAAAATGCCATCTGGACCAACAAATCCATTTTCCCACTCATTATCCATTCTTGTCATTCTTTTAGATTAAAAAACAAAAAACAAAAAAAAAAAAAACAAGCAAAAAGCCCTGTGTTACCACCAAGGGAATCAGAGTCCTGTCGGCTACTCTATCACTGTAGGGTGATCAGTTAGTCCTACTATTACTGGAATGTCCATTGTAAAACTAGAAATAGTCTGTGCTCTACATGTAGGGAAGAAGAAGAGACTGTATGGGAATGGAGCGGGCTTGGGGACAATTAACCAGGTGTGGTCTCTGCTTTTTAAACTGGCTACAGGAGTTAGACTGATAATCATAGAACCTTACTCTAACTTATTTTTCTCTGTTCCTCTTATATTTTGCTAGATCATAGCCTATAGAGGTTTTTTAACCTAATGGGATAACCTTCACTGCTTGTAGCTCAAAGTCCTCAGTGATGTTTTCTTTATTAGATTGCAGTTATTGGTGTACCATTATTTTTGGTTAAGAAGTAGTGATGTGTACCAATGAGCCTATGAATTCCAGGTAAAAATTTCATTTCTCCATTGAAGAACAATCAACTTTCCCTTGGACAATAGGATTCATTCTCCCTTAGGCACTAAGACCTTAAAGTCACCAAGTCCAAGATTTTAAGAAATGGAAGCAAAACATCCTTAAGTAGAAAATACTGTTAAATGCATTGTTGAAAGGCCTCTCGGTGTCAATGGTTTGGGGTGACATCCCAATGCTGCCCCTATTTGGGTGGCATTGGTAAGTTGCAATGAATCTCTGAACCTCAGGTTTTCCATCCGTAAACCCAAATACTATATAATCTTGAAGACTGTTGTAACCCTAATCTCTGATTCTTTCATTATATGATTATAATGCTAATTCATTTTAATCAAAGACATCTAAACTTATCAGCTCTTTCAACAAAGAAGGTAAAGAGAGATAAAACAATAAAAAATAATATTGCTATCAGTGACTACTCATAGAGAATTTATTTTGTGCACTGTACCATGCCAAATCATTCATTCTCTGAATCTTCAAAAAAACAAAACAAAAAAACCCTTGCATAAGTACTATTTTTATCATATTTCACTTGGGTTAACCAGCCTAAGGTACTAAATTAATTATTTAAATTTAGAAAATGAAATCTAGTAATCAACCACAAAATGTTTTAGAGCTAAAATTAATTGCCTTTTGTAGGCTATAAGGTAGGAAAGAATTAATGACTCAGCAGTCTTTGTGCTCATTAAGATATCCAAAATGTTATTACTAATAGTAAACTATTCAACCATGCTTAACCATGTGAGCAATGCACCTGGATCTTTCTTCTTTTTTTGACTGATCCAGTATCATGTTTTCTAGATACCTTATTGTTGTTCAGTCCCTAAGTTGTGTCCAACTCTTGTGACCCCATGAACTGCAGCATGCCAAGCTTCCCTGCCCTCACTATCTACTGGAATTTGCTTAAACTCATGTCCATTGAGTCAGTCAGTGATGCCATCCAACCATTTCACACTCTGTTGCCCCCTTTTCTCTTGCCTTCAGTCTTTTCCAGCATCAGGGTCTTTTCCAATGAGCTGGTTTTTCATATCAGGTAGCCAAAGTAAAGCTTCAGCTTCAGCATTCAATATTCATTCCTTCCAATGAATATTCAGGGTTGATTTCCTTTAGGATTGACTTGTTGTCCAAGGGACTCTCAAGCACATGATTGTTAACCAAAATTTCAGAAATGAAGACCTAGTTGAAATAAAAAGGTGTTTATTTGGAGTTTATTTGGACTACAGCCCAGGAGATACTGATTTTAGAACTACTTGAATTGTGTTATACCTGACTGCAAAATGGAGGAGACCTATAAAGGCAAATAATGTAAGATTTCAGTAGTTACATGGATTGTCTGTCAAGAATTATAATAGGAGATTGCAAAAACTCAGGGTGTTTGTTAAGTGAGGAATTGTTGGGATTTGAAATGGTTGCATAGTTACATGGGGAAATGTTGAGACCATTATTGCATTTGGCAAGTGTTATTTTGAAAGCAGCTGATGGTGTCCTTGGGTCTGGGAAAGAAAAGAAAGTTCAAATTATCAGTAGGACAGAGTCATGTCTGGGACCAGACCTTCAGTTCAGTTCAGTTCATTTCAGTCACTCAGTCCTGTCCAACTCTTTGTGATCCCATGGGCTACAGCACACCAGGATTCCCTGTCCATCACCAGACCTTCAATGGCTGCCTAATTACAATTTTGTATGCATGGATTGTGATTACTCCATTATAATTTCAGTGAGTCATCATAATGTATGCTAGGGAATTTTCCTGTAGTGTTGCTCATGTCACATGTAATTGTTCTTGTTTAGTCGCTAAGTCATGTCCAACTTTTGCAACCCCATGGACTGCAGCATACCAGGCTTCTCCATCCTTCACTATCTCCCAGGGTTTGCACAAATTCATGTCTCTTGAGTCAGTGATACTATCTAAATATCTCATCCTCTTTGTCACTCTCTTTACCTTCTACCTTCAGTCTTTCTAAGAATCACGGTCTTTTCCAATGCATCATGTGGCCAAAGTATTGGAACTTCAGCTTCAGTGTCAGTTCTTCCAACAAATATTCAGGGTTGATTTCCTTTAGAATTGACTGATTTGATCTCCTTGCTGTCTGGGGAACACTAAAGAATCTGCTCCAGCTCCACAACCAAAACCACCCATTCTTCAGCACTCAGCCTTCTTTATGGTCCAACTCTCACATCTGTACATAACTACTGGAAAAACCATAGGTTTTACTATATGGACCCTTGTCAGCAAAGTGATGTCTCTGCTTTTCAATGCACTGTCTAGATTTATCATAGCTTTCCTTCCAAGAAGCGTCTTAATTTCATGGCTGCAATCACTGTCCGCAGTGATTTTGGAGCCCAAGAAAAGAAAATCTGTCACTGCTTCCACTTTTTCTCCTTCTTTTTGCCATGAAGCAATGGGATCAGATGCCTTGATCTTAATTTTGTGAACATTGAGTTTTAAGCCAGCTTTTTCACTCTCCTCTTTTACCCTCATCCAGAGGCTCTTTATTTCCTCTACACTTCCTGCCATTAGAGTGGTATCTTCTGTATATGTGAAGTTGTTAATATTTCTCCCAGCAATCTTAATTCCAGCTTGTGATCCATCTAGCTCAGCATTTTGCATAATGTACTCTGTATATATATATATATATATATATATATATATATATATTAAATAAGCAGGGTGACAATATATAGCTTCATTGTACTCCTTTCCCAGTTTGAACCAGTCAGTTTTCCATGTAAGGTTCTAACTGTTGCTTCTTGAGCCACAAACAGGTTTTTCAGGAGACAAGTAAGGTGGTCTGGTATTCCTATCTCTTTAAGAATTTTCCACAATTTGTTGTGATCCACATAGTCAAAGCCTTTAGCATGGTCAATGAAGCAGAAGTAGACATTCTTTCTCTATGATCCAATTTGATCTCTGGTTTCTCTGCCTTTTCTAAAGCCAGCTTACACATCTGGAAGTTCTCAGTTCACATATTGCTGAAGCTTAGCTTGAAGGATTTTGAGCACAACCTTGCTAGCATGAGTGCAAGTGTATGGTACTTTGAACATTCTTTGGCACTGCCCTTCTTTGCAGTTGGAATGATAGCTGATCTTTTCTAGTCCTTTGGTCACTGCTGTGTTTTTGAAATTTACTGACATATCGAGTGCAGCATTTTAACAGCATTATCTTTTGCAATTTTAGATAGCTCAGTTGGAATTCTATCACCTCCACTAGCTTTGTTTGTAGTAATGCTTCCTAAGACCCTCTTGACTTCACACTCCAGGATGTTTGGCTCTAGATGAGTGACCATACCATCATGGTTATCCAAGTCATTAAGACCTTTTTTGTATAGTTCTTCTGTGTAGTCTTGTCACCTCTCCTTAATCTCTTCTGCTTCTCTTAGGTTCTTACCGTTTCTGTCCTTTATTATGTCCATCTTTGCATGAAATTTTCCCTTAACATCTCCAATTTTCTTAAATAGGTCTCTGGTCTTTCCCATTCTATTTTTTCCCTCTACTTCTTTGCACTGTACATGTCACATCCAGAGTTATATAGAATAGTGATCACCAGCTCCATTTTATATGTGAACAAATGAGACTTCTAGAAGATTAATAACATGTAGCATTTCCTACATCTGTAAGTAATGGATTCAGAATTGTCCCTGAAGTCTAATTTAACCTGGAAGCCTATATTGGTCAGTACTGGACTTTTCTCCATTCTCATACAGTGTCTATCATTGAGCTATCACTGGAAGGAAAGAAAGCTCTACCTTTGTAAATTGAGGGTTTTCTATAAGCAGGATTGATAAAAGACACAAATCTGAAAGAGCAGCAGTCCAGACGGGAGGTTGCACAGTCTCTATATTGTTGGCATTTAATCACAGAAATATTCTCATACTTTTGAAGGAAATATGGATTTTTTTTAATGCCATTTGCACATCTTATAATTTGGGCATAATTGATTATCTGTTGCATGCAAGATCTGGAGCCATAGGCTTGGCCATTCACTGATTATGGTAACTTAGTCAAGGTCCTCAAACTCTCTGTGCCTCATTTTCTCTTCTCCATATGTAAGAGGTGGGCAATAACTCTACCTACCTGACAAATATTTTAATATCAAATGCACCCATTTATGTGAATTACTTATCACAGGGCCTAGCATGTAATATATGTGGTATAAATGATGATTCTTACTAAGGGTAAGCAGTTTGTCTTGCCTTTGGAGAATGATCTGTCCTTTTCATGGCAAGGTTAACAGGTATGACTTCATTTAATCCTAACAGCCCTATAAAGTATTTCATTTTTCATATGTAGAAACTGAGGCACAACAAAGAGACTAAACAACTTCTACAAGGTGACAACTCTTAACTACCAGATCTTGTGACTATTGGCAGAGTGTCATTTCATC
Source organism: Bos indicus x Bos taurus (assembly GCF_003369695.1). Lineage (NCBI taxonomy): Eukaryota > Metazoa > Chordata > Mammalia > Artiodactyla > Bovidae > Bos > Bos indicus x Bos taurus. The sequence goes on from NC_040104.1 coordinate 37,355,806, forward strand.
CCTCCTCATTTCTAAACTTTCAGGAATTTCATGCAGACATGGCTTCAAAGTGCAACATAGTGCTCCTTTCAGAAAAGAGTATCTTTTTTTTTTTTTCTCGTTTCATACATGTTATTCTACATGTTTCAATGCCATTCTCCCAAATCTCCCCACCCTGTCCCTCTCCCACAGAGTCCATAAGACTGATCTATACATCAGTGTCTAGAAAAGAGCATCTTGTCGGTTCACTCAGAGGGCTCACGGATCACACAAAGGCCCCTCAGCCTTCAGCATGGATACAGAACTTCCAATAATTAGCAGGCCGCATCTTTGTTTTCTAGTTAAGATATCTAAGCAATTTCTTCTCTCCAAATCTTTTGATATGGTAATACATCAGGGTCACTTCCAGCTGAATTTTTATGGATATAATTACCTGCAAACACAGGTGACATAGTTTCTCTTTCCTGCCTGATTTCTAAATCAAAGCTTCCGCTCAACTGGGACATCAAAGATGTAATTTAACCTTTCAGATACTACCTTTTATTCTTAAAGAAAAGAGAAAAGCTCAAAAAAATCAGTTTTTAAATTACCTTTTTATTCAATTTCATTAAGCTTTGGAAACAGATTTTTTTTTTTTTTAATGCAGTCACTCAGCTGAACAGTTTAATGAGCAAGCCTTGCCAGCAGATGTTTGGGAAATTAGTGAAAACACAGTTTTATGTGAATCTGCCTAAAAATTCATCCAGATTGTTTGAGTGTGATAACATATAGATCCTCTCTTCCAACTGACCTGCCTCCTCCCTGATTCCCATGTAAACATTCAAAGAATTCTAAGTACCAAAAACAACTGAATTCACTTGAAAAATGTGGTTTATTTACTAAATGATGCTATGACAGTCAGTTAATCATTATTCAACAAAAATACTTGAGGCCTACCTCATTCTACAAAACCATAAATTCCAAGTGAACTTAAGAATTAAATCATTTAATAAAACAATAAAGAAAACAATAAAAGTAAATGTGTGCTGGTATGCTGTAGAGGGAAGTATTTGCTAGCTTTAAAGCAAAAGAATGTAAATCATGAAGAAAAATTGGAAAAAAATATAAAGTTTCTGAGCCAAAAATATACTGTAAATAAAATTTAAAGATAAAGAACAATATAAACACATGCTCACAATTCTAAATATAGAACAAAATTCAATGTCTGGTAAAATAAATGCCCCAATAAAAGCAGCAACAAAAAGTGGACAAAGGAAGAAAAGAAACAGAAACGATCAAAAGTTATGAAAAAGTTCAGTTTCATTAGTACCAAATAAATACCATTGTATTTTTATCTATCATGAAAGTAAGTGGAATACAGGCAGCATAAAAATGAAACAACAACAATAGAACTACTCTGTTGTTATATTTGGAAAATAATAAGAGTGTGATCTCAGGTTAGTGATATTATTGATTTTAATTTTTCATGTTTGTTTTTCAAAATAACTGACAAATATTTTAATAACCAGAAGAACACACATGTTATTATAAATTTTCATACAGATAACACTCTGAGTATTTCCACTAAAAGGCCAAATGCATATTTTCATGATGATCTCAGTGATCACCAAGTTTCAGATCCATCTCAAACTGACAATTTCATGAGATACTGGTAAGCAACTTGCAACAGCTCTACCATCAGACTTTTATCAATAGCATTATACAGAAGAGAACAAGCAATGGGACATGATAAAAGGGTGGAACTGGCTTCAGGGTTATCTCTAGCTACCCTCAGAGGAAATAGTTTAATATGACTTTGAAAAACTTCCATCTGGCTGAATTTAGCTCTGGAACTCACATCTGGTCAGTTAGTATTCTATAAGACCTATTAATATAGACTATGTGAGTTCAGAACTAGCTTAAGCCCTACCTTTTCTTTAAACTCTTCTGGCTAACCTACCTCTTTGTTAATTAAGGTGATGTCCTGGGCTCACAGGCCACACTGTGTCTCCCTTTACCCCAGAACATATGGCATTGTCTTATTCATCATTTACTTTTTTTTTCATATGAGATGATTATGACTTTGAGTATAAAGTTATGATGTATTATCTTATTTATCTTTATATACTTAATTTATATAAGAGTATTAGATCTGTAGTAGTTGAACTGTTATTTGTTATCCCAAGAATCAGTCTTATCATTAAAGAAAGATGCTGTCTAGAAACCAGAACTTCCTTGAAAGGGCATAATATATATTTGGGTAAATATTTAGCCAGACTCTCTTCTAAGTGCTCTCTACTTTTTTAAAACTTGTTTAAACATATATTATTTTTCTTTTTTAATATTTATTAACTTGGCTGCATCAGGTCTCAGTTACAGCACTCATATTTAATCTTCATTGCTGCATGCAGGATCTTTAGTTGCAGTATTTGGGATCTAGTTCTCGGACAAGGGATCCCCCACATTGGGAGCTCAGAGTCTTAGCCACTAGACTACCAGGAAATTCTCTAAACATAAATTCGTTTTTAAAAAAAATTTATTTTGTATTGGGGTATTCAGTTCAGTTCAGTTCAGTCACTCAGTCGTGTCCAACTCTTTGCAATCCCGTGAACCGCAGCATGCCAGGCCTCTCTATCCATCACCAACTGCCGGAGTCTACCCAAACCCATGTCTATTGAGTCAGTGATGCCATCCAACCATCTCATCCTCTGTTGTCCCCTTCTCCTCCTGCCCTCAATCTTTCCCAGCATCAGGGTCTTCTCAAATGAGTCAGTTCTTCACATCAGGTGGCCAAAGTATTGGAGTTTCAGCTTCAACATCAGTCCTTCCAATGAACACCCAGGACTGATCTCCTTTAGGATGGACTGGTTGGATCTCCTTGCTGTCCAAGGGACTCTCAAGAGTCTTCTCCAACACCATGATTCAAAAGCATAGCTGATTAGCAATGTGATGGTTTCAGGTGAATAGCAAAGGGACTCAGCCATACCTATACATGTATCCATTCTTCCTCAAACTCCCCTTCCATCCAGGCTGCCACATAACTTTGAGCAGAGTTCCCTGTGCCTAACCATATATTATTGAATGAAATTTAAAGTCTCAAAGACTTAATATTTATTGATAAGGCTAATACGTTGTCAATTATGGGGTGGTCTAATCAAGAGCATTGTGTGTATAAGTGGCTGAGAAGACAACATTATAAGAGCAGTATATGATGGAGACTAGCAAATTAATAAATAAGCAAATATGGGCTATATTAAATGGGCATATATGTTGGGAGAAAAATAAAGCAGGAAAGAAAGTGAGCAGGTTTAAAGGTGGAGGGGGCTGTTTATTAAGGTTTATTTGCATTTTATTAGATTTGTTATAATGAGGTGTATCAGGCAAGGCATACTATACTTCACATTCAAACAGAGGACAGAGGAAGTAAAAGAACAGTCACAAGTACATTATGTAAATGTTCCAGAATGAAGGTCTTTTCATCTGATACACTTGAATAGTCTTCTTTCTAAGAATAGGGACATTTCAATACTTCAAAAAGGCATCTAAGAATGAAAGGCTATTTTTGCTCCTTTCATCAAGGCATAGATTCATCATAGGCCCTGTATGACAAGCCTTAACCGTCAGCACATTGTTATCTTGTCTTAGTCACTCATCTTGGCTCTGAGCAACATGTATTGTCTTCCTACTGCCTCAGCATTAGCTCTGGGAACCCTCGCAGGGCTAGGGCTAGAGTACCTTCCTGTTAAGACCACCAATTGCAGAGAACTGTTGCATGCTTGCTCAGTTATGTCCGACTCTTTGTGACTCCATGGACTGTAGCCCACAGGCTCCCCTGTTTACGGGATTTCCCAGGCAAGAATATTGGCATGAATTGTCATTTCCTTCCCCAGGGGATCTTCCCAACCCAGGGATTGAACCTGCATTTACTTTATTTCAGGCAGATTCTTTACCACTGCACCACCTGGGGAATGCCTTGCAGGAAACAGGACCTCAAATTCTGTTTTGTACTCCACTCCTGGCCTGAACTGGGCCTGAACCAAGTGGCCTATTTTTGGACTTTGTCTCTGGAGGCAATTTGTCAGAAAGGAAAAATTGTGAGTTGTGGAATCAGGCAGACATGAGGCTGGAATCCATTTTCATCCTTGGTTGTATGTGATCAGGCAGTGACTAAGTCTGTCTGCACACTGATTTTCTTCAGCTGATAATAATGATTGTGATTTTTCACTTTTAGGGCCTCAGAATCATCAGGAGGACTGGTAAAAATGCAGACTGCTTGACCCATTTCCCAGAGTTTCTAGTTAAGTAGGTCTGAGGGTGGAGAGAAAATTTCACATTTATAACAATCTGCTAGATTATGCTGCTGCCATTCAGTGGGCTGCACTTTGAAAATCACTGATATAAAATTATGAATATTGAAGTAGATCATATATTTACTCTATTTTCACAGACTCTGTACAGGCAAATGCCTCTTGGAGTGGTTTTCCTCCTATGACCAGTCCAGGCCATGATGACTCAGTACCCAAATCTTCGACCTCAACTTAGGCCCCGAGTCCAGCTTCCTTGCACCTTTGTTAGAGCTCACAGCTTAAAGGGACCACCAGACTCTAAATTGCTTATGTGAACCTCTCAACCACAACAGGCTCGCCCGTAGCATTGTTATTAATGCTCTTATATTCTTTGACCTTCAGTTATCACATTTATTTTCCTTATAATATAGATGTTTTTATAAATAAACTTGACTCTTAATGAAATTACCTTTTCTAAAGGACAGCAAGCCACAAAGCTATGCACAGCTTTCAAGCTGTTGGCATCATTTTATATTAAATTGCTAATTGTTATTAATTACCCTGGCATTTCTGGGAAGAACATTAATCTTGGCAGAGTCATTTTGTATTTCAATAGGAGCATCATTTACTTCCCATCAAAAGGAATTTCTTTCTTGAGGGCTATTCATAAATGTGTCATTTATTGTAAATCACCACTTATGGGAACGAAATATAACATCTGGAGGAACATTGGTAAGGTCAGAGATGTCAGGGCTCATTTCAGCCCCCTTATATTTAGATCATTACTCTGTTCCCTTGCAGCACTATTAGAAGAGGAATATGGTTAGAAGAAGGGAGCAAAGTATTTCAATACTGGAAAACTAAACGGGCGTAAATGCTGTTAGTGATAATGTGCGTGCTCAGTCGTGTCCGACTCTGCAACTGTAGCCCGCCAGGCTCCTCTGTCCATGGAGAATTCTCCAGGCAAGAGCACTGGCGTGGGTTGCCATTTCACACTCCAGGAGATCTTCCCAATCCAGGGATCGAACCTGCATCTCCTGTGTCGGCAGGTGGATTCTTTACCTCTGCACCACCTGGAAAGCCCATCAATAATAATAATAACAATAACTGGTAAAGGCATTGACTCCTATCATACGCCTGACAATATGATTAGTGCTTTACACACATGATCACTTTTAATCTTTACAATACAGTGAAGTGGGTATTACTATTAATCCCATTTTACATATGAGAAAATTGAATTTTAGAGTAAATAAATTGTTCAGCATGGATCAACTGGTAAGTGAAAAGGCTGGGACTTGCATTTAGGTCAGATTTGAATTTGTCAATTTTTGTGACAGAACCTGAGTTATTAATTGCAAATATGACATACTCCTTTGAAAAGTTGAGTTTCAATAGAGGAGATGATAGACATGCATGGTAAAGTGCAAGGCTGATTATAACATTGATATACTATTCTCAAAATAACAGCTGAAACCAGGATAAATGAATTAATTGATTACATGGGGAAAATCTGGGAAAGTCTAGAATTTGAGCAGAAGCAGTTGAGTGTAAATTTTCTAGCACATGCTTTGTCACAACCTTATTTAGCCGGTACTTGCTAACTGCCTTGAAACTAGCACTTAACCATGTCTTACTTTTTCTAAAAACGTATATTGATGACATATTTCCTACACTGTGTGATGAGGATTAGAGTATGTCTGTATAATCAGGCCACTCAAGATGGCTGTTCTCTTGCTCTCTGGACATTCCCTGATGTTACTGCCTGCTTCACCTGTTCACATGACTGACCTTCCTACACATTTGGCCCTGCTTCAGTCAGTGATTGTTCTAACCTATTTATGTCAGAGCATTTTCACCTGGAGGGTTTATCAAAGAAGCCGTGAGGGATGCGCCCCCTCTTCTGGTTTCTCTGGTAACAAACGAGCCAACCTGATGTCCATTCCGCCTCTAATTAGTAACCTCCCCCCTCGACCCTAGGAGCTAAGGTGGCCGCCATGTCCTGTCCGCTGTGGGTCCTACTCGGTGAGATGTCGCTCCAGGACCGTACTTCAGACAGGTAAGCTCCCTCTTCCGTTAATCATTGGCGTCTCAGTCGCTGACTCCAGGCTCTTTCTTTGGTCTTAGAGCTGGGCCTGCACAGGGTTTACAGGCCTGCAGGGTGCAGCCGGGCAAGCGGCCAAGGAGCTGGGAGACTGAGGAAACTCCCATGAGGGCAAGATGTCGGGAAACGAGGTCGGGATGGGAAGTTGCGGGGTCGTCCACTGACGTGTGGGGCTACAAGTTACAGGTGTAACCTCAGGGTAGCTGTTGTGTAATGTGGGGCCAGAAAGTTGTGGGGTGATCCTGAGGAATTGCAGAGGAAATCCCAGGGGGCGCTAACTACTAGAATGTGGGGCTTTGTGGTGGCTTTCCTTGATGAATGGCTGCTGTTGAGTGAGTATGGAGAACTCACAGACCCCCTAAGGCTGCTGGGGAGGTGTTGGCTGACATTACAATGGGAAAGCAGTTAGACAATAAGGCAGTAGCCACAGCTGTGGACTAGCCAGTGCGTTTTGTTCTAAAGGCCACAGAGGCTGAGCTCAAAGGCAAGGCAAAAGTTAATTTGAAAACGGATTCATGTTCCTATGAAATTGAGGCACATGAATGTGAGTGAATCATATGTATTACTATCCTTGTTATTTGCTCAAACTGAATTGGCTTTGTATTTAATTATTTTTTTGGTATATCTTTCCATCTGTGAGTTAACTATTTAGAAACTGAAAAAAAAAAAAAAAATCCCTGAAAATGGCCAACATGAGAACCTTGACATTCTAAAATTGTTTTTTGCATTTGCCATTAAAAGTTAGCTTTCTAGAAGGAAGTGGTACTTCTCTTCTTGTGCCTTGAAGATGTAAATAATCTACTTGGGCTCTCAGGGAATTAATTTCTTCTGAGTTCACTCTCAGGAAAAAATGAGGCTTTTTAAATCTCTATCAGGAAAACTGTGAGATCTCTGGTTCTACACAGGATATATGTTGTCTGTGTGTACTTTATAAATATGAAGTGTCTCTTCAAAATGTCATTGCCAAGATTAGTTCATGGAGGAGATATGTTTAATTGACTTAAATTAAGCTATCTGATTCTTATTAAAGAAACTGGCTCAAATGATTTTCATGTTTATATAATCCGGGAAATATTCAGTACTGAATAATCTGGTGTTGAAACTATCTTAACTTTGTTGATTTGATTAATATAGACATGATTTTAGAGTCATCAGTGTTAAATACAACACTTCTGTTGTACCTAGGTTTACTGAAGGTCAAATACAATCTTATTATATCTGCTGAAAATTTATCATCAAGGAGAATAGCTTGATGAAACTTTAAGTAAATGTAATTGAGAGTTTTAGGTAAACTCTATAGGAATAAATGTTTTAGAAATTTCTTTTTTTTTTAATTTTATTTTATTTTTAAACTTTAATATATTGTATTAGTTTTACTAAAAAAAAAAGTCTCTTGAGATTTTAGCAACCTGAAACTAACCTAAGTTAAATGAAGAGAATTCATTGACTGAGTCATTTTAAATATGAATAATAAGGAACATTGGAACATTAATTGCTGGGCAGGCCTGAATTTACCTATGTTTGCCTTCTTCAGAGAGGAAGACTAAAGCATAAGTTCTCCAATAAAAAAATAAGGTATGACAAATAGTTACATTGTAATTAGGTGTTTAACCATGCCTTTTAAAGTCATTTGTCATATATGTAGGTGGTTATTGTATCCTAATACATTTGTGAAAGTGCTTCATCTTCAAGAAGATTCCTAGGAAGTTCCTTCTGAAAAGTACAGGTCTCTGATCAATTTCAGATCATACTAGATAAGAAATTAAAGAATTCTAATAGAAAACCTGATGGCTTCATAAAATAAGAAGTAGAAAGAATTGGTTACCAAGTGAAATGGTGAATACAGTTAGCATTTGTATGTATTTTGTCTGGAATATTAATGGTTTGATCTGTGTTCTTCCCCCATTAAGTTTAGTTATGACTTCAGCAGTTTGGTAAATTACAACTAGAAGCAAAACATTTTTCTTTCTCTCTGGTCCCTCCAGGAATTGCTCTTGGCTTCTGAGCAGCTTTATTAGGCTAGTGGGAAAGACTGTCTCTTGGCATGTGTGGTAATCTTTATTTTAGGGACCTCTAGAAGAGGTCCACTGAAGTAGAGTCTGATGGCAGGCCTCTGGAATGGCTTTCATGCTTTTGAGAAGCCTTTTGGGAATTCAGTCTGAGGCTGAATTTCACCACAATTAGGTTGGAGAAGCCTATGTGGTCAATTGAGCAGACTTATTTTGCATACAAATTAGCCTTGATTTGGTATCTTGGGTGGTGATGAGGATACTTTAGGGAGAAAAATATTATGTTTTGGTGGATATTGACTTCTACACATGTCTACTGAAATCTATATGTATGAAATCTATTGTGTTAGCCACACTTTTGCCCTGATATTCAGAAAAAAAAGGTTATCTATTGGAGTTGTCACAATATAACTACTTATGATGTATCACTACTTGCTTCAAGTCTGCCACTAAAAGCACATGTACAATGTTTGTAACAATTTGGTGTAAGCCTATAAAATACTTCCCCTTAACATACCTCTGAACTTATTCACAATTTCTGATCAGTTTTCCTCCAAGATGGATAACCAGGAAAATATGAAGGAAGCCTAGTACCAAGGATCATGATCTGGATCCAGGGCATGCAGCATTCACTCTGGCTTCAAGGTATGTACACTTGGTCTACTGAAAGATTTGTAATGAAAATGGGAAAATCATGGAAAAAAATTTTCATATGCGGAGGTATTGAGTAAGTCATTCTGGTCTATAAATGATTTGGCTTAAACTTTACAGTGACCTGTTTTGTGGCATATGGAACACACATTGTATATCTGCTTTGGCCATTGTGGAAAGGAATACATTTGAAAGTCAAAATGTTGTACCTGTGGTTCAGACATCCAAGGTAAAACTAGGTGGTCATTATAGATGTGATTTTTGTACAAATTCCTGTATTATTGAAAACGTGAGTTTTCTGAACTGTATTGCAAACCAGGACAAAAATCATAGGCAGGTGTGGTATCATCCCTGAATGCATTACTGCTTGTATTTTGCTTGTCATGATCTCCCCTGTATTGTGCCTGTTAAATGTCTTACATTTTATCCCTAGCTTGAGTGATGGAAATCCATTTGAGGACTGGGTAGAAACAATGGCTTCACAGTGAAATAAGTCTAATTGCTGGGGTCTACAGTGAGATGCCATTGTCGTCTTCCTCTGGACTTCAATGAAAAATAGACCTGGCTAATGTGACCATATGGGGACAATTGATAATGTGGGGGCTGGGGAGAGGGGAAGACCCTTACCTTCTCTCTGTCCAGAATGCCAATATAGCAGAAGGATCTCATAGATAAACATTACTATACAACACATCATACACTTTGCCAGGTTGACTGCCCATAAGCCCCTGGGCTATGCTGTGTGGAATGGAATAAGCTGGCTTGTGGACACACAAGGCCACCTAGTGGGATTAACTGGTTTTCATTTAGAGAGAATGGGTCCACCCTAGTGGCACTCAGTACGACATGAAGTGGTAGACCTGTGCTGTGATTGCTGACTCCTGGCTAGGCCATCAGAATGTTTCTTTTAGAGCAGGACCTTCACTTCCTTATGGGCATAGCTCTTGAATTGTGAAAACCAGGGGTGGCCAGACTTTCCTTATAACTGTGCAGGTTGCTGCTGCAGTGGACTCCTCTCCATTGACAGGTAAGCACTTGGCTCCAGAATGTGCCCATGTCCTGGCATGTGACTGTTGTTAGCATGCTAGGTATCTTATTTATCATGCTTTTTGGCTGTTGTTATCTGTATTGTACTTGTGATATCTGATTGCAGTGCCTTTCTGCATACCTGACCCCAGTGATATCATGGAGACCAGGATTGTAAAGGGTTGCGCAGGTTATATAGGGGTGGGGTGTATCATCAGGCCACCCAAGATGGCTGTTCTTTTGCTTACACATCCCCTGCTCCACCAGTGCCTGCTTCACCTATGCTCACCTTACTGAACTCCCTACCTACTTGACTCCGGGTCCAACTAGTGTTTGCTCTAATCTTTGGATCAGAATGTCTCCACCATGAGAGTTTACCAAAGAGGTGGTGAGGGCCATACCCCTCTGCTGGTTTCCCTGGTAACCAGTGAGCCAACCTGATGTTAGTTCCCCATATGACTGATAACTTCCCTTATCCCCTTGTGGGTGAAGGCTGCTTCCCTGTCCTGCTCCTGATCTGCCACATGTGTTGGGTGGTCACTTCAGAACCTTGTTTCAGGTGTAAGCTCCTTCATTAAACCACTGATGTCTCTGTTGCTGACTCTGGGCTCTCTGGTCCTGAAGCTGAATGTGTACAAGCCTTGCAGGCCTGTGGGATGTAGCCCAACAATATCAAATAAAACAACATTTTGAGACTAATGGTTGATTTGTTATGAGAATTATGTAAATAGTAACTTGTTTGAGAAAGCTAACAAGTGATGGGGTACATTTGATAGTAGTAAAATTCTGGAATATTATAACTTTGATAGATGGTAGTGAGAAAATTCCAGAATACTATATAGCTTGAACAACATGATTCAAGTAAAGGCTACCACACATGTTTGAGAAGGATTGCCCAGAATGAATGGAGCTTAGAGTGCATTGGGGTCTGTGGGAGGAGACATGTGGAAAGAAAAATGGTGAACTTTTTTGAAGGAACCTGTATGCCAAGTCAGAGAATGTACACTTTGTACGTAAAACTGAACAACTGAGAAGGTTGTAAAAGTGATACGTCATGATTAGAGCTACTCCTATCAAAATGTGGACTCAAATATAATGCATAAATTGGTGCAGAGAAAACTCACGGAGAGAAGTTGGTTATGCTCCTGCTCTAATGACATACAGGAGAGAGAACGGTCATCCATGAATTTGAAATGAAAATGGGTAGTTGGGAGTAGAAAGTCTGCATGAGGTGCTGGAACTTGGTGAACAGATTGGAAATGAAGCACAAGGGATAAAAAGGAGGCAAAGGTGATTAAGGTTTGTTATCTGAGTACTGAGCTTTGATTAGGAAAAGAACATCTTCCTTTCTAATGAAACTAGGTCCACGTAGCCTCTTTAGTGGAATAATGAAAATATTCTAGAATAATTTTTATTGGATGCTTACAAAGAACCATTTCATACACATTATAACATTTTAGCCTTATAAAAACCTGACAAAGTTGATATTGCTCTTCTCACTTCAGGTATTTGAAGGGTGAACGGTGTAATAACTTTCTCAAGAACATGCACTAACAAATTCTGACTGTAGTTTAGGATTACCTTATGTTAGAACTTAATATTCTTTCTAATACTCCATTGTGCATCTCAAAGAATAAAGTGTAGCATTTTGCAGATAAGTGTTTCCCTGCAGGTCTGAGTGAATATATTGAGGAGATTATCCTAAGGACAATGGAAGTCATAATTTTCTATGATATGTTAAGTTCCCCCAAAGCATTGTCATAATTTTAATAACTCCTATGTTGATAATAATATTTTGTAGTTTAAAAAGATTGTTTACACTTATAGCAAAGCAGGTAGTATTATCAACATTTTGCAGGGGATAACACTGGGGCTTATAGAGAGATGACAAATAACATCCAAGTTCGTGCGTTCAGAAAATAGTAACGTTGAATCTAGAAGTCAGTCTCTAAACTACTCCCAACGCCATTTCCTGTATTTCAAATAGTTTTAAGTAAAAGACAGTAACTTACCCTGTCACCAAAAAAAAAAAAAAAAAGCCAATAAAAGATAGAATTAATATCAGAAAGAATTTGTAGTTGTTCAGTCTCTAAGTTGTGTCCAACTCTTTGTGATCCCATGGCCTGTAGCATGCCAGGCTCCCCTGTCCTCCACTATTTCCCAGGATTTGCTCAAATTCATGTCCATTGAGTCAGTGATGTTATCTAACCATCTCATCCTCTGTTTTCCCCTTCTCCTTTTGCCTTCAAATCTTTCTCATCAAGGTTGGAAGGCATAGATATTCTTTATACATAGCATTTTGACAATAATTTGGCGGGGATATGACATGAGCCATTTTTCCTTTCTGTGTTGCAGTAGTCAGACTCCCGTGCTCTTGGCATCAGTGGTCAATGCCATTATATTAATACCTATTTGGGGAGATTTCTCCTTCCAGTTAAAATAGGGTAACAAAATTAGATTTATCTTTCTTCTCGGAACAATCAGCACATTTTCAGAACTCTGAAAATAAAGAAGGATAGTGATATCTGAGAAATGGAAACAAATGATATGAGCTCAGCTTAAAGTCTTGAGATAATTGTTAAGCTTCTGAGTAGTGAAAGGATACTGAGGCACAGCCCAGGAGACTCTGTGAGTTGAGGAGATTGGAATAAGAGTGTGAATTCACAGGATAAAGTGTGAAAGAGGAGAAAACTTCAGAGTGAGAAATACAGATTTCTTACAGGGTAACTCACAAGAAATCAATTGAGTACTGATTAGGGCATACGTTGTGAAAAAAATATACAAAACTGCGAAAAATTATCCACAATCTTAGTGCCTGGCATTGACAGAGAACCAGGAATAATGCCAGTTCCCATCAGACTCATTTGGTTTGGGGCGGAGTACACAAATGAGACTTGGCTGCGTAGTAGGGAGAAATCAGCTGTAGGATTGGCAGTGTTTCAGTCCTACCTAAAGCGCAACAGCAAGATGTAAAAGGATAAAACTACCTACAACCTAATTAGATGTGTTCTAGAACAAAGCTCAGAATATTTATGTGACTATATAAATTATCCAGGACCAAAAAGGTAAAATCGCATCCAATTAAAAATTATCAGTTGCTCAAAAGAAGCAGAAAAATAGAAGCTTTCATGAATAACTAAGTCAACCATAACTGACATAGCTATTAGAATTAAGCGAGAAGGAAACTCAAAGAGTTTTATAATTACATTACAAACTTAAGTTTGAAAACTTAAGAGACTTGAAAGATAAATATGACCAAGATTGAATTCTGGTTATGAAAACTGCAGTGTCTGAGATGGAAATCTTACATATAAGATTAATGGCAGGTTAATGTTGAAGAAAAGATTAGTGAACTTAGAGACATAAAAATAAACTACCCAAAATAGAGAAAAAGGAATAATAAAAGCAAATAAGCAGACCATCACTTAGCTGCAGAATGATGTGAAGTAGCCTAATACATGTGCAATTAGAATCTCTTATAGGAATGCCAAAAGATATTTGAAAATATAATGGCCCCAAATTATACACCCATAAATGCAAAAAACTTAATGACCTCAAACACAAGAATGTTAGGAAAAATTTTACCAATATATATCATAATCAAATTAATCAAAACCAGTGATTTAAAAAAAAACCTTTAAAAAGAACTTAAAAAAAACATAAAAAATAAAAAGAACTTAAAGAATATATTTAAGTATAGAGGAACCAACATAAGGATATAGAATTACAGCATATTTTCTTATCAGAAATAATGAAAGTGATAGAGAGTGGAGCAAATCTCTGAAAGTTATAGCCACTTAATAAATATATTTTAAAAGGTGTACAAATTGAAGTAGAAGTAAAAACTCTTTATTCACAGATGACATCAGTATTATGTAAGGAATCCAATATAAGCCCAAAAAAATTTAGTAGACCTAAAAAATTAGTTTAGCAAGGTTGCAGGATATAAGATCAATATTAAAAACACAGGTATATTTCTGTACAGTAGCAAAAATAATTAGCTGAATTTTTAAAATTTAAATTTATTTATTTTAATTAGAGGCTAATTACTTTACAATATTGTATTAGTTTTGCCATAGATCAACATGAATCTGCCACGGGTGTACACGTGTTCCCAATCCTGAACCCCCCTCCCACCTCCCTCCCCATACCATCCCTCTGGGTCAGGACTGGTAGCTGAATTTTTAAAATACAATTTGCAACAGTATTGAAAATTTGGAACACTTATAGATAAACATGATGAAAGATGAAAAACCTTTTCAAGTGAATTCTATAAAACTTTGCTAAGAGAAGCTGAATAAGATACAAGTTGAAGCAGAGCTATATCATTTTCATGGGTTTAAAGACTCAGTATTGTTCAGATGTCAGCTTCCCCTAAATTAAAGAGTCTATGCAAGACGAATCAAAACTCTAGTACTTTTTTAGAAATTTTTGAACTAATTTTAAGATTCACAAAAAGATGCAGAAGACCTAAATTAGTCAAAACAACACTACAGTCAAAACAAGAGTCCATAAATACTCTCACTTACATGTGTAACATATTTTCAAGGAAATTTTGGCAGTGATGGTGTGTTCGTACTAGTTATCATGATCATTTTCTCAGTGTCAGATTTATCAAACAGTTATACACAGCCTACTTTATCAATTATAACTCAACAAGCTGTTAAAAGTATATGCCTTTCTGTACATAAAGAAGAAAACACAAACCATAATTTCGTGTCTGAATATTTATTTTCCTACGCTTCTCCCTCTAGGCCTCCTCCCCCCTTTCTTCCTTTTGATCCTTCATCCTCCACTGAAGCTTCTTTTTCTTCATTCTGTACCCTCTGAAAAAGTTGAGAAGATTTCATTTGGTTCCTTCCTGTTGCTGCTACAGGTGATTGTTCCCAGAGCTCACAAGGCCTAAAGGAATAAGCACAGGCTTTGGGATTTGGATGGCAGTGAACTCAAACCCCTGCTTTGTCTCTTCCCATCTGTGTGATTTGAAGCAAGTCACTTATTCTCAATTAACCTCATCTGAAAAAGAAGAATATTTATAGGTATCTGTGAGGATGATATATGGTTTACACCTAGATATTATGTCCCCTGAAGATTCTTTATCTCCTTGAGCCTCAGTTTCCTAATCTGGGGGAGAATAAAGGACATAGGGGAAAGTCCAGCTATTCTCTTAAAGACAATATAGGGATTAAATACAGATAATGCATGCTAATATTTCTGGCTCTTAATTCTAAGTATCATAACTTATCTTCCTCTTTTTAAAGAAGAGTCTCTCCATTGAGTCTCTCCATAGAAGATATACACTAGTGTTCTCTTTTGTGCAAAAGTAGAGTTATACATTTAATAATGTTAGAGTTGAAAGTTAACTTAAAGATAATTTGGTTTCAAAACTCGTATTTCCATGATGGTAAAATGCTACAGTGCACAAAGCCCCAGAAAAGGAATTGGATAATTCAAGCCTGCCTGGAAATTTCTGTGGCTCTCAAACCATTATTCTTTCTGCCATGAATTGTGTGTTGGGTTGGCCAAAAACTTTGTTGAGGTTTTTCCCATCAAATGTTACAGAAAAACCCAAATGAACTTTTTGGCCAACCCAATATAATTAGTAGAAACCTCCTTTGCTGTACAAGAGTTCAACTGTCCTGATTCTTCAGGAAAGCTGTTTACTATTCTTAGGCTATTTCATTATTGTTCCTTGCCTTGAGAAGCCAATTCTGTCTCTCCTGCTGCTCTTTGCCAGTCTGACTGCTCAGAGTAATGAGGTCCAACTGGAAGCCCCAAGTTTTTCCTGTCACTGTAACTTTTTGTGCCTTTGCATGAGCTACCTTTTGTCAATAGAAATCAAGTTGAGAGCCATCCTTTCCCAGCAGCCCAGCCAGGCTCTACAATTTTAATGACATCATTTCACCAGGAATTGAACAGATCCCTGATTGGGCTGGATAAATTGTCAAAATAGAGTTGAACTTTTGTCACAAGTTGATGCAACCTGCTGGGGCACTCTTGAGGGGGAGAACAATGACTCTGCTTCCTACAGGGATCCAGAGTCAAGCCTATAGAAGAGCAGGCCTTGGTCTCCCTTCTCCTGAAGTTAGAATCTGCATAACCCCCTGGGACCTCTCACCATCTGGAATTACATAGGCATCTTCAGCTCTGCACAGCCTAAAGAAAGCATATATCTTCCCCTTCAAACTTGTTCTCTGACATCTCATTACCACTATCTCAAGTCCTGTTACAGGGAAAGAAGAGATGCTGAAGTCTGTGTGGGCAAATATAAGGGGAAGAAATCGTGGAAGGGAAAAGTGAAAGGGTCTTGTCTGAATTAAGACTGGTTTGGAGACTTAACAATTACAATATCCCTTAATCATTGAACAGTCCTTTGAGATACCATTATTCCTATTCCTCAAATAAGGAAACTGAGTTTTAGAGCAGGAGTCCCCAAACTCTGGGGTTTAATGACTGATGATCTGAGGTACAGCTTATGTAATAATAATAGAAATAAAATACACAAGAGTTGTATGTGCTTAAATCATCTCAAAGCCATCTGTGGAGAAAATGTCTTCCATGAAATCAGTCCCTGATGTCAAAAAGGTTGGGGACTGGAGTTTTAGAAAACTTACATGACTCACTGAAAGGCACAGACCACATGAAAGTAGAAATAATTGAATTTCATCTCATGAATGACAATGTAAATATATATTCATTGCCAAATACATATTTATTAATATGTGCATTGTTAAACACAGTGAAGGACAAATGTTAGCATGAAGTTCTTCTATATTTAAATTATCTTTCTAGACATGATCATTATAATGTCTTTAACAGCCTAACAACTTGACTTTTTTTTTTAAATCAATTTAGTATCCAAGCAGTTCATTTAAGGTTTTTCATGTCCCTTCATTCTCCCAAGCTTTAGATTTCCAGTTGCTTCAAAAGTTCAAAACAATATCAAAGCTGAATTCAGGAACTGACAGGGAAGACTATAATGGATAATTCAGAATAAAAATTCTTCTTAATTGAAATAACCAACATTTATGTAGTACATTACAAATTATCAAAACTACCCTTCTAGGTGATTTTATTCATCCTTACAAAAGAAATTCTATAAAAGAATATTTTTTTAATGGTTGAAAGTGAAGCATTAGAAAGGAAAAGTACCTTCTAATATATCTAACCCTTACTGTTAACAAAGTGATATTGGGTACTTACAGAATTTAGTCACTCAGCCAATAGACAACTAAGCAAGACGCCTACTGGCTTGATCTGACTCCATCCA
The DNA here is from genome assembly GCF_003369695.1 of Bos indicus x Bos taurus. Taxonomy (NCBI): domain Eukaryota; kingdom Metazoa; phylum Chordata; class Mammalia; order Artiodactyla; family Bovidae; genus Bos; species Bos indicus x Bos taurus. The sequence continues at coordinate 37,373,110 of NC_040104.1, forward strand.
TGTTCTTTCTGCTAAAACATTTTGCCTCTTTTAAAGCAATCAACTGACTAATGCACCACTATTAATTTCTAAGCTCTCTACAAGCTTCATAAAACCTGGACTATACCCCCTTTGGATTCCTTTCATCATTGGAATCATTCTTGCCACTTAAACTTAGCTAATATCATTAGCTGACATATTTCAATTATGATCAACATAGTTTGATCAATTTGTGATAGAGATTATAGTAAGACTGCAGAAATAGCCACAGATTATCCCTTATCTTCCATGGCCTTTGAAAGTACCCTCTCACACTGATACTGGGGTGGCCTTGTCACCTGTTTTGTCCAGCGGGACATTACTAGAGTGAGCAAACAGACTTACAAAGCACTCATATGTGAGGCTTACTGCTGTGGGAACTCTGCCACTACCACAGTATGAAGGATACTTAGCCTGTGAATTATCCCAGGAGGCTCTTTCATCCTGAGCGTCTGAGTACCAGACTGAAGTGAGGTCATCCTTGATCATCTAGCCACCAGCCAACTGTCAGTTGACTTGAAATAGATGAGTAAGTCCAAAAGAGATCTGCCAAGTCAGACCAGAACTGCCACACGCCCCACAGATCATGATTTATTTAAGCGGTAGTTGTTTCAACCATTAAATTGAAGAGTGTTTGTTAAATGTCAAAAGTGAACTAATATGAAATGTCTCTACTTACAACCCCATATATATTTGCTACTGAAGGGTGCTTACATTTTGAAGCCCTCTCAAGTTTGAAGCACAGGCTAAGTGGGTCACTGGTCTCCTCCTCCTAACATTCTTTTTGGAATTCTTAAAGAATATAAATCTGTTGATTCCAGCCCTCATCTATTTTCATTGTCACAGAAAACTAGACTGTGCTATGTTGATCTAAACTGTGCTACAGTGTCCTTAATTGTTGATTTTGAGATTGTATGGTGTTTCTTTGACTCTCACCTCAAAGCTTTTGACTTCAAATAATATGTACTCATACAGCTATATAAATTGCTCTTTGTTTATGTGTTATGTGAAAATATATAAGTTTGTTTGGGGAGGTTTGTCCAACATGTCTCAAAAGTCAGTAGTTTTGCTCTATCAACTTATTTGCCTGGGTACTATGGGGTAACTCAAACCACAGGTCATCTCTTAGAAAACTTGCTACTTCTTACTTCAGTTCAGTTCAGTCGCTCAGTCGTGTCCGACTCTTTGCGACCCTATGAATCGCAGCACGCCAGGCCTCCCTGTCCATCACCATCTCCCAGAGTTCACTCAGACTCACCTCCATCGAGTCGGTGATGCCATCCAGCCATCTCATCCTCTGTTGTCCCCTTTTATTCCTGCCCCCAATCCCTCCCAGCATCAGAGTCTTTTCCAATGAGTCAACTCTTCACATGAGATGGCCAAAGTACTGGAGTTTCAGCTTTAGCATCACTCCTTCCAAAGAAATCCCAGGACTGATCTCCTTTAGAATGGACTGGTTGGATCTCCTTGCAGTCCAAGGGACTCTCAAGAGTCTTCTCCAACACCACAGTCCAAAAGCATCAATTCTTTGGCACTCAGCCTTCTTCACAGTCCAACCCTCACATCCATACATGACGACTGGAAAAACCATAGCCTTGACTAGATGGACCTTTGTTGGCAAAGTAATTCTGCTTTAGTTTGCTCCATGATGACTTTTAGCAATTATTTATGTTTGGGCAGGCTAGTTAATATATTCTGAATCTACTTTCAACCCCAGACTAATATCTTTATTCTCAAAACTTGATAAGTAGCATGAAACATCATCAGTAGCCTAGCATTGTGCTTAAGGATGTGAGACTTATGTCTGCCTAAGATCAAGTGAGTCATCACCTCCCTGGAGATTTCCTTAATACATTATATTAATAACTATCCCCTAGTGCTGCTGTGAATGCTCAGTCAGACAGTGATTATAAGTTGCATAGTTTGCATCTGATATAAAGGAAACCTGGGCTTGTGGCTCAGATAGTAAAGAATCCTCTTTTCAGTTCTGTCACTCAGTGATGTCTGACTCTTTGAGACCCTACAGACTGCAGCATGCCAGGCTTCCTTGTCCATTTCCAACTCCCAGAACTTAATCAAACTCATGCCCATTGCATCGGTGATGCCATCCAACCATCTCATTCTCTGTTGTCCCCTTCTCCAGCCTTCAATCTTTCACAGCAACAGGGTCTTTTCAAATGAGTCAGCTCTTCGCATCAGGTGGCCAAAGTATTACAGTTTCAGCTTCAACATCAGTCCTTCCAATGAACATTCAGGACTGATTTCTTTTAGGATGGGCTGGTTGGATCTCCTTGCAGTCCAAGGGACTCTCAAGAGTCCTCTCCAACACCACAGTTCAAAAGCATCAATTCTTTGGCGCTCAGTTTTCTTTATAATCCAACTCTCACATCCATACATGACTACTGGAAAAACCATAGCTTTGACTAGACAAAGCTCTGTTGGTAAACTACTCTCTCTGCTTTTTAATATGCTGTCTAGGTTGGTCATAGCTTTCATTCCAAGGAGCAAGCATCTTTTAATTTTGTGGCTGCAGTCACCATCTGCAGTGATTTTGGAGTCCCCCAAAATAAAGTGTCTCAATGTTTCCATTGTTTCCCCATCTAGTTGCCATGAAGCGATGGGACTGGATACCATAAACTTAGCTTTCTGAATGTTGAGTTTTAAGCCAGCTTTTTCACTCTCCTCTTTCACTTTCATCAAAAGACTGTTTAGTTCCTCTTCACTTTCTGCCATAATGGTGGTGCCATCTGCATATCTGAGGTTATTGAAATTTCTTCTGTTAATCTTCATTCCAGCTTGTGCTTCATCCAGCCCAGCTTTTGGCATGATGTAGTCTGCATAGAAGTTAAATAAGCAGGGTGACAATATACAGCTGTGAAGTACTCCCTTTCCAATTTGGAACCAGTCCATTGTTCCAAGTCTGGTTCTAACTGCTGCTTCTTGACTTGCATACAGATTTCTCAAGAGGCAGGTAAGATGGTCTGGTATTCCCACCTCTTGAAGAATTTTCCACAGTTCATTGTGATCCACACAGTCAAAGGCTTTGGCATAGTCAATAAAGCAGAAATAGATATTTTTCTGGAACTCTCTTGCTTTTTTGTTGATCCAGCGGATGTTGGCAATTTGATCGCTGGTTCCTCTGCCTTTTCTAAAACCAGCTTGAACAACTGGAATTTCTTTGTTCATGGACTGTTGAAGCCTCACTTGGAGAATTTTGAGCACTACTTTGCTAGCGTGTGAGATGAGTGCAATTGTGCAGTAGTTTGAGCATTCTTTGGCAATGCTTTTCTTTGGGATTGGAATGAAAACCGACCTTTTCCAGTCCTGTGGCCACTCCTGAGTTTTCCAAATTTACTGGCATATTTAGTGCAGCACTTTCACAGCATCATCTTTTAGGATTTGTAATAGCTCAACTGGAATTCCATCATCTCCACTAGCTTTGTTCATAGTGATGCCTCCTAAGGCCCACTTGACTTCATACTCCAGGATGTCTGACTCTAGGTGAGTGATCACATCATTGTGATTATCTGGGTCATAAAGATCTTTTTTTGTATAGTTCTTCTGTTTTTCCTTACCACCTTTTCTTAATATCTTGTTTCTTTTAGGTCCATACCATTTCTGTCCTTTATTGTGCCTGTCTTTGCATGAAATGTTCCCCTGGTATCTCTAATTTTCTTGAAGAGATATCTAGTCTTTCCCATTCTAATTTTTCCTCCATTTCTTTGCACTGATCACTGAGGAAAGCTTTCTTATCATTCTGTGCTATTCTTTGGAACTTTACATTAAGATGGGTATTTCTCTCTTTTTCTCCTTTGACTTTAACTTCTCTTTTTTTCTCAGCTATTTGTAAGCCCTCCTCAGACAACCATTTTACCTTTTGCATTTCTATTTCTTTGGGATGGCCTTGATCACTGCCTCCTGTACTTTGTCACGAACCTCTGTCCATAGTTCTTCAGGCATTGTCTATCAGATCTAATCTCTTGAATCTATTTATCACTTCCAGTGTATAATTGTAAGAGATTTGATTTAGGTCATACCTGAATGGTCTAGTGGTTTTCCCTACTTTCTTCAGTTTAAGTCTGAATTTGGCAATAAGGAGTTCATGATCTGAGCCACAGTCAGCTCCCACTCTTGTTTGTGCTGACTGCTTAGAGCTCCATCTTTGGCTGCAAAGAATATAATCAATCTGTTTCGGGTATTGACCATCTGGTGATGTCTATGTGTAGAGTCATTTCTTGTGTTGTTGGAAGAGGGTGTTTGCTATGACCAGTGTATTCTCTTGGCAAAACTCTGTTAGCCTTTGCCCTGCTTCATTTTCTACTCCAAGGCCAGACTGGCCTGTTATTCCAGATATCTCTTGACTTTCTATTTTTCCATTTGAGTCCCCTATAATAAAAAGGACATCTTTGTTTGGTGTTAGTTCTAGAAGGTCTTGTAGGTTCTCATGGAACCATTCAACTTCAGCTTCTTCAGCATTATTGGTTGGGACATAGACTTGGATTACTGTGATTTTGAATGGTTTGCCTTGGAAATGAGTAGAGATCATTCTGTCATTTTTGAGATTGTACCCAAGTACCTAATTTCAGACTCTTTTGTTGACTATGAGGGCTGCTCCATTTCTTCTAAGAGATTCTTGCCCACAGTATTAGATATAATGGTCATCTGAATTAATTTGCCTATTCCAGCCCATTTTAGTTCACTGCTTCCTAAAATGTCAGTGTTCACTCTTGCTATCCCATTTGACCGCTTCCAGTTTACCTTGATTTATGTTCCAGGTTCCTATGCAATATTGCTTTTTACAGCATCTGACTTTACTTCCATCACCAGTCACATCTGCAACTGGGCATTGTTTTCACTTTGGTTCTGTGTCTTCATTCTTTCTGGAGTTATTTCTCCATTCTTCTCCAGTAGCATATGGGACACCTACCGATCTGGGAAGTTCGTCTTTCAGTGTCCTTCCTTTTTGCCTTTTTATTCTGTTCATGGGGTTTTCAAGGTAAGAATACTGAAGTGATTTGCCATTCCCTTCTCCGGTGGACCACATTTTGTCAGAACTCTCCACCATGACCTGTCCGTCTTGGATGACCCTACACGGCATAGCTCATAGTTTCATTGAGTTAGACAAGGCTGTGGTCCATGTGATCAGTTTGGTTAGTTTTCTGTGATAGTGGTTTTCATTCTATCTGCCCTCTGATGAATAAGGATAAGAGGCTTATTGAAGCTTCCTGATGGGAGAGACTGTAAAAAAACTGGATCTTGTTCTGATGGACAGGGCCATGATCAGTTCAGTTCTTTTCAGTCACTCAGTCATGTCCGACTCTTGTGATCCCATGGACCACAGCACGCCAGGCTTCCCTGTCCATCGCTAATACCCAGGGGCTTAAATTCATGTCTATCGAGTTGGTGATGTCATCCAACCATCTCATCTCCCGTCTTCTCCTTCTCCTGCCTTCAATCTTTCCCAGCATCAGGGTCTTTTCCAATGAGTCAGGTCTTCACATCAGATGGCCAAATTTTTGGAACTTCAGCATCAGTCCTTCCAATGAATATTCAGAACTGATTTCTTTTAGGATTGGCTGGTTGTATCTCCTTGCAGTCCAAGGAACTCTAAAGAGTCTTCTCCAACACCACAGTTTAAAAGCATCAATTCTTCATCACTCAATTTTCTTTATGGGCCATGCTCAGTAAATCTTCAGTCCAATTTTCTATTGATGGGCAGGGTTATGTTCTATCCCTGTTTTTGGCCTGAGGCCAAACTGTCAACCCATGCCTCCATAGGAGACTCTTGAACACTTACAGGCAAGTCTGGCTCAGTCTCCCACTGGCCTCCAAATTCAAATTACCTGGCGTTCTCAGTCCCTTTGCCAAGCCCCAGGTTGAAACATCTGTTGTGGGTCCTATAACTGTCTTAACAGTGTGAGAATTTCTTTGGTACAATTGTTCTGCAGTTTGTGGGTCATCTGCTCGGTGGGGCTAATGGCAACCTCTTCGCAGAGGGCTTGTGACCCAGGTGTGCTGCAGACAGAGCCCTGACTCAGCAGCATGCCACCGCTGACCTGGCCTCTGCAGGAGACACTCATAAGGCAGGTCTGGCTCAGTCTCTGTGAGGCCTCTGGGTCCTGGTGTGCATTAGTTGGATTCATTATCTATTCTGTAGTTGAGGACATTGGAAGAAAGTAAATTAGTCAAAAGGATGATCTGAAGCACTCTTTCAGGAGAACTCTCGATTCCTTTTTATCCCACCTATCAGACAAAACTCCAGTTTTGGTTCATATTTAGTCTATTGTCTCTTGGCTCATCATTAGTCTATAGTCTCTGACAAGAGTCCAACCCTCAATGTGAACTGGTCAGTGTAGGGTAGAGATTAACACCATAGGCTCTGAAGTCAGACCACTTAGGTTTAAATACTGACTCAAGCACTTGGTCATTATTAACTCTGGGAAAATTAAAATATCTGTGATAATTTCTTTGTCCTTAAAATGGAGATATAATAATACGTTTTTCACATTCTTGTGAAAATTAAGTGAAAATATAAATGTGAAGTGTTAAAATCAGTACTTGACATACAGCTAAGCACTCAGTTGCTATGAACACGATTAGACCCTGGTTGCTGATGCTACTGATAAAATTAACTCAAATATCACAAACTGTTGCAGAGCCAAGCATTCCAAATTCATTTGGATGAAATGATTCTTCTCATTTTACTTAACTTTCTCTAATTTTCTAAGAATTAATCCAATAGCCTCATGAAAAAAATATGGATTAGTTAGCCATGGATTTATATCCAAGCTCTCTCATTTTGCTGGATGTGTAAGTTTGAACAATGTAACCTCCATGTGTCCTACTTTATTCATCTGTAAAACTGAGTAGTAAAATTGAAGTCTTTGGATTACCATCAAGGAGTAAGTAAAATATATATAAAATATCTGGCACAGATATTCTCAACAAATATAATGCCTTCAGTTTTAGTTAGATCTTCTTTTGATATTCAACAAGTTAAAAATTTAATAAAGTGGTAAAAATTTGATAAAGCTTTATTTTAATAATAAAACTCTTCACAAGTTTGTGGAAAATGGCTTTCTATTAGTGCTAATCAGATTGGTAGTATTAGTGACTAGTGTCATGGTAACCATAGCCTAGCAACAAGAAAAAGAGATGAGAATACCTGTTGTGCCATCATTATGCTGCTACATTTACATTTTCACTCAGTAATAATCCGTTCACTCAGTAATATTTCAAGATTTCTGCTAACTAGATCAAAATGGTGGTTAGAATTAAGACAATACTGCTTTTTAGCCATAATGAATTGCTCTATTGTTTATAATCCTCTACTCCCCCTGATTTTATTTTAGTAAAAGTAGCTATTCTCTATGTCTATATTGCTAGTGCTCAACAGCCCCTTTCCAGAAACACCTGACTATTCTGTGTCACATTAAGAGTGCTGAGCTCTGGGGACAGGTAGCAATTTCTATAAATGTAAATATCATGGCAGCAGGGTCAAAGGTAACTGAAAAATCTATGAGGTCTTTTAATCAGCATGGGAAAAAGAATGTTGCTATCTAAAAATTATTAAGAGGCATAAAAGGCATGATTTTCCTGCTTGAAATATATCCATTTTCATACTTGTCACACGTAGTTACATGGGCTCCAATATCTAACAAAGTTTTTGATCTTATTCATTTATTCACTCTTGCCAGAATCTACTATTTTGCAGACTCTTAGCTGGACTTGTTAAAAGGAGATTGATAAAAATATTCAAATTATAATTGTCATTCTTTAACAACTTAAATAATCAGGAAACTATGAAACATCATTTTTTTCAGTTGTAAAAGAGCACGTATCATTATAAATATTCAAATAAACACATACAATGATTAATATTATTTTGTACACCTATGAAAAGTACTCTTCTAAGCACCTTAAAAACTAACTCATGAATCCTTCTAAAGATTATATGGGTACTATTTATCCTTACTTTATAGAATTATGAATATTATAACTAACCCCATTTTGTAGGTGAGAAAAGCAGAGAGCTTAGATAACTTACCCAGAGTTACACATCTAGTAAAATAGTGAAAACAAGGTAGTAACCCAGGTGGTCTGACCACAAGGCTCACATGCTTCTTCTTAGTCCATATAGACCTTAGAATATAGGAGTTACTCAACCAGTGGCTCTCATTCCCTAGTTTAATGCCCAATGATCCATGGTTGATTATCTCTAGTTACACAGAAGCATTTAATTTTCAAACTGGAAAAAGCCCAGAGAACACCCAGTCTTACTTTTTTATTGTGCACATGCAGCAACTGAGACACAGACAAATGTAGTTTTCTCAAAGTTACAACATGGTGGCAGAACTATGGCCCCAATTCTGGCCTCCAGACACCCATAATGCACTGCTTCCATTATATGATACCCAGCTGCTACCCTCAATCATGCCCCTTGTTTTAATGCATAAAATTCAGCAAAAGTCATGAGTCCAGAACAGAGGATACAACATTTTCAATCTTGTTTTGTCTGTATATTTATCCTCAAAAATGCATTCAGTGTTACATCTCAACTGCCAAGTTCATTGCTTTTGAGTGGTGCTGATTTCAACCTGGATCAAATTTAGTGACATTATCTGCAAACCAAGAAAATAAATTATATCAAAGGGAATGACCACTGGATCCTTAACCACCACACAGCCTCCAAATACCCCTGTGTGTCAGACTTCTGAGCACACCATGAATTTGATTCATCCATCAATGGAAAGCACATTCATCACAATTGCCATTCTAAGGCTCTTTATTATACAACTGCTTTCTTGTTTTTGCTCATTTTGATTTGAGAAGGTACTTTATTCTTCTCCCATTCTGCCTTTATAAGACCTTCACCTTCTGTGCAGCTAGCTCAAAACTGAAAATCCCTATGGTCTTTATTTGCCCTCCTCCTAGGATACCAATAAATTCTCAATCTGTGTTTTAAAAATTAATATTGGTAGGCAGATTGAGTGTAAAAATGTTTCTAAACAAGTTTAAAATAAATCTTAGTGATTCCATTAAATCTTCTTAACAACCCCATCAAGCCAAACCCCATGTTCTCAAAGAAGATGACCTATAGTATTTTTCCCAAATAAATATTTGATTTTTTTTAAGGAAATAATATAAAGCAAAAAAATTAGACAATTACTTTAAGACCAAATTATTTAAGATAAACTGACTCAGTTTCTTTGTGTAGCATTTAATACATGTGAATATTTTAACATAGAATAAGGAATCTAACTTTGGAGACTTGTTCTGCAAATCATTGATTCAGATTCACAAAAGAATTCTGTTTCCTAGCTCAAGAGTGATCTTTAAAAGTTGCAAGTTGGAAAGAAGTGATAATCTGGGGTTTGAATTCTGCTGTCTGGTGATTGTAATCAAAATCCATGAACAGAACTGTCAAGAATCTATAGACATCTGAAGGGCTAAGAATCTTCATGGATTGTTCACGGTTTTTCTACAATGGGTACATTTAATCAATGGATGAATTGAACCTTCCTTATCTAGGTTTTAGTATGTGAAATATTTAAATAGACTTTTATAGAAAGTTTTAATATGTGGAATATTTTAAATATACTTTTATAAAAAGTCATCAGCAATTCACCCATGTCATTTTAGATCATTTTACCCAGTGAATATTTCAGAGTAAAATGTGAAGATAGACCCAAAGAAAAGTGATAATAACTGGAGGAACTCACTCTAAAATTTCTGGCTTTCCTTCCATGAGGATATGGAAGATTTTCTTTTCTAATTAGGAGCAAAAACATTGAAATGCTGTGTGTAAAAATGGAGAAAAAATGAAATAACATAAAAACTAGAGTGGAGAAGGCTGAGTATAGATCAGTTCAAGAAAAATTTACTTGGCATTTATATCACACCTGGCATAATCCTCTGTTAGGCATAGAGAATATACAGTTACTGAGGGCAACAGAAATCTAAATAATTATGATTCAGTATAACCAGTACTATGATAAAAATGTATATAAAATGCTGAGGGAACACACAAAGAAAAGGACTCACTCTGCCATGATAGAACTCATGAGAAGAGGTAATATTTTAGATCCTCTTTAAAAACATACTTTTACTTTTAACAAGTCCTTTCTTTACCATCCCTACTTTGAAATTCTATTTCTAGGGACTTTCAAACTTTTCAACAGTCTCCTCTGTTCCTAACTTTATTATTCTAAATACTACTGTGTGTGTGTGCTTTTTTTAAAAAAATTTCAGTACAAATTGAAAGATTTCTGTTCATACACTATTTTATTTTGTATAGGTAAAACACATTTTTATGACTCTAAATGTCTGAAAGATACTGAAGAATCCAATTGAAAACTGATGAAATTGCATTTCTTTTGTTTTCTTTTTTGGGGTTAATTTTTCATTGAAAATGCTTGTCTGGATTTTGCACTTCTTTTGTTTGTTTTACACTTATCAAGTTATAAAATTCTTTGAAATGTCCCTTAAGAACTGTAAAACATTTGTTAACATTATTTTCTAAATATTCTAATTCTTCAGATACACTACCAGATTTTTGTTGTTATTGTTGTGTTTGTTGAGTTTGTCTGTTTCTTTATCCATTCAGTTCAGTCGCTCAATCATGTCCGAGTCTTTCCCACCCCATGAATTGCAGCATGCCAGGCCTCACTGTCCATCACCAGCTCCCGGAGTTCACTCAGACTCACGTCCATCGAGTCAGTGATGCCATCCAGCCATCTCATCCTCTGTCGTCCCCTTCTCCTCCTGCCCCCAATCCCTCCCAGCATCAGAGTTTTTTCCAATGAGTCAACTCTTCACATGAGATGGCCAAAGTACTGGAGTTTCAGCTTTAGCATCATCCCTTCCAAAGAAGTCCCAGGACTGATCTCCTTTAGAATGGACTGGTTGCCTATAATTCTCCCCAAATTCTCTCTCCTCCTGCTTCAGTGTAGACTTCCTGCTGTGTGGACAGCCATTCTTCTGATCTTCTCTTTAACTTCACCCTAAGACTCCTCTTCTCTGCTTCCTAGTATTAATCTCCATGTGTAGTGAACATTTGTGATTCTTTTGGGTGCTAGTATCTAAACCTTTCCTATGTAGGTGAAGTCATACACTTTTTGAGCCAGACTCTCATTATAGAAGTTGAAATTGGTGGATAAAGAAGTCTTTAGCCTCCTTTGCAACAAGGATACGATCACTCCACCTGGTTTCCTGAATCAGATCCACCTCTTCTGGACCTTGAATCGGAAGCTTTGACCCAAATAAACAGGAACCGGTTAGTTCCATCCAGTTGTGCCCATGGCAGCAATGACAGGAGTTGTGTGATAACTATTGCAAAATGTGTCTGTCACTGATTGTCTTGGCAGTACAGTCTGCAGTGTTTCTATGCCCAACCAGCTGCAGCATTGTGTTGTCACAGAGCAGCTTGGAGGACTGGTCATAGGCATTATTTTTCACTTGTGCTTACCTTTCTGAAACTTCTGTTAGTATAATGGTGAGTCACCTAATTTTCTTTCTGTCCAATTTTTGGTATTTTTTTTTAAGATTGGGGAGGTTCTACTTTCATAGATTTTTCTCAGCTTCATCCTCCAACCTTTCTACGATTTATTCTTTAACTTTCACCACTTTCACTTTTTATTTTCAAACAATGCTTTTTTGGTTTCTCATTGTTCCTTTATGATTAATACCTTGGTGTTGGTACCATGGTAATGGTTTATGTATATGATTTCTTCCCTTAACTCTCTAATAAGTGTCTTATTTATAGTTTATTTCATTTAAATTTTTTCTGCTCCCCTACCTTGTACCAGGGACCACAGGTGGGCTCAGCTTTAGGGTCTGCAAGCTAGCAGGTCTAGGTTCACAGACCCTGGCAGGCCTGGAGAGAAGGTCTGCAGTGAAGTCTGACAGTCACTGGGCTCTCTGACCTTCATAAGAGAACTCTTGGTCCTGTGCTGCACAGGCTTGGAGGAAGAGCGATGCAGACTAAGTAAAACTGGGCTTCCTCCTCTCTCTACCATGTCTTTTCTCATTTCTGTGCTATTTTCAAATGCTACACTCTCTCATGTGGATTTCGGTGCTCTAGTGAAGGTATTTGCTCCATGAATGGTTGTCGAATTGGTTTCTTAAGAGCAATGAGGCCTGGAATATCCTATCCCACTATCTTACTGACATCACTAGCTGATCCATTTCTATATTGTTACCTTATTTAAGTATTTCATACCTTATCTTTCAGTTTTTTTCCCACCTTTCTCATCTTCAGATATCATATATCATTATTTATATAGAAAAATAAACAAAACATAAATGTGTGTATGTATATGTATGCATGGGCTTCCCTGTTGGCTCAGACAATGAAGATTCTGCCTACAATGCAGGAGACCTGGATTCAATCCCTGGGTCATGAAGATCTTATGAAGAAGGGAATGGCAACCCACTCCAGTATTCTTGCCTGGGAAACCCCATGGACAGAGGAGCCTGGTGGGCTACAGTCCATGGGGTCACAAAGAGACATGACTGGGTGACTAAGACTTTCACTTTCATATATGTATGTGTGTGTGTGTGTGTGTGTGTGTGTGTATATAGTCTTTGTCATTCTCTTTGTACAAACCTTCAAAATATTGAGTTTCTAAGTGCTAATCTCTCTTTTCATTCCTACACTATCTAGATTTTCTGTTTAGTATGGTCATCAGTAGCTACATGAAGTTAACTTTTAAAAACATGTATAATATCATGTATGAAACGAGTCACCAGTCCAGGTTCGATGCACGATACTGGATGCTTGGGGCTAGTGCACTGGGACGACCCAGAGGGAGGGTATGGGGAGGGAGGAGGGAGGAGAGTTCAGGATGGGGAATACCTGTGGCGGATTCATTTCGATATTTGGCAAAACTAATACAATATTGTAAAGTTTAAAAATAAAATATAATTAAAAAAATAAAGTTCCTCAGCCACATTAGATATATTTTACGGACTCAACAGCCACATGTAGCCAGTAACTACTGTATTAAACAGCAGAGACACAGAACAATTTAAGCATTACAGAGGTTTATTCAAAAGCACTGATCTTTTGTGTCAAAAGACACATCAATCTCATTCACTTCTATTTAAATATCATATGCAGAAGATACCCAAATCTGCTTCCTCTGTTATGGCAGGTTGTATAGGTAGTCTAATTCAATTCAAAATTCCATTTCCTTTCTGTCCTGTCTATCTCTGTTTTAAAGGCCATAGAAGCAAATATTTACTTTCCAACCTCCGATTCAACTAAAGAAATGGGGAAGACAATATGCTACAGTTTTGGCCAATGGGACAAACCTAATCCACACTGCCCCCTTCCCTTTTTTTCCCCTGCTTTGTCAGTAGGTCAAGGCTTGAACTGCGTCCACCATCTGGTATTCATGAAGAAAGATAATAAGTCACATAGATGCAGACCCTGAACCAGAGCTGAGACTTAGCTACTCACATCATTTTGTTATATGAGAAATAAGCCACTATTTAAGCACTGTAGTTTTGTTGTTCCATTGTCTGAAGCCAAAGAACATTTCCATACATATTCCAGCTAAATCTGCTATATAGTAATAAGTATTTTTCAGGAAAAAAAAAACTATTTCTCAATCCTACTACCTAAAAATATTTTTCTACACCACCTCAGGGATAATCAGTCATAGAAGTGGCACTGTTTCTGTCCTCTCTGGAATGTCGGCTGCATGACCTGATCTGTTTTCTCCATCTCCGTATATGCAATCTCTAGAATAATGTCTAGTAGTTAGTACTCAATAAATATATCTTTAATAAGTCTAAATAAGATGCATATTCTTAGGAGACAAAATAAATCCAGACATAAAGACCCCGAGGAACATAGACTGTGAAATTAACCTCAGATGAGTCACTCAGCTAAAACCACTTCAAAGAAAATGGAAATGTCCTGTCTCCTTTAGGCTAGGAGATGATGGTTGTACCTATGAAGGACAGTGGTGAAACAGTCTTCTTCCATGCCTTTGTGAATTTCAGGAGACATGCTTTTGTTTTATTGTTTTAAATTTGTTTGACCTAACTGGTGGAAATAATAGAGGCTGTTCTAAAAATGATAATGTCTAATAGAATCTCTGCCCTATAAATGTTCCAACTCTACCTGCCATAACATTTTGACTATGATTAAAACAGTAATTTTCCTCATAAGTATACTGACGTGTTGAGAATTTGTGCACTATTTATGTACAATAATATTTACAGCCCTTTAGAGGCTGTGCCAATCCTGGGACGAATCATTGCCCAGAGGATGCAGTTTTATTAGTCTCATGACATCAAAATATGCATTGCAAATTGTTCTTTATGACTACAGTAAATTCACATCTTTCCTCAGAGGCTGAAATATTTTGAAGATCAGAGCTAGAGAGATACACAGTTGAAAATGTTTGTCCTGTTGTACTCTGATTTACAGTAAATTATTATAGTTTTCCAGGTAGTCATAATTTTGCAATTTGTATGATATAGTGAAACTATTTAGTTCTCTGTGATGGGGAACTGATCTATTGCCAAATGTTAGCTGTCACCTGAGTTTCCCAGTTTATCTGTCATCATTAGTCATCCTGTTTGTGTTGGCACATGGCTCAAAATCTAGTACACACAAAATTTTAAATTACTTCTTAGACAGTAACCTTATTGTGTATTGCTTTTAAATGTATTGTGTGTACCTTTTAATTTATCTACCTGTCTATCAAGATAAAAAGACATAATTCAATGGAAATACACTTAATTCAGTACTTGCCATGAAAGATCCTCTAAAAAATGTTGCAACAGGAAGCCAAAATTTAATAATTGCTCTCTACCCACTTCCAGCAAAAGGAATCAGGTATAGAGGAACAAATAAAACTATGCTATAATGTAAAATTGTATAGCCAAGTAAATATAATAATTTATTTCTATTATAGAAATATATATGATTTCTCATCCATAAAAACTTTTGATGGTTTATTTTGAATGAAATTCAGGTGTGTGTGTATATATATATATCTATATATATATCTATATATATATCTGTGTATGTATTAATGTGTGTATCTATATACATACTTACATATAGACACAGATACATTTCCCAGATGGATATTACAGGTTTTCCATCTGGGGATCATTTTTCAAAGGTTTCATGGGAGAAAAACTGTAAAAGTAGTCCTTAAAAGATATGACACACAAAATTGAAACAGAGAAGTAATAGAGAGGGGTATAGCCCTTGTAGATAAACAGATTTGGGTTTAAATAGAACACCAGCCTCTTTTGGGTTGTGAGATTTGGGTACAACACTTGATCCCTGTGATGTTGTTTCTTTACCTTGCAAAACAGGAGATAATACTTGTCAAACAAAGTAGTAAATAGGTTAATTTGTGAGAAATGTATAACACAGGTCATAGCATTGTCATTTTTAATAATTGGTTAAAAAAAAAGGCTAGTTACAGAGGAATATTGGGCAGAGATAAAAGTCTGCAAAATATGAAATGTCATTTTATTCAGATTTGTTGATTCCAAAATTATGTGGAAAAGTACATATTTCATTGTATAAATAAAATTCAGATTATTGATCTAGTCCACTTGGGTTGTTTCCAGCTTTTTGCTATAGCGAATATTGGTGCTCTGAACATGAACTTCTGGTGCACGTATCCTAGTGTTTTGCTAAGAGGGGAACTGCGTAGTCATTGGAAATGCATATCTTTGACTTCACAAGATAATGCTTAATTGATTTCAAAGTGGTTTAATGATTTGTATTTCTGTCATTAGTGTCTAAAATTTGTATTTGTTTCTTAGTTACACAAGTGTCTGGTTTTTGTCTTGCTTTTTAATTTTGGCCAATCAGGAGGGTATAAAGTGCTATTACATTTGATTTTCATTTTTATTTTCTTCATTACTGTTACATAAAAGTATTTTATTTATTGAATATCAAGGCTTCTCCTTCTGTAAAAAACACTGTGTATGACCTTTGGCTATTTTTCTATGAGGTTATTTTGCCCCTTTCTGAAAACTTACATTTTGAAGATAGGTATGTATCTAAATACAAATCCTTTGACAGTTCTATTTCTATAGGCTGAAAATTTGTGTCCCCCTTAATGTTCATATTTGAAACCTTATATCCAATGTGACGTTGATGGTGATGGGCCTTTGGGAGCTAATTGGATAGCATGGGTGGAGCCCTCCTGAATGAGATTAGTGCCCTTATAAAGCAGACCCAGAGAGATCCCTCCTTTCTGCCACAGTGAAAAGATAGTCATCTGTGAAGCAGGAAACATGCGGGCAGCAGCCACACCACTGAATCCGTCAGTGCTTTCATCTTGGATTTTCCAGCCTCTTGAACTGTGAGGGATACATTTTTATTGTTTTAAGTCATTTAGTCTATGGTGTTTTGTTATAGCAGCATAAATGGCCTGAAACACATACATTGCAAACATCTAACTAGAAAGTAAATTCTACAAGGGGGACACAAAAAGTTTTATTCGCTGATGTGTCCATAGCCTCTGGCGCAATGACTGGAACAGAGTACTCAAGGAGAATTTGTTGAGTTAATAAACAGAATTTTACATTATTGCATCCCTTCATGGGTTGTGCATTTGAAATCTTGTAATGAGAAGTTCTTCATTAGCCTGAGGTCATATAAATAGTTATATATATTCTCTTCAAAAAAGTTTACTTTTCCTCTTCACATAGGTTATTATTTTCTTTAATCCACCTAGAATAGAATCGTGTACATGATAATTAATTGTCCAAGCATAATTAATTTATAAGCCTATCTTTCCCCAGTAATTGGCAAAACAAAACTTTTTTATATATCAAGCTTTTATATAATGCTGAAAATATTCTTGTGTTCTATACTATTTTATGTGGCTCTTTTCTCTTCCCATGCCAATTCTTTCTAATTCTTAAGTAATATTTTAGTTACTGTATTTTTTTTTAATTTATTTTTGATACCATGATGGATATATATCTTCCACTTTCTTCTTCATTTCTTTCAGAAGAGTTTGGTGTTTCTAACAACATTCTTATTATATAATCCTTAAATAGCCCTCAAGTTTCTTTTAAAGAAAAACTTTGAAAGTGTTATTAGAATTTTATTTAAACTAATGATTCTGGATATAAAGAAAAAATATGTCAGAATATTGAGTTGTTTTATCCAAGAGCAAAGTATATTTCCACACCTCTTTTGGTCTCTTCATAAATACCCTTCAATATTTGTTTTTAAATTTTGAGGTTCAGTCTTGTACTTCCTTCATTATATATGTTGCTGTGAATCTCACATTTTGTTACGATTTAGTAAATCGTATTATTTTACAAACTACAATTTGCATTTGTGGCTGCTGTGCAATATTCCCATTGATTTTTATATATTGGTTATGTATCTAGTTATTGGAGAAGGAAATGGCAACCCACTCCAGTGTTCTTGCCTGGAGAATCCCAGGGACGGGGGAGCCTGGTGGGCTGCCATCTATGGGGTCGCACAGAGTCGGACATGACTGAAGTGACTTAGCAGTATGTATCTAGTTACGTTGGCAAACATTCTTCTTCATTCTAATAACTTGCAGATTCTTTGAAGTGTTTATTTTAGATAATTTTGTCTACAGATATGCTTGTGTTTCTTGTTTCATGATCTGTAAACATTTAACTAAGTTTTTTCCTTATGCATACTCCAATGACAAGAATCTCAGTCCAACAGAAACCATTCATGAGCATCTTCTTTATTTTTAGTAACCAACTTTGCTGTAGGATTTTGTTAAATAATATCTAGAAGACTGAGGAAATCCTTTCTATTTTTATTGTTAATAACTAAACATCTTGAATGAATGCTTACTAATATCAGTTACTTTTCTCTGCATTATGGAAAACTTTTTTCCCCTCTTTCAATCAGTTAATGTGACAATCTTCATCATTAGATTTTTCAGTGTTAAACCCACCTTGCTTGTTACAGATAAGCTTTACTTGCTCATGAGTTATGATCTCTTTTATATATTGCTGAATTTAGCTGGCTCATATTTTACTGAAGGTTTTACAAATTTATTCATGAGGTGATTTACTTGTAACATTCCTCTTTTATACTACCATGCCAAAGTTTGTTTATCAAGATTATATTGGCTTCATAGATTTAATTGAAGAGAGTCCTTTTTTCCTATGCCTTAGGAGATTTGTTTAAAATTGCAATGATCTGTTTTATTAATGTTTTGTCATATAGTCCTTTAAATCATAAAGCTTGGTATTTCTCTTTGGAGAATATTTTGAACCTCTATAAGAAACTTAATTCCCCTGATGGAATTTTGGTTTTCTCCTCTTTAAAGAGCATTTCTAGAAATTTGTTGTGTGTGTGTGTGTATATATATATGTACACACATATACACACATATGACATGTATGTGTGTATATATGTATGTATATACACATATATTGATACATATATATAGTATGTAGTAGTATATAAATATGCAAAGTATTGGCACATGTTTCTTAAAGGTATGCTCTTATTTTTTTTAATTTGCCATTTTCATTTTCTAATGTACTTTTATTTGAGCATTTCTGTATTTTATTCACTTTCTCTTGCCCAAAAGTGGCATATTTAACTCTTTTAAAGTAAATTTTCCATTTATTTTTAATCTTTAATTTCTGTTCTTGCCACTGTTTTTCCTACTTTTTTCATTCTGAATTTGGTTATTGGCTCATTAATTTTTAGTAGTTTATCTCCTTAATATAATATTTAAGGCTATACATTTATCTTTAATATTGTTTGTCTCATCTTCATGCTAAAATTTTTAAAATAGTAATCAATTCTGTTCTAAGCATTTAAATTTTTATTATGATTTCTCTTATGAACAGAGCTTCCCAGGTGTCACTAGTGGTAAAGAATTTGCCTGCAGGTACACATGGGTTCAATCCCTGGGTCAGGAATATCCCCTGGAGTAGGGAATGGCTACACTCCTGTATTCTTGCCTGGGAAATCCCATGGACAGAGGAGCCTAGTGGGCTGCAGTCCATGGGTCCAAAGAGTCAAACATGACTGAGCACAAGCTCTTATGAGCTACAGATAATCAGAAGTGTCTATGATAATGTTCAGATTGATTGGAGGGTAAAGGTATCCCATACTTGCTGATTTCTGATTTAACTGCATATTGTTTCTTTGAAAAGTTGAATATGTATGCAAAATGTCTTGCTCTGTTGACATTTTATGACTGGGAACACAAAGTATTTTGTATATATTTTATCATGTTTACTAAGAATGCATTTTCTCTAATTTGTTATTTGTCATTCCATATATTTCCTTTAAATCAAGTAAGCTAATTGTGTTGTTAATTTTTTTTAAATTCACTAGTGTTTCATCTGTTTTCAGATCAGATCAGATCAGTCGCTTAGTCGTGTCCGACTCTTTGAGACCCCATGAATCGCAGCACGCCAGGCCTCCCTGTCCATCACCAACTCCCAAGTTCACTCAGACTCATGTCCACTGAGTCAGTGATGCCATCCAGCCATTTCATCCTCTGTCGTCCCCTTCTCCTCTTGCCCCAATCCCTCCCAGCATCAGAGTCTTTTCCAATGAGTCAACTCTTCACACGAGGTGGCCAAAGTACTGGAGTTTCAGCTTTAGCATCATTACTTCCAAAGAAATCCCAGGGCTGATCTCCTTCAGAATGGACTGGTTGGATCTCCTTGCAGTTCAAGGGACTCTCAAGAGTCTTCTCCAACACCAGAGTTCAAAAGCATCAATTCTTCGGCGCTCAGCCTTCTTCACAGTCCAACTCTCACATCCATACATGACCACAGGAAAAACCATAGCCTTGACTAGACGGACCTTTGTTAGCAAAGTAATGTCTCTGCTTTTCAATATGCTATCTACGTTGGTCATAACTTTCCTTCCAAGGAGTAAGTGTCTTTTAATTTCATGGCTGCAGTCACCATCTGCAGTGATTTTGGAGCCCAAAAAAATAAAGTCTGACATTGTTTCCACTGTTTCCCCATCTATTTCCCATGAAGTGATGGGACCGGATGCCATGATCTTCGTTTTCTGAATGTTGAGCTTTAAGCCAACTTTTTCACTCTCCACTTTCACTTTCATCAAGAGGCTTTTGAGTTCCTCTTCACTTTCTGCCATAAGGGTGGTGTCATCTGCATATCTGAGGTTATTGATATTTCTCCCAGCAATCTTGATTCCAGCTTGTGCTTCTTCCAGTCCAGCGTTTCTCATGATGTACTCTGCATAGAAGTTAAATAAACAGGGTGACAATATACAGCCTTGACGAACTCCTTTTCCTATTTGGAACCAGTCTGTTGTTCCATGTCCAGTTCTAACTGTTGCTTCCTGACCTGCATACAAATTTCTCAAGAGGCAGGTCAGGTGGTCTGGTATTCCCATCTCTTTCAGAATTTTCCACAGTTTATTGTGATCCACACAGTCAAAGGCTTTGGCATAGGCAATAAAGCAGAAATAGATGTTTTTCTGGAACTCTCTTGCTTTTTCCATGATCCAGCAGATGTTGGCAATTTGATCTCTGGTTCCTCTGCCTTTTCTAAAACCAGCTTGAAATTCAGGAAGTTCACGGTTCACATATTGCTGAAGCCTGGCTTGGAGAATTTTGAGCATTACTTTACTAGTGTGTGAGATGAGTGCTATTGTGCGGTAGTTTGAGCATTTCTTTGGGATTGGAATGTAAACTGACCTTTTCCAGTCCTGTGGCCACTGCTGAGTTTTCCAAATTTGCTGGCATATTGAGTGCAGCACTTTCACAGCATCATCTTTCAGGATTTGGAATAGTTCAACTGGAATTCCATCACCTCCACTAGATTTGTTCATAGTGATGCTTTCTAAGGCCCACTCGACTTCACATTCCAGGATGTCTGGCTCTAGGTCAGTGATCACACCATTGTGATTATCTGGGTCGTGAAGATCTTTTTTGTACAGTTCTTCTGTGTATTCTTGCCATCTCTTCTTAATATCTTCTGCTTCTGTTAGGTCCATACCATTTCTGTCCTTTATTGAGCCCATCTTTGCATGAAATGTTCCTTAGGTATCTCTGATTTTCTTGAAGAGATCCCTAGTCTTTCCCATTCTGTTGTTTTCCTCTATTTCTTTGCATTGATCACTGAAGAAGGCTTTCTTATCTCTTCTTGCTATTCTTTGGAACTCTGCATTCAGATGTTTATATCTTTCCTTTTCTCCTTTGCTTTTCACTTCTCTTCTTTTCACAGCTATTTGTAAGGCCTCCCCAGATAGCCATTTTGCTTTTTTGCATTTCTTTTCCATAGGGATGGTCTTGATCCCTGTCTCCTGTACAGTGTCACGAATCTCATTCCATAGTTCATCAGGCACTCTATCTATCAGATCTAGGCCGTTAAATCTATTTCTCACTTCCACTGTATAATCATAAGGGATTTGATTTAGGTCATACCTGAATGGTCTAGTGGTTTTCCCTACTTTCTTCAATTTCAGTCTGAATTTTGCAATAAGGAGTTCATGGTCTGAGCCACAGTCAGCTCCTGGTCTTGTTTTTGCTCACTGTATAGAGCTTCTTCATCTTTGGCTGCAAAGAATATAATCAGTCTGATTTCGCTGTTGACCATCTGGTGATGTCCATGTATAGAGTCTTCTCTTGTGTTGTTGGAAGAGGGTGTTTGTTATGGCCAGTGCATTCTTTTGGCAAAACTCTGTTAGTGTTTGCCCTGCTTCATTCCGTATTCCAAGGCCAAATTTGCCTGTTACTCCAGGTGTTTCTTGACTTCCTACTTTTGCATTCCAGTCCCCTATAATGAAAATGTTCATCTGTTTTATCAATAACTAAATATTACATTGGATATAGTTTGCCTCCAATATATACATATTAGTTTATATATGCATATATCTATAAAATATGCATTCTAAGTGTATTAGGCGTATGCATATTATATATACTAGAAGTAGTATTTATAAATATGTAAATAAATTTACTTATTTGAGCCTTTTTATTAGGTTCATAAAAGGGAATACTTGTTTATTCATCCTGGCAATTGAATTTGCTATTTTTTCATATAAATTTATTTATATGAAATATATAGTGATGTTTCTTCTAAACAAGTATTATTTTACACCAATTTTAGATATCCAGAAAAATTGTGAAGATGATATGAGTTCCTATATTCTATAGCTAGTTTCTCTTATTATTAAAATTTTGCATTAGTATTGTATATTTTTGTAATTAATGATCTGGTATTTATACAGTATTATTATCTGAATTTCATTCTTTATTCAGAGTTCCCTGGAGTTTGCCTAATGTCTTTTTTCCCCTTTCCAGGATCCCTTCCAATATACCGTATTAGGCTACTCTTAGCTGTGACATTCAGTTTTCCTTGTTTGTGATGACCTTGACAGATTTGAGGAATTCTTATCAGATATTTTGGGCCTATTGGAATTTGTTGATGCTTTCCCATAAAATGAATATACTAGGGTTATGAGTGACTGGAATGAAGACCAGAAAGAGAAATGCTATTTTCATCATATTATTGTCATGGGTTCATTTGCTTTTAGTTCAGTTAGTCGCTCAGTCATGTCCAACTCTTTGCGACCCCATGAACCGCAGCACGCCAGGCCTCCCTGTCCACGACCAACTCCTGAAGTCCACCCAAACCCATGTCCATTGAGTCAGTGATGCCATCCAAACCATCCAGGCCACAGGACTGGAAAAGGTCAGTTTTCATTCCAATCCCAAAGAAAGGCAATGCCAAAGAATGCTCAAACTATCACACAATTGCACTCATCTCACATGCTAGTAAAGTAATGCTTAAAATTCTCCAAGCCAGGCTTCAGCAATACGTGAACTGTGAACTTCCAGGTGTTCAAGTTGGTTTTAGAAAAGGCATAGGAACCAGAGATCAAATTGCAAATGTCTGATGGATCATTGAAAAAACAAGAGAGTTATCATGGGTACATAATATCAAAACAGCATATCACTGTTGATCTTGGTTACCTGGATGAGGTAGTATTTATCAGTTTTCTCCATGTTAAAGGTGCTTTCCTCTGCACTTTGCATCTGTTGCCGAGTCACTCAGTCATGTCCAACTCTTTGCAACCCCATGGACTGCAGCATACCAGGCTGCCCTGTCCTTTACCATCTCCTGGATCTTGCTCAAACTTATGTCCATTGAGTTGGTGATGCTATCCAACAGTCTCATCTCCTGTTGACCCCTTCTCCTGCCTCTATCTTTCCCGGCCTCAGGGTCTTTTCCAATGAGTCAGCTCTTCACATCAGGTGGCCAAAGTATTGGAGTTTCAGCTTCAGCATCAGCCCTTCCACTGAATATTCAGGGTTGATTTCCTTTAGGATCGACCACTTTGATCTCCTTGCAGCCAAAGGGACTCTCAAGAGTCTTCTCCAACACCACAGTTCAAAAGTATCAATTCTTCTGCACTCTGCCTCCTTTATGGTTCAACTGTCACATCCATACATGACTACTGGAAAAACCATAGCTTTGATTAAATGGACATTTGTCTGCAAAGTAATATCTCCGCTTTCTAATATACTGTCCAGGTTGGTCATGGCTTTTCTTACAAGAAGCAAGCATCTATTAATTTCATGGCTGCAGTCACCATCTGTAGTGATTTTGCAGCCCAAGAAAAGAAAGTCTGTCACTGTGTCCATTGTTTTCCCATCTATTTGCCATGAAGTGATGGGACCAGGTGTCATGATCTTAGTTTATTGAATGTTGAGTTTTTAGCCAGCTTTTTCACTCTTCACTTTCACCTTCATCAAGAGGCTCTTTAGTTCCTCCTTACTTTCTGTCATAAGAGTGGTGTCATCTGCATATCTGAGGTTATTGATATTTCTCCCAGCAATCTCGAGTCTAATTTGTGCATCATCCAGCCCTTTCCATAGTGTCATCTTTGAAAGGAAATTGTTTTGTGCATCCAAAGGAGATACGCTCTACCTTTTGAAGGGAAAAGTATCTACATATATTATTTGGAAGATAACAGATTTGTGCCTACTCTCTCACTTCTTTAATTACTCATATATTAGTATGAACTCTGGATATTTATTTTATACTTTGGGATGTAATTCAACACTGCTTTACTAGAAATATTTGCTCAATTTTCTTTTCAAATTTGACTTTTGGAAGCTCTTTCAGTTATCTACTGTGTCTTTTGGACATACTTCTATCATTGTGGATATTTTTGTTTGGTTAAATTTATTTTTGAATGCTTCCCTACTTTATTGCATTTGAAAATGTCCCTGGTTCATATATATTTTTTTGCCCCAGTCCTAATATCAGACTTTTTCCCAAGCATCCCTCTTTCTTTTTATTGAATAATGATATTAGATGTCAGGATCTTTACTTCTTAGTGTCTCTGCTCTAGTCCTCTGAACTGACAGAGCAAGGGACTCCATGTTTGTACTAACCAGTGCCTATACATATTTCTGCTTCCCAGGTGGCTCCGTGGTAAAGAATCTGCCTGCCAGTGCAGGAGATGTGGGTTTGATCCCTGGGTCAGGAAGATCCCTTGGAGGAGGAAATGGCAACCCACTCCAGTATTCTTGCCTGGGAAATCCCAAGGACAGAAGAGCCTGGCAGATAATAGTCCATGGGGTTGCAAAAGTGTTGGACCTGACTTTGGGAACAAATCTACACTTCTATGTGTAACTATTCAGCGAAATGTGAGTTTATACCAGTGTTTCTAATCCACTACCATGTTGATCGCTGTATCCTGTTCCTTTGTTTATTTTAACATCCTACTCCAAAATGAGAATCCTGACTCAGTCATGAATTATCCACTTACCTAATTGTCCAAGCCAAGGATACATGAATAGTAATGTTAAAATAGTTAATTCACACCTCCAACCTCATACAGTTTTACCTGTGTACAATTTCTTATTCTGCTTTCATAGACTTCACACATTGCCCAGTCTGCTTAGTTCAGCATTTCTTCCCAGCCCCTTCTGTGAGATGCTAAATATATTTGTAATACAGTTTGATTATTTGTCATAGTCTGCTCTCCAGGCTTGTATCCACTGACCTCCTAAATGATCCTTATAAAATTGCATAACTAAGGGTTCACACTTCAGTAAGGTTTGTGAATTTTTGAAAATACGTAGTGTGATATATCCACCGTTATATCATATGTAATATTTTCACTGCCCTAAAAATCCCTGTGCACCTCCTATTCAGTTCAGTCCAAAGAGGAGAGGTGTGCAGCTGAGTGATTGCAATGACTACAAATGGAATTTAAGTCTGTTTCTAGGTTCTCACACATATTTGAATTTTATATATTTTTAATTTTTTAAATATTTTAAACTTTGTTATTTTATATTCTATGTCTGATCATTTAATGCCTGTAATCTTTGGTGATCTAAAACAGCTGTTTGCTATTACTGCTCACTCCTATTCAGAATAGTTTATTTCACCATGAATGAAGTAATTATTATTATTTTGTATTGTTAACTTGTTTTATCTGTGGGGTCCTGAGGAGCTTGAGTTGCACATCCTTTCCTCCTGCGAATTCTGCATTTATTTGCTTTGCCAGCAGATGCTACATGGCTGGAACTATTTTAATATAATGAATATGTTGGAGATTTCCCAGACTTCACAGGCTGTGCATGTTTGAATTCCATATCTGATTAGACCAGGTCAATGATTGCAGTTCTCCACAGGTGAAACTTACTATATCATGTACTATTCACTGCTCTCATTTTGTTAAGATTCCTTTTGGAGGGAACACTTGGGCTATTTCTTATTTTGTTCATCAAAAATAAATGATTTTAGAGTTTTGGGGGGAGACTTTTTTGTCATTTACTTAGGATCAAATTATACTAAATTAGGGGAGATAGATACCTAGAATATTTTTAATGACATATTTCCGGAAGATATCCCATTAGTTCAGTTTTAGTCATGTGGATGATAATGAAGCCATGGAATATTTAAGCTATCTTATCTAGCAGGCATAACAAAATAAAAATCAGTCTGAAGCTCTAATTTTGAGAGTAATAAGCACATAGATGAGAATTGGAGCTATATAGTTCAAAGTGATCACTCAAGGGACATTCAGACTACAGGAAAGTGTGGAGGCTATTCAGTGTCGCATATACAACTAAATATATGTGCTAGGTGAAATGGGGACATAAAGTTGGTTTATCATTTTCCCCAGGGTGAACAAATCTTTTTTGTGTTTTTGTTTAATTTTTATTAAATGACAACAAATCTCTATCAAAATATATGTCAGTTACCAATGCTTATTTCCAAAAGGACACATTGTGATAATAGTCTTCAAACTGTCAAAAAACTATGTACATCTTTTAAGTTTTGTATGACTTTTAACATGACTTCTAAGAAAATATTAATTTTAATGTTGAAAAAGACCAATGTTGTCTTCCATATTAAGTTCTTTGTTCCCTTTGAACCATTTCCAGTCTTACTTATTTTTTTACTAGCTTTCCCTTTACCAGAGTGCTTCATGCATTCATTTGTCCTTGGACATTTGGGATTGTTCTTACATATTTATCTGAGTATTCTGACCCACCCTACAGATATAAACCCTCAATATCCTCTCAGGTAGCGAGTTTCCACATTCCCTTTGCTTACTTGCATTGTATTTTACATAAATAAATTCTACTTCTATTCTGTTTGTATGTTTCCTGCTCTGTGAGTTTATTCTCCAATGGCCAGGACAGTATATAGGAATTATATTAAGCAATAAATACTTGGGGATTGGAATGAATGAACGGATATATATATATATATGATTAAACTTTGCCACACCGCTTAACCTGTAGTGCTAAAGAAGCTCAGGATAAAATCAAGGCAGTTAATATTGGGTTGAACTATACAAAGTGAGTGACATCAAGCACTTTGTGGTCAGAAAGTGTCAGTATCTGAACACCCAATGTGATTCCAGTGACAATAGGCAATAGATACATTTGGGAGGTCTTGTCTCAAAGGGCTGAATTAGGGACTGCTTTCAGGAAGGTAACCATGGAAAGAACTAATGTCCTGAAACTGGGAAAACAGACTATGTGCTAACACTTGGAGCCGTGAGTAGCAATGTTTCTTGGCAATTTAGGTAGACACAGTTTATCTGACTAAGGAGTATTTTTAAAGGGCTCTGTTTTCTTACTAGTTTGAGCTGCATTTCATCTAAAATGTTCCACATAGTGCCTGACGTAACCTTACTGTCATAGTTTCCCCAGTGGTATAATAAGAACTTTTCCTAAAGGAGAAAGAACTTAATATTCAGTTATAGTAAATACTCCCTGAGCTTTAATGAATTAATCCAGATGATAAGAGCATTTTGAAAAGGAAAAAATATATTTATTGCTTTGTACAAGTCACTATGATGCTCACACCAGATATTTGAATAAAAGTAAAGATATTTGAATAAAATAACAGATATTTGAATAAAAGTAAGGCATGGTGTTTAACTTATTAACAGACCAGGACCGATTGAGAGATGCTATTACCCTGCACAATCCTACCCTGGGAAACATATCTAACATTCACTTAATTCTCTACACCACAAGATGGTTCTAAAAACTGTTTTTATCTACTGAAAATAAATCTTAGACAGTTTGGTAGCATACCCTAGGATATACAGCTTGCAAGTAACTTAAATTAGAATCAATTATGTGTATTTCTTCCAAAGCCCACGATCATTTCTGTAAATGTTGACAGTCCAGTTGCCGCTGAGAGATAAAGGTGGGAACTAAGAAAGAGGGCAATGCATTGAGCGATCAGAAGTCCTCTAGACACCTTTTGAGAGCCTAGTTATACCACTAAAGAAAGGATGTTAAAACATTTCCAAAAGATTATAGACTGTTTTATAGAAAGAAATCGTCCCTGGCCCAAATATATAATAATGATGTCACTTCTTACAGCATTTGAAATCCTTTTTTTTTTTTTTTTTTTTTGAGTAAAGATTTCATTGTTTTAGAAACCACTAGAGCACTATCCTGACACCAAGTGATTTGTTTACCACTTTTAGACATCCAGAAGAAGCATGGAGATGTTAAAAGTGTCCAGTGAGGAGATCGTGGCCCTCAAATCTGGCCTTGGGTCTCAGGTTTGAACTCTGAAAACATTAGGCATGAAAAAAACCAACCTGATAAATGGTAAAACTGGCTACTTGTGTTATGAAGACAGCCTGGGTCTTGAAAAGTTTGTAGAGCCAAGAATATGTAAGAGAAGCCTTCACATTGTTTACAGAAGTAAACCATCAAATGAGAAAAACAATCATAGACCATAGCATTAAAAATGGTAACCCTGGAGACCAAATGGGAAAGGATTCATGTGTCATCTCTGCAGAATCAGATCGAATCTGACAAGTGGAAGACAGATGTCTTAAGCTTTCATTCATCCATAGATATCTGACTTCTGCTTCTGTCTCCTAAGCCAGATCTGTAGCCTGGTCTCCAGATAGCTCATGCAGAATTTAAAAAAAAAAAAAAAAAAAAAACTGCTTTATCTATTCTGTTGACAGTTGTAGGCTGCTCTTTCACCATGTTTTATGAATTTTCCTTCTGCCATTGCTATCCATGATCACTGGAATCAGAATACTAAAGTTCTATGTGGTATGTGAGCTATGGCAAGTTCGTTCTTTTATGTCATCTATCGAATGGAGATCATGGCAGATACTGTGCCCAACATGTAATACATGCTTGATAAATATTTTTGAATGGTTTCAAGAAATCACTTATGAAAGTATCCATTCAAAAATATTTATCAGGCATGTATCACATGTTGGGCACAGTATCTGTCTTGATCTCTATATGATAGCCAAAATGGATCAAATTAAATGTAAAAGCTTTTGCACAGCAAAAGAAACCATAAGCAAAACAAAAAGACAGCCCTCAGAATAAAGTATTTGCAAATGAAGCAAGTGGTAAGAGATTAATCCCCAAAATGTACAAACAGCTCATGCAGCTCAATATTAAAAAAAAAACACCCAATCAAAAATGGACTTCAAATTTAAATAGTCATTTCTCCAAAAAATACAAAAAGCACATCAAAAGATTCTCAACATCTCTAATTATTAGAGAAATGCAAATCAAAATTGCAGTGAGAAATCACCTCACACTGGTCAAAATGGCCATCATCAAAAAATCTGCAAACCATAAATACTCCAGTAGAAAAAACGGAACCCTCCTACACTCCTGGTTGGAATGTAAATTGGTACAACCACTATGGAGAACAATATGGAGGTTCCTTAAAATACTAAAAATAAGACCACCAAGTTACCCAGCAATCCCACTCCTGGGCATAAATCCACAGAAAACTGTAATTCAAAAAGACACATGCACCTCAGTGTTCACTGCAGCACTATTTACAACAGTCAGGACATGAAAGCAGCCTAAATACCCACCAACAGAGGAATGGATAAAGAAGAGGTAGTACATATACACAGTGGAATATTGTTGTTGTTCAGTTGCCAAGTCTTGTCCAACTCTCTGCAACCGCATGAACTAGAGCACATCAGGTTTTCCTGTCCTTAACTATCTCCCTGAGTTTGCTCAAAATCATGTGCATTGAGTCAGTGATGCCATCCAGCCATCTTATCTGTAGCCCACTTCTCCTCTTGCCCTCAGTCTTTTCCAGCTTCAGGGTCTTTTCCAGTGAATCGGCTCTTCACATCTGGTGGCCAAAGTATTAGAGCTTCAGCTTCAGGATCAGTCCTATGAATGAATATTCAGGGTTGATATCCTCTAGGATTGACTGGTTTGATCTCCTTGCAGTCCAAGGGACTCTCAAGGGTCTTCTCCAGCATCACAGTTTGAAAGCATCAATTCTTTGGCATTCAGCCTTGTTTATGGTTCAGCTCTTCACATCCATACATGACTACTGGAAAAACCATAGCCTTGACTATATAGACCTTTGTTGGTAAAATGATATCTCTGTTTTTTAATATGCTGTCTACATTTGTCATAACTTTTCTTCCAAGGTGCAAACATCTTTTAATTTCATGGTTGCAGTCACCATCCACAGTGATTTTGTAGCCCAAGAAAATAAAATCTGTTACTGTTTCCACTTTTCCCCCATCTATTTGCCATGAAGTGATAGTATACCAGATACCATGATCTTAGTTTTTTGAATGTTGGAATATTACTTGGCCACAAAAAGAATGAAATAATTCCATTTGCAGCAATGTGGATGAACCTAAAGATTGTCATACTGAGTTAAGTCAGACACAGAAAGATAAATATCATATGATATTGTTTATATGTGGAATATTAGAAGAGGTATAAATGAACTTATTTATGGAACAAACATAGAGTTACAGAAGTAGAAAACATATGGTTACCAGGGGATGAGGGGGAGGGATAAGTTGGGTGATTGGTATTGATATATACACACTATTATGTGTAAAATAGATAACCAATAAGAACCTGCTGTAAAGCCCAGAGAACTCTACTCAATATTCCGTAATGGGGTATATGGGAAAAGAATCTTAAAAAAAAAAAAAAAAGAGTGGATATATTAATAAGTATAATTGATTCAATGCAAGGAGACACAAGAGACGTGGATTTGATCCCTGGGTCAGGAAGCTCTCCTGGAGGAGGAAATGACAACCCACTCCAGTATTCTTGCCTGGAGTATCCTATGGACAGAGGAGCCTGGCAGAACCAGAGGAGTCCTTAGGGTCAC
The DNA here is from genome assembly GCF_003369695.1 of Bos indicus x Bos taurus. Taxonomy (NCBI): domain Eukaryota; kingdom Metazoa; phylum Chordata; class Mammalia; order Artiodactyla; family Bovidae; genus Bos; species Bos indicus x Bos taurus. The sequence continues at coordinate 37,403,746 of NC_040104.1, forward strand.
AAAGAGTCGAACATGACTGAGCACGCACATAGCTTATTCACTTTAATGTATATCTGAAACAAACACAACATTGTAAATAAACTATACTCCAATAAAATTTTTAAAAAGTATAAAGTGAGTAATACAATGTCTTGTGCTTATTAAGTGCTCAAAATGATTGTTTGTTAGTGTTAACAGTTTAAATATAGTAATGCAGTAAGAGAAACGACATTATGACAAAACTGCCTCATTCAGTAGTTTTAAAAATGATAAAAAGATGAAGACATAGTTATGCATATAAAAAACAAGAAAGTTACATCAACATCTGATTTTGCATCCAAAATAGGTTGTTCTTTCCTCTGTAATTTTTATAAATAATGACTGTAGCCACATACTCTAACTCTCTCATATATCAGGGAAACTTGCAGTTCAAAGAAAACTAGGAAATGGTTAGTCAGGTATAGTATCCTTCATATAGCCCAAGAAGAAATGGGGACCCTAAGACACTGAGTAATGTTCCTCATGATACATTGCCAGTTAGAGTTTTCTCCTAAATACCTAAGCCTGGTGCAGCTTGCTGCTGCTATCTAAGCTTGTCTTGTTGATAAGATTTTTCAACTTTCAAATATCCCAGTCCAGTGAAACTGCCATTAATTCAATGGTCTTAAAATCAACTGAGGATATCTCTGGCCTATACTTTGATGAATACAGCATGCAGCATTTTCAAAGTGATTCTTCTCCTTGATTATGTTTTTGGAGATTATTTTGGATATATAATACCATTCTCTCAAAGAGAGGGAGCTTGCGTTATGCAGTTGACTGACAAGAAATGATTTTAAATTGCCTCATAACAAGCAATTTAAAAGGAGTTATTTTGAATACAATGAGCTTTTCAATAAGGGTTTGGTGATATAGAATGAAAAGAGAAGCTGTATATTGATTATATATATAGGATAAAGACAAATCAGGTATGAAAAACATATCTGATGTTCTTGAAAGAATCATCTTATTTTAAAAATATTATTTGGTTAATGTTTTTAATATGAAAGTCACTCAAATATATGTAATTAAGTGATCTACATAAACAACCCTAAGGGGCACTGTGTTCATATTTTTATTGTTGTTTCTCCCACCAGCTCCCACCACCAAACCTGTAATATGTATTTTCCCTGGATTTCTTAAGAAAACAAAGTATAGTTTAATGACTAGAGTTTTATATGTAATAAATAGAAAAAAAAAAAAAAAAAAAGGATTCTAGACGGAGATAATGTGAATTTGTGCCCCAGAATCGCCATTTTCTCTCTCTCTGTTTTTTTTTTTTTGTTATAGGTTACAGTAAACCTATAACATTGTTTTGGGTATACTGTATAATGATTTGATATTTGTATATGTTGCAAAATGATCAGCACACTAAGTTACTGTTAACCAAGTCAGAAAGTGAAAAGTAAAACAGAAGTGGGGGTGGGGAATTAATTTGGAAGCATTTTGTATTGAGAGTTTGGGACATTTAGGGGACATATAAAATGGAAAACTTAAAATTATCAGTGCAGCGTAAATTGTGAGTACTAAAATTGAACACAGGGAAGTCATGATCAGATTTGCATTTTAATTCCTGGGCACTTGGGAGAGACTAAACTGGCACCAGAATTCAGGAGGCAGAGATGACTGAAGCAAGTGGCCTCAGTGTCGTAGTGGTGATGGAGATGCAGAAAACCTTGGGAGTTATTAAGATGTCATTGAATATTAAAATAAAGTGTTATAGATGAAGACGTTACAGTCACTGTTTCAGTAACAAAGGTAAACAAAAGGGACAGGAATGGCCTGCCTGCAAATTGCTACTTTAGAAGGCTGGGCAGGGATGGTATTATAAAAGAAGGCAAAATAGGAGAGGGAGAATCAATTAGTCAGAATATGTAGTTACACGTGCAGAAACCTCCCTTTAAACTAGCTTATACACATACACGAATAAGATAATTCATTGGAAATGTACTGGAGTCTTTGACAAAACCAAAGGAAAAGCTATGGGAAACATGGTATCTCGAGATACTTCAAAGATTAGAACTGGAGATTCAGACACTGTCATCTCAACTTGATTCCTTCTTTATTTGCTCCTATTGAATTAAAAAAAAATATGATTAAAAGCATAGGTCCAGGAATTTCAGGTCCAGATATACTTCCTTCCATGATTCACTGGGGCAAGGAATTTTCCTCTCCCAGTTTGTAGGTGAACCAGCCTTGCTCATATGCCTGCTCTTTGAACACATTTCTGAAACTAAAGATAATTATGAATAGTGAGTGCTGTGTGGGTTGAATGGCCCATACCTCTAGTGGGGTTGAGGGGCCTGTGATCCAGAGGGAGGAAGTGCTAGACAGACAAAACAAAGATTGTCAACTGCAAGGTTTGTGAAATAGAGATCAAGAATTCTGATTGAGAAATGCTGAGACTAAAGGAGTAGTGAGATAACTGAGTAGAATTGTGCGATGGTGGTGGAATCAAGAGAAGGAAATGTTGGCCTTGTACTCAGGGAAGAAACTGATGTAAGATGTAGTCCCCTGGATGCACTAATTATATCCTTGATGATTTCTGTGTAGCAGACCGCTTGACACAACTTTGCATTAAGAACATGGATCTCTGTGTTAGGTGTTAAAAAGGTTATATGAGGGAACGAATGGAGGCAATTGAGGAAGAGTTAGAAGGCCATCAGTGGTGTTTTTTAGCAGGCAATGTGCTGATTTAGCAAATTCATTATCTTCAAAGCATCTCATTACGAGTCCTATCCCCAAATGGAAAGGCCCATCCAGATAACTTCTGAAACGTGCTTTCAGGAAATCTGTGTTGTTTCCACGTCCATGAAGCAAGGAACAGCAGAACTGTTCTTTGGAAGATATTGTACTAAAGCAGTGCTAAATTTTACTTGAAATTTGACAAGTTAGTCCACTTATTTTCAGGACCCTCAATTCATCATTTGTGACAAATATCTTTTACTCTTTATTTTATCCCTACATTTTTTAGTCGAGCTCTAAACCAGACTGTAAATTCACTGTCTCTCACACATTACTAAGAATGTTATTTCTACACAGTTGCTACTCTTTCAGTGGTGGTGTTTGAATACTAGGGTCATAGAATTTTTAATTATCATTGAATTCTTTCATGACATTCTGCTGTCTAGTCAAAACAAAAGATTTTAAAGCATAGTAGTATTGGACTAGAGGACTTGTTAACTAACTCTCTCTGTTCAGTGAATAAAGTGTCTCCTTTTATGATAGATGTTGTGTGAGAAATATCCCATAAATATGTGAGAAAATTAATGACTTGCCCTGTTTGAATATCTTTGTGGTACTATTTGAGCCTGCCAACCAAATTCTAGCCAGTTTCGTATCGTAGATAAGTATCTTGGTACTCAGAACACAAGGAAAAATTACTATAGTGATCTTTTTATGTACTTTTATATTTTCCATACGTCAGTCTGCTGGACTCTGGAGACCAGCACACACTAGATCATCTTGAAAATGCAGCACATATTTGAGGAAAGACTCTTGCATCAGAATAATGGAAGAACAACACAAAGAAAGAATGTAGGAAAGAGAGAGAGAGCCTCAACCAAAGAATTACTCAGACATGAGGAAAGAGATAAAGAATGGGACCCATACCTTAAAAGAGACATGGGAAATTTAGAGTGAGCTCAGAATTTTTAAGACTTTTGTAAAAGCAGTTACAGAGTATAGCTAACCAAAATCACAATAAATTAAATATCTTATTCATACCATTCTAAAACTATATGAAATGAATAATACTAATTAGATTCCTATACTGTTGTCTTTTCAAAATGTTTTTTATTCAGTATTCATGGATTCATTTATAGGCTTCACATGTTTGAAGCAAAATCTCCTGAGATGTAATGTTAAAAATGATAACAATAACATCCTAAAGAAAATAAAGGAGATGGTGATAGTTTCTGAAGCACCATTATTGAAAACAACTGACTTCTTTCTAGGCATGCAAGAATATGGAAAACTCAACAGTAATTTTCCAAATGCTGACTGCAATCTAACAAGTAAAACTTATTTTACCAAAACCGATACATATTCTTATTTCTTTGCAGACCTAAATATCTATCCCATGGTTAATACCACATTTATAATTAACTTGAAAGTAATAAAAATGTATACTTGTGTGAAGGAGATACCATTTTATGACAGAAGAGTTCATTTAAAGCCTCCAGATACTACGTGACTCTCTTTAATACCATTAAAAATTAAATCAATAAATCATGTTGTCATTCCCAATCATAATAATCATATGATATAACAAAAAGCCTTCTTTAAATTCTGAGAAAATTAATATTTTATGTCTTAAATTCATACTGTATTGTGTTCTTTACTAAAGTTCTGGTTTGTACGTTTATTTACTTAAATTGAAGATAACTTTTTGGTGTTAGATTTTTTACCAAAAGAGAAAAGATTTAAAGAGGACAGTGCAGGATATTCCAACGTTAAAATTATATTAGATTTCAAAGAGCTCTGTAATTTTAAAAAATTATAGTAAAACTTTTAGTATTTGAACATTGATGTTTCAAGATAAACTTATTTTTTAATTGATGTATATTTGATTTATGTTGTGTTAGTGTCAACTGTGTAGCAGAGCAAAATCAGTTTTATGTACACATATATATACATACTTTTAATATCGATAAAAATGTATACTTTTCAGATTCTTTTCCCTTATAGATTATTACAAAATTCTGACTATTGTTGCTAGTGCTATATAGTCGATCCTTGTTGTTTGACTATTTTATATATAGTAGTATATATATGTTAATCCCAAATTCCTAATTTATCCCTCCCTTCCCTTTCCCCTTGGTAACCGTAAGTTTATTTTCTATGTCTGTGAGTCTGTTTCTGTTTTGTAAATAAGTTCATTTGTATCATTTTTTTTGATTCCACGTAAAAGTGATATATGATACTTGTCTTTCTCTGTGTGATCGACTTCACTCAGTATAATAATCTCTAGGTCCATCCATGTAGCTGTAAGTGGTATTTTTTATGGTCAAGTAATATTTCATGGCTTATGTATACATACCACATCTCCTTTATCCATTCATCTGTTGATTGAAATTTAGGTTACTTCCACATCTTGAGTATTTTAACTAGTTCTACTGTGACTATTGAGGTGCATGTGTATTATTTTAACCCCTGTCCCATCCAGGCCGGCACATAACACTAAGCAGAGTTCCACATGCTATACTATAGGTTTTTGTTGGTTATTCATTTTAAATATAGCAGTGTGTACATGACCTTCCGAAAGTCTTTTAACTGTCCCTTCCCCCCAGTAACTATGACTTCACTTTGTAAGTCTGAGTCTCTTTCTGTTTTGTAAGTAAGTTCATTTGTATCATTTCTTTTTAGATTCCAGATATAAGGGACGTCGTATGACATTTCTGCTTCTCTGTATGACTTCTTTCTCTCAGTATGACACTCTCTTGATCCACCCATGTTGCTGCAAATGGCCTTATTTCATTCTTTTTAATGGCTGAGTAATATTCCATTGTATATATGTGCCACATCTTCTTTATCCACTCCTCTGTTGATGGACATTTAGGTTGTTTCCATGTCTTGGCTGTTGTAAACAGTGCTGCAAAGAATGTTGGCACACATGTATCTTCCAGGACGTGTTTTTTTCTTGGATATACACCCAGGAGTGTAATTGCAGGGTCATATGTTAGCTTTATTTTTAGTTTTTTTTAAAGGACCTACATACTGTTCTCCATAATGGTATACCCATTTACATTCTCACTGACAGTTCAGGAGGGTTCCCTTCTCTGCAGCATTTGTTGTTTGTGGATTTTTTGGTGATAGGCATTCTGACTGGCTTGAGGTGATCATCTCATTGTAGTTTTCGCTTGCAGCAAGGAAATCCAACCAGTCCATCCTAAAGGAAATAAGTCCTGGGTGTTCATTGGAAGGACTGATGCTAAAGCTGAAACTCCAATACTTTGGCCACCTCATGCGAAGAGTTGACTCATTGGAAAAGACCCTGATGCTGGGAGGGATTGGGGCCAGGAAGAGAAGGGGACGACAGAGGATGAGATGGCTAGATGGAATCACTGACTCGATGTACATGGGTTTGGGTGAACTTCAGGAGTTGGTGATGGACAGGGAGGCCTGGCATGCTGTGATTCATGGGGTCGCAAAGAGTCAGACAGACTGAGCAACTGAACTGAACTGAATAGTGATGTTGAACATCTTTTCATGTGCCCATTGGCCACCTGTATGTCCTCTTTAGAGAAATGTCTATTTAGGTCCTCTGCCCGTTTATAGAGTGGGTTTTTTATTTTTATGCTATTAATTGTCATAAGCTGTTGGTAAATTTCAGAGACATCCCTTATCAGTCACATCATTTGAAAATATTTTCTCCCAATCTGTGGGTTGTTGTTTCATTTTGTTTATTTTTTTACTTAATTTTGTTCTTTTTAAGATTATTTTAATTGGAGGATAAATTACTTTACCCATTAGTATTGTGATGGTTTTTTCATACATCAGCATGAATTGGCCACAGGTAAACATGTGCCCCTCATCCTGACCCCCTACCACCTCCTTTACCACCCTGTCCCTCTGGATCGTCCCAGAGCACTGGCTTTGGGTGCCCTGCTTCGTGCATCAAACTTGCACCGGCCATCTATTCTACAAATGGTAATGTACAGATTTCCATGCTATTCTCTCAAATCATCCTACCTTTGTCTTCTCCCACTGAGTCGAAAAGTCTGTTCTTTACATCTGTGTCTCCTTTGCATCCCTGCATGTAGGATCATCATTACCATCTTTCTAAATTCCATATACATGTGGTAAAATACAGTATTTGTCTTTCTCTTTCTGAATTGCTTCACTCTTTATAATAGGCTCCAGTTTTATCCACCTGATTAGAACTGACTCAAATGTGTTTCTTTTTATAGCTGAGTAATATCCCATTGTGTATATGTACCACAACTTCCTTATTCATTCATCTGCCAATGAACATCTAGGTTGCTTCAATATCCTAGCTGCTATAAATAGTGCTTCAATGAACATATGGTGTACATATGTCTCTTTGTTTTGTTTATTGTTTCCTTTGCTGTGCAAAATCATTTCAGTTTAAGTAGGTCCCATTTGGTTATTTCTTCTTTTTTTCTTTTATTTCCATTATCCTGGAAAATGCATTGAAAAAGATGTTGCTGTGATTTTTGTCAGAGTGTTCTGGCTATGTTTTCCTCTAATAGTTTTATAGTGTCCAATCTAACGTTTAGGTATTTAATCCATGTTGAACTTATTTTTGTGTGTGGAGTTAAATGATCTAATTTCATTTTTTTACATGTGGATATACAGTTTTCCCAGCACCATTTGTTGAATAGACTGTCTTTCCAACATTGTGTAGTCTTGCCTCCTTTGTCATAGATTAATTGACTATAGGTAAATGCACTTATTTCCAGGTTTTCTGTCCTGTTTCATTTATTTATATTTCTGTCTTTGTGCCAGTACAATACTGCTTTGATGACTATAGCTTTTTCATGTAATCTGAAGTCAGGGAGCCTGATTCCTCCAGCTCCATTTTTCTTCCTCAAGATTCCTCTGGGTCTTCAGGTCTTTTGTGTCACCATCCAAATTTTGAGATTTTTTTGTTGTAGCTCTATAGAAAATGTCATTGGTAATTTTATAGGGATTGCATTGAATTTGTAGACTGCCTTGGCTTGGGCAGCATGCCATTTTGACAATATTGAGTCTTCCAATCCACAAACATGGTGTGTTTTTCAAACTATTTAAATCTTCTTTGGTTTCTTTCATCAGCATCTTATAGTTTTCAGAATATAGGTCTTGTGTCTTCTTCAATAGGTTTATTCCTAGTAGGTTTATTTTTGATACAATGGTAAGTGTAATTGCTTCTTGAATTTGTCTTTCTGATCTTTCATTGTTAGTGTATAGAAACGCAACAGATTTCTCTGTATTAACTTTGCAACCTGCAACTTTACCAAATTGATTGAGATCTAGTAGTTTTCTGGTAGCATCTTTAGGATTTTTTGTTTATAGTATCATGTCATCTGGAAACAATGACAGTTTAACTTCTTTTTTTTTTTAATCTCAGTTTTATTTATTTATTTACTTATTTTACTTTATAATATTGTATTGGTTTTGCTATACATTGACATGAATCCGACATGGGTGTACATGTGTTCCCCATCCTGAACCCCCCTCCCATCTCCCTCCCTGTACCATCCCTCTGGGTCATCCCAGTGCACCAGCCCTGAGCACCCTGTATCATGCGTCGAACCTGGACTGGTGATTCGTTTCATGTGTGATAATTTACATGTTTCAATGTGATTCTCCCAAATCATCCCACCCTCACCCTCTCTCACAGAGTCCAGAAGACTGTTCCATACATCTGTGTCTCTTTGGCTGTCTCACATACAGTGTTATTGTTACCATCTTTCTAAATTCCATATATATGCATTAGTATACTGTATTGGTGTTTTTCTTTCTGGCTTACTTCACTCTGTATGATAGGCTCCAGTTTCATCCACCTCATTAGAATTGATTCAAATGTATTCTTTTTAACAGCTGAGTAATACTCCATTGTGTATATGTACCACTGCTTTCTTATCCATTCGTCTGCTGATGGACATCTAGGTTGCTTCCACGTCCTGGCTATTATAAACAGTGCTGTGATGAACATTGGGGTACACGTGTCTCTTTCACTTCTGGTTTCCTCAGTGTGTATGCCCAGCAGTGGGATTTCTGGGTCATAAGGCAGTTCTATTTCCAGTTTTTTAAGGAATCTCCACACTGTTCTCCATAGTGGCTGTACTAGTTTGCATTCCCACCAACAGTGTAAGAGGGTTCCCTTTTCTCCACACCCTCTCCAACACTTATTGCTTGTAGACTTTTGAATAGCAGCCATTCTGACTGTCATGAAATGGTCCCTCATAGTGGTTTTGATTTGCATTTCTCTGATAATGAGTGATGTTGAGCATCTTTTCATATGTTTGTTAGCCATCTGTATGTCTTCTTTGGAGAAATGTCTATTTAGTTCTTTGGCCCACTTTTTGATTGGGTCATTTATTTTTCTGGAATTGAGCTGCAGGAGTTGCTCATATATTTTTGAGGTTAATTCTTTGTTCTTTGCTTCATTTGCTATATTTTCTCCCATTCTGAAGGCTGTCTTTTCACCTTGCTTATAGTTTCCTTTGTTGTGCAGTGCTTTAAATTTTAATTAGGTCCCATTTGTTTATTTTTGCTTTTATTTCCAATATTCTGGGAGGTGGGTCATAGAGGATCCTGCTGTGGTTTATGTCAGAGAGTGTTTTGCCTATGTTCTCCTCTAGGAATTTTATAGTTTCTGGTCTAATGTTTAGATCTTTAATCCATTTAATTGAGTTTATTTTTGTGTATGGTGTTAGAAAGTGTTCCAGTTTCATTCTTTTACAGGTGGTTGACCAGTTTTACCAGTACCACTTGTTAAAGAGATTGTCTTTAACCCCCCTTTGTCAAAGATAAGGTGTCCATAGGATTGTGGATTTATCTCTGGGCTTTCTGTTTTGTCCCATTGATCTATACTTCTGTCTTTGTGTCAGTACCATACTGTCTTGATGACTGTGGCTTTGTAGTAGAGACTGCAGGTTGATTGCTCTTTTCCAATTTGGATTTCCTTTACTTCTTTTTCTTCTCTGATTGCAGTAGCTAGGACTTCCAAACCTATTTTGAATAGAAGTGGTGAGAGTGGACATCCTTGTCTTGTTCCTGATCTTAGAGGGAATGCTCTTATATTTTATTGAGTATGATGCTAGCTGTAGGTTGTCATATATGGCCTTTATTATATTGTGGTATGTGTCCTCTATGACCACTTTCTGGAGAGTTTTTATCATAAATGGGAGCTGAATTTCATCACAAGCCTTTTCTTCATCTATTAAGATGATCAGATGGTTTTTATTCTTCAGTTTGTTGATATGGTGTGTCACATTGATTGGTTTGTGAATGCTGAAAAATCCTTGCATCCCTGGTATAAATCCCACTTGATCATGGTGTATGATCTTTCTAACATATTGTTAGTTACAAATTGCTCATATTTTGTGGAGGATTTTTGCATCTATGTGTCATCAGTGATATTGGACTGTCATTTTCTTTTTTTGTGGTATATTTATCTGGTTTTGGTATCAGGGTGATGCTGCTAAGTCACTTCAGTCATGTCCAACTCTATGTGACCCCATAGACGGCAGCCCACCAGGCTCCCCCATCCCTGGGATTCTCCAGGCAAGAACACTGGAGTGGGTTGCCATTTCCTTCTCCAGTGCATGAAAGTGAAAGTGAAGTCACTCAGTCGTGTCTGACTTTTAGCAACCCCATGGACTGCAGCTCACCAGGCTCCATGGGATTTTCCAGGCAAGAGTACTGGAGTGGGGTGCCATTGCCTTCTCCATCAAGGTGATAGTGGTCTCATAAAATGAGTTGGAAGTTTTTCTTCCTCCGCAACTTCTTAGAACAGTTTCAGAAGGATAGGTGTTAACTTTCTATAAATGTTTGATAAGATTCACCTTTGAAGCCGTCAGGTCCCAGGCTTTTGTTTGTTGGGAGGTTTTTAATCCCAGTTTCATTTTCAGTGCTTGTGATTGGTCTGTTCATATTTTCTATGTCTCCCTTATTCAGTCTTGGGAGACTGTACCTTTCTAAGAAGTTGTCCATTTTTTCCAGATTGTCCATTTTATTGGCATACAGTTGTTCACAGTAGTCTTATAATTCTTGTTATTTCTGTGGAGTCAGTTATCTCCTTTTTCATTTCCAATTTGACTGATTTGAGTCCTCTCACTTTTTTTCTTGATGAGTCTGCCTCATGGTTTATCCGTCTTGTTTATCTTTTCCAAGAACCAGCTTTTAGTTTAATTGATCTTTGCTATTGTTTTCTTTGTCTCTCTTTCATTTCTTTCTGCTCTGATCTTTATGATTTCCTTCCTTCTACTAACTTCAGGTGGTGTTTGTTCTTCTTTCTCTAGTTGTTTTCAGTGTAAGTTTAGGTTGTTTGGGATTTTTTCTTGTTTCTTGACATAAGATTGTATTGCTATAAACTTCCCTGTTAGAACTGCTTTGCTGCATCCTAAAAGTTTTGGACCATTGTGCTTTCATTTTCATTTGTCTCAAGGTATTTTTTACATTTCGTCTTTGATTTCTTCAGTGATCCAGTGGTTGTTTAGTAACATATTGTTTTTGCCACATTTGTGTTCTTTTTTTTTTTTTTGGAGTTTATTTCTATACTCATATCATTGTGATCAGAAAAGATATTTGCTATTATTTTGATTTTCTAAAATTTACCAAGGCTCGTCTTGTTGCCCACCATGCAGTCAGTCCTGGAGAATATTCCATGTGCACTTGAGAAAAATATGTAGTCTGCTGCTTTAAGATGGAATACTCGATAAATATCAATTAAGTCTAACTCATCTAAATTGTCATTTAAGGCCCCCGTTTCCTTAATTGGTTTTCTGTCTGGATGATCTATTGATGAAATGGAGTAGTGTCCTTCTTTGTCTCTATAACAGTCTTTGTTTTAAAGTCTACTTTGTCTGTTATGAGTATTCCTGCTCCAGCTTTCTTGTGATTTCCATTTGCATGAAATACCTTCTCCCATCCCGTTACTTTCAGTCTGTAAGTGTTGGTAGATATGAAGTGGGTCTCTTGTAGACAACATATATATGGGTCTTATTTTTGTATCAATGCAGCCAGCCTATGTCTTTTGGTTGGTGCATTTAATCCATTTACATTTAAGGTAATTATCAATATGTCTGATCCTATTATCATTTTGTTAATTGTTTTGAGTTTATTTTTCGTCAGATCTTTTTCTCCTCTTGTATTTCCTACCTAGAGAACTTCCTTTAGTATTTGTTGTAAAGCTGGTTTGGTGGTGCTGGATTCTCTTAACTTTTGCTTGTCTGGAAAGCTTTTGATTTCACTATAACATCTGAATGAGAGTCTTGCTGGGTAGAGTATTCTTGGTTGTAGCTTCTTCCCTTTCATCACTTAGAAATATATCATGCCATTCCCCTCTGGCTTGTAGAGTTTCTTTTGAGAAATCAGCTGATAGCCTGATGGGAGTTCCTTTATATATTATTTGTATTTTTTCCCTTGTTGCTTTTAATAATTTATCTTTGTGTTTGATTTTTGTCAGTTTGATTACCATGTGTCCCTCCTGCCTGGCTCCCTGTATGCTTGCTGGATATGGCTGAATGTTTCCTTTTCCATGACAGGGATGTTTTCAGCTATTATATCTTCAAATATTTCTCGAGTCCTCTCTCTCTCTCTTCTCCTTCTGGGATACCTATAATATGAATATTGGTGCATTTAATGTTTTTCCAGAGGTCTGTTAGGCTGTCTTTATTTCTTTTCATTCTTTTTTCTATATTCTGTTCTGTAGCATTGATTTCCACCATTATGCCTTCCAGGTCACTTATCTGTTCTTCTGCCTCAGTTAATCTGATACTGATTCCTTCTACTGTCCAGTTCATCTCTGTCTGTTCTTTAGTTCTTCTAGGTCCTAGGTAAACACTTCTTGCATGTTCTCAACCTTTGCCTCCATTCTTTTTTCAAGATCCCGAATCATCTTCAGTATCATTATTCTGAACTGTTTTTCTGGGAAGTTGCCAATCTCCACTTCATTTAGTTCTTTTTCTGTAGTTTTATCTTGTTCTTTGAACTGGGACATAATCCTATTTCTTTTCATTTTGGATAGCTTTCTGTGATTGTGGTATTAGTTCTGGAGGACGATGGGATTGTAATTTTATTTCTTCTGTCTGCCCTCTGGTAGATGAGAATAAGAGATTTGTACTAGTTTCCTGGTGGGAGGGGCTGGCTGTGGGAAAACCTGGGTCTTGCTCTGGTGGACAGGGCTGTGCTCAGTAAAACATTAATCCAATTGTCTGCTTATGGGTGGGGCTGTGCTCCCTTCCTGTCAGATTTTTGGCCTGGCGTTCGAAATGCAGTACTTGGGTGCAGTCTCAAAAATAACAGAGTGATCTCTGTTCATTTCCAAGGCAAATCATTCAAAATCAGAGTAATCCAAGTCTATGCCCCAACCATTAATGGTGAAGAAGCTGAAGTTGAATGGTTCTATGAAGACCTATAAGACCTTCTAAAACTAACACCAAAAAGAGATGTCCTTTCATCACAGGGGACTGTAATGCAAAAGTAGAAATCAAGAGATACCTGGAGTAACAGGTAAGTTTGGCCTTGGAGTACAAAATAAAACAGGGCAAATGTGAACAGAGTTTTGACAAGAGAACACACTGGTCATAGCAAACACCCTTTTCCAACAATACAATGTGTAGGGATGACTCTACACATGGGCATCACCAGATGGTCGGTATTGAAATTCGATTGATTATATTCTTTGCAGCCGAAGATGGAGAAGCTATATACAGTCATTAAAAAGAATGCCAGGAGCTGACTGTGGCTCACATCATGAACTCCTTGTTGTAAAATTCAGACTAAAATTGAAGAAAGTAGGGAAAACCATTAGATCATTCAGTTATGACCTAAATCAAATCCCTTAAGATTATACAGTGGAAATGACAAATAGATTCAAGGGATTAGATCTGATAGACAGTGCCTGAAGAACTATGGACTGAGATTTGTGACATTGTACAGGAGGCAGAGATCAAGACCATCCCCCCAAAAAAAAGAAATGCAAAAAGGGAAAGTGGTTGTCTGAGGAGGCCTTACCAATAGCTGAAAAAAGACAAAGCACTAAAGGAAAAGGAGAAAAGGAAAGATATACCCATCTGAATGCAGAGTTCCAAAGAATAGTAAGGAGAGATAAGCAAGCCTTCCTCAGTGATCAATGCAAAGAAGTAGAGGAAAACAATAGAATGGGAAAGACTAGAGATCTCTTCAAGAAAATTAAAGATACCAAGGGAACATTTCATGCAAAGATGGGTACAGTAAAGGACAGAAATGGTATGGACCTAACAGAAGCAGAAGATATTAAGAGGTGGAAAGAATACACAGAAGAACTATACAGAAAAGCTCTTAATGACCCAGATAATCACAATGATGTGATCATTCACCTAGAGCCATACATCCTCGAGTCCAAAGTCAAGTGGGCATTAGGAAGCATCACTATGAACAAAGCTAATGGAGGTGATGGAATTCCAGTTGAGCTATTTCAAATCCTGAAAGATTATGCTGTGAAAGTGCTGCACTCAATATGCCAGCAAATTTGGAAAACTCAGCAGTGGCCACAGTACTTGAAAGGTCAGTTTTAATTCAAATTTGAAAGAAAGGCAATGCCAAAGAATGTTCAAACTGCCACACCATTGCATTCATCTCACACTCAAGCAAAGTAATGCTCAAAACAGTATGTGAACTGAAAATTCCAGATGTTCAAGCTGGATTTAGAAAAGGTAAAGGAACCAGAGATCAAATTGCCAACATCCACTGAATCATAGAAAAAGCAAAAGAGCTCCCAAAAAAATCTACTTCTGCTTTATTGACTATGTCAAAGCCTTTGACTGTATAGATCACAACAAACTGTGGAAAATTCTTAGAGACTTTGAAATACCAGATCACCTTACCTGCCTTCTGAGAAATCTGTATGCAAGTCAAGAAGCAACAGTTAGAACCAGGCATGGAACAAGGGACTGGTTCCATATGGGAAAGGAGTTCAACAAGTCTTTATATTGTCACCCTGTTTATTTAAATTCTATGCAGAACACCTGATGCTAAATGCCAGGCTAAGTGAAGCACAAACTGGAATCAAGTTTGTGGGAGAAATAGCAGTAACCTCAGATAATCAGATGACACCACCCTTATAGCAGAAAGTGAAGAGGAACTAAAGAGCCTCTTGATGAAAGAGGAGAGTGGAAAAGTTGGCTTAAAATTCAACATTTAGAAGACCAAGATCATGGCATCCCGTCCCGTCACTTCATGGGAAATAGATGAGGAAACAATGGAAACAAAGAATTTGTTTTGGGGGGCTCCAAAATCGCTGCAAATGGTGACTGCAGCCATGAAATTAAAAAGATGCTTGTTCCTTGGAAGAAAAGCTATAACCAACCTACACAGCATATTAAAAAGTAGAGACATCGTTTTGCTGACAAAGGTCCATCTAGTCAAAGCTATGGTTTTTCCAGTAATCATGTATGGATGTGATAGTTGGACCATAAAGAAAGGACAGCACCAAAGTATTGATGCTTTTGAACTGTGGTGGTGGAGAAGATTCTTGAGAGTCTCTTGGACTGCAAGGAGACCAAACCAGTCAATCATAAAGGAAATCAGTCCTGAATATTCATTGGAATGACTGATGCTGAAGCTCCAATACTTTGACCACCTGATGCGAAGAACTGACTCATTGGGAAAGACCCTGATGCTGGGAAAGATTGAAGGCAGGAGGAGAAGGGGATGACAGAGGATGAGATGGTTGGATGGTGTCACTGACTTGAGGGACATGAATCTGAGTAAGTTCTGGGATTTGGTCATGGACAAGGAAGCCTGGTGTGCTGTAGTTCATCAGGTCGCAGAGTCAGACACAACCGAGCGACTGAACTGAACTGACTGAAGGTTGTCTTTTTGTTTATGGTTTCCATTCCCTGGTGGCTCAGACGGTAAAGCATCTGCCTGCAATGCAGGAGACCCTGGTTCAATCCCTGGGTCAGGAAGATCCCCTGTAGAAGGAAATGGCAACCCACTCCAGTACTCTTGCCTAGAAAATTTCATGGATGGAGGAGCCTGGTGGGCTACAGTCCATGGGGTCGCAAAGAGTTGGACATGACTGAGTGACTTTACTTTCACTTTGTTGTGAAAATTTTTAATTAGGTCCATTTTTTAAAACTTTGTTCTTATTTTCATTACTCTAGAAGACAAATCATAAATAATATTGCTATGATTTATATCAAAGAATGTTCTCCCTATATTTCCAAGCATTTTATGGTATTAAGTCTTACATTTTGATCTTTAATACATTTTGAGTTTATTTTTGTATATGGTGTTAGAGAATATTTTAGTTTCATTCTTTTACATGTAGCTGTTCAGTTTTCCAAGCATCATTTATTTAAAAGCATCTTTTCTCTGTTGTATGTTCCTGACTTCTTTGTTGTAGATTAGTAAGCCATAAGTGCATGGATTTATTTCTGAGTTTTCTGTCCTATTCCCTTGATCTGTGTCTGTTTTAGTAATACCATACTGTTTTGATTACTGTAGATTTGTAGTATTGTCTGAAGTCAGGGAGCCTGATTTCTCCTGCTCCTGATTTCTTTCTCAGAATTGCTTTGGCTGTTTTGGGTTTTTTGTTTTACCATACAGATTTTAAATTTTTTTGTCTAATTCTATGAAAAATGACATTGGCAACTTAAGAGGGGTTGCACTGACTCTCTTGATTGCCTTGTGTAGTATGTTCATCTGAACAATAGTGATTCTTCCAATCCGAGAACACTGTATATATTTTCATCCGTTTGTGTGGTCTTCGATTTCTTTCATCAGTGTCTTATAGTTTTCCAAATTTAGGTCTTTTATCTCTTAAGGTAAGGTTTATTCTTAGGCATTTTATTCTTTCTGATACAGAATAATTTATTCTAAATGTGTAAAAATTTTTAATTTTAGGAAATAATGATCATAATACATGAAATTTGCAAAAAGCTTTACACTTTTCAAAGGATTGAGGGGCATTTTTCATTGTTCTCAGGAATGTCGTTTATTTATACATGTTCTTAGATCTGGCAGGAATAGATATTTTTCAGGTGAGGAAAGAGCTTGTATCGGTTATCTGACAAACCAAGATGCAGACAAGTTCTGCAACTCTGAATTATCATTTCCTTATACTATATGTTTATATAGCTTTTGAGTTTAAAAAACAACATTTGATCTGAATTATATTGCTAAAGATGCAATGTATTCTTTGTTATCCTGAACATTCTTATTTTTAAAAGATTGTAAAATATTTCCTGTCTCAAAAACATGGACATTTCCTCTGTTGTCTTCCTCCAAAATCCTTGCTTTACTTTGTGGCCACATTCAAATCGGATAATAATTAGTTGTTTACATAGTTTCTCTCTTGCTAAAAGTAAGATATAAAAGACTGCAGCCAGATTCCTACTGATGTCATTGTGATAAACAGGAAAATGCCATGAATACTTAAAAAACAAAACACAACAGTTGATAGTACTCAAACCAAAGATGACCTTGATATTACGATAGACATGATTTAAAAACAGGTATCTTTGATGTCTCAGTGGTAAAGAATCTGCATGCCAATGCAGGAGACATGGGTTTGATCCCTGTATTTGGAAGATCCTCTGGAGAAAGAAATGGCAACCCACTCCAGTATCCTTGCCTGGGAAATCCAACAGAAGAGCCTGGCAGACTACAGTCCATGGGATCACAAAGAGTTGGACATGACTTAGTGACTAAGCAACATCAATTATAAATATAGTTAGAAACTTAAATAAACAGAATGAGTTAATGTATAGGTAATTTTACCATAGAAAGAAGGTAGAGAGAAGGCATATGGAGAGAAGGCATACCATAGAGAGAAGGCAAATGGAAAATCTAGAACTTGGAGGGTACAACAACTGAAAAATAAACCAGTTGATAAGGGTTAATGGAAGACAGAAGAAAGTATACTTGAAAATGTGTGCTTGGGTGCCAAGTCGCTTCAGTCGTTTCTGACTCTTTGCAGCACTGTGGACCAGACTGTAGCCTGTCAGGCTCCCCTGTCAGGGGGATTTTCTGGGCAAGAAAACTGGTGTGGGCTGCCATGACTTCCTTCAGGGGATTTTACCAACCCAGAGATCGAGCCTGTTATCTCTTAAGTGTCCTGCATTGGCAGGCGGGTTCTTTACCACTAGTGCCGCCTGTTGAAAATAGGCCCATAGAAAATTATAAATCTGAGCAAAACAAAGAGGAAAATGGTAGACAATGAGCAGAGTCTCAAACATGGGGCATGATATCATGTAAATTAACATAAATCATAGTCTCAGAGAGAAGAAAAAAATAGAAAAAATAAAAGCCCTATATTTTTTGAATTTTGAGAAGGGAATCAATTTCCAGATACAAAAACCTAGATGATAGCTAAGAAGAAGAAAGAAAGAAACACACATACACACACTCAGGCACATTGTATACAAATTATGATTTCAATAGTGCAAGTCGCTCAGTCGTGTCACTCTTTGCAACCCCGTGGACTGTAGTCTATGAGGCTCCTCTGTCTGTGAAATTCTCCAGGCAAGAATACCATACTGGAGTGAGTTGCTATCACCTTCTCCAATGGTTGCAGTTGGCTATTGTTACTGATATCTAGATGAGGTCATTATAGAACTGTAAGACAATAGAATGGTATTTAAAAGTCTACTATCTACCTAACATAAAGCCAACATGAGTTCAATGGTAGAGTGTTAAATAAATGTTTCAAAAAGAGAGGAGAGAGAAAAGGACATATCAAACCACTAATTTAAGAAGAAAGATATGTTAAAATAGGGAATTAGGCCCTTAAAATCACCTCAAGGCTTGGAGGCATCAGATCAGATCAGTTGCTCAGTCGTGTCCGACTCTTTGTGACTCCATGAATCACAGCATGCCAGGCCTCCCTGTCCATCACCAACTCCCGGAGTTCACTCAGACTCACGTCCATCGAGTCAGTGATGCCATCCAGCCATCTCATCCTCTGTCGTCCCCTTCTCCTCTTGCCCCCAATCCCTCCCAGCATCAGAGTCTTTTCCAATGAGTCAACTCTTCGCATGAGGTGGCCAAAGTACTGGAGTTTCAGCTTTAGCATCATTCTTTCCAAAGAAATCCCAGGGCTGATCTCCTTCAGAATGGACTGGCTGGATCTCCTTGGATGCCACAAAACATCAGAGTTAACATATAGTGTTGACAGTGCTTTCCTGAAGTCAGATCTCAAGAGAATCCAGGTTATATTAATACAGTAAAAATGCTTAACAAGTTAGTCAACTATTCCCTATGATAGGAAGCTTATTCACTTAGACTGGATTATGGCATTCTCACTAGTGTGATAGAAAAGTAAACTCAACTTCATCAACCAGTATGTTAATTGGGGAGGCAATATACTGTTGGGTAAAGTATAATTTTTGGTTATAGACAATAGATGTAAACGTCAGTAATATCACTTCCGAGCCCAGTGATGTGGTACAACAAAAACATCAAAATAATATAGAAAATAATAATCTTTCTTGAGTAAGGCACTGTTCTTTTTTATTTAATAATTTTAATTTTGTTTATCTTTTGACTGCACTGGGTCTTCATTGCTTCACAAGTTTTTTCTAGTTGTGGCAAGTGGGGGCTACTCTCTAGCTGCAGTGTGTGGGCTTCTCTTTGTGGTGGCTTCTCTTGTGGAAAAGGGCTCTGGGGCATGCGGGCCTCAGCAGTTGTGGCCACTGGGCTCTTGAGCACAGGCTCAACAGTCATAGCACATGGGCTTACTTGTTCCACGGCATGTGGGACTTTCCTGATTCAGGGATTGATCCTGTGTCTCCTCAATTGGCAGGCAGACTCTTTAACACTGAGCCACCAGGAGAGCCTCTAAGGCTCTGTCCTTAGTGTTTATGTATACCATTGTATTTTATTTTGTCAGGGAGAGGGAAATTCTCCACCTCTACCCATCTTGTGGTTAGACTGATAATAAAATTGATAGAAGACAGATTAACAGGAGAAAAAAAAAAGTTTAATTAGTGTACCCAAAGTTCTCATGGAAATAAGACCTAAGTGGCCAAAGGAGGCAACTTTTATATTTCTTAGACAAAGAAACAATAAATTTGAGAGAAATTGAAAAGACAAACAATTTTGGGTGCTCAGTTAGTAAGGAATTTAAGCAAAGTTTGGACTTGGGTTGAAAATTAGTAGAGAGGTTTGTTTATATAATGAGATTTGTTTATATAATGAGGTTTGTTTATATAGGTCTCTCAGCTCTGCTTTCTGTCTCTCTGATAATGCCTTTCTGCCTCCCAATACAGGAAGGGCACCTTTCATGAGGGAGATATATTTTTTGCTTTCAGAGAGAGAGAGAGATCAGGGTCAAATGTCCTTCTTTGATCAGTCACTTCTTAAGTAATTTTAATTCAAAATAATCAATATGTATTGAAGCATATTTTGAAGTGGCTGCCCTTGGCCCAGTTTTCATAAAAACTGTATGAGATTTTATTTTGTCCTCAGAGTATTTTTCTTATTTCCATTTTGCTGTTGGAAAACAGACAATTTAAAATTAATTCCATTAAATTTAGGGACCTTTATCGATCATTTCTACAAGGTTGACATTAGGGAAACATGCGGTATTAGCACCAATATTATTACCACCAGTCTCCCTATATCCTTTAATAATACTCCTGTATGATTAGTGACTCAAGAGCAATGACTACTACTTTTTACTATAACTGTAACTACTACAACAGTCACTGTACTTACCGTGTGCTAGGCATTGTGACACACACTTTTATAACAATTTCAGTCATTTAGTCTTTATAAAAGCTCAATGCATAAGTTCTATTGTTATTCTCATTTTATTATTCAAGACCTGACTAGGTTATTCCTTGATGTTCTGCAGATAATAAATGCTAGAGTCAGGGTTAAACCTCTATATAAATTCATCTGTATTTTATTAATGAAAGGTCTCTGTGGTGATGAGAATGATGATGATAATGAAGATGAGGATGAACATTCTACAAGGTTTTTACTGATGATAGAATTTTCCTGCTTCAATTCCTGAACTTAAAGTCAAGAACCCAACAATTACACCCATCCAGTATGGAATTAATAGTTGAGATACTAATTTGTAAAAGTAACAAAATCCATGCCATAACTTTTAAATACTTTTGTCAAACTTCATTCAATGCTTATTTACTGCATATTATTCTAACAAACTGAATTATAACATTTCTCTATACACATAATAGATTAAATTATTAGTTTGTATTGGAGAAATACATGGCTTCCCTGGTGACTCAGTGGTGAAGAATTTGCCTGCCAACGCAGGCACACAGGCTCAATCCCTGGGATGAGGGAACCCACTCCATTATTTTTGCCTGGAAAATCCCACGGACAGAGGAGCCTGGCTGGCTACAGTCGATGGGGTTGCAGAGTCAGACACGACTTAGCTAGTAAACAACATTGATGCGGTTATTGTAATGTCAATAGAAAAAGAAAATGGCAATCTCACAGAAAGGAAATAAAATACAGTTGCCAAAATTTATAATGCATCACAATGTATAAGCCAATACCTTCAATTAATTTAGCCATCAGTGAGGTCATCACAATAAACCAATGATCATGCATAGTGTCCAAGGTGAGACTTCCCGGAATAGTTTAAAATATGTATACATTTTAAAATATGTACACATTCTAAAATTTGAACACATTTTTAAAGAACACAACTCACACAAAACACTCAGGGATTTATCTTTCTATTGGCTAATTATTTTAGCATTAAATCTTAACATGGTTTTAACACAGATAGCATGCTATATTGGGCAGAGTGAAAAATTGAGTCTCAGTCTACAGTTTCTGACAACTATTGCTATGTGCTCAGGGTTTGTTCTCAGTTGCTCAGTCAAAGGGTCTTTTGTGACCCTTCAGGCTATAGCCCACCAGGCTCATCTGTTCATGGAATTTTTCAGGCAAGAATACTGCAGTGGTTTGCCATTTCCTACTCCAGGGGATCTTCCCAACTCAGGGATTGAACCCCCATCTCCTGCATTGGCCCTCAGATTCTTTACCACTGTGCTACCTGCGAAGCCCCAACTATTACTATAACTTTAGCCATAAATACTTTAGTAATCTTGGGCATAGATTAAACTCACTTTAAAACATCTTGTCTCTGATACTTTATATTTCTATTGTACTTTTAGACAATGCATAGAGATAGGAGACTTTATTTAAAGCTTGTTAGATAAATTAAGAATCTATGTGTAAGATAATGGCCATACTCTAATATATTACTATTGTGGATGCAATAAAATAATCTGATATATTTCCAATTATTCATCCATAGAAATTTATAGATACAGCAAATAACATTCTAGGAATCACTTCAGAAGAGGGGATTAAAAATGTATTTCTTCAACCTTAATGCCTTTTAACATTATGCCTTAATCTCAAGGTTGTTGTGATTATCTATGTACCTATTTATCTATTTATTTACTTATTTATCTGCTGTTTTCTTTGTAAATATGGGCCTGTTGCATAGCCTCCATACTCATTTATAGAAAAGATTAAAACTATAAATCATCACAACTCATAAGCTGCCTACTTAGAGCTGAACAGCAAGCATAGCACCAGAACTGATGGAGATTTATGAATCTCAGACAGCTGCTCTCACCCAACTTCAAGATGATAAAGGGAAAGGAAAGATGTCGAATTAATTTGGTGTCCATGGATAACACTTATGTAAACAGATGGGATCAGCTACCTGGAGGGCAAAACCTCTAGGAAAAGGAGGATACATGAAGAGAGTGTGTATTGACCCTTGTCTGTTCTACATGTTGAAATCCCAGGTCTGTATGAGACCTAATTGAAGACATTTGCTTTTTTGAGTTTTATCCAACCAGGTCCCTGGTGGTTCAGTGGAAAAGGATGCCTGCCAATGCAGGATACCTGGGTTTGATCCCTAGTCTGGAAGATCCCCCTGGAGAAGGAAATGGCAACCCATTCTAGTATTTTTGCCTGGAGAATTCCACCGAGGCTGGCGGGCTACATTCCATGGGTTCGCAAGAGTCAGACATGACTTAAAAACTAAACAACAAAACCAGCCAATAATAATTTTCTATTCTTCTAATCTCTAGTAGATATTATGCCTTATACCATACCCAGGCATATATAACAGGTCATACCTTTTGGTGCTTAAATAAAATTTCAAGCCTTTTAGAAAGAATTAGGAGTTTTACTTTATTCGCCTAGCACACAGTATCTAGTTGTTCCAAACATTTTTTAGCCTTGCTGAGTCTTGTAGAGGGGAGATGACTTTTGAAAACAAGTCACTCAATGGTTTTCTATTGCATAGAAAAGTGATTTAGATTTTTTTTCCTTAAGTAGGTATTTTTTCTCTAAAAAATCCCTTAGAAAACATTTGATTATATGAAGTAGATAAAATTATACTAAAATAAATAGACTTGAAGTTTAAAAACACTGAATGCCTACATTTGTATTCATGCAGTTTTTAAAGAGACAGAAAAGAGAGATGGTCTTCATCAGCAGTTGATCAGAGCTTCTTAAGTTTATGTGAAACAAAGAATTTAGCTCAAGGTAGAAAAGGAAAAAGAAAAATAACAAGTTGATTTAAGTGGAAAATGAAATAACAGGTTAGTGCTAAGTCATAAAACAGGCATAAAATATGAGCTATACTATTTACCACATTTGTTACATTTATTACCAAACATGTCTTGTGTTTGTTTACCTATGTGCTATACAAATATGTATCTTTTTAATTTCAAGGTGGTAAAAAACAAAACAAATTGGAAACAGAAGAATTGTTATCATTTTATAATATATATTGGGAAAGAAAATACAAGACCTATTAATCATTGTAGAATAAATATTATAATTTAATAATTTTGCTTCAACTTGATAAACCAGCTTTGTCCTACTGGGTTAGAAATATTCTGCAGTTTTCAATATTGTTAACAACGGAAAACAAATGAATGACAAAGTATTTGAGAAAGCAAAATATATCTTAAGGTCTTGGATACTATAGATGGGATTAGATATTTTAGAGGAAAATTTATGATATCTGGTCATGATGACCAGATGATAAAAAAAAGGTAGCAAAATAATCTGCTATTATTTCTAAAGGTGCATGAAATTGGCTTCCCTATTGAAAGTGACAGTTAAAAGCAGTTAGAGTTTTAGTAAAGACATGATGAGGAAAACAAATGTCCTTCCCCAGGCCAGAGTAAGAGAATGCCACAGACTCCTACCCGAAATGATATGCTTTCTCAGGTGTAAAAATGAAGTATGATATAAACCTTCATGGAAGAATCTTGGCATAACATGGATATAAAATGTGGCACTGTAAAATGTTAATCCATAGTACAGAATTTAGCTCACATCATAGTCACAGTATCGTTCAATAGTGTGTCCTAGTATAATGTAATAAACACAAACAATCATCTATGTCGCATTCTTGCCAAAATGTTTATCATGAGTCTGTTCAGAAGGAAACAACGGACGGATCCAGAATTTGCCAAGATAACTACAGTAATATGACATGAGCCAAGATTAGCAATGTGATTGATTTAAAAAGCTGAGTTCATTAGAACTTAGAGACATAATAACTAAATGCAAACGGGTACATACTGATTAGATTCTAGATTTTTTAAAGGGCTATGAAAGATATCTTTGAGAGAATGGCAAAATAAGCTTTCAAAAATGGATTTCATTTAGATAGTCCATCAAATTGTTAATTTTCTTAGGTCTGGTTATGATGGTGTGGCTATGTAGGAGAATGCTTTTATTGTTAAAATATGTATTTTGAAGTATTTAGTGATGAAGTGTTATGAAATTTGAAATTCTTAATGGTTTAGAGCAAAAAATGAGAGAGGAGAGGGGAAGGAAGACAATGAATATGGAAAGGATGAATGGGGAAACAGAGATAACACATGTGGAAGTGTAGAATTATGCTCATTGGTAAATCTAAGTAAATGTATTTCCTTTCTATATTCTTCTACATTTGAAGAATTTGCCAAGTTAGATGAGATTAGATATTTTAGAGGAAAACTTATCACATCTGGTCATCTTGATTTAAAAAAAAATAGGTAGCAAAATAATCTGTGTAAATGTGATATGAAAGTTTGTGAAATTACTGTTTTCCTAATAAAAAATGAGTGATTGTTTTATTTATAACTGAATTTCTCAGTTCAATAGTGTTAAATATGCCTCTTTTTTTAAGGGCAAGAATGGGTGGAGTAGAGGAACTTGGAGTTAAATAGCTCAGTGGTGGCTTTAATAATGAAAGTTAATATTTAATATGTACTTATTATGCACCTATAATAAAGGTTTTTGTATAGATTGGTACCAGGAATGGCTCTTGAGAAACAGACTTTTAGGATGAGTCTCCTGAATTTGTTCTAGGGGCTATGGAATTGAATCTCAAATGTGACTTGATTTAAAGATGCCAGTGATTCTATTTCCAGTAGTAAAGAGAGCACGGGTAGTCCAGAGAGTGATCTGGCAGTAGAGCTGTGAAAAATATCACCATCATTTACTCCTAATCAACCACTTACAAGATGCAAATAGCCGAGTAATTGTAAATATATTTTTGAACGTTTTGTCAAACTGATGAATATAATGAGATTGGATGTGGCTGGTCAGTGTGGGAAAAGAAAAGGATGAAATCAGGGATTTGACTTCCCAGCTCAAACACTGCACTAGTGACCCACAGTCTTCTGTATGTAGGAGAACCTGTCTCCTGTAGCCAAAGAGCAAGATTGCTGAAAATCAAGCTGCGAATCTCATCCTGTCACTGGCTGAATATCAATGCAACTACAACTCCCAGCCTTTCAGGGTGTCTACTGTAAAGTGAGGCCATTGCCGAGGAGCTAACGGGATCCTGAAGGTTGTAATGAGATGTGTGGAAAGACCCTAATGAAGCTGGGGACACTGATCCTCTGATTTCTGCAGTCTTTTTTTTTTTTTTTTGCAAGTGAAAGCAGCCTCTCCACCTTGTGTGGAAGTCTGGTTCTATTTCTCTGAGGAGCCCTGGCTGATACAGTTTCAAAACTTTTTATTGAATTCAATGGAATACTTTTCTTAACTTCTGTAGAAGTGATGAAAAAGGTTTCCACATGTAACTCAGATGTTAGGTAGGTTTCCTTGATTTGGGGAAATGTGGTTAAAATTGACCAGTGACCCAACTCTGCTTTCAGGGTTTACTTCTCTTTATTTCTGTCTCCCTCCTTGCTTCAGTTTTTTTCTCACAGTATCTTAATTTGGATCTGTGGCAAACCAAATGCAAAATTCAGTACATTTGCTTTTTTGTAAGAAATTTTACTATTACTTAGTAATTAAAGAGTTAAGGCTACAGAGAAATGAAACAGATTTTCTAACACATCTACCACCTTTTGTGCTTTCCTTATGTTCCTTTTGATTTATTTCTTATTCTGTTCTGTCTCAGTTGGTCCTAGGGGCTACACAAATAAAAATCTCCTCCATGAATAAAGATTGCGTCTTTCTTCTTTGGAAACCTTGGTATGAATATCTTTCCAGGCACCAGAGGAATCACTTCCCAGTCAAAGCGTCTTTTAACAAAAGCAGTTGTCGTTGCTATTGTTCAGTTGCTAAGTCATATCTGGCTCATTGTGACCTCAAGGACTGCAACAAGCCAAGCTTCTCTGTCCTCCACTATCTCACAGAGTTTGCTCAAATTTATGTCCATTGAGTCAGTGAGGCTAGCTAAGCATCTCGTCCTCTACCACCCCCATCTTCTTCTGCCTTCAATCTCTCCCAGCATCAGGGTCTTTTCCAATGAGTTAGCCCTTCATAGCAGGCAGACAAAGTATTCGAGCTTTAGCATCAGTCCTTCCAATGAGTAGTCAAGGTTGATTTCCTTTAAAGTAGACTGGTTTTATCTCCTTTCTGTCCAAGGGTCTCTCAAGAATCTTCTCCAGCACCACAATTTGAAAGCATTAATTTCTTTGGCATTCAGCATTCTTTATGATCCAACTCTCACTTTATGATCCAACTCTCACATCTGTACATGACTACTGGAAAAATCATAGCTTTGACTAGAAGGACCTTTGTCAGCAAAGTGATGTCCTGTTTTTTTAAGCACTATTTTGGTTTGTTAGGTTTTAGTTGGTGATGGATAGGGAGGCCTGGTGTGCTGTGGTTCATGGGGTTGCAGGGAGTCAGACCTGACTGAGCGACTGAACTGAACTGATTTAGGTTTGTTATAACCTTCCTACCAAGAAACAAGAGTCTTTTAATTTTATGGCTACAGCCACCATCTGCAGTGATTTTAGAGCCCAAGAAAAGAAAATCTGTCAGTGCTTCCACTTTTCCTCCATCTATTTGCCATGAAGTGATGGGACTGGATGCCATGATTTTAGTTTTTGAATGTTGAGTTTTAAGCCAGCTTTTTCATTCTCCTCTTTCACCCTCATCAAAAGGCTCTTTAGTTCCTCTCCACTTTCTGCCATTAGAGTGGTATCATCTGCATTGTTGTTCAGTCACCCAGTCATGTCTGACTCTTTGTGACCCCATGGTCTGCAGCATGCCAGGCCTCCCTGTCCCTCACTATCTCCCGAATTTTGCCCAAGATCCTGTCCATTGTATCAGTGATGCCGTCCTGCCGTCTCATCCTCTGATGCCCTCTTTTCCTTCTGCCCTCAATCTTTCCCAGCATCAAGGACTTTTCCAATGAGTCAGCTGTTTGCATCAGATGACCAAACTACTGGAGTTTCAGCTTCAGCATCAGTCCTTCCAATAAGTATTCAGGCTTGATTTCCCTTAAGATTGACTGGTTTGATCTGCTTGCTATCCAAGGGACTCTCAGGAGTCTTCTCCAGCACCATAATTCAAAGGCATCAATTATTCTGCACTCTACCTTCTTTACAGTCCGGCTCTCACAACCATACATGACCACTGGGAAGACCATAGCCTTGACCATCCGGACCTTTGTTGGCAGAGTAATGTCTCTGCTTTCAACACACTGTCTAGGTTTGTCATAGCTTTCCTGCCAAGAAGCAAATGTCTTCTGATTTCATGGCTGCAGTCACCATCCGCAGGGATTTTAGAGCCCAAGAAAAGGAAATCTGTCACTACTTTCACTTTCCCCTCCTCCATTTGCCATGAAGAAATGCAGCCAGATTCCATGATCTTAGTGTTTTTTAATATTTAGTTTTAAGCCGGCTCTTTCACTTTCCTCCTTCACCATCATCAAGAGGCTCTTTAGTTGATCTTCGATTTCTGCCATTAGAATGGTATCATCCGCATATCTGAGGTTGTTGATGTTTCTCCTGCCTGTCTTGATTCCACCTTGTAACTCATCCAGCCCAGCATTTCTCCTGATGTGCTCAGCGTATAGATTAAACAAACAGGGCGGTACAGCAGACTGCCCTGTTGTACCCCTTTCTCAGTCTTGAACCAATCAGTTGTTCCATACAGGGTTTTAACTATTGCTTCCTTCTTGACCCACATACAGGTTTCTCAGGAGACAGGTAAGATGGCCTGGTATTCCCATCTCTTTAAGAGCTTTCCACAGTTTATTATGATCCACACAGTCAAAGGCTTTGGCGTGGTCAATGAAACAGAAGTAGATGTTTTTCTGAAATTTCCTTGCTTTCTCTATCATCCAGCGAATGTTGCCAGTTTGATTCTTTTCTTTTTTAAACCAAGCTTGGACATCTGGAAGTTCTTGGTTCACATACTGCTGAAGCCTAGCATGCAAGATTTTAAGCATGACCTTACTAGCATGGGATATAGTGCAATTGTCCAATGGTCAGCACAATCTTTGGTACGACCCTTCTTCGGAATTGGGATGAGTATTGACCTTTTCCAGTCCTGTGGCCACTGCTGGGTCTTCCAATTTGCTGACATATAATACAACACCTTGAACGCATCATCCTTTAGGGTTTTGAATAGTTGGAATTCCGTACTGGAATTCTGTTACATTCACTAACTAGCTTTAGTAACCGAGTACTTCCTAAGGCCCACTTGACTTTGCTTTCCAGAATATCTGGCTCTGGGTGGCTGACCACACCATCGTAGTAATCTGGTTCATTCATTTAGATCTTTTTAGTACAGTTCTGTGTATTCTTCCTATCTCTTTTTGATCTCTTCAGCATCTATTAGGTCTCTACCATTTCTGTCCTTTATTGTGCCCATCTTTGAGCAAAATTTTTTCTTGATGTTTCCAATTTTCCTGAAGAGCTCTCTAGTCTTTCCCCTTCTGTTGTTTTCTTCTAGTCTTATACACTATTCATTGAAGAAGGCCCCCCTGTCTCTCATCCGCATATCTGAGGTTATTGATATTTCTCTCAGCAGTTTTGATGCTTCATCCAGCCTGGCATTTCACGTGATGTACTCCACATAGAATTTGAATACACAAGGTAACAATATATAGCCTTGTCATATTCCTTTCCCAAGTGTGAACAAATCAGTTGTTCCATGTCTGGGTCTCATTCTCCCTAAAAATAATTCTGCTACCAGGGATTAAAATATAATAATGGTAATACCAGCTTATACTTTATTTTTGATGTATTAATAGGAACTGTTGTGTTAATAGATAGTCTCAAATTTACCATTCATTCTTTGCTGGGATAAGCTCTTTTCCCCTATTAATCTTTCAGCTTAGAGCTGAACTAATTCAGTGATTTTGATTGAAGATATTTGATGTTGATTAGCTGGAGCACTTACCCATTTACATTTAAAGTTATTATTATTCATGTTCCTGTTGCCAGTTTCTTAATTGTTTGGGGTTGGTTTTTTGTAGGTCTTTTTCTTCCCTTCCTCTTCTGTTGTCTTTTCTTGTGCTTCCCGCCTATGATATGAGTCCCAAATGATATAGAGAAGCTCCTATATCATTTGCCATAAAACTGGTTTGGTGGTGCTGAATTCTCTTAGCTTTAGCTTGTCTGTAAAACTTTTCATTTCTCTGTTGCATGTGAATGAGAGCCTTGCTCTGTTGAGTATTCTTGGTTGTCGTGTTTTTTCCCTTTCATCACTTGAAATGTATTGCACCACTCCCTTCTGGCTTGCAGAGTTTCTGCTGAAAACTCAGTGGATAACCTTATGGGTATTCCCTGTGTATTATTTGTTGCTTTTCCCTTGTTGCTTTCAATATTTTTTCTTTGTATTTAATTTCTGTTAGCTTGATTATTGTGTGTCTTGGCATGTTTCTCTTTGGGTTTATCCTGTATGGAACTCTATGTGCTTCTTGGACCTGGGTCACTATTTACTTTCCCATGTTAGGGAAGTTTTTGACTATAATCTCTTCAAATATTTTCTTAGACACTTTCTCTTTTTCTTCTTCTTCTGGAACCCCTATAATTTTAAATGTTGGAGTTTAAATGTTCCAGAAGCCTCTGAAACTGCCATCATTTCTCTTCATTCTTTTTTCTTTATTCTGTTCTGCAGCAATGTTTCCCACCATCATATCTTCCACTCACTTATCCATTCTTCTGCCTCAGTTATTCTGCTATTAATTCTTTCTGGTGTATTCCTTTTTTTTTCATTTGGTGCTCATCATTGTTTGTTCATTAGCTCTTGTAGGTCCTTGTTAAATATTTCTTGTAACTTCTCGACTGATTGGGGCACACTTGCTCACTCTGGGGGGAGGGCAGGAAGGTGGCAGGGACTAGGGCAGGAGTGCTTCCTCTGGGAAGAGCCCCTCCTCGAGCCTGCAGAGGCAGGGGCTGGAGCGTGGAGAGAGCTTGTGACTGTGACCTCACCCTTTGAGCATCACTCAACAATGCTGACTCACTGCTATGGCCATCCAGGCTTCTTTGAGGAGCATTCCTCACTCCCATACCCTCAGGCCATCTCTGCACAGCCAACAGCTGTCCTCTCCCTAGGCCCACTCTCCTAACCCCCTGTTCTGGCACCCAGGCCCTGCCAGCACTGATGGACCCCCCTCAGGCTTGGGCACACAGGGCTATGTCATGGACTGTCTGTGTAAGTCTCACTCTGTCCTGCCTGTCCTGACTGTCTGCTGCACTTTCCTCTGATAGCCCCCGAAGCTCCCCTTCTATCTCAGCTGATCTCCCTGCCAGTGAGGGGGCCTCCCAGATGCTATAACCTCTTCTCTTTTTCAGTCCCCCAGCAGGGGTGAGAGTCCTATCCCATTTCCTCTTTTCTTTTTCTTCCCTTTCTCTTACTTGTCATACCCAATTACACAAGGGTCTTTACTTGTCCTGGTCGGTGTCTGAGGTCCTCTGCTAGTGTTCGGTAGGTGCTCTGTGCAAATTGTTCCACTTGTTGATGTATTCTTGATGTACCTGTGGGGAGAGATGAGCTCCAGGTCCTCATAGTCTGCTATCTTGACCCCAACCAAGTAATTCTAGTCTGTATTTCTATTTGCTCTAACTTCCTATTTGTTATTCTGTTTTGCTATATTTTTTCCTTATGGTTCTTTTACTAATTTCTTACAGTGTATACTTAGGGTTTTTTTAATACTTACTTTTTATTAATGGAGGTGTTTGGGGCTAAACATTTTCTTCTCAGAATAGCTCTTTCTGCATCCTGAGGGTTTTTATATTAAGCACTCTAATTTTTGTATGTTTTTAATGACACATAACATTCTCTTTGAACCAAGCTTTGGAGTAGTTATCTTATTTTTCTTGACTTTTTACAATGTGTTTGTTATTTTATTGAACAATGATAGTAGAAACCCCCCACACTTTGTAGATAACTTAGTCCCTTTTGCATGAGTTCAGGGATAGTCTACAGATACACTAAATGTATATTTCTATTCCTTTTTCCTTTCTAGAAATAGGCCAGTGGTTACAATCTGCAAAATGAGGTATTTCCTCAACGGATGTGAATGTCCTTTTCCATGACAGACGGGGATGTCTCACACATGGAAGTGGAACAGTGTCTAGGGTCCTGTGATTGCTGTGTAGGTGTGGTAAAGGTACCAGGCTTGTGCTGCAGCAGCTGCCCTGTCTTTGTTCTCCAGGCTCTTTGCATCCTCTTTCCCTCAAAGCCACAGAGACTCAGTGTGCTCATTCAGCAGTTTCTTTTCTTTTGAGAGTCAGGACAAACTGGCATAGTCAGGCAAGTTTGATGAATTTTAATCCTGGAAGCTTTCAGAAATTTTTAAAGTACAGTTTTATTTCCATATTTATTGCCATGGTGCTAATTTTCTATCTCTTGCCTGGTCCTAGATCATTTGTTTTTACCAAGACCCCAACAAAGCCTCATTTTATGTACACATACACTGTATATCTGCCTATGGCTGCCAAGAACACCTTTACAAATGGAAGCAAATAATTTGAGATTGGGTTGAAAGGTAGCAAAGACATTAAATGTATCTGCTTTTCTTTTGTTTCTGTTTCATTGATAATTTTTAGAGTCAATATTAAGATCTTTATTATGTTCATACTATTTTTCCTTTGACAAATTTTACCTTTTTCTTCTTGTTGTTCAGTCACTCAGTCTTGTCCAACTCTTTGTGACCCCATGGACTGCAGGATGCCAGGCTTCCCTGTCCTTCACTGTCTCCCAGAAATTGCTCAAACTCATGTCCATTGAGTCGGTGATGCCATCCAAACATTTCATCCTCTGTCACCCTCTTCTCCTCTTGCCCTCAATTTTTCACAGCATCAGGGTCTTTTCCAGGGTTAGCTCTTTGCATCAGGTGGCCAAACTATTGGAGCTTCAGCTTCAGCATTAGTCCTTCCAATGAATATTCAGCATTGATTTCCTTTAGGATTGACTGGTTTGATTTTTTTGCAGTCCAAGGGTCTCTCAAGAGTCTTCTCCAGCACCACAGTTCAAAACCATCAGTGTTTCAGCACTCAGTCTTCATTATGGTCCAACTCTAACATTTGCACATGACAGTTGAAAAAACTGTAGCTTTGACTATATGGACCTTTGTTGGCAAAATGATGTCTCTGCTTTTTAATATGCTGTATAGGTTTGTTATACCTTTTCTTCCAAGAATCAAACATCTTTTAATTTCATGGCTGCAGTGACCACCTGCAATGATTTTGGAGCCCAAGAAAATGAAGTCTGTCACTGTTTTCATTGTTTCCTCATATATTTGCCATGTAGAGATGGGACTGAATGCCATGATGTTCATTTTTTGAATGTTGAATTTTAAGCCAGCTTTTTCATTCTCCTCTTTCACCTTCATCAGGAGGCTGTTTAGTTCCTTTTTGCTTTCTGCCATTAGAGTGATGTCATCTTAGTATCTCAGATTATTGATATTTCTCCTGGCAATCTTTATTCCAGCTTGAGCTTCATCCGGCCTAGCATTTTGTCCGATGTACTCTGCATATAAGTTAAATAAGCAGGATAACAATATATAGCCTAATCATACTCCTTTCCCAATTTGGAGCCAGTCCATTGTTCCATGTCCGGGTCTAACTTTTGCTTCTTGACCTGCATACAGGTTTCTCAGGAGGCAGGTCAAGTGGTCTGGTAATCCCATCTCTTTAAGAATTTTCCACAGTTTGTTGTGATCCACACCCTCAAAGGCTTTAGCGTAGTCAATGAAGAAGAAGCAGGTGTCTTTCTGGAATTCTTGTGCTTTTTGTATGATCCAACAGATGTTGGCAATTTGATTTCTGGTTCCTTTGCCTTTTCTAAACCCAGCTTGTACATCTGGAATTTCTTGGTTCACATACTGTTGAAGCCTGTGTTGAAGAACTTTGAATATTACCTTCCTAGCATGTGAAATGAGTGCAAAGGCAAGGTAGTTTGAACATTCTTTGGCATTTCCATTCTTTGGGATTGGGATGAAAACTAACCTTTTCCAGTCCTGTGGTCACTGCTGAGTTTTCCAGATTTCCTGGCATATTAAATACAGCACTTTAACAGCATCATCTTTTAGGATTTGAACTAGCTCAGCTGTAATTCCACCTGGGCTTACCAGGTGGCGCTAGTGGTAAAGAACCCACCTGCCAATGCAGGAGACAAGAGAGGTGGGTTCATCCCTGGGTTGGGAAGTTCCCCTGGATAAGGGCATGGCAACCTACTCTAGTATGGTTGCCTGGAGAATTCCATGGACAGAAGAGGCTGGTAGGCTACAATTCATAGGGTCTCAATGAGTTGGACATGACTGATTCGACTTGGCATTTAAGGAATTCCATCACCTCCACTAGCTTTGTTCGTAATGCTTCCTAAGGGCCACCTGACTTCACACTCCAGAATGTCTTGCTCCAGGGGAGTGATCATGACATTGTGTTTTTCCAGGTCATTAAGACTTTTTGTACAGTTCTTCTGTGTATTCATGCCACCTCTTCTTAACATCATCTGCTTCTGTTAGGTCCATACCATTTCTGTCCTTTATTGTGCCTATCTTTGCATGGAATGTTCCCTCATTATCTCTAATTTTCTTGAAGAGATCACTAGTCTTTCCCATTCTGTTATTTTCCTCTATTTCTGTGCATTGTTCACTTAATAATGCTTTTTTATCTCTTCCTGCTATCCTTTGGAACTCTGCATTTGGATGGGTATATTTTCCTTTTCTCCTTTGCCTTTCACAACTTTTACTGAATTACCTAATACTTTAAATTTTCTCTAGGACACCTTTGTTTTAAAGAAAATTGTTTTGAGCATTAGTTTACTTCTTTATTTTTCAATAAAATATAAAAACCTCTTATCAAATAATCTGTTACAATATATTGTTCATTTTTAATACTAGTTTCTTTATAGTAATTTTGTGTATTGTTTTAAATTTTAATGTAGATATATTTTAGTATAAACACTGGTAATAATTCCTAGTTTTATAGTCAAATACAGTTTTCACATTTTAGAATTTGTGGGTCCTTTTGGCTAATTAGGGATAAAAATGAAAGTGTTAGTTGCTTAGTCCTGACTCTGTGACTCCATGGAATGTAGCCCTCCAGGCTCCTCCGTCTGTGAATTTCTCCAGGTAGGAATACTAGAGTGGGAAGCCATTCCCTTCTCCAGGGATCTTCCTGACCCAGGATCTAACCCAGGTCTCCTGCTTTGCAGTCAGATTCTTTACCATCTGCACCACCAGGAAAGCCCAATTAGGGATAATATTTCTCCCAAATATTGCATGCCTATTTAAAATGAGGTGATAACCCCTGTAAAAGCTTTGACTCATTCATATTTTTCCTGTGTGTGTGCATGAATGTGCTTAGTCACTCAGTTGTATCTGACTCTGCAATCATATGGACTGTAGCCTGCCAGTCTCCTGTGTCAATGGGGTTTTTCAGGCAAGAATATTGGAGTGGGTTGCCATTTCCTCCTCCAGGGGATCTTCTTGACCTAGGGATAGAACCCATGTCTCATGTGTCTCCTGTATTGCAGGCAGATTCTTTAATGGCTGCATCTTCAAGGAAGCCAATTGATGCATGTTAATTTAAATATTAATGTACTTATACAATATTATAAATATCTATATGTTTATTTTGGGCTTCCCTGGTGACTCAGATGGTAAAGAATCTACCTGCAATGTGGGAGATCTGGGTTCAATCCCTGGGTTGGGAAGACCCCCCTGAAGGAGGGCATAGTAACCCACAGCAGGCTTCTTGCCTGGAGAATCCCCATGGACAGAGGAGCCTGGCAGGCTGCAGTCCATGTGGTAGCAAAGAGTCAG
Organism: Bos indicus x Bos taurus; assembly: GCF_003369695.1. Taxonomy (NCBI): domain Eukaryota; kingdom Metazoa; phylum Chordata; class Mammalia; order Artiodactyla; family Bovidae; genus Bos; species Bos indicus x Bos taurus. The sequence continues at coordinate 37,438,955 of NC_040104.1, forward strand.
ACACTACTGAGCAATAAGCACACAGCATGTGTTTATCGGTATAATTTTCCCCTATGAATTTATTGCTTTATTTCTTAGCTTTTATTTTGTATACTTTGATATTACATATTTAATGTACAAGGATTTAATGCCATTTAGTTTGCACTATTGAGGGCCAATTTTAGAATTATAAAATGCTCCTATTTATCTTAGCTAATGCTCTTTGCCTTAAATATTTACTTGTTTGCTGCTAGCATTTCCACGCTCAATTGCTTTCTTTTGTCCATGCATGATAAACTTTATGCATCCTTTTACTTGAAATCTTTGTATGTCATTTTCTGTAGGTTTTAAAATTTGATTTAGTTTTGTTATTCTTCCTGAAAACATTTCCTTCCTAATAACAAAATAGTTTAAGGCAATTTCCTTTCCTGTTTTCACTGTTATATGCAGCCTTAATTCTGTCAGTTTGTTTTATGTTCTCAGTTTTGTTTTTTAATATTTTTTTGTCTTTGCTTCTTGTAATTTGTCATGTAGAATCTATATTTGCTTTTTACCTTCCATAGTGATGTGAAAGGTAATTATCATTTTTAATTCCACTGGTGGGTTTTTATACTTTTCAAAATAACATTTGACTAATTTTGTAACATAAAATCAAGACTAATGTCACACTTAAAAAGCTACAAGTCCAACCTTTTGCAAAATTAATTCCTGTTTATAGAATATTCTTTCTTGTTAGCATTGGAGGGAAGAAAGAGATTTTCCTATGTCTTTTTAAATTCTTTTGGTCATCTAAGAATTAAATTTACATGAGACAGATTAACAGGAGAAACTTAAAGTTTGATAACAGGTATATATGGGAAAGACTCAGGAAAACTGAGTAACCAGAATGGCTGAAGTTCTCACTTTCAGTACTATCTTCAGTACTAAAGAAACAGATGATGTTTGGGATTTTAAAGAAGAGGATTCACATGGAGATGGAGGAGCCAATGTTTAGTATACAAATGTTTACTGGGTCATGCAGAGACTATGGGACTTAGATGATCTCTAGAGTTGACCCCACCACACCAAGCTCATATTCTTCACAGATAATGTCTGATAGCTATATTGTGAGAAGAGTCTCGTTACATAAATTCTTTTAGGCAGTTAAGGAGAAGGACAAGAAGAACTTCTTGAATTTTCTGTTTATTAAAAATATTCAGCCTAAATTAATCTTCATGAGGCATTTGGGGGTGGCAAATATTACTTCCCTACAGTGTTAATATTGTATCATATGTTGTTTGCTACATTTATATTCAACTTTATGATTTCCCCTTTGTTGTTCAGTCACTAAGTCGTGTCTGGCTCTTTGCAACCCCATGGACTGCCACAGCATGCCAGGCTCCTCTGTCCTCCACTGTCTCCCAGAGTTTGCTCAAATTCATGTCCATTGGGTCACTGATGCTATTTAGCCATCTCATCCTCTCTGTCGTCCCCTTCTCTTCCTGCCCTCACTCTTTCCCAGCATCAGGGTCTTTTCCAGTGAGTCGTCTCTGCATCAGGTGGCCAAAGTGTTGGAGCTTCAGCTTTAGCATCAGTCCTTCCAATGAATATTCAGGGTTGATTTCCTTTAGGATTGACTGGTTTGATCGCCTTGCTGTCCAAGGGACCTTCGAGTCTTCTCCAGTACCACAGTTCAAAAGCATCAATTCTTGGGTGCTCAGCCTTGTTGATGGTCCAACTCACATCCATACATGACCACTGGAAAAACCATAGTTTTAACTATAAGAAGCTTTGTTTCTGCTTTTTAATACAGGTTTAAATATAGGTCTAGGTTCATCATAACTTTCCTTCCAAGGAGCAAGCTTCTGTTAATAGCTGCAGTCATCATCCTCAATGATTTTGGAGCCCAAGAAAATAAAGTCTGTCACTGTTTCCACTTTTTCCCGTTGCATTTACCGTGAAGTTCTGTGACTGAATGCCATATTAGTTTTTGAATGTTGAGCTTTAAGCCAGCTTTTTCACTCTCCTCTTTCACCTTCATCAAGAGGCTCTTTAGTTCCTTTTTGCTTTCTGCCATCAGAGTGATGTCATCTGCATATCTGAGGTAGAATCTTGATTCTAGCTTCCGATTCATTCAGCCGGGCATTTCATATGATGTACTCTGCATATAAGTTAAAGAAGCAGGGTGACAATATAGAGCCTTGATATACTCCTTTCGAATTTTGAACCAGTCTGTTGTTCCATGTCCAGTTCTAACTGTTGCTTCTTGGCCTGCATAAGGGTTTCTTAGGAGGCTTTATAATTTATGATGATCTTTCATACAGAGATATAGCTAGGCTGTGTTTTTTTTATTAATTTTGATTTATATTATTAACCTATATTATTTATGTATATATTGGCTCAACTATGTATTCAGTGTGTTTTTGTTTCTGAGAAGTGTACACTGGTTGCACATTTTTGGAACTTTCACATATTTGAAAGTAGCTTTTAGTGTTACATGTGAAAGAATTTTAGTCCTAGATAGAATTTTTTAGAAACCACATTTTTTTCCAGAAGTCACTAGAAACTGCTCTATTACCATTTTTCACACACTATGGTAAAAAATTCTTTCATGAGAACACTAAATGGCAGAAACCAACACAACATTGTAATTATCCTCCAATTAAAAATAAAATTGAAAAAAATACAATGATATCTACCTTTTAAACAAATTTTTAAGTACACAACACTGCATTGTTAAAGGGACTGTGTTGTATAGCATATCTGTAGAATTTATTCATTTGGCAGTCACTTTATATCCATTCTTTTCCTCATCCACCAGCCTGTGGCACTGTAACTCTACACTCTTGATGCTATGAATTTGACCTTTTTAGATGGCTCATATAGGTGGACCCAAGCAATAACTCCTGTTACTGGCTTAATTCATTTTGATTAGGATCCTTCAAGTCTACTTTGTTGTCACAAATGACAATATTTTAATGTATGTATATGCAACATCTCCTCATCCATTCGTCTGTTGATGGACACTTGAATCGCTTCCTTATCTTGCTTATGTGAATGATGCTGCAGTGAACACAGGAATGCAAATATTTCTTTGAGATGCTGATTTCAGTTATTTTGGATATATACTCAGGGATGGAAATGCTTGATAATATGGTAGTGTTTTGTTTTGTTTTGTTTTGTTTCTGAAAGATCTCCATGCTGTTCTCCACAGTTGCTGCATTATTTCACACTTCCACCAACAGTGTGCATGGGCACAATTTTTTCCATATCCTCTCTGATAGTTACTCTCTTTGTTTTTTTGTGTTTTTTGTGGTAATAGTATCCTAACAAGTTTGAAGTTATATCACATTGTTTGGATTTGCATTTTCCTAATGATTAGTTGAGAGGCTTTTCCTATACCTGTTGGCCGCTCATATGTTTTCTTTGGAAAGATGGCTAATCAGTGTTCTTTGCCCATTTTTCAGTATGGTTATTTTTTTGCTATTGAGCTGTAGTTCAATCAAAAAATTCAACAAAGTTGATTTGATGAATTGAAAAGACAATGCGCAGAATGGGAAAAATATTTGCAATCCCTGTATCTAATAAGGGATTAATAGCTTCTAGTGTTCTTAACATTTTTCCTTCCTCGATCTCTGCCATTGTAGGTATTTACTAGTATCTAATAGGAGTGGGAAACAGGGAATGTTAAAAGTTATCACTATTTTAAGCTCCTGTACATGAATGAAAATGTCATTATTTTCTCCTATTACTAGCTGCTACTGATTCCTTGTCTCTGTTCTTCTTTGAAGCATTTCCCACTATAGCAACTTTCTTCTAGATAATCTTTTCCTGCTGCTGTACTCCCAAATGTAACCCTAATTCAAATATAATTGCTGTTCATGGAAAGCAGCATCTTCCTGGCATATTATAGCCAAAGAGTGTTCCTTTACTAGATACGTTTTGTGGAGAAGGATACACCATCAATCAGGGCCAGGTTTATACATGTGCTCAGTCATGTATGACTCTTTGTGACACTGTTATGTGCTATCACCGGCCATGCTCCTGTGTCCATGGGATTCTCCAGGCAAGAATCCTGGAGTGGGTTGTTGTTTCCTTCTCCAGGGGATCTTCCTGACTCAGGGATTGAACCCACGTCTCCTGTGTCTCCTGCATTGACAGGCAGATTCTTTAACACTGTGCCACCTGGACCAAGTATATGAAACATCTCAAATGCTAGGATGCTTTCCTATTTTAAGTAAACTTATGGGGTAAGGAATAGATTATTTCCTAAAAGAATAGATGAGTGAATAGCAGGAGCCAATTTATACTCAGATGTAAGTGTAGAGGAATAAGTGGATATATTGGGAGAGGCATAATGCTAGAGATGGGTTGTTAGCTTGAGGGCTTGAAGAAGGGAGCTTTGTTATTTAAATGTCGAAGATCCTTTCCTAATGACCATTCAGTTCTTAATCCTGGCAGTCAAATAACAATAAACAGAGTCAACAGCATAAGCGCTTGTTAACAATGCTGTCAAAGGAAAGCCAAATATAATATACTAACTTACAGGAGATACTAATGGTGTGAGTATGTTTCTTAATTGCTCATGAATTCCAAGATGCTTGGAGGGATTTACCTTATCCTCTAGTATATGGCTCAGTTGGTAAAGAGTCTGCCTGCAGTGTGGGAGACCCGGGTTCAATCCCTGTGACGGGAAGATCCCCTGGAGAAGGAAATGTCAACCCACTCAAGTATTCTTGCCTGGACAATCCTATGGCCAGAGGAGCCTCTGAGGCTACAATCCATGGGGTTGCAAAGAGTCAGACACGACTGAGCGACTTCACTTTCACTTTCACTAGTATATACTTATCCTCTAGTATAAGGTAAATTCCTCCAAGTGACAGGGAAGCCTGGCATGCTGCAGTCCATGGGGTCACAAAGAGTTGGATGCGACTGAGCGACTGAACAATAACAACTAGTGTGGGTTTGACTTGTGAATTATTCTTTTAGCAGTAATACTGAATAGCAATGATCTATGAACTGTACACTCTGTGCATGGTTGTATATATGTCCTTATGTGTTGTTTTACAGGAAGAATATTAGGCACTAGTTGAGATAGAAATGTAGAGGCTACCAATTCTAACTGATAGATCATTGTGACTGATTATAGAAATAAAATATGAAAGTCACATGTGTTTCTGAAACCATAATGCACAACTAAATACAGTAAAATGAGTCAGGAAAGAAAGTAGGTTTATGGAAAATGACAGTCTAGACTTAGAGCTTTTCTAATCACCACATGTAATTATGTTAATTATCCCTTCAAAAGAAGTTCTCGTAGTCACATGTCCTTTTAATACATCCATCAGAATAATTGTTCTCTCCATAAAGAATTTAACAGATACCCCAAACCCCCTGAATGTGTGAAACAGCAGGTTACTCTCCAGTCGCCCCTGTATTTCTCCCAACATGAAAGTCAAGCAGTTTCAGGTGAGAGTTAGTTATTTTTGTTTCCAATGTCATGTTGCCGCTTGTACTCACTATTAAGTAACACACTGCAATATGGGTGCAGAAGTAGAAATATTATCTGTATATCAATGGATGACTTTGATGAAATTTAAGCAACTAAAATGCTGGGGAATGTGTTGAGATATTTATTAAAAATCTTTATTCTGCATTTAGATTTATTATACACCATGCATGCTCTCACTTTAGTCACCTTACGCTGTAATATCATTTTAAAGAATTGAAATGAAACTAGACAAGATCCACAGGCAAAAAAATAGACTGAGCTCCAATTATATGACTCATATTTAATAAAAAGTCCTTGCTGCTAAGCTGCTAAGTCACTTCAGTCGTGTCTGACTCTGTGTGACCCCATAGACGGCAGCCCACCAGGCTCCCCCATCCCTGGGATTCTCCAGGCAAGAACACTGGGAAAAGTCCTTAGCCTCATAGTAATCAAAAAGTGTGAATCAAAGTGCATTTATATATATATTTTTTTAATTGGAGGCTAATTATAATATCGTGGTTTTTGCCATACATTCATATGTTTTAAGGTAAATTTTGTATTCTGTATCATAGAATGTGATTCCTCATTTATTCAGTCTCTTCAATTAATGGGCCAAGTACTGTGCCTTATTATAGTGAATAGAAGGTCTTCCATGTTATTAAATCATCTTTGTTTGAGGAAATGGTTGCCCAGACTCACTCTGCCTCAGGAAAGACTTATTCCCTTCTTGTTAGCTCCAGATTTATTTTTTATGTGAAGAAGATTTCTAACCTATGAATTGTTTTTCTCCAAGTCATATGGCATGGTGGAAAATGTTGGCAAAAGGAAGGTAGCGTGTCTACTCCTAACTCCCCTTCCCCATGTCCCTCAACTGGGCACCACAGTTTACTGTGTTGTTTTCAACAACTTTAGAGTGAAAGTATAAGAAATAACCTCAAAATCAAAAACATTGCTCTGACTCATAATAGTATTGAGATGGATTAGCAATATTGAAAGCTGTTGGTGAATTGTCATCCATAGCATAAAATTGAATTCCTTTTATCTTGTGTGTGTGTGTGTGTGTGTGTGTGTGTGTGTGTACTTTAGTTGCTTTATACACTACTCTGTCAATTTTCACTGTATAGCAAAGTGAATCAGCCATACCTATAAATAAATCTGTTCTTTTTAGGATATCCTCCCCATTTGGGTCACCACAGAGCACTGAGTCAAGTTCCCTATGGTATACAGTAGTTTCTCATTAGTTATCTATTTTATACATAATTGTGTGTGTGTGTGTGTGTGTGTGTGTGTATGTCAATCTCAGTCTCTTAATTTATCCCCTCGGTTTCCATATATCTGTTCTCTATGTCTGTGTCTCTGTTTCTGCTTTGCACATATGACCATCTTTACCATTTTTATAGATTCCACATATATGCATTTATATGTATGTATTATTTTTCCTCTTTCTGACTTACTTCACTCTGTATGACAGTCTCTAGATCAATCCACATCTCTGCAAATGACACCATTTTGTTCCTTTTTATGGCTGAGTTAATACTCCATCACAGGTATATGCTACATCTTCTTTACCCATTCTTTTGTTGATGGACATTGAGATTGCTTCCATGTCTATTGTAAATAATACTGCAGCAAACCCTGGGGTGCATGTACCTTTTTGAATTTTGGTTTTTGCTGGGTACATGCCCAGTAGTAGGAGTGCTGGTCCATACTATAGGTTTATTTTTAATTTTTTAAGGAACCTCCATATGTTTCTCCATAGTAGTTTATCAATTTACACTCCCACCAGTAGGATAAGAGGGTGACCTTTTCTCTATAACCTCTCCAGCATTTAGTGTTTGTAGATCCCTTGATGCTGGGCATTTTGACTGACGTGAGGTGATACCTCATTGTAGTTATGATTTGCATTTCTCTAATAATTAGCTATATTGATCATCCTTTCATATGTTTGTTGGCTATCTGTCTGTATGTCTTCTTTGGAGAAGTGTCTATTTAGCTCTTCTACCCATTTTTTGATTTTTTTTTTTTTTTAATTGAGCTACATGAGCCGTTTTTATGTTTTAGAGATTAATCCTTTGTCAGTTTTTTCATTTACAAATATTTTATTCTATTATGAAGGTTGTCTTTTTGTCTTCTCTATGGTTTCCTTTGCTGTGCAAAAGCTTTTAAGTTTAAATAGGCCCCATTTGTTTATTTTTGTTTTTATTTTCATTACTGTAAGGAGGTAGGTCAAAAAAGAATGTGCTACAATTTATGTCAAAGAGTTTTCTGCCTATGTTTTTTCCTAAGAGCTTTATAGTGTCTAGCCTTATGTTTAGGACTGTAATCCATTTTGTATTTGTTTATGTACATGGTGTTGAGTGTTCTAATTTCATTTTTTTACACATATCTGTCCAGCTTTGCCAACACCTGCTTATTGACAAGATCTTCTTTTCTCCATTGTATATTTTTGCCTCCTTTATCATGGATTAGATGAGCATAGGTGCATGGATTTATCTCTGGACTTTCTATCCTGCTCCATGGATCTGTATTTCTGTTTTTGAGCTAATACCATACTGTCGCGATTACTGGAGGTTTGTAGTATAGCCTGAAGTCTGGGAGCCTGAATCCTCCTACTTTGTGTTTCTTTCTCAAGATTGCTTTGTCTATTTGGGGTTTTGGTTTCTATACACTAATTTTTTTGTTCTAATTCCATGAAAACTGCCATTGGTAATTTAATAGGAATTGCACTGAATCTGCAGACTGCTTTGGGTAGTGTTTATTCTTCCAATCCAAGATTATAGTATATATCTATCTGTTTTTATCTTTGATTTCTTTTATCAGTACCTTAACAGTTTTCTGCAAACAAGTCTTTCCTTCTATAAGTAAGTTTTTCCTGAGTATTTTATTCTTTTAGTGACAATGATAAATGGGATCATTTCTTTAGTTTTTCTTCCTGATCTTTCATTATTAGTATATAGGAATTAAAGAGATTTCTGTGTATTAAGTTTGTATCCTGTGACTTTACTAAATTCATTAACTCTAGTAGTTTCCTGGACATCATTAGGATTTTCTATGTACATCATGTCTTCTGCAAACAATGACAGTTTTACTTATTCTTTTCCAATTTTGATTCCTTTTATTTATTTTTCTTCGCTGTCATGGCCAGAACTTCCAAAACTGTATTGAATAATAGTGGCAAGGATGAACACCCTTGTGTTGTTCCTGATCTGAGAGGAAATGCTTTTAGTTTTTCACCGTTGAGAATGATGTTTGCTCTGGGTTTATCATATATGGCTTTTGTTAACGATGAGGTAGAGTTGGACACGACTGAGTGACTTGACTTTCACTTTTCACTTTCATGCATTGGAGAAGGAAATGGCAACCCACTCCAGTGTTCTTGCTTGGAGAATCCCAGGGATGGGGGAGCCTGGTGGGCTGCCGTCTATGGGGTCGCACAGAGTCGGACATGACTGAAGTGACTTAGTAGCAGCAGGTTTCTTCTATGCCTTTTTTTGGGAGAGTTGTTTATTATTATTATTATAAAAGGGTGTTGAATTTTGTCAAAAGATTTTTCTGCATCTATTGAGATGATAATAGTTTTTATTGTTCCATTTTTTAATGGTATATCACATTAATTGACTTGCATATATTAAAGAATCCTTGCAACCCTGGGGATAAATCCCACTTGATCGTGGTGTGTGGTCCATTCAGTGTGTTGCTGGATTCAATTTGCTAGGATTCTGTTAAGGATTTTTGCATCTATGTTCATCAGTGATATTGGCCTGCAAATTTTCCTTTTGGCAATATTTTTGTCTGGTTTTCATATCAGGGTGATGGTAGCCTTGTAGAATGAGTTTGGGAGTCTCTCTCTCTCTCCATTTTTTTTTTTTTTTTTGAAGAGTTTGAGAATAATAGGTATTAACTCTTTTCTAAATGTAAGATAGAATTCACCTCTGAAGCCATCTGCACTTCTGTTTGTTGGAAGAGTTTTAATTAAAATTTCAATTTTATTACTTGTGATTGGTCTGTTCATATATTCTGTTTCTTCCTGATTAAGTCTTGGAAGGTTGTGCTTTTTAAAAAAGTTTGTTTCTTCTGGTTTGTCTTTTTTACTGGCATATAATTGCTCATAGTAATTAATTACCATCCTTTGTATCTCATGGCATCAGTTGTAATTTCTCTTTCATTTCTAATTTTATTGATTTGAGTCCTCTCCCTTTTTTCCTTATTGAGTCTTGTTAAAGGTTTATCAGTTTTGTTTATCTTCTCAAAAAACTAGCTTTTAGTTTCATTGATCTTTGCTATATTTTCTTCATTTCTATTTCATTTATTTCTTCACTGGTCTTCATGATTTATTTCCTTCTACTAACTTTGGTTGTTTTTGTTGTGGTTCTTAATTCTCTATTTGCTTTAGGTATAAGGTTAGGATGTTAATTTGAAATTTTTCTTGTTTCTTGAGGCAGGATTTTGTTGCTATGTACTTCCCTCTTAGACCTGTCTAGCTTTCTTTATTTATAATTGGAGGATAATTGCTTTTCAATGTTTTGTTTCTTTCTTCCATACAACATGAATCAGCCATAAGTATATATATTCTCTCCCTCTTGAATCTCCTTCACAACCCCCATGCTATCCCACCATCTAGGTTGTCACAGAGCACCAGGTTGACACCCTGTGTTATACAGAAATTTCCCACTAGCTGTCTGTTTTACATCTGGTAATGTACATGTTTCAGTGCTACTCTCTCAACTCGTCCCACCCTCACCTTCTCCTGCTGTGTCCACAAGTATGTTCTCCATGTCTGCTTCTCTATTCATGCCTTGCAAATAGGTTAATCAGTACCATTTTTCTAGATTCCTTATATATGCATTAATACACAATACATGCTTCTCTTTCTGATTTCTTCACTTTGTATAATAGGCTCTAGGTTTATCCACCTCACTAGAACTGACTCAAATTTGTTCCTTTTATGTCTGACTAATATTCCATTAGTGTGGTATATATGTACCATGACTTCATTCATCTGTCAGTGGACATCTAGGTTGCTTCCATGTCTTGGCTCTGACAAATAGTACTTCAGTGAACATTGGGGTACATGTGTCTTAGACCTGCTTTTGTTGCATAACTTAGGTTTGAGGCCATTGTGTTTTCATTGTCATCTGTTTCTCAGTATGTGCCTCCATTCTATTTTCATGATTTTGGATCATCTTTATTGTCATTACTCTGAGTTCTTTCTCAGGTAGATTGCCTATTTCCTCTTCATTTATTTGGTATTGTGGGATTTTACCTTCCTCCTTCTTCAGCAACATATTTCTCTCTTTCCTCAATTTGTCTAATTTACTGTGTTTATGGTCTCCTTTCCACAGACTGCAGGATGATAGCTCCTTTTACTTTTGTAGTCTGCCCCCTGGCAAATGAGCTTGGTCCAGAGGCTTATGTAGGCTTCTTGGTGAGAAAGAATGGTGTCTGTGCTCTAGTTGGTGGAGCTGAATCCTTTTCCTTGTGATGAGCTGGACTGCATTATGTGGTAGGAAGACTGTAGGTTGCCTGTCTGCTGATGGATGGCGCTGTGTTCCTATCTTGCTGGTTGTTTGGCATGAGATGTCCAGCACTGGGGCTGCAGGTAGTTGGGTGGAGCCTGGTCTAGGTGTTGAGAAGATTACCTCCAGGAAAGCATATGCTGATTAATATTCTCTGGTCCTGGGAATTCTCTGGTGGTCCAGTGTCCTGGACTCAGTGCTCCCACCTCAAAGACCCAAGTCTGATTTGGTCTGGGAGCCAAGATCCTGTAAGCCACACAGTGTGACCAGACAAAAAAGAAAGAAAGGGAAAAGAAGAAAAAAGAAAACACAAAACCCAAGACAAATAGCAAAAACAAAATAAACAGCACCACCAACAACAAATACACACATGCAAAAAATAAGAATAAAGTAAATAAATAGACAAATCAAAGCCAAGATAGATGATAAATAAAAAAACAAAACAAAGAAGCAAACAAAAGAAAGAGAACAATAAAAGAACTTAAAATAGAAAACAATAAGGACCACATGAACAGAAAACAATGAGAAATGAAACAGAAACAGAAGGCAAGCTTAAACAAAAAAAGAAAACATAAACATAAAAAATGATTTTAAAAGTAACAAAAACAAACACATAAAACAACAAAAAGTAAAAATAGACACATTTTAAAACATATATTAAAAAATACAAAAAAAAATAATAGCACCATCAACAACTAAACAAATTTAAACAAACCAAAAAGAACAATAGTAATAAGAATATTTACTGGGCCACCATTTTCAGTCCCCTTCATGGATCACAGTCTTGTCATGGCAAAGGGGCTTGCACAGTGAATCTACGAACCATACCATGCAGGACCACCAAAGATTGCCAGGTCATGGTGAAGAGTTCTGACAAAACGTGGTTCCCTGGAGGAGGAAATGGCCGCATACTCCAGTATTCTTGCCTGGAGAACATACGAACAATATGAAAAGGCAAAAAGATATGACACCACTAGATGAGCAGGTTGGAAGGTGTCTAATATGCTACTGGAGTAAGAGTGGAGGAGAATTACTAATAAATCCAGAAAGAATGAAGAGACTGGACCAAGGCAGAAATGACATTCAATTGTGTATGTGCCTTGTGAAGAAAGTAAAGTCTGATGCTGTAATGAACAGTATTGCATAGGCACCTGGAATGCTAGGTCCATGAATCAAGGTAAATTATACATGGTCGAGCAAGAGATGAAAAGAATGAACATCTATATCTTAGAAATTAGTGAACTGAAATGGATGGGAATGGGTGCATTTAATTCAAATGACCATTATAACTACACTACTGTGGGCAAGAATCCTTTAGAAGAAATGGAGTAGCACTCAGAGTCAAGAAGAGTCTGAAATGCAGTATTTGGGTGCAATCTCAAAAATGACAGGAAGATTGTGGTTCATTTCCAAGGCAAACAATTCAACATCACGGTAATCTAGTCTATGCCCCAACCACTGATGCTGAAGAATCTGAAGTTGACCAGTTCCATGAAGACCTACAAGACCTTTTAGAACTCACGCCAAAAAAAAAAAAAATGTTGTTTTCATTATAAGGGATTAGAATGCAAAAGGAAGAAGTCAAGAGATACCCAGAGTAACAGGCAAGTTTGGCTTTGGAGTATTAAAATAAAAAAGCAGGGCAAAGGCAGAGTTTTGCCAAGAGAATATGCTGGTCATAGCAAATATACTTTCCCAAAACCCAAGAGACGACTCTACACATGGATAACACCAAATGGTCAATACCAAAATCATATTGATGATGTTCTTTGCAGCAGATGGTGGAGAAGAAGCTCAATGCAATCAGCAAAAATGAGACCTGAAGTTGACTGTGGCTCAAATCATGAGCTCCTTATTGTAAAATTCAGTTTTAAGTTGAAGGAAGTAGTGGAAGTCACTATGCCATTCAGTTATGACCTAAATCAAATCCCTCTGATTATACATGAGAGGTAATAAATAGATTAAAGGGATTAGATATGGTAAAACAAATGCCTGAAGAACAATAGATGGAGGTTCATAATATTGTACAGGAGTCAGTGACCGAAACCATCCTAAAGATTAAGAAATGCAAAAAGGAGAAGTGTTTGTCTGACGAGGCTTTACAAATAACTGAGGAAAGAAGAGAAGTGAAAAGCAAAGGAGAAAGGGAAAGATATATCCAACTGGATGCAGAGTTCCAAAGAATAGCAGAGTGATAAGAAGGCCTCCTTCAATGGTCAGTGAAAATAAGTAGAGGAAAACAATAGAATGGGAAAATCTAGAGATCTCTTCAGGAAAATTGGAGATACCAAGGGAAAATTTCATGTAAGGATGGGCACAAGAAAGGACAGAAATGGTAAGGACCTAACAGAAGCAACAAGAGATTAAGAATAGGTAGTAAGAATAACTACAGGTTGCAAGAGGTATACAGAACTATACAAAAAAGGTCTTTATGAGCCAGACCTTGATAGTGTGGTCACTCACCTAGAGCCAGGCATCCTGAAGTATAGTCAAGTGGCCTTTAGGAAGTGTTATTATGAGCAAAGCTAGTGGAGGTGATGGAATTCCAGCTGAGCTATTTCAAATCCCAAAAATGATACTGTTAAAGTGCTTCTCTGAATATTTCAGAAAATTTGGAAAATTCAGCAGTGACCACAGGTTTGGAAAAGGTCAGTTTTCCTTCAAATCCCAAAGAAGGGCAGTGGCAGAGAATGTTCAAACTACCATACAATTGTGCTCATTTCACATGCTGGCAAGGATATGCTCAAAATCCTTCAAGCTAGGCTTCAGCAGTACATGAACCTACAACTTCCAGCTGTACAATCTGGGTTTAGAAAAGACAGGGGAACCAGCAATCAAATTGCCAACATTTGCTGGATCCAAATCGGGCAAGGAGTATGTCAAGGCTGTATATTGTTACCCTGCTTATTTAAATTATATGCAGAATACATCATGAGAAATGCTGGATTGGATGAAGCACAAGTTGGCATCAAGATTGCCAGGAGAAATATCAATAACCTCAGATATGCAAATAATACCACCCTCACGGCAGAAAGTGAAGAGGAACTAAAGAGCCCCTTGATGAAGGTAAAAGAGGACAGTGCAAAAGTTGGCTTGAAACTCAACATTAAATAAAACTAAGACCGTGGCATATGCTACCATCACTGCATGGCAAACAGAAGGAGGAAAAGTAGAAGCAGTGACAGGTTGTATTTTCTTGGGCTCCCACATCACTGCAGACAGTGACTATAGCCATGAAATTAAAAGATCCTTGCTCCTTGGAAGGAAAGCTATTTCAAATCTAGAGAGTATATAAAAAGCAGAGACATCATTTTCTGACAAAGGTCCATATAGTCAGGGTATGGTTTTTCCACTAGTCAGGTTAAGGATTTGAGAGTTGGACCATAAAGAAACCTGAACGCCAAAGAATTAATGTTTTCATGTTGTGGTGCTGGAGAAGATGCTTGTTTCTTGGATGGCAAGGAGATCAAACAACTCGATCCTAAAGGAAATTGACCTTGAATATTCACTGGAAAGACTGATGCTTAAGCTGCGATACTTTGGCCACCTCATGTGAATTGTTTACTCCCTGGGGAAGACCCTGATGCTGGAGAAAATTGAAGAAAAAAGGAGTGGCAGAGAATGAGATGGTTAGATAGCATCACCAAGTCAATGGACATGAATTAGAGCAAACTTGGGTAGATAGTAAAGGACTGTGGAGGTATGCTGCAGTCCATAGGGTCAGAAAAAGTCAGACATAACTCAATGACTGAACAAAAACATTCTCTCAGTGTCCCACAGTGAGCCACAGCCAAACCCACCTCTCCAGGAGGGCCCCCAATACCTCTAGATAGGTCCCATGACCTACTGTGGGACCAGCTCAGAGTCTGGCCAATCTCCCACATGGACTTGTCCCCAAAAGTCCACTGTTGGTAAAACTAAACTTGTCTCAGTTGTGGTAAGCCTCAACTCCACAGACGCTGGATTTACTATGCCAGTTCCAAGTATTTAATCTGTGGCTTATGCAGCTGTAGGAAGAGATTTCTGTTCCTCTCCCTTTGTCCCACCACCCCTGGGCCTTGGCTTTGGTTTGGGCTCTGTTTCTGCGTGGGCACCTCCTCAGGTGTCAGTTGCTAGCCAGGTGAAAGGGAGTGAAAGCTGTGGCTGCCTGGGGCACACTTACCTACTCAGACTGGGTAGGGGTATGGCAGACCCAGCTTGGGTGTGGCTGAAATGGCTATAGCTGCAGAGACCAGCAGGCACTTGCCACAGACTGGGACAAGCTCATTCTGGTGTGAGTCCCTCCCAGTGCCCTCAGAGGTAGGAGCTGGTGTGTGGGGGTGGTGGCGGCCCCACCTTTGCACACCACTCAACACTGGCCCCTCATTTGCCAGGTAAACTGCACTTCCTCTAGGGCATTCCTGGCCACAGAGTCCCTCACCCCATCCCCACTGCTGTAACCTGCTCAGCCAACAGCAGTCCTTTCCCTGGGTCTGCTTAGCCCCATGCCTTAGCGCTCAACCCCTGCCAGCACTGGCGAATTCCTGTCTCAGGCAGGGGTGCTCAGGGCTGATTCTCGAGGAGGCTTTGGGATGGATGCCAGTCAGGACCTCAGAGTTCATGCAGGCAGATGAGGCCTGAGCTTGAGGAATGGGCAAGCCTGATGAGTGCCCTTCCCAAGGCCTGAGGAAGCTGAAGCTGGTTGGTGGGGAAGGGGGTTACAATGGTTGTCTCCACCCTTTGCATGCCACTCAGCGATGATGTCTTCCTTCTATGGTGTCCTGGGCTTTTCCCACAAACCTTCCTGGTTGTGGAGCTCCTTACTCTTTTCCCTCGGGCTGTCTTTCAGCAGCCAAGAGCTGTCCCCTCCCTAGGTCCATGCTCCAAACTCCACCTTCCAGCACCCAGACCCCCTGCACAGCAGGAGACACAAGACTCAGGCTGGGGCAGCGCAGAACTGCCACAGACCACGTGCACATTTCTTGCTTTGTCCTGCCTTGCAGAGGCTGTCCACTGTGTTCCCCTTTGATCCCCTGAAAGTCTCTTACTGTGCCAGCAGACATCCCCACTATAAGCTTTTTTGGATTTTTTTTTTTTTCCCCTGATGGTAGGAATCCCTCCTCGCCTTCAGCTTTTCACCAGAATTGCTGGTTTCTTTTTTAGATTTCTCTTTTCCTCTTTCCTTCATCCAAGTGGTTGCAAGGGGATCTTTCTTACCCTTTCATCTATCCAAAGCCTTCCACGAGTGTTCAGCAGGTGATCTGTGAGAATCGTTCCGTCTGTAGATGTATTCCTGATGTACTTGTGAGGAAAGACCATTTTGGTAATCCTCGTATTATGCCATATTGACTCCTCCCCTGAAATCTAATTTCTTGATCTGAACTGCTTTTAATACTAAATCTCACATTTGAGAAAAAGAATATTTTTTGGTCCCCCCAAACATTCACTAATTTTCATTTTGGCTACTAAAAGGATGGAACTAAAGAAATGCTTACCGATTGCTAATGGTGTTCGGACATTAAAATTTGGTCATCATGCTTTAAAAAGATAATGCTTTCTAAACATCCAAGAAAATTTATTTCATTTATAAATTTCCACTTCATTTTTAGGAACAACAAGTAAAAGGAAACTGTATTCTTTGCAGAATTTGAGAATCTGAGAATTTGAAAGATCTTATTTTTTTTAGGTAGCTTTTACATTCACTGATAGCTCAGATCCTAAATATATTCTTTAATCAGGTTCGATGACTGATGGGAAGACACATCAATTTAATTTTGATGAATAATATGAAGATACATAACATTTCACATGCCTCTTCCCAGACAATCCTCCTCCTAGAAAGACTAGTAATATGATTTCTTTCCCTATAAACCAATTTTGCCTATTCTTCAATTTGATATTAATGGGAAAATATAGCATGCATATTTTTGTGTTCTCTTTTGCTCAGTATATATTTTGAAGTTTCATTCACATTTTGTCATTAATCAGAAGTATGTTCCCTTTCATAAATTCATATACATCACTTCTTTTCTTCATTCTCATCCTTGTAGACATTTAGGATCTTTCAAGTTTAGAGCTAGTATGAACAACATTTTGTGACCTTTTTTGTATGTGGGTTTTGTTTTGTTTTTTTGGTGAACGTGTGTTTCTCTTTCTTTGATTATGTACATAGAAATAGGATTTCTAGGTAATAAGGCATATATGTATTTAACTTTTTAAGAAAACAAAATCTCTGAATTGATTGTACCTTTTGTGTTAGGATAGAAAAGAGCCCGTTCACTTCTAGGACCTAACCCTGAGAACTTGTGAATAAGTAACCTTATATGGCAAATATAACTTTGTCAGTGTGATTAGGTTAAATATATTGAGATGGAGAGATTTCTTAGTGTTAGCTTAGTGGTTCAAACATAGTCATATAAAACCTTGAAAATGAAAGAGGAAGGCAGAGAGTGGGTCAGAAATGTGGCATTGGAAATAGAGGCAGGAAAGATTAAAAGTATGAGAGGAACTTGATCTACTTTTGCTGGATTTGAGATGAAGAGGTTCACAAGGCAAAAACTACAATCTGCTTCTAGAAGCTGAGAATAGCTCTCAGTTCACAGCAAGGAAATGGTGACCTCAGTCATAAACCACAAGAAACTGAGTTCTTCCAACAACCTAAATAAGAAGTGAAATGGATTCTCACTTAGGTCCCCCTGAAAGTAACATAGCCCTGCTAACCATATCAGACTTCTGACCTACAAAAATGTGAGATAATAAATTTGTGTTATTTTAAGCCCCAAATGTATAGTAATTTGTTACAGAAAAAAAATAGAAAAATATTAGACCGCTTTCAAAATCCCACCAGTAATATATAAAAAGTCCAGGTACTACAGATTTGATCCAACGTTTGGTAGTGTCTATTTCTTTTAACTATTCTAATGAATTTATACTGGCATCTCATTCGACTTTAATTTGCATTTTCCTCGTGTCTGATAATTTTGATAATATTTTCATGTGCTTATTTGGCATTTGTCTTTTTTTAAATATAAATTTATTTATTTTAATTGGAGGCTAATTACTTTACAATATTGTATTGGTTTTGCCATACATCAACATGAATCCGCCATGGGTGTACACGTGTTCCCCATCCTGAACCACCCTCCCACCTCCCTCCCCGTACCATCCCTCTGGGTCATCCCAGTGCACCAGCCCTGAGCATCCTGTATCACGCATTGAACCTGGACTGGTGATTCATTTCACATATGACAATACACATGTTTCAGTGGCATTTGTCTTTTTTGTGAGATGTGCTCAAAAGTTTTGCTTGTCTTTATTGCATGATTCTTTTTTTTTTTTTTTTAATTGAGGTATAGTTCTATAAAGCTTCCCTGGTGGCTCAGTGGCAAAGAATCTGCCTGCCAATGCAAGAGACACAGGTTGGATCTCTGGGTCAGGAAGATCCTTTGGAGAAGGAAATGGCAACTCACTCCACTATTCTTGCCTGGGAAATCCCATGGACAAAGGAGCCAGGTAGGCTACAGGCCATGAGATCGCAAAGAGTTAGACATTACTTAGCAAGTAAACAACAACAAAGTTTTGTAAATACTGTGGTTCACGTTCTTTATCAGATATGCTTCCCAAAAGTTTTTCCGTCTGTGAGTTATCTTTCATTCTACAACAGAATCTTTAGAAGAGTGGCGGCACTTTAAAACAAATCTGGATTTAGAGTAAGACAAGCTTTATTTCCTATTGCAATAGGGAAAACACTGGAAATCTGCAAAGAACTCAACATCAAGAAGAAAAATGGCTTTTTCTTTATACAGTAAGGATAAGAAGTGAGGGAGGGGAAATGAGACAAAGTAGAGAAAACAATCAGCAGTACCTGATGGGGAATGTGTCTTTGCTGTGATCAGCCAATCCTTGGGATAAGCTCTTAATAATAAGGGGCTACATTCTCTTTTTAATATTTTCTCAGACTTGGGACCATCAGAGTTCAGGAAAATAAAAGGAAGAAAAAAGTCTAAGTGAAGTTTGGTTTTGAAAAGAAATGGGTAAAATATGGCCATTTGTGAACACTCAACCAGGATAAGCTTCCATAAGCCTCTTATCCTTATTGGTCAGAGGGCAGACAGAATGAAAACCACAATCACAGAAAACTAAGCAAACTGATCAGATGGACACAGCGTTGTCTAACTCTATGAAACTATGAGCAGTGCCTTGTAGGGCCACCCAAGATGGACAGGTCATGGTGAAGAGTTCTGACAGAACGTGGTCCACTGGAGAAGGGAATGGCAAACCACTTCAGTAGTCTTGCCTTGAGAACCCCATGAACAGTATGAAAAGGCAAAAAGATATAACACTGAAAGATAAACTCCCCAGGTCGGTAGGTGCCCAATATGCTACTGGAGATCAGTGGAGAAATAACTCCAGAAAGAATGAAGAGACAGAGCCAAAGCAAAAACAACACCCAGATGTGGATGTGACTGGTGATAGAAGCAAGGTCCGATGCTGTAAAGAGCAATATTACATAGGAACCTGGAATGTTAGGTCCATGAATCAAGGTAAATTGGAAGTGGTCAGACAGGAGATGGCAAGTGTGAACATTAACATCTTAGGAATCAGTGAACTAAAATGGACAGGAATGGGTGATTGTAATTCAGATGACCATTATATATACTACTGTGGGCAAGAATCCCTTAGAAGAAATGGAGTAGCTCTCACAGTCAATAAGAGTATAAAATGCAATACTTGGATGAAATCTCAAAAAAGACAGAAAGATCTCTGTTCATTTCGAAGACAAACCATACAATATCACAGAAATCCAAGTCTATCACCAATCAGTAATGATGAAGAAGCTGAAGTTGAATGGTTCTATAAAGAACTACAAGATCTTCTAGAGCTAACATCCACAAAAGATATCCTTTTCATTCTAGGGGACTAGAATTCAAAAGTAGGAAGTCAAGAGCTACCTAGAGTAACAGGCAAATTTGGCCTTAGAGTACAAAATGAAGCAAGGCAAAGGCTAACAGAATTTTGCCAAGAGAACACACTGGTTATAGCAAACAGCCTCTTCCAAGACAAGAGACAACTTTACACATGGACATCACCAGATGGTCAACACCGAAATCAGATTGATTATATTCTTTGCAGCCAAAGATGGAGAGCTCTATACAGTCAGCAAAAACAAGACCAGGAGCTGAGTGTGGCTCAGATCATGAACTCCTTACTGTAAAATTCAAACTTAAATTGAATAAAGTAGGGAAAACCACTAGACCATTCAGGTAGGACCTAAATCAAATCTCTTACAATTATATAGTGGAGTAACAAAGAGATTCAAGGGATTAGATCTGATAGAGTGCCTAAAGAACTATGGATGGAGGTTCATGACATTGCACAGGAGGCAGAGATCAAGACCATCTCCAAGAAAAAGGAATGCAAAAAGGCAAAATGGTTGTCTGAGGAGGCATTACAAATAATTGAGGAAAAAAGAGAATATAAAGGCAAAGGAGAAAAGGAAAGATATACCCTTTTGAATGCAGAGTTCCAAAGAACAGCAAGGAGATATAAGTAAGGCTTCCTCTGTGATCAATGCAAAGAAATAGAGGAAAACAACAGAATGGGAAAGACTAGAGATCTCTTCAAAAAAATAAGAGATACTGAGGGAATATTTCATGTGAAGATGGTCACAATAAAGGACAGAAACAGTAAGGACCTAACAGAAGCAGAAGCTATTAAGAAGAGGTGGCAAGAATACACAGAAGAACTATACATAAAAGGTCTTAGTGACCGAGATACCATGATGGTGCGATCACTCACCTAGAGCCAGACATCCTAGAATGTGAAGTCAAGGGGCCTGTGGAAGCATCAT
This sequence comes from Bos indicus x Bos taurus, assembly GCF_003369695.1. Lineage (NCBI taxonomy): Eukaryota > Metazoa > Chordata > Mammalia > Artiodactyla > Bovidae > Bos > Bos indicus x Bos taurus. The sequence goes on from NC_040104.1 coordinate 37,459,749, forward strand.
TACGAACAAAGGTAGTGGAGGTGATGGAATTCCAGTGAAGCTATTCCAAATCCTAAAAGATGATGCTATGAAAGTGCCGCACTCAATATGCCAGCAAATCTGGAACACTCAGCAGTGGCCACAGGACTGGAAAATGTCAGTTTTCATTCCAATCCCAAAGAAGGGTATTGCCAAAGAATGCTCAAACTACCACACAATTTCACTCATCTCACACACTAGCAAAGTAATGCTCAAAATTCTCCAAGCCAGGCTTCAACAGTACGTGAACCGTGAACTTCCAGATGTTCAAGCTGGATTTCAAAAAGGCAGAGAAACCAGAGATCAAATTGCAAACATTCATTGGATTATAGAAAAAGCAAGAGAATTCCAGAAAAACATCTACTTCTGCTTTATTGGCTATGCCAAAGCCTTTGAGTGTGTGGATCACAATAAACTGTGGAAAATTCTGAAAGAGATGGAAATACCAGACTACCTGACCTGTCTGTCTCCTAATAAATCTGTATGTAGGTCAATAAGCAACAGTTAGAACTGGACGTGGAACAACAGACTAGTTCCAAATCAGGAAAGGAGTTCGTCAAGGCTGTATATTGCCACCTTGCTTATTTACCTTATACACAGAGAACATCATGAGAAATCCTGGACTGGATGAAGCACAAGCTGGAATCAAGATTGCTGGGAGAAATATCAATAATCGCAGATACGCAGATGACACCACCCTGATGGCAGAAAGAGGAACTAAAGAACCTCTTGATGAAGGTGAAAGAGAGTGAAAAACTCAGCATTCAAAATATGAAGATCATGATATACAGTCCCATCAGTTCATGGCAAATACATGGGGAAACAATGGAAACAGTGACATACTTTATGTTGGGGCCTCCAAAATTACTGCAGATGGTGACTACAGCCATGAAATTAAAAGATAGTTGCTCCTTGGAAGAAAAGTCATGACCAACCTAGACAGTATATTAAAAAAACAGAGACATTACTTTGCCAGCAAAGGTCCATCTAGTCAAATCTATAGTGTTTCCAGTAGTCTTTTATGTACGTGAGAGTTGGACCATAAAGAAAGCTGAGCACTGAAGAAATGATGCTTTTGAACTGTGGTGTTGGAGAATATCCTTGAGAGTCCCTGGACTGTAAGATCAAATCAGTCAATCCTAAAGGAAATCAGTCCTGAATATTCACTGGAAGGACTGATGCTGAAGCTGGTGCTCCAATACTTCGGTCACCTGATGTGAAGAGATGACTTATTGGTAAAGACCCTGATGCTGGGAAGGACTGAGGGCAGGAGAAGGGGACGACAGAGGATGAGGTAGTTGGATGGCATCACTGACTCAATGGACATGTATTTGAGCAAGTTCTGGGAGTTGGTGATGGACAGGGAAGCCTTGCGTGCTGTGGTCCATGCGGTCACAAATAGTTGGACATGACTGAACGATTGAACTGAAGATGTAAGAGTTCCAATTTATTAATTTTCCTTCTTCAATAATGTATCTTCTATTTTCTCTAAGAAATATTTGTCTACCCTAACATAGTGATAGACCCTACTAAAATTTCTTCTATGGACATTGTTTGATTTTTCACACTTATGTCTATGATCTGTCTTGGAATGATGACATGAACAGTTAGTTACCGGTCAACTTTCCTTTAGTCCACATAAATATCCAGCTTTGGTGCCACCAGTTGTTGGAAGTTCTGTTTTTTGCATTATTTTGGGAATCTTGTCAAAAATACCGACCATATTTGTGCTGATAAATTATAGACTCTTTATTATGTTTTACTGATTTTTTCCCCGTGCTTTTACCAATATGACAAAGTATTGCTATAGCTTTAAAATAAATCTTGATGTAAGTAGTTAGTGTAACTCTTAATGTTATGCTAGATTTTGAAGAAATGGTGTTTCTTTCTTTTTAAAGATATTTTAGCTAGTCTAAGTTCTTTGCCTCTCCAAATGAATTTTCCAGTGAGCTTGTAAATGTCTATGTTACTTGCTGATATTTTTATTGAGATTGTACCAAATATAGATGAATTTGAGGAAATTTGACCTTTCATCACACTGAGTGTTCTAATCAGTGGTATGTTCTATAACTTACAATATTTTTAGATCTTGTTTTGATTTTGCCCACAATCGAGGAAGAAATTTAACTTTTTATGATAGTCTGTGATATCAACTTTAGGTTTTTCCATTATTTATCAGATTGAAAAAGTGTCTTTCCATTAAGGTTTACTGGAAGTTTTAAACCAAGAATGTGCGGTGTTTCTTGCCAAATGCTTTCTCTGCAAATTTTAAAAGTGTGTGTGTGTTTTCCCCTTTTATCTCTTAATGTGGTAAATAAGATGGATTTTATTTCTTATAAAAGCCAACCTTGAATTCCTGGAGTAAAACCCACGAGATCAGTGATTATTCTTTTTATTCACTGTTGGATTTGATTTGATAATATTGTACATCATGAAAAATATTAGGTTTTATAATTTTCTTCTATTGTATTATAATATTTTTATTTGCTTTTGGCATCAGGATAAGTGACTCAATAAAATGAGTTGTGGTATATTCTTTTCTCAGCTGGCATTGTATTCTCCTTACATGCTTGATGGAATTAAAGAGCAAAGTCATTTGGGCCTGGAGTTATCTTTGTGAAACCTTGTTACACTAACAGTTCCTTTTCTTTCCTGGCTGTTTCTATTGACTACTCTATTTCTTGATGGTAGAACAGATCTAACTCTTTGTGTGTTGTTTTTTTTTTTCGTTGTTATTATTGTTATTTGGTTAATAATGCCAGCCATGAGTAGGAGACTGTGGCAGTTAATATTTAAGTCCTGAAACGTGCATGCTTCCACCCCATTTCTTTTGTGAGCCCATGGGGAATGGGAGTTTAGTCCATTTATTTTACACTTAACCTGGGGTTAGTGTTCCATCTTTGTTATTGTTATTGTTTTGGTTACATTCAGTGCTTTAAATTGCTCCTGTGATAGACTACTTAGAATAAGGCCTGCGGTACTTAAGAGTTTCTCACGGTCCTGCTTTATCTTAAAAAATCAAGAGGCTCTCCCTATCTGTAAAGGATCTCTTGGTGCTGACACCCTTTTTCCCACTGGGAGTCATCTCTTGCCTGGTACTTGATGCAAGGATATGAAGTCTTAAGTATCAGAGATTTAGAGAGGGTTTTTTCTTAATTTCCTGTTCTTGTCTTTTATTGAGTTGGATTCTATGTGCCTGTACCTCAGGGGTCAGGATCTTTCAAAGTCCCTGCCTGTGCTCCAGTAGCAGATGATCCCTGCTTACACTCAGGTGGAGCATTCAGGGAGTGAGCAGTTGTTCTCCTCCTTTTCCAAAAGCAAGCTCCCTCTGACTGCTCGTCAGTGCAGGGTCCGGACTAGGAATACTTTTCTCGTGTTTCCCCAAATGGAGATGGTCAATAGTTTGTATGTATGCAGTGCCCTACAAGTTTCTATTGATCTTTCTGCTTCACCCTCAAAGTTTGGAAGCACTGCCATGCTTGTAACAAAGATGGGGTCTCACATGTCTAATACGACACTTTTTCTTATGCCAGGTTGTAATAGATTTTTACTGTGTTTGGGGAATCCAAAGAATTTCAAATTGTCACACCAGCCATACTTGTTCTTTAGTAATTTGCTGTAGTTTGGGCTGCTTTTTTTCTTATCCACTTTTATGCTAGCTACCACTGTTCTATAAAAGAGGGATCAGTTCGTGTGTACCACTCTCCATTGGATGGCCTCAAAACTCTGGATGTGTCTCACTACCTTTCCACCTCAGGCTTCTGATGGACTCTAAAAGATACCATTTTGTAGGCTATTTGCCATTTTCTTGTTAAAAATCAAGCTATGTACTCCTGAGACTTAGTATTTTAAACTGGAACCTTGTGATGATCATAAACTTTTATATAGTTCAGATCTATTTTATTGCAGGACATGAAGCCCAAAGAGTATATAACTTGCTCCTGGTCACAGGGTGTGTCCCTAAGAGCTTATTTCAATACCCAGATATTCAAATTCCAACTCAGTATTCTTTTTCTTAAATCTGACTTACCTAAAGATCCTGTTCTTGTTTTGTTTTCTGTTCTTCCTCCAAGCCTTTTGCCTTTGTATGAAAAATCCATTTCCCTTCCTGAGCATTCACAACTACAGAGAAATTACAGCACCATAAACCTGGGTTTTAACTTCTCCCTTCCCACTAAGCCAACCAGTGTACATATAGGAAAAATTTCAAGCAACCAGGAAGGGATTGTCTTTGAAAATCATGTTTCCTCTATGAATAGAGGATGCATTTGCATTTTTCAAAGACTGCTGCTTTAAACCCAAAATAACTAGTAATAAATTGTTTATATGATCATGATCTCTCAGTGATATTATGGATCATTCTTGTACTAAATGTAATTAAACCAGTTTAAAAGCTATCAATGCTATTATTTATTTCCCTAGAAAGCTATTTCACTTTTCATTTTAATAAATATTGCCTTAGAATTAGAAATATGAAAATATACTCTATAAAAAAGTATAGTAATCTGCTAAAAAATGTTATTTGAGACAAATGTATATATGTAACATTTAACTTGAAAGACAGAATAACATATTTAATCATTCCATACTTGAATAGGTTTTTTTTTTTTCTCTACATCTTGTTTCAAAGGCTTGCAACCCACTCAGTAGCATAGACAACTTAGACTTGCCAAATTAAAATATTTATTTCCAGTTTAATCACTATCCCTTTTAGTTAAAATATTTTGTCACTTTGAATTTCATCTACTTATTAGTCTTGGCTTAAATCTTTGGTATGACTCAGTCTTTTAATTAAACTATAAGTCTTTTAAATTTTCCACATCTCGTCAATCTCTTGCTCAAGTTTGTGTCAGTACAGAGGAAGCAGAATTTTTCTTTCTATATGACAGTGGGGAAGAAGAACTCTTTAGGTTTACCTGGTTAAAGGAAACAAAAAAGATCTACTTGAGAATGAAAGAAAGGGCAAAATATAGGATTAGCATTATAAATGAGTACCGCTAAGTCGCTTCAGTAATGCCCAACTCTGTGCGACCCCATAGACGGCAGCCTACCAGGCTCCTCCATCCATGGGATTTTCCAGGCAAGAGTACTGGAGTGGGGTGCCATTGCCTTCTCCATAAATGAGTACAGATAGATCTATTTATCTGAGTCATGCAGAAAGCATTACCACAATATGAGGCCCAAAATTGTGAAGCTGGAAATCACCAAGGAGAATACACATTAACCTGATACCATCGAATGGACAAAAGTGTACAAATAGTGCAAATGCTACTGTGGAGATGCTATTAATGGAAAACATTGATAAAATGCTTGTTCTTAAAGTGAAAAGGCAATGAGATCTGTAGTTTCACCCCTACCATGTAAAGGGCTTGAGAGTCAACATTACATTCTTGCAACAGTTAAAAGCTGAAGAAACTGAACTGAAGATCAGTGACTTTTTGTGAACCTATCAAAAAACTGACATTGCAGGGAAAACTGTCACAGGAAAATCTGGAGAAGTCACTGGAGACAGAGGAGTTCTTAAATGGCAAATTTGACAAATAGATATTATCTGGGTATGGACTACATGAGAAACTCTTGGAGGCTTTAGTCTTAAAGGGACCTTACATTTTCATGGCTTTTATTTGCAGGTAACTCACCAGATAGTAAGAAACACCTTGTGAGAGAGAAGGAAAGAATCCTAACAGATTACCTCCAAACCGTTCTCCATTGAAAAAAAAATAGGTTCATTTTTGAGAGAAAAAGATTTATCATAGGCTTTTCCTAAAGCCATAGAAGAAGGGCATTTATTTTATTCCAGTCATTCTAGCAAGTCTGGGTCACCTAAGGAGAGGAGAGGGATAATTGAGAAATGCCTGTTAAGATCACAGTCCTGCTCCACAGCACAAAGAGATTAAATCACAAGATTATACAACAGTTTCCCACTCCCATATTTTGACACCACCATACAATAGCAGTAGATTACAGCTAAAAGAGCTGCAAGATGCAGGCTATTTCAAGAGTAGTTCTTAGGGAAATCCAAAGACAACAGCAGAGATAAAAACTGACGTTACAGGGATTTGAAGCCTCTGGCACATAGAGTTACAGGAAATATAAAATAAAACTCAAAGCATAGCCAGATTAATGTATAACCTGACAACTAGAGACCTATTAGCTCAGTTTTTATTATTCAATACACCATGCATGACTTTCAACAAAAAAGTTGCAAAGCATGCTAAAAGGAGACAAAAAATCACTCTCTGAAGAGGCAAAGCAAATATCACAGACTCAGCTATAACAGAGAGCTTAAAATAACTAAGACTTAAATGTTAAGAAATATATTGATAAAAGCTATAAGTAAAATACTTGTCAGATGGGTAACATAATCAGAGAGATGGAAGTACAGTAGAGAATCATAAGAAAATTATAGGAATCCAAAGCATGTTAACATACGAGAAGACACAATTTCTTCTCTTATTCATAATTGATCTATAGATAATTGATATTTAAGTAATAACTGGCACAATATAGTTGGTGGTTATAGCAGATAGATAAATGAATCACAGATTTCACAGGGACAGATGGAGGAGCTGGAGATGGTCTGTCATGAAGCACCTCCATTACGTTCAATATACTACATAAATTGTATTATAGGTAGTGGACACAGGTTTATAAAAAAATTTTATTATAAACTTTAGGACAACCACAAAAATCATTCAAAATAAGTATAACTGATATGCTAAAAGAGTAGATAAAATATAATTATATAAAATGTTCACTTAAAACTAGAGAAGAAATAAAGGAATAAAAAATGCAATGAATAGAACATACTTAAGAATATGACAGTGTTAATCCAGCTACATCAACAATAAGTTTCATGTGACTGATGTAAACACAAGTTAAAAGAAATTTGTCAAAGTGGATGAGAAAGAACAAAGCCTCATTATAGGTTCACTATAAGAAACTCACCTTAAATATAAAATCTTATAGGTTAAAAGTAAGATGATGGAGACAGATATACCATGTTAACAGTAATAGAAAGCTGCAGTAGCTCCATTAAATTTAGATACTGCAAGCTTCAAACCAAGGGAAATCAGGGGGGAAATGCATTACATAATGATAAACAGTTCCGTTTTCCAAAAAAGGCATAATAATCAGCCTAAATGTCTGTGGACCTAAGAATAGAACATAAAAGTATGTGCAACTAGGACTCAAAGAACTGAAAGGAGAAATAGACAAATCCACTATCATTGTCAAACTAAACACTCCTTTGTCATTAACTGATAGATCAAATCAGCTAAAACCACTGAGGATGGTTCAACAACTTAATCAGTTTGACTAATTTTCATTTATAGATCTATCTGCAAGAGCAGAATATATATTCTTTGTAAGCTCCTATGAAATGTTCATCAAGATAGGCCACATTCTGAGTCTTAAAAACCTAAGTTCATAAAAACAGAAATTAGGCAAATTATATTCTCAGACAACAATGAAATTAAACTAGAAACCAATAAAATAACTGAAAATCTCCAGCTAACCTGGTGATTAAACAACACACTTCTAAGTAACACACGACAAGATGTAACAAGAGAACTTAAAAACTTTAAATAAATGAACACTAAAAACAGCTTATGAAAATTTGAGGAATGCAACCTAAACAGTATTTGGATGGAAATTTATAGTTTGAAATATACATCTTCAATAAAAGTAAAGATCAAAAGTCAGTGAGATCAACTTCCACCATAATAAACCACAGAAAGAAAAATAATTTAAGCTTGAAGTAGATGAAAAGAAATAGTAAAAATTTTAGCAGATAGCAATAATTTAAAAAATAGAAAACTAGTAAAATTCACAAATCAGTAGCTGCATCTTTGGAAAAATATCAATAAATTTTGTAAATATCTCACCCAACTAATAAAAAAAGAGAAAAAAGAAATGTTATCAATATCAGGAATCAGGGTCATGATTATTGATCATGTGAATCTTAAAAGGATAATTAAGAAATACTATATATAATGTTATACTCATAAATTTATAACTTAAATGTACCAAAGCATTGAAAGACACATAAAGCACATGTCACACAAATACACAAGCCTCTTGATGAAAGTGAAAGAGGAGAGTGAAAAAGTTGGCTTAATGCTCAACATTCAGAAAACGAGATCGTGGCATCTGGTCCCATCACTTCATGGGAAATAGATGGGGAAACAGTGGAAACAGTGTCAGACTTTATTTTTGGGGGCTCCAAAATCACTGCAGATGGTGACTGCAGCCATGAAATTAAAAGACTCTTACTCCTTGGCAGGAAAGTTATGACCAACCTAGACAGCATATTCAAAAGCAGAGACATTACTTTGCCAACAAAGGTCCGTCTAGTCAAGGCTGTGGTTTTTCCAGTGGTCATGTATGGATGTGAGAGTTGGACTGTGAAGAATGCTGAGTGCCGAAGAATTGATCCTTTTGAACTGTGGTGTTGGAGAAGACTCTTAAGAGTCCCTTGGACTGCAAGGAGATTCAACCAGTCCATCCTAAAGGAGATAAGTTCTGGGTGTTCATTGGAAGGACTGATGCTAAAGCTGAAACTCCAATATTTTGGCCACCTGATGCAGAGTTGACTCATTGGAAAAGACTCTGATACTGGGAGGGATTGAGGGCAGGAGGAGAAGGGGACGACAGAGGATGAGATGGCTGGATGGCATTACCGACTCGATGGACATGAGTCTGAGTGAACTCCGGGAGTTGGTGTTGGACAGAGAGGCCTGGCGTGCTGTGATTCATGGGGTCGCAAAGAGTCAGACACGACTGAGCAACTGAACTGAACTGAAATAGGTCTATATCTAATAAATAAAATGAATCAATACTTTTTTACATATGTGTTTGTCCTTTTTCAGATTCTTTTCCATCATAGGTTATAATGAGATAGTATAGTTGTGTGCTATACAGTAGGTCCTTGTTGCTAACCTATTTTATATCAAGTAGTGTATATGTTATATACAGTGTATATTTTATATATTGTGTGTATGCTAATCCAAAACTCCTAATTTACCAGCCCTCCTTGCTATTTCCTTTAGCAACCATAAGTGTGTTTTCAATGTCTACAGGTCTATTTCTGTTTTATAAATAAGTTTATTTGTTTCATTTTTTTAGATTCCACATATAACCAATATCATATGATATTTGTCTTTCTCTCTCTGACTTACTTCAGAGATACTTCAGAGATATGATCATCTCTAGGTCTACCCATGTTGCTGCAAATGGCATTATTTCTTTCTTTCTTATGGCTTAGTATTCCATTGTGTATATATAGCATATCTCCTTTATCCGTTTCTCTGTTGATAGACATTTAGGTGGCTTCCATGTATTAGCAATTGTAAATAGAGTTGCTCTGTACATTGGGGTGCCTGTATCTTTTCTAATTATAGTTTTCTCTGGATATATGCCCAGGGTGGGAATGCAGGATCATCTGGTAGCTCTATTTTTAGTTTCTTTTAAAATCTAAAATATAAAATGAATCAATAATTAATCATCTAAAAAAGAAAGCACTAGGACCAGATGGTTCTGTTGGTGAATTCTACCAAATATTTAGGGAAAAAATGATGTCAATTCCACACAAGCTCTTCTAAAAATTACAGCAAGAGAAGACTCTTTTTCATTCTATGAGGCCAATGCATTTGTGTGTGTGTGGGTGTGGGTGGGTGTGTGTGTGGGTGTGGGTGGGTGGGTGTGGATTTGTCGGGAGCCGCGTTAGGCATTAATGACAAAATAGAGGCACGGCCCTAAACCCCCTCCCTTTGTTCTGTAGGCACTGACCCGGAATGAAGGAGTTAGGCTTTGTGATTCTGACTTGTTTTTCCCTTTCCTCGGGCTGAGTTGACTGAAGAGAATATTAAGGTACTTATTCTTTTTGAGAGGAGCATGAGAAGGCATAAAGCCTTCTGCAGCTGTGCTCAAAGAATAATTCATAAAGTTAATCACTGACATTTGTTCAAGGACTTTTACAAAAAAGTGTTCCGGGGTGAGCACACAGGCCGCAGCTTGAGGCCATGGGAGGGATTGCTATCTGAAGCCCATTTGTGAGAAAAGTTTGTGGCAAAGGAGTTTGCTGAATTTAGGGCTTAGGAATAATTAGTTAGAAGCTAAAGATTTAAGGATTGCTGTAATGTTAGCATATTCTACTATAGCTTATAGAAATTAGGGACTTTAGAGATATTATTAGGTAGAAGCCCTTTCTAAGAAATAGTGAGCTTAGGATGCTGGGGCAAACAGGACTTAGAAAGACAAGCAATAAACTGAGGAATGTGGTATGCAGCCCAGACATTAGCATGAGTTACAGTGTATTCACAAGGACACATGAGAAAAAGTAGATAAGAGAATCGAGGAAGGAACTCCTTTTGAGGGGCAACAATGATTTTTGGAGAAAAATAAATCTGGGTCCATGGGAACTAAAAATATCAAGCCTCTGACCTAATGCTTTTGTAAAAGTATAAAAGAGAATCATAAGCTTGAAATAAACAGGCAGTCCAAGAAAACTGAGAGGCTGCCTCAGTTTCTCTCTCGCCAACACCGCTCACCCCTTCAGGTTGAATCCCTGGCTGCTGGAGCTGGACTCTGGCATGTTTTAGTCACTTGGTCATGTCCACCTCTTTGCAAATCCATGGACTGTAGCCTGACCAACTCCTCTGTACATGGAATTCTCCAGGCAAGAACACTGGAGTGGGTAGCCATTCCCTTCTCCAGGAGATCATCCCGACTCAGGAATCTAGCAGGGGTTCTCTGAGTTGCAGGCAGATTCTTTACCAGCTGAGCTACCCTGCAATGCCCGAGACCTGGGTTAGATCCCTGGGTTGGGAAGATCCCCTGGAGAAGGGAACGGCTACCCATTCTAGTATACTGGTCTGGAGAGTTCCATGAACTGTTATAGTCCATGGGGTTGCAGAGTCGGACACGACTGAGTGACTTTTACTTTCATTTGGAAGACAATTTGGCAGCTGTTTACAAAGCTTAATATAGTCTTACCATACAGTTCAGAAATTATGTTCCTGGGTATTTACCCAAACACATTGAAAACTATATTCACACAATGTTTATTATAGCTTTACTCATACACTGGAAACTGGAGGCAAAAAAAAATGTACTTCACAGGTGAACAGGTAAACGAAAGATGGCATATCTATTCAATGGGATCTATTCAGTGATTAAAATAAATGACTAAGAAGCCATAAAAAGACATGGAGGAAACTTAAATCTATATTGCTAAGTGAAAGAAGCCAGTCTGAAAAGGCTGCTTACCACGAAGTTGAATTCATACCACCATTCCTTTTTAATACCTATGAACTATACAGCACAAAGGAAAGGGCTTAACTTAGGCAAATTTTTAAAAAGTCATTTAGGAGGTCCAGATATCCCAGGATAAAATTAATAATGTGAAAAATATCTAAATGAATTTTTTTAAATTGTGAAACAACCTCACTGAAGGGGATGAAGTAAAAATTGCTGTTCCGACTACCTTTGGGAAAGAATCTGTACAACTAAAGACAAACAAAGTACTCTAGTGGATAAAGTTATTTTCCAAGCAAATATTGATTAATAATTCTTTTTAAGAATGTTAATTAATTTATATTTTTTGATACATTGTGTCTTAGTTGCTATGTGTGGGATTTTTCTAGTTTTGGCAAGTGGGGACTACTCTTTAGTTACAGTGTGCAGGCTTCTCCTTGGCGTGGCTTCTCTTATTGCAGAGGATGGACCCTAGGCATGTGGTGTGGGCTTTAGTAGCTGTAGGAAGCAAGCTCAGTAGTTGTGGCACAGGGGCTAGGTTACCCTATGGTGTGTGATTTTCCTGGACCAGGATTCGAAGCCATGTCCCCTGCATTTGCAAATAGATTCTTAACCACTGAACCACCAGGGAAGTCCCTGATTTATAATTCTTACATCATTAGACAAGTATACTGGAATTGGACAATTAAATAATGTTATAGCAGATGGTAGGAGCCTGGATTTTCATTATTAAAGTGCAAGGTTATAGATAAGAAAGGAGTGGAGGCTAGAATGAACCACATAGTAATGACCTGGAGGTTTCCGTGTGATACACTGAATCAGTACTGATACAGAGAGCTACATATAGAAGTATTTGTAGGTAAGTGAAGGTACACCAGTTAATGTACACACATACAGTCCCCTTGCTTTCCTTGTTCCATCAGCGGGGCCTAGAAATAGTGACATCCAGTAGCAATGAGTATACACAGTGCTCACATTAACAATGTGTAGTAGGAGGGATTATTGGGGGTCATGACTGGTTCTAGGACTGTAGCAGAAAACAGACAAAAGGGGTCTAAAACATCTTGTCGTGGCAAAAAGCTAAGAAGTGCGTGTGCACACACACACACACACACACACACAGAGTAATGGGGGTATGTCAAAGAGGTACAAAGCAAGTGAAGAACTCTGGCCGAAGTTGGAGTAATTTAGGTATCATAGAAAAGGCATCAGATGATTAGAGTTTGACAAGCACTAACTCTGCTGGGCATTTTGGTCAACATCAACAATGATAAGTCAGATTGATAGTATGTACTCTTGATAGGATGTGACAAAAACAGAATATTACCTTTCTGATCTTCCTGAAAACCAGAATTCCACTCTGATCATAGGAAAGACATCAGACAAACCTTAGTTGAGGGGTATTCTGCAAAATATCTGACCAGGATTCCCTAAAACTGTCAAGGTCATTAAAAGCAAAGTCTGACAAATTTTCACAGCTAAGAGGATCCTAAGAAGACATAGCAACTAAATGTAATATAATGTGATAACTTAAACAGGATCAGAAAAAGTAAACCTTAATAAACTATGTACTTCAGTTAATAATAATGTATCAATATTGGTAACTTAATTTTAATAAATAGACTAATGTAAGATGTGAATAATAAGGAAAGCTGAACATAGTGTATACTCTATATTATTTAAATTTATTTTTGAATCTAAAACAGTTCTAAAACTAAAAGATTATTTAGCAACAAAGCAATGAATCCTGTTGTATTATAGAAATGCAATGTATAGTAATTTAGTGGTAAGATCCCTGGACTAGAAGTGAAGAGACTTGTGGAATTATCCCTGTCATGTGGTAATTTCTCTGTGTATCCTTGAGCATATCACTTAACCTCTCTGGGCTTTTGATTTCTCACCTGCAAAAATATGAGTTTTGTAATAAAAGCTTTCTCTTATTTTTAAATTATGTTTCTAATCTAACAACTCAGTTCAAGAAACCTTTATAATACATGTTTTGATTTTTTTTCAAGAGGATTTTTGTCAGGAAGAAAATTCCATTACCTTTGTTTCATATGTGGGGTTCTCTTTCTATATATAAATAATATACAATGACAGGGCAATTTCAACCCAATTTCACTGTTTCTGAAAGTGTTCATAGGAATCCAAAATGCGAAGCATGTTACCAACTGGACATTTTAAAATACTTTCTAATTCTTTAATATTTTAATACCCTTTTAAAAATTGTTGTTCTTGGTAAATTTGTGACAATAGTAAGGTCATAGAGCCTTAAATTAATCTGAAAGATAGCTTTACAAATATAATTTTATTATATTTCCAAATTAAGAGGTTTTAAACAACTTTATATTTGATATTCACAACACAGTAACCATCATTTTGTAGAGAAGAAAATGGAAGGAGATAATGGCTCTATAACGGAATCAGTTTACAGCTAGTGAGAGGTACAGTTATAATCAGGCCTCAGGCTCCTTACTTCAAGTGGAGAGATATAATAATTTTATTCAGATCACAAAATTCCAGTTAGCATAAGACTTGGCACATGGTGGGGGCTAAAAAATATTTGTAGCATAAATAATTGATGCCACTTCTCTTTCCATTTAGGATATGGGCAAGTAGAAAAGAATATTCCTCCCAAAGGAGGAATGATGAAAAAGCCATACAATGTACAAAATCATTGTTTTAAGTCATCAGAGATCTGAGATTATAAGACAGCCAGGGTTCTAAAATACGACAGTTCTCTTTGAGAACAGAAAAGACCCACAAACTGATGTTGTCTTCATTGGAACTTGAAAAGATGGCAGTGATAAAAGGAGTAAGAGGAACATTGAAATTTAAACAAATTCCTGAAGTGCCATTGCTGGCTCCGTGTGCCGGTTCAGAATCCCTAGAGTCCCAGACAGAATGGCAGTCTGCAAGTGGGGCCAGAGGAGAGGGAAGGTCCCCCTCCGGTGCACAGGCTCAGCACACGGCCAGTCTCTGTGTTCCTTCTCTCACATAGTCCACAAGCTTCTCAACCCAATTTAAGAACATCTGCAAAAGTCCAACAGCTTACATCATACTTAATGGACAAAGACTGAATCCTTCCTCCTACAATTAGGGATAAAGCCAAGATGTCTACTTCTTAAACCTTTGTTCAACATTGTGCTGGAGCTCCTAGCAAGAAAAAGTAATATAGTACAGGAGGACTGGAAAGAAAGAAGTAAAGCTTTCTCTGAGTCCACGTGACCCCATCTACATAATAAATACTAAAATATTTTCAAATATTGATATAACAAATGTTATCAGTGTTTCAGAACACATTGTAAATTAATTTAAAAAACACCATTTTCCTAAGTGCAGGTAAAGGCTTTTAAACTAACATTCAAAATCCAGATGCAATACAATTAAATACTGATACATTTGACACAGTAAAAATTTAAAAATAAAAACTTTTGTGGTTAAAAACAAAATTAAAACACCATTAACATCTAGGACATATTTCTAATATGTATCACATGTTATAATCTAATAACACGAGTATAGAAACTAAGGAAATATTATAGATACAATAGAAAAACTGGCAAAAACACATGATCAGACATTAAAGAGGTATAAAAGTGGATTTTAATATTTTACAATCTCTCTGGCAAGTAGGCAAATGCAAATAAAATTAGACAAAGATATAATTTTTTCTACTTAGATTGTTAAAATTTTAACAGTGGTGAATGGTGAAATGGGTGCTTTTATCCTTCCACTTTCACTTTCAAGAATAACACATACTGCACAAAGGCTATGGAGTGATAAAAACAAACTTACATGTACATTTTTAACAAAAATATAGTTTTAATTTTAAAATAGTTTTATAATGACTGAATAATTGTGAAGATAGTACAGGTTTTACATACTCAAATGCAGGTTCCCAGATTATTAGTAGGTGTCATTATTGTGGTGCATTTATCACAACTAGTGAGGCAATTTCTGACTCTTTGCAACCCCATGGACTATACAGTCCATGGAATTCTCCAGGCCAGAATACTGGAGTGGGTACCCATTCCCTCTCCAGGGGATCCTCCCAACCTAGGGATCGAACCCAGGTCTCCCGCACTGCAGGTGGATTCTTTACCAGCTAAGCCACCAGGGAAGATTTTGTAGGCTGTGACAGTTTCACGGACCTTCCTTGTCTTTGATAACCTTGACAGTTTTGAAGATACCAGTCAGGAATTTATAAACTGTCTCTCAGTTGAGATTTGTCTGATGTCATGTCATGATTAGAGTGGAGTTATGGGTGTAGGGTAAAGGTTACAGAAATAAAGTGCAAGGGTATATACTGTCAGCATGACTTATGACCATTGATGTTAGTCTGGATCACCTGGCTGAGAGCGTTTTTCAAATTTCACCCATTTATGGTACCTCTTTTCCTCTCTCTGCATTGTACACTCTGAAAAGAAGTCCTCTTGTACAACACACATGTAGGAGTGGTGAGTTATAGTCCACTTCCTGAAAAACAGAGTTAAATTAATAGGACTTTTCTGAAAAGTTGTGTCTCATTCTCCCACTTTTATTTATTTATTCAATCATTTGTTTATATTAGTATGGACTAATGGATGTTTATCTTACACTTTGGGTTATATCCTTATGCTACTTTCTATTGTTGCTTAAAGTTTCTCCTCTCTGGTCATTCAGTTCAGTTCAGTTGCTCAGTCATGTCTGACTCTTTGCGACCCCATGAATCACAGCACGCCAGGCCTCCCTGTCCATCACCAACTCCCAGAGTTCACTCAGACTCACGTCGATAGAGTCAGTGATGCCATCCAGCCATCTCATCCTCTGTCGTCCCCTTCTCCTCCTGCCCCCAATCCCTCCCAGCATCAGAATCTTTTCCAATGAGTCAGCTCTTTGCATGAGGTGGCCAAAGTACTGGAGTTTCAGCTTTAGCATCATTCCTTCCAAAGAAATCTCAGGGCTGCTCTCCTTCAGAATGGACTGGTTGGATCTCCTTGCAGTCCAAGGGACTCTCAAGAGTCTTCTACAACACCACAGTTCAAAAGGATCAATTCTTTGGTGCTCAGCCTTCTTCACAGTCCAGCTCTCACGTCCATACATGACCACAGGAAAAACCATAGCCTTGACTAGACAGACCTTTGTTGGCAGAGTAATGTCTCTGCTTTTGAATATGCTATCTAGGTTGGTCATAACTTTCCTTCCAAGGAGTAATCATCTTTTAATTTCATGGCTGCAGTCACCATCTGGTCATTAGGAACTGTTATATTAGGACATTTTACTCTTAACTAGTTTCTGAGTTCCTTTGGAATATTTCATCATTGTGTGTGTGTTTGTGTGTTGAGCAGTTCCTTATTTTGCTTTAGACTCATCCCATATATTCCTTTCCCCAGCCTTAGAGTCAGCCACTTTTCCAAGGATCCCTGTCTGTTTTTGCTGGAGAATGATGTCAGAAACTAAGATCGTAGCATTGTATGTCTTTAACTGAGCGTGGAGCACCATTACTTCTAGGCATCACCATTTGAAAGGATAAGTAAATATTTGTGTATATTTACACATGTGTATTAGGAGAAGGTGATGGCACCCCACTCCAGTACTCTTGCCTGGAAAATCCCATGGACGGAGGAGCCTGGTAGGCTGCAGTCCATGGGGTCGTGAAGAGTTGGACATGACTGAGCGACTTCACTTTCACTTTTCACTTTCATGCATTGGAGAAGGAAATGGCAACCCACTCCAGTGTTCTTGCCTGGAGAATCCCAGGGATGGGGAGCCTGATGGGCTGCCGTTTATGGGGTCGCACAGAGTCAGACACGACTGAAGCGACTTAGCAGCAGCATACATGTGTATCCTTACATTCACACATCTATAAATATTTGTGTGACTAACTACATCTATATTGAGCTAAAATATAAGATCACACTGACACTTCAATCTCTAATCCATTATGGCGGAGTTCACTCTAGCCTTCTCCCCTTCCTTATCTATAAAAATTGTGACTCTCAAAATGAGAACTTTCACTGCCAGAATCCACCATATTCTTACTTATTTTTTTATTTTCAGTATAATAGTCCCAAATTGTTAACATGTACCCCTCTGGGGTAAATTTTAGTAACTGGAGTACAGTCCTGATGTACAGTTCCTTTTGCTTTTAGTTTTACAGATTCCTTTCATTGCCAAATGTAATTGGACAACATATTTCCTCCATCCACTTAAGTTCTTCATGCATTTATAATCCATTTAGATTGTTCTGTCACCCTCTGTATCACATTTTGTGATCTCTCAGTCTTCTAGTTTTTTTTTTTTTTTGCTTTGCAAATATTAAGATCCACACTTTTGTACGGTAAGTTCTGTGTGTTTTGAGAAATTTATAAAGTCTCACATCCACCATTACAGGATCAAAATTTGCAACCCCCCAAAAATCCCCTGTGCTTCAGTACTTCCTCCTCCACTCCCCCACCCAACCTCAATCTCCTAGGATTCATTCATCTGTTTACCATCTCTGGACTTTTATCTGTTCCGTTTTGTCATATACCTGGAATTATAGAGCATTTAGCTGCTTAAGACATGCTTTTATTACATATGCTTAAGATTCATTGGAAGGAGTGTTCATTGGAAGGACTGATGTTGAAGCTGAAACTCCAATACTTTGGCCACCTGATGTGAAGAACTGACTCATTTGAAAAGACCCTGATGCTGGGAAAGATTGAAGGCAGGAGGAGAAGGGGAAGACCGAGGATAAGATGGTTGGATGGGATCAGTTCAGTTCAGTTCAGTTCAGTCACTCAGTCATGTCCAACTTTTTGTGACCACCTGAACTGCAGCATGCTAGGCCTCCATGTCCATCACCAACTCTGGGAGTTAACCCAAACTCATGTCCAATGAGTCGGTGCTGCCATCCAACCATCTAATCCTCTGTCGTCCATTACTCCTCCCACCCTCAATCTTTCCCAACATCAGGGTATTTTCAAGAGTCAGCTCTTCTCATCAGGTGGCCAGAGTACTGGAGTTTCAGCTTAAGCATCAGTCCTTCCAATGAACACCCAGGACTGATTTCCTTTAGAATGGTCTGGTTGGATCTCCTTGCAGACTCTCAAGAGTCTTCTCCAACACCACAGTTCAAAAGCATCAATTATTCAGTGCTCAGCTTTCTTTATAGTCCAACTCTCAAATCCATATATGACTACTGGTAAAACCATAGCCTTGACTAGACAGACCTTTGTTGACAAAGTAATGTCTCTGCTTTTCAATATGCTGTCTAGGTCTGTCATAACTTTCCTTCCAAGGAGTAAGTGTCTTTTAATTTCATGGCTGCAATCACCATCTGCAGCGATTTTGGAGCCCCCCAAAATAAAGTCATCCCATTTCCAATGTTTCCACATTTATTTGCCATGAAGTGATGGGACTGAATGCCATGATCTTAGTTTTCTGAATGTTGAGCTTGAAGCCAACGTTTTCACTCTCTTTCACTTTCATCAAGAGGCTCTTTAGTTCTTCACTTTCTGCCATAAGGGTGGTGTTATCTGCATATCTGAGGTTATTGACATTTCTCCCAGCAATCTTGATTCCAGTTTGTGCTTCATCCAGCCCAGGATTTCTAATGATGTACTCTGCATATAAGTTAAATAAGCAGGGTGACAGTTACAGCCTTGACGTACTCCTTTTCCTATTTGGAACCAGTCTGTTGTTCCATGTCCAGTTCTAACTGTTGCTTCCTGACCTGCATACGGATTTCTCATAAGGCAGATCAGGTGGTCTGGTATTCCCATCTCTTGAAGAATTTTCCACAGTTTATTGTGATCCACACAGTCAAAGGCTTTGGCATAGTCAATAAAGCAGAAATAGATGTTTTTCTGGAACTCTCTTGCTTTTTTGATGATCCAGCAGATATTGGCAATTTGATCTCTGGTTCCTCTACCTTTTCTAAAACCAGCTTGAATATCTGGAAATTCACAGTTCACGTATTGCTGAAGCCTGGCTTGGAGAATTTTGAGCATTACTTTATTAGCATGTGAGATGAGTGCAATTGTGTGGTAGTTTGAGCATTCTTTGGCATTGCCTTTCTTTGGGATTGGAATGAAAACTGACCATTTCCTGTCCTGTGGCCACTGCTGAGTGTTCCAGATTTGCTGGTATATTGAGTGCAGCACTTTCATAGCATCATCTTTCAGGATTTGAAATAGCTCAACTGGAATTCCTTCACCTCTACTAGCTTTGTTCTTAGTGATACTTCCTAAGGCCCACTTGACTTCACATTCTAGGATGTCTGGCTCTAGGTAAGTGATCACACCATTTTGATTATCTGGGTGGTGAACCTCTTTTTTGTATAGTTCTTCTGTTTATTCTTGCCACCTCTTCTTAATAGCTTCTGCTTCTGTCAGGTCCATACCATTTCTGTCCTTTATTGAGCCCATCTTTACATGAGAAGCTCCCTTGGTATCTCTATTTTCTTGAAGAGATCTCTAGTCTTTCCCATTCTATTGTTTTCCTCTATTTCTTTGCATTGATCGCTGAGGAAGGCTTTCTTATCTCTCCTTGCTATTCTTTGGAACTCTGCATTCAAATGGGAATATCTTTCCTTTTCTCCTTTGCTTTTCATTTCTCTTCTTCTCACAGCTATTTGTAAGGCCTCCTCAGACAGCCATTTTGCTTTCTTGCATTTCTTTTTCTTGGGGATGGTCTCCATCCCTGTTTCCTGTACAATGTCATGAACCTCCGTCCATAGTTCATCAGGCACTCTATCAGATCAAGTCCCTTAAATCTATTTCTCACTTCCACTGTTTAATCATAAGGGATTTGATTTTTGTCATACCTGAATGGTCTAGTGGTTTTCCCCACTTTCTTCAATTTGTCTGAATTTGGCAATAAGGAGTTCATGATCTGAGCCACAGTCAGCTCCAGGTCTTGTTTTTGCTGACTCTATAGAGCTTCTCCATCTTTGGCTGCAAAGAATATAATTAATCTGATTTTGGTGTTGACCATCTGGTGATGTCCATGTGCAGAGTCTTTTCTTGTGTTGTTGGAAGAGGGTGTTTGCTATGACCAGTGCGTTCTCTTGGCAAAACTCGAGTAGCCTTCGCCCTGCTTCATTCTGTACTCCAAGGCCAAATTTGCCTGTTACTCCATATGTTTCTTGACTTCCCACTTTTGCAGTCCCCTATAGAGTCCCCTGTAATGAAAAGGACATCTTTTTGGGGTGTTAGTTCTAAAAGGTCTTGTAGGTCTTCACAGAACTCTTCAACTTCAGCTTCCCAGCATTACTGGTTGTGGCATAAATTTGGATTACCATGCTATTGAATGGTTTGCCTTGGGAACAAGCAGAGATAATTCTGTTGTTTTTGAGACTGCATCCAAGTACTGCATTTCGGACCCTTTTGGATGGCATCACCAACTCAAAACTCTGGGATATGGTGATGGACAGGGAAGCCTGGTGTGCTGCAGTCCATGGGGTCTGACACGACTGAGTGACTGAACTGAACTGAACTGAAGATTCATTGACACCCATGTGCCTAGATGGCTTTTCCATTATTCAGCGATAATAATTTCATTGAATGTATGTACCACAAGTTTTCTTCCATTCACCTACTGAAGGACATCTTGGTTGCTTTCAGTTTATGGCAATTATGAACAAAGATTCTGTAAATATGAGATTGCACATTTTTGTGTGGACATAACTTTTCCAATCATGTGAATAAATCCTAGGGTGTGGCTGTGGGATTATTTGGTAAGATTATGTTTACCTTTGTAGGAAACTGCCAAGCTGTTTTCCAGGTGGGTGTTCCCAACAGGAGGAAGGAAAGATCCTCCTCCTTTACATTTTTGTCAGCAATTGACATTGTCAATTTTTAAAATTAATTTTAGCCATTTTGAAAGTATATAATGGCATTACATTATTGTAATAGTATGTATTTCCCTAATGAAAAATGATGTTTTATTATGTTTTGATATGCTCACTTCATATTGGTGTATCTTCTTTTGTGAGGTGTCTTTCAAATCTTTTGCTTATTTAAAAAATGTATTCTTTCTTTTTTCTCCAATTTTATGGAAATATGTTTGACAAATATGACTGATAAATATGGTTGAACTGGATATATTACGGTTTTGCAATGTAAGTTTTAAGGCATATAATGTGATGATATAATATGTATGTATATTGTAAATGATTACCAAAATCAGGTTAGTTAAGATATCCGTCAACTCACACAGTTACCATTTCTTTGTGTATACTTGAGAGCACTTAAAATCTATTCCCTTAATATTCAATATGATGCTATAATTAATAAATTAATTGTAATAATGGTAATGTAAATTAGATTAGCAGAATCTATTCATCTTCTAATTGAAAGTTTGTAACTTTGACCAACATTTCCCCAATATCCCCAACTTGTTTGACCAACATCTCCCCAGTTCCCTCAATTCCAATCCCTGGTGACCATGTTCTACTCTTTAGTTCTATGGGTGTAACTTTTACAGATGCAACTTACAGTATTTGCCTTGCTATGTATAAGTATTCTACTTGGCATAATGTCCTCCACATTCCTCTATGTTGCTGCAAATTACAGGATTTCCTTCTTTTTTATGGATGAAAAATACTCCATTATATGTATATATCACATATAAAATGTATATATGTATACACATATATATATGTATATATCACATGTAAAAATGGATATTTTCTTTATCCATTGATCTCTCCATGAAATCTTAGGTTGTTTCCCTATCTTACTTACTATGAATAATGCTATGATGAATACAAGATTGAATATATCTCTGAGAGTTGCAGATTTTACTTCATTTCATTCAATCCAGAAGTGGGATTGTTGAATCACAGAACAATTCTTTTTCTGATTTTTAAGAAAACTTGATACTGTCTTCCATAATGGCTGTATTAATTTATATACCTAACGGTAGTAAGTACACTTATCTCTACTCTCACCAATATTTATTATCCTCTGCCTTTTTGATGACAAGCATTCTAGTAAGTGTGAAATGATCTTTCACTAAGGTTTTAATTTTCATTTCCTTGGTGTTTAGTGATTTTGAGCACCTTTTCATATACCCATTAGACATATGTATGTCTTCTCTGGATAAATGTCTATTAAAGTGCTTTGCCTATTTTAAAAATCAGATTATTAGTTTTTTGGTATTGAGTTGTATGGATTCTTAGTATATTTTGGATACTAACGACCCATCAGATATATGTTAATGTTTTCCCATTCCATAGTTTTTGCTTCTTCGTTTTATTTTTCTTTTGATGTGCAGAAGCCCTTTAACTTGATGAAGTCTCACTTGTGTATCTTTGCTTTGTTGCTGTACTTTTTGGTGTCATATTGAAAAATAAACATAGTCAATACAAATACAAAGGAGCTTTCCCCCTGTTTTCTTCTAGGAGTTTTACAGTTTCATGTATTACATTTAAGCCTTTAAAACATTTAAAGACAATCTTTATGTGTGGTACAAGATAAAGATCCAACTTAATTCTTTTGCCTGTATATATCCAGTTTTTCCAATATCATTTATTAGAGATTATATTTTCCTCTTTGTATATCCCTGTCATTCTTCTCAAAAATTGGTTGGCTGAGTAAGTATGGGTTTATTTCTGAGTTCTCAATTTTGTTTCATTGATCTGTCTGTTTCTATGCCAGTAACATTATTGTTGTTTAGTCACTACGTTGTGTCCAGTTCTTTGCAACTCCATGGACTGTGCATGGATTTCCCAGCACGAATACTGTAGTAGGTTGCCATTTCCTTTTGATTTTTATTGCTTTTCAATATAGTTTGAAATCAATTAGTGTGGCACATCCCATATGGTTCTTCTTTTCAAGATTGTTTTACTTATTCAAGGAACTCTATGGTTCTTAATGAACTTTAGGATTGCTTTTACTGTTTCTTTGAAAATGCCATGGAATTTTAGTAGGGTTTGTATTGAACCTCTTGGGCTTCCTTGATGGATCAGACAGTAAAAAATTGGTAGATTTGTTTGGGTAATATGAATATTTTAACAGTATCAATTCTTCCAATTCATGAATATATAAATATTTCCATTTATTTAAGGCTTTTTCAGTGTCTTATAGTTTTAATGTACAGATTTTATACCTCCTTATTTAAATTTATCACTAAATATTTTATTCTTTTTAATGCTATTGTAAGTTGTTTTGTTTCCTTAATTTATTTTTCAGAAAGTTTGTTGTTAGTTTATAGAAATAAAAAAGGTTTTTAATACTGATTGTGTATCCTGCAACTTTCCTGAATCCATTTATTAGGCAATAGTTTTTGGTGAAGTCTTTAGGGTTTTTTACATATAAAATCATAAACAGAAACAATTTAACTTCTTTTCCAATTTGGATGGGTTTTATTTCTTTTCCTTGCCTAATTGCTCTGCCTAGGACTTCCTGAACTATTTTCAATAGAAGTAGAAAAAGTGGCCACCTTTGTCTTATTTTGATCTTAGAGAAAATGTTTTCTCTTTTTCAGTGTTGAGTATAATGTAGCTGTGGGCTTGTCATATATGGCCTTTATCATATTGAAAAACATTCCTTCTATACCTAATTTGTTGAGAGTTCTTATCATGAAAGTATATTGAATTTTGTCAAATCTTTCTTCTGCATCTTTTGAAATGATCTTGTTTTTGTCTTTCACCCTGTTAAAGTGGTATATTGAAATCTCTCACTATTATTGAAATAATTATCCATCTAATTATTATCCATCTGTCTAATTATCCATCAGTTTTTTAGTTATTTGATTTATATATTTAGGTGTTCTGATGTTGAGTGCCTAGGCTATATATTTACCTTTTTATATCCTTTGGACAATTGACTCCTTTATCATTATTTAGTGGCCTTCTTTGTCCTGTGTGCCAGATTTTCATAGAAAGTTTATTTTTCCTGTTTATAAATATAGCTACCCTGCTTTCTTTTCATTACCAAAGGGATATCTTTTTCCATTTCTTTACTTTTAGTCTATATGTGTTTTTAAGACCAAAGTAGACAACATATTAGATTCTTTTTTGTTGTTGTTGTTCCAGTTGAGCCACTCTGTGGATTTTGCTTGATGAATCATTCCATTTACATTTAATGTAACTGATAGGTAAGGAATTACTACTGTCAGTTCAGTTCAGTAGCTCAGTCATGTCCGACTCTTTATGACCCCATGGATTACAGCACACCAGGCCTCCCTGTTCATCACCAACTGCAAGAGTTTACTCAAATTCATGTCCATCGAGTCAGTGATACCATCCAACCATCTCATCCTCTGTCGTCCCCTTCTCCTCCCACCTCCAATCTTTCCCAGCATCAGGGTCTTTTCAAATGAGTCAGTTCTTCCCATCAGGTGGCCAAAGTATTGGAGTTTCAGCTTCAGCATCAGTCCTTCCAGTGAATACTCAAGACGGATTTCCTTTAGGATGGACTGGTTGGATTTTCTTACTGTCCAAGGGATGCTCAAGAGTCTTCTCCAACACCACAGTTCAAAAGCATAAATTTTTTGGTGCTCAGCTTTCTTTATAGTCCAACTCTCACATCCGTACATGACTACTGGAAAAACCATAGCTTTAACTAGACAGACCTTTGTTGGCAAAGTAATCTCTTTGCTTTTTAGTATGCTATCTAGGTTGGTCATAACTTTCTTCCAAGGAGCAAGCATCTTTTAATTTCATGGCTGCAGTCGCCATCTGCAGTGATTTGGGGCCAAAATAATAATAATAAAGTCTCTCACTGTTTCCATTGTTTCCCCATCTATTTGCCATGAAGTGATGGGACCAGATGCCATGATCTTAGTTTTCTGAATGTTGAACTTTAAGCCAACTTTTCACTCTCCTCTTTCACTTTCATCATAAGACTCTTTAGTCCTTCTTTGCTTTCTGCCATAAGGGTGGTGTCATCTGCATATATGAGGTTACTGATATTTCTGCTGGGATTCTTGATTCCAACTTGTGCTTCACCCAGTCCAGCATTTCTCATGTTGTACTCTGCATATGAATTAAATAAGCAGGGTGACAATATATAGTCTTGATGTACTCATTTTCCTATTTAGAACCAGTCTGTTGTTCCATGTCCAGTTCTAATTGTTGCTTCTTGACCTGAATACAGATTTCTCAGAACGCAGGTCAGGTGGTCTGGTATTCCCATCTCTTTAAGAATTTTCCACAGTTTATTGTGATCCATACAGTCAAAGGCTTTGGCATAGTCAATAAAGCAGAAGTAGATGTTTTTCTGGAAGTCTCTGCTTTTTCGATGATTCAGCGGATGTTGGCAATTTGATCTCTGGTTCCTCTGCCTTTTCTAAATCTAGCTTGAACATCTGGAAGTTCTCAGTTCACATACTGTTGAAGCCTGACTTGGAGAATTTTGAGCATTACTTTGCTAGTGTGTGAGATGAGTACAATAGTGTGGTAGTTTGAACACACTTTGGCATTGCCTTTCTTTGGGATTGGAATAAAAACTGACTTTTTCCAGTCCTGTGGCCACTGCTGAGTGTTCCAGATTTGCTGGCGTATTGAGTGCAGCACTTTCACAGCATCATCTTTCAGGATTTGAAATAGCTCAACTGGAATTCCATCACTACTGTCACTTCATTCATTATTTTCTGACTATTTTGTAATTCCTTTGTTGATTTTGTTCTCTTTCTGTCTTGGTTTGTGATTGTTTTGGGGGTAGAGGTGATTAGGTTATACATTGATTCCTTTTTTTTTTTCCTTTTTTTCCCCTCTAATCAATTTTACCTTAAGTATGATGTTAGATTTACATTTTTATATATACATTTTATTTCATTAAGAAAGTTCCCTATTAATCCTAGTCTTAGGGGGAAGTTTTTATTAGGAATGTGTTTTAGGTTTCTTAAATACCTTTTTATGTCTATTTATATAGCCATGTTTTTTCCTATTCAGTATGTTAATGGGATAATTACACTGATGCACTTAATGTTGAGCTAGTTTTCCGTTCATGAAATGAATACAATTTTATACTGATGCATAATCTTTTTTATATATCATTTTGCTTTCCTACTATTTTTTCAAGGAGTATTTTCTTTCTCTTCACAAGAGATATTGGTGTGTATTATTCTAGTAATCGCTTTAGCTGGTTTTGCTATTAAACTACAACTTGGTGCATAGAATGAATAAGTAAGTTACCCCTCTGCTTCACTTTTCTTGACTGTTGTGAAACTTTTAATCACTTATTTCTTAAATGTTTGATGAAATTCACTGGTAAAACTATTTGGGGCTGTAGTTTTACAAAATTATTAGTCTTTTATTCATTATCTTTAATAGGCTACTTAGGTTATCTCTTTTTGCTCATGTAAATTCTAGTAGTCTGTGTCTTTTGAAAATTTGAGATGTTTTATTGCAAGTTATGAAGTTTGGTGGCATAGCGTTGTCCCAGGTGTTTATTTATAATTCTATTAGTGGTCATGGGATCAATAGAAATCCCTTTCATTCATTTGTGATATTGGGGTTTTGCATCTTCTCTCTAAATCTTCATTACCCTAGCTAGCATTTTATCTATTTTATTGATCTGTTTGTTGTATATTTTAAATTCTACAATTAAGTGAACTACTTTGTAGGTGGTCAATAAACTGACATGCCAAACCCAAGAAATTTTATACTTTTAATCTAAGTGAGATAACAGGGGAACATGATAAAGAATTATGATGACTAGAAAATAAGAGGATTTTTAAAATTTCTGTAAGCATTGAAAGCAAAGTTTTATTTGACAATTTCAATTTTGTTTTATTTTTAGAAATGTTTATTCAGTGTCTACTGTCCTCATAAATAATGGTAGCATCTTTGATTAATATGAGTAAAGGTCAATGAATATATAACTACCCTGTACCAGACAGTGTTTTAATCATTTTATAGACTTTTCATTTCCTCCTCAGAAAATCCAAAATTTAACAGAAAAGAAAAATAAAGGACAGAACAGTGAAACAGTATTTTTTTTTTAATGTGGTAGATAATGAATGGAGGAGCTTGGGTTCTAACTCGCATGTTTCTGTTTCAAATCTTTGTTATTTCTAATGACTTTCTAATGATGTTTCAGTCAATTAGAGGAGAAATAATAAAACAAAAGTTAGTGTATTTATGGCAGTATGAAGGTAACATAAGACATTGATGAGACTCAGGTTTGTTGGGCTCTTGAGGAGAGCCCAAATTTGGTTGAAAACTTATGGGGAAAAATCTTTATAGAGGAGATGATATTGAGATATTTAACAGTAACTTAGGAAAGATGGAAAATCTAGGAAGTATAAATAACTGAATTTTATCTCAATATCAGAAATAGGGCCTTAGAAATCAATGATAGTAATTTTAAGAATCGGATCATCAGAGAGAAGGAAAAATGATAGTATATTCATGCTCTTCATTGAAATAAGGATGGTGCACCATATATCTTGCATTTGGCTCTCAAGATCTGCTCTCCGCTCTTCTCATGTTGCCACCTATTCTGTGTTTTTCTGCCTTCCAGATGGATTTATCTAAGCAGATGATTTTACATGGCTCTCTTTCTGAATACTGGTACCAATAACTTACACTTATCCCTTTAGGCCCAAAGTTGGTAAATCCTTTGCACTGCAATATTTTTGCAGTATTCCCAACACTCAAATCCTGTAAATAATCCCTTTAAATAAACACTCCTCAAATAATCCAATTCAAGTGTGCCATCTGTTTCTCTTTGGAACCTTTCTTGACACAGATGGCTTTATGGGAAAAATGTCCAAACTGAAGAAAGTGCAGAATTCAATAAATTGGGGTAAGAAGAGGAAAGTCCATGTATGAATGTATAACCAGGGCTGTAAAAAAATATAACATAGTAAAAGCACTTTGAAAACTAAAATTATTATCCAAACAATAAAGAAAGAAGATGGTGATGACAACAGTGATGATGGGAACTATCTTGAGTTACCCAAGGCTATGACCAGGGAAGGAAATGATAAAACTAATACCGAGTTTGGAACCAGAAAAGGAACAGGAATTAAAATAGGGACCTTGAGAAAGATGATAGAAGGTTACTGATAAGTATCGTAAAACCAAGAGGGAATATTCTTAGTAGCTGACATAGGGGAAATATTTCTGGGTAGAAGGTATGAAATAAAATTTATATTTTATGGCAAGACAAGAAATGTTTAAACATAAAAATTTTTCTGTGCCCTTTTTCCTCCTTTCCCCCATCTACTCTGCACTGTGTAGCTGAATTTGCATCAGCCAAACCATCCATATCAGGAAAAAATACCTGCTCAACCATAAAGAAAAATATTATCTTCAGGCCAATAAGACAACTCCCTAAAAGATAAGCTTCCTTCTTGATCCTTTAAGGGGACACAATGATGCTTATATCTGGACTATATAAACTGTCAGTACATCATCTAAGGACAATGTTTAGTCTCAAAAAACTTATGCAACTGTGTGTTGCTTCTAATGGCTGAAACAGTTCTCAGAGCTTTCTGAGATGCTGCTTCCAGTTTATAATCCTCACTTTGGCTCTAATAAAATTTTCCATTTTGTTCTTAGATTGCTTAATTTTTTTGTCAACAGAATACTGACTTTTTATAAATTCTTCTGAGATTGGGCTTCCTGTTAGCTCGGGTCTGCTGTCACCTTAGTAATTCATTCTATTTTATGGCGCAGGATGGTGATGGTAAAGGCTGAATGGTAGAGAATAACTGTGATACTATGGTAGGATGGGGTGATAGTGGTGGTACAATTCAGAATGCTGGTAGAGAAAGCTGTTGTGTCAGGGATGAAAGGTATGGCAAGACTGGGAGAATTAGGAGAGGTATTCAGGTAGCTAATGTGGAACCAAGTTATAGAACCCCCGCCCCCAAAATGTACTTAAGTCATTTCTATTTCTTTATAATTATAGAATGATAGAAATACAAGCTGAGCATTCAGTTGAAAATTTACAGTACATTGACACTGATGAGTACAGTGACACTGAGCTAAGGTTATAGCCATCACTAAAGTCAAAAGACTTACGTGATACAGTTCCCAACACCTCATCATCTTATCTGGGTCTATAATTTCCTGGCTCTTCACTCAAAAGTGATAAGACACATCACACGCTGCACTAATGCTATTGAATGTGCTCTTTTCTGTTCAGCTGATTCAGTAGCTCAGACAACTTTTACTCTCTCTAGCTACGACTTGCTCAAAGAAACTTAAGACCTCCTTGGAAGAATTTGTTTTTGAACATAAAATTCACAGCCTTATACAAAATAACCAAGAATTTCAATTAGGTTTTAACTGTAGTATTTTTATAAGGTGACAGTTAAGAGTTGGAAACACAATTTTCTCCAAAAAAGAGGAAATTAGCATTTAGCACTTACAATATGCATTGGCTGAGCTATTGACACTACTGGTACTATTTTAATCTTTTTAATACCTTGTTGTTGTGCAGCTGCTTGGTTGTGTCTGACTTTATGACCCCATGAATTGCAGCGTGCTAGGCTTCCCTGTCCTTCCCTATCTCCCGGAGTTTGTTCAAACTCATATCCATTGAGTCACTGATGCCATCCAAGCATCTCATTCTCTGTCATCCCCTTCTCCTCTTGCCCTCAATCTTTCCCAGCATCAGAGTCTTCCAAAGAGTCAGCTCTTTGCATGAGGAGGCCAAAGTGCTAGAACTTCAGCTCTAGCATCAGTCCTTCCAATGAATATTCAGGGTTGGTTTCCTTTAGGATTGACTGGTTTGATCTCCTTGCTGTCTGAGGGACTCTCAAGAGTCTTCTCCAGTACTACAGTTCAAAGCATCAATTCTTGGGCTCTGTATTCTTTATAGTCTAATTCTCACATCTGTACATAATGACTGGAAAAACCATAGCTTTGACTAGATGGACCTTTGTTGGCAAAGTGATGTCTCTGCTTTTTAAAATGCTGTCTAGGTTTGTCATATCTTTTCTTCCAAAGAGCAAGCGTCTTTTAATTTCATGGCATATCTGCAGTGATTTTGGAACCCAAGTAAATAAAGTCTGTCATGGTTTTCACTGATTCCCATCTATCTGCCATGAAGTGATGGGACTGGATGCCATGATCTTCATTTTTTGAATGTTGAGTTTTAAACCAGCTTTTTTACTCTCTTTCACTTTCATCAAGAGTCTCTTTAGTTCCTCTTCGCTTTCTGCCATAAGGGTGGTATCATCTGCCTATCTGAGGTTATTGATATTTCTCCTGGCAATCTTGATTCCAGCTTGTGCTTCATCCAGCCCAGCATTCCATATGATGTACTTTGCATATAAGTTAAATAAGAAGGGTGACAATATGCAGCCTTGACATCTTTCTCAATTATGAACCAGTCCTGTTGTTGCACACCTAGTTCTAATGGTTGTTTCTTGACCTGCCTACAGGATTTTCAGGAGGCAGGTAAGGTGGTCTGGTATTCCCATCTCTTGAATTTTCCACTGTTTGTTGTGATCTACACAGTCAAAGGCTTTAGCAGTCAATGAAGCAGAAGCAGATGTTTTTTGGGGGAATTCTCTTGTTTTTCTTTGATACAGTAGATGTTGGCAATTTGATTTCTGCTTCCCCTGCCTTTTCTAAATCCAACTTGAATATTTGGAAGTTCTCAGTTCGTGTACTGCTGAAGCCTAGCTTGAAAGATTTTGAGCATGTGAAGTGAATGTAACTATACAGTAATTTGAACATTCTCTAACATTACCTTTCTTTGGGTTTGTTATCAAAACTGACCGTTTTAAGTCCTGTGGCCACTGCTGAGTTTTCCAAATTTGCTGGCATATTGCATGCAGCACTTTTAGGATTTGAAATAGCTCAGCTGGAATTCCATCACCTCCACTAGCTTTGTTCATAGCAATGCTTCCTAAGGTCCACTTGACTTCACACTCCAGGATGTCTTGCTCTGGATGACTGACCACACCACTGTGGTTATCTGGGTCATTAAGACATTTTTGTACAGTTCTGTGTATTCTTATCACTTCTTAATCTCTTACGCTTCTGTTAGGTCCTTGCCATTTCTGTCCTTTATTGTGCCCATCTTTGCATGAAATGTTTTAATATTTAAATCATGTAATATTCATCAATAGGGCAACCATTCAAATTGGATAATCTTCATACTGTCCTGGCCATTAAAACTCTTGACAATTAACTGAAGCCTTTGGAGATAGATATTAGCTTCATCTTATTATAATAATAGTAAATTACAGAGAAGCTTAAAAAGAAAGATTTATGATTGAAGTAATCCATAAACATTCAGGCCAGCCCACAAAAGCTTATGTATCCTGTAGCATAGCTGAAATGTTGTCTTTGGTTTAAACATTAGTCTTTTACTGTTTCAAACACAATCCTAGGTGGGATAAATGGAGGTGAGAGAGAAACTCTGGCCATAGAAAATATAAAGTCATTAAGAACAAAAATAATTATATAATTTTTAGCTGTAGAGTGGATTAAATAGGCTTTAGAGTCTAGCTTGGAATAGTTATCCAATATCTCAGATTTTTTTTTCTTTAATTTCAAGAGATGAAAGGACTAGGAAAACAACACTTACTAACTGTGGCAGATACTTTTATAATTTTATAATCAGTAGAATTGGACGAAGAATAATTTAGGACAGTGCTTCTCAAGCATGTTCATATTGTGGCACATAGGAAAAAACAATATTTATGTAACATATTTGAGAAAACTGGAAGGAGTTTGAGGGCATCTACATGGGGCTTGATTTTTTAACATGAACAGAAAATAAAATATTATAAAAAATTAGATGTTAAACCTCAACAGTTTTCACATTTTGATTAGAAACTTGAATATATTATTGTGTATATAACTGTAGGAGGTATTTATATATAAAGTTCTATAACTTTTTAAAACTAATTTTTGCATTAAATGGCTACATAAAATTTTAGATCAAACTATTTAAAATTAACTTTCTAAAAAGCTAAAGTATGTACTTGTAAATCAAATGATGCAAATGATTGTAAAATATACAATTGTTTTCGGACCTCTGTCTTCCTAGCACTCTGATTAGCTCTGCCAAAGTCAAGCTCTTTCAATTCTTTTAAAGTAATGTGCTTGTGTGCATGCTCATTCGCTTCAGTTGTGTCTGACTCTTTGCTACCCCATGGACCACAGCCCACCAGGCTCCTCTGTTCATGGGATTTTTCAGGCAATAATACTGGAGTGGGCTGCAATGCCCTCCAGGAGATCTTCCTGACCTAGGGATTGAACCTGCATCTCCTGCATTGTAGGTGGATTCTTTACACACTCAGACTTTAGAAATTATCTTTTGAATTCCTATTAAAGTATATGTGAATTTATCTCTCTTAAAACTGAATCCTTTTGGTTTCCCCTCTCCATTGTCCCAATATCATTATAATTTTTTTTAATTTATGTCATCTAGGTGGTATTTACAAGGTTATCCTTATGGAGGATTATTCATAAATTGAGCAATGTAGTTTATTTGATTATAGTTCCTTTTGGTTCTGGGGAAAGCAAGTACTTGCCTTCTTATTTACTTGCCTATTTTGTTTGTCCGCCTTCTGTGTGTGCTAAAGCCTGTCGGTACAATTTTCCACTCAGTCAGTCTTATTATGTAATCTGTCATTTCCTATTTTCTATTAGAGGCTTTCCTCTTAAAGATTCTCTTCTCAGGAGCAGGTGCTCACGAAGCCTGTTGCACAACTTGGCTGTCTTTTGATCACATTGATGCTGTCTGCCCTGGCCTCAGTTTGCACTGAGCTTGTGCTTATTCCTTGTCTCGTGCGATTACTATCAAGTAGGACATTATGACTAGTTCCTGTCTGCTGTCACTTGTTTCCTTGTGTATGTGTATATCTTTTTTTTCTGTGCTTATATTGCTTTCCTCCTGAGCTTTGTAAAGACAAAATAATGAACTCTTTATTTCGGTGTTTGGTATCAGAACAATTTTAGGTACTTTAGATTCAAAATGTTTATTTTATTGGGATTAAAAAACACTTTACATAAAAGGTAACATCTTAATAACTTCGAGTGTACAGTATGGTAGTGTTCCTATATGCACACTGTGGTATAACAGGTCTCTAGAATTATTTCATGTTGCAGAACTGAAATTTTATACCCATTGAACAACAACTTCCCTTTTTATCTTCTCCCAGCTCCTGCAAACCATTATACTTTTTCCTGAGAATATGATTCCTCTAAGACCCTCATAAAATTAGAATCATGCAGTATTTGTCTTTTTTGTGACTGGCTTCTTTCACTTAGCATAATGGACTCAAGCTTCATGAATATAGCATACGACTAGTTTACTTTGTAAAGTTAAATAATAGACCATTGTATGATATACCATATATTCTTTAATCTTTTTTCCATAGATGGACAATTATTTTGCTTACCTCTCACCATTATTATTAATCATGTGTAACTGAGTCCAAGCTCCTCCTGTTCCTTACGCAATAAGCTAGGTGAAGCAACTTTATTTGGAAAGCCAGCCACATGAGAAAATGGTGGACCAGTGTCCCAAGAACCATCCTGCCAGGGTTTGGATGATAGTTTCTATTATAAAGGGCTTCCCTGATAGATTCCCTGATAGTTGGTAAAGATCTGCCTCCAATGCAGGAGACCCCAGTTTGATTCCTGGGTCAGGAAGATCCGCTGGAGAAGGGATAGGCTACCCACTCCAGTATTCTTGGGCTTCCTTTGTGGCTCAGCTAATAAAGAAGCCACCTGCAATGCATGAGACCTGGGTTGGGAAGATCCCCTGGAGAAGGGAAAGGCTACCCCACTCCAGTATTCTGGCCTGGAGAATTCCATGGACTGTATAGTGCATGGGGTGGCAAAGAGTGAGACACAGCTAGGCGACTTTCACTTTCATTTTCCTTTTTTTTTCCTATAATCAAAGAAGTGGGAGATGAGGAGAAGAAATTAAAAAGGCCTTAAATTATTGCAAATTGTTGTAACAGTTTTTGAGTATAAGTTTTGCTGGTTCTGGCCAGTCTCTCAAGGGGATATGTTAATTTCTTCTTTCCTGCAGCCATTCTCCTGTGAGTTTAAACAAAGGTAATTTACTTTAACACTCAGGCAATATCTGTTTAGTGATTAACTTGTAGCAGAAACATTAGAATACATCAGTTACACACCAGGCTTCCCTGTTCATCACCAACTCCTAGAGCTTACTCAAACTCATGTCCATTGAGTCAGCGATGCCATCCAACCATCTCACCCTCTGTTGTCCCCTTCTCCAGCCTTCAATCTTTCCCAGCATCAGGGTCTTTTCAGATGAGTCAGTTCTTCCCATCAGATGGCCAAAGTATTGGAGTTTCATCTTCAGCATCAGTCCTTCCAATGAATATTAAGGACTGATTTCCTTTAGGATGGACTGGTTGGATCTCCTTGCTGTCCAAAGGACGCTCAAGAGTCTTCTCCAACACCACAGTTCAAAAGCATCAATTCTTTGGCACTCAGCCTTCTTCACAGTCCAACTCTCACATCCATACATGACTACTGGAAAAACCATAGCTTTGACTAGACAGACCTTTGCTGGCAAAGTAATATCTCTGCTTTTTAATATGCTGTCTAGGTTGGTCATGACTTTTCTTCCAAGGAGCAAGCATCTTTTAATTTCATGGCTGCAGTCACCATCTGCAGTGATTTTGGAGACATAAAAAAAATCATCTCTCACTGTTTCCATTGTTTCCCCACCTATTTGCCATGAAGTTATCAGCCCAGATGCCATGATCTTAGTTTTCTGAATGTTGAGTTTTAAGCCAATTTTTTCACTCTCTCACTTTCATGAAGAGGCTCTTTAGTTCTTCTTCACTTTCTGCCATAAGGGTGATATCGTCTGTGTATATGAGGTTACTGATATTTCTCCCAGCAATCTTGATTCCAGCTTGTGCTTCACCCAGTCCAGCATTTCTCATGATGTACTCTGCATATAAGTGAAATAAGCAGGGTGACAATATACAGCCTTGACATATTCCTTTTCTGATCTGAAACCAGTCTGTTGTTCCATGTCCAGTTCTAACTGTTGCTTCTTGACCTGAATACAGATTTCCCAGGAAGGAGTTCAGGTAGTCTGGTATTCCCATGTCTTTAAGAATTTTTTAGAGTTTGTTGTGGTCCACATAGTCCAAGGCTTTGGCATAGTCAATAAAGCAGAAATAGTTGTTTATCTGGAACTCTCTTGCTATTTCAATGATCCAACGGATATTGGCAATTTGATCTCTGGTTGCTCTGCCTTTTCTAAATCCAGCTTGAACATCTGGAAGTTCATGGTTCATGTACTATTAAAGCCTGGCTTGGAGAATTTAGAGCATTACTTTGCTAGCGTGTGAGATGAGTGCAATTGTGCAGTAGTTTGAGCATTCTTTGGCATTGCCTTTCTTTGGGATTGGAATGAAAACTGACCTTTTCCAGTCCTGTGGCCACTGCTGAGTTTTCCAAATTTGCTGGCATATTGAGTGCAGCACTTTCACAGCATCATCTTTTAGGATTTGAAATAGCTCAACTGGAATTCCATCACCTCCACTAGCTTTGTTCGTAGTGATGCTTCCTAAGGTTCACTTGACTTCACATTCCAGGATGTCTGGCTTTAGGTGAGTGATCATACTATCATGATTACCCAGGTCATGAAGATCTTTTTTGTACAGTTCTTCTGTGTATTTTTGCCATCTCTTCTTAATATCTTCTGCTTCTGTTAGGTCCATACCATTTCTGTCCTTTATTGTGCCCATCTTTGCATGAAATATTCCCTTGGTATCTGTAACTTTCTTGAAGAGATCTCTAGTCTTTCCCATTCTATTGTTTTCCTCTATATCTTTGCATTGATCACTGAGGAAGGCTTTCTTATCTCTCCTAAAGTAAAAGAAATAGATCCAATATAGTCACTTTTTTTTTTTCTATTACACATACTAGATTGAACATGGATAAGCAAATATCTCTTCAAGATCCTCTGTTCATTTCTTTTGAAAGTGTACTGGAAAGTGGGATTTTTTTGTCATATGGTTGCTGTTGCTGCTGCTAAGTCACTTCAGCCGTGTCCAACTCTGTGCGACCTCATAGACACAGCCCACCAGGCCTCCCCATCCCTGGGATTCTCCAGGCAAGAACAGCGGAGTGGGTTGCCATTTCCTTCTCCAGTGCATGAAAGTGAAAAGTGAAAGTGAAGTTGCTCAGTCGTGTCCGACTCTTAGCGACCCCATGGACTGCAGCCCACCAGGCTCCTCCATCCATGGTATTTTCCAGGCAAGAGTACTGGAGTGGGGTGCCATTGTCATATGGTAGTTCTATTTTATTTTTTGGAGGAACATACGTATTGTTTCTCATAATGGTTGCACATTTGAAATCCCACTGGCACCATACAAGGGTTCCAATTTCTCTCCATCCTTGTCAACACTTACTTTCTTTCATAATGGCCATCTTAAGAGTATAGGTTTTTGTCTCATTGTGGTTTTGAGATGTATTTTCCTAATGATTAATACCATTGAGTATCTTTTCATATATTCATTGGTCATGTTGTCTTTCAAGAAATCAAGTCTTTTGCCCATTTTTCAATCAGATTATTTTGTTGTTGTTGAGTTGTAAGTGTTCTTTATGTGTTCTGGATATTAACCCCTGTATCATATAAACAACTTATAAATATTTCCTACAGTGTCATAAGTTGTCTTTTTATTCTGTTGATTGTTTACTTTTCTGTGCAGCTTTTAATTTGATAAAATCTCATTAGTCCGCTCTGTTTTATTGCCTGTGCTTTAGGTGTTGTATCGAAGAAATCAATGTCGAGTTTAATGTCAGGAAGCCTCTCCCCTCGGTTATATTCTAAGAGTTGTATGTTCAGTTCAGTTGCTCAGTCGTGTCCGACTCTTTGCGACCCCATGAATCGCAGCACGCCAGGCCTCCCTGTCCATCACCAACTCCTGGAGTTCACTCAAATTCACATCCATCGAATCAGTGATGCCATCCAGCCATCTCATCCTCTGTCGTCCCCTTCTCCTCCTGCCCCCAATCCCTCCCAGCATCAGTGTCTTTTCCAATGAGTCAACTCTTCGCATAAGGTGGCCAAAGTACTGGAGTGTTAGTGTCACTCAGTCGTGTCCAACTCTTTGTGACCCCATGGACTGTAGCCCGCCAGGCTCGTCTGTCCATGGAATTCTCCAGGCAAGAATACTGGAGTGGGTAGCCATTCCCTTCTCCAGGGGGTCTTCCTGAACCAGAGACTGAACCTGGGTCTCCTTCATTGCAGGCAGATTCTTTACAATCTGCACCACTATTACATTTAGGTCTCTTCCATTTTGAGTGAACTCTTTTATCCAGTAAAGATCAGTATCATTCTTTTGTAATTAGATAGAGACTGTCCTTTCCCCAGTGTGTAGCCTTGGTACTCTTTACAAAGATCATTTGAACGTTTGATCGTTTGGGGTGTTATTTATGGGCTCTCTATTCTATTCCATTAATCAATACATTTGTCTTTATCCAGTACCATACTGTTATTTTTTATTGAGGTAAGTGCTTAGTCACTCAGTCATGTCCAACTCTTTGTGACCCCATGGACTCTAGCCTGCCAGCCTCCTCTGTCTATGGGGATTCTCTAGGCAAGAATACTAGAGTGGGTTGCCATGCCCTCTTTCAGGGGAAGAGCCCAACCCAAGAATCCAACCAGGATCCTGCATTGCAGGCAGATTCTTTACCAGCTGAGTTACCAGGGAAGTCCTATTGAAGTACAGTTGATTTAAAATGTTGTGTTAGTTACTGATGTACAGGGGTTATACCACATATGTTTTCATGTTTATATATAGTTTGTATATGTAATCTCACATTTCTCCTTTATCTTTCCCTCTGCTTTCCCCTTTGGTAACCATAAGTTTGTTTTCTCTGTGAGTCTGTTTCTGTTTAGTATATAAGATCATTTGTATCATAATTTTAAGATTTCACATATAGGCAATATCATATATTTGTCTCTCTGTCATACTTACTTAATAAGTAATCTCTAGGACTATCCATGGAGAAGGCAATGGCACCCCACTCCAGTACTCTTGCCTGGAAAATCCCATGGACAGAGGAGCCTGGTAGGCTGCAGTCCATGGGGTCGCTAAGAGTTGGACATGACTGAGCAACTTCACTTTCACTTTTCACTTTCATGCATTGGAGAAGGAAATGGCAACCCACTCCAGTGTTCTTGCCTGGAGAGTCCCAGGGACGGGGGAGCATGGTGGGCTGCCGTCTATGGGGTCGCACAGAGTCGGACAAGACTGAAGTGACTTAGCAGGACTATCCATGTTGCTTCAAATTGCATTATTTCATTCCTTTTAATGGCTGATTAATATTCCAATGTGTAAGTGTACACATCTTCTTTATCCACTCATCTGTCAACAGATACTTAGGTTTCTTCCATGTCTTGACTATTAAAAATAGTCTTGTCGTGAACATTGGAGTGCAGTATCTTTTCAAGTTATACTTTTTTCTGGAAATATATATGAATGGGATGGCTAGATAATAGCTTTTCTCTGTTTTTAGGTTTTTTTTGTTTGTTTGTTTGGTTTTGTTTTTAGTTTTTTTAAGGAAACTCCTCCATACTGTTTCCCATAGGGGCTGTATTCCTACCAACAGTGTAGGAGGGTTCTCTTTTCTCCACACCCTCCCCAGAAATTATTTATAGACTTTTTGATGATGGCCATTCTGACCAGTTTCAGGTGATAGCTCATTGTAATGTTGATTTACATTTCTCTAATAATTACTGATGTTGGGCTTATTTACATGTTCCTATTGGCCATCTACATGTTGTCTTCAGAGAAATGTCTATTTAGGTCTTCTGTGACTTTTTTGACTGGATTACTCTTTTGTTGGCTTTTTGTTTGATACTGAACTGTAAGCTGTTTGTATAAAATTAAGCCATTGTAAGTTACATTATTTGCAAATATTTTCTCTCATTCCATAAGTTGTCTTTTCAATATTGTTTATGATTTCCTTTGTTATGTAGAATTTTTTAAGTTTGATTATGTCCTATTTAAAAAATTTTTGCTTTTAGTTCTATTGGGAGCCTTATTTAAGAAAACATTGCTACAATTTATGTCACAGAATGTTTTGTCTGTTTTCTTCTAGGAATTTTTAATGTTTATGTAGAAGTATTGATATATAATTTGATAGGGATTGCATTAAGTCTGTAGATATCTTTGGATAATATGGCCATTCTAACTATATTAATTCTTCCAATCCAAGAGCATGGGATATCTTTCCATTTCTTTGGAGTATCTTCAATTTCCCTTATCAGTGTTTTATAGTCTTGAGTAGTTATGTCTTCACCTCCTTGGTCATATTTATTCTAAGTATTTTATTCCTTGATATGATGCTAAAGGAATTTTTATTTCCCTTTCTTTTATATTATTGTATTATAAAGAATGCAACCAGTTTCTGTATGTTAATCTGGTATCCTGCTATCTTGCTGAGTTCATTTATCTGTTCTAGTAGCTTTTGTGTGGAGTCTTTAGGGTTTTCTGTCTCATGTCATCTGCATATAATGACAATATCACCTCTTCTCTTCCAATTTAGATATGTTTTCTTTGTCTTGTCTGAATGTTGTGGCTAAGACTTCCAATATTATGTTGAATAGATGTGGCAAAAGTGGGCCTCTTTGTCTTGTTCCAGATTTAATGCTTTCAGTTTTTCACCATTGAGTATTATATTGGCCGTGGGTTTGTTATAAATAGCTTTTATTATATTGAGATATGTCCCCTCTGTACCCACTTTGGTAAGAGTTTTTATTATGAAAGGATGTTGAATTTTCTCAAATCCTTTTTCTGTGTTTATTGAGGTGATCATGCAGTTTTTGTCTTTTGTTGATGTGTGCATCAGGTTACTTTGCACGTG
Source organism: Bos indicus x Bos taurus (assembly GCF_003369695.1). Classification (NCBI taxonomy): domain Eukaryota; kingdom Metazoa; phylum Chordata; class Mammalia; order Artiodactyla; family Bovidae; genus Bos; species Bos indicus x Bos taurus. The sequence continues at coordinate 37,499,782 of NC_040104.1, forward strand.
TTGAATCATCTGTGTGACTCTGGGATGAATCCAACATGATAATGGTGTATGATCCATTTTATTTGTTGTTGTAATTGGTTTGCTAATATTTTGTTGAGGATTTTTGCATCTACATTTATCAAAGACATTAACTTGCAACTTTCTTTTTTGGTGGTGTCTTTATCTGGCTTTGGTATCAGCATGATGGTGGTTTCATAGAATGCCTTTGGGAATGTTCTCTCCTTCTCAGTCTTTTGGAAGAGTGTAACAAGGATTGGTTCAAGTTCTTTGTATGTTTGGTAGAATTCATCACTGAAGTCACTTGGCCCTGGATTTCTGTTTGCTGGGAGGTTATATTATTATTATTATTAGAGATTCTGTTTCACTTGTAGTGATTGATCTAGTCAAATTATTTCTTCTTGATTCAGTTTTGATGAGCTGTATTTTTCTGGATACTCGTCCATTTCTTCTAGATTGTCCAATCTGTTGGTACATAAATGTTCATAGTACTCTCATGATTTTTTGTATTTCAGTGGTATCAGTTCTTATCCCCCTCTTTTATTTCTTACTTCATGTGGGTTCTCTTCTTGATTAACCAAGCTAGAGGTTTTATTTATCCTTTGGAAAAAAAAAGCTCTTGATTTATTGATTTCTAAATTGCCTTTTAATCTCAATTGTATTTCCTCTCTGATCTTTATCATTTTCTTCCTTCTGACATTAGGTTTTGTTTGTTCTTATTGTTTTCTAATTATTCTAAGTGGTAGGTTAGGTTGTTTACTTGAGATATTTATTCTTTTTTGAGGAAGGCTTATACAGGCATTTAGGTTTGAAATTTTTCATGGTAATTCTGGTACCAAAACTATTCATACTTATATCATGTGGTTCTGCCATTCTTTAAGTCAGGGTGTCAAAGGCCAATTTCTTCTATCACCTGCTTTTAGATGACTGATGACCTAAAAATGGGTTTGTTTCTAAGTAGTTGAAAAAATAACAAAATGAGAATAACTTGCTGATTAAATGATGACATTCATATTTTAATGTTGATAAAGCTTCACTAGAAAACCTATTACATATTTTCTATGCTTTTACGCTAAGGAGAGAGTTTAGTCATTATGACAGATTGTCTGACCCTCAAATCCTAAAATATTTCTATTTGGTCCTTTACAGAAAGTACTTATTAGTCATTACTTTAGTGATTCAGAGTTTTAGAGATTCAGGAGCTAGCCTAGAGCTGCGCAATTTCAGATTGAATTGGGATGATCAAGTCCTCACAATATCCACCTAATAAAAGAAGAGAAAAGGAAAGATAGTTGATCTTTCACTTCCCAGGAAACCTTGGCCTCTTTATGCAAATCAATGCATTTCCTTCTAAATGACTATTTTCAAAACAGAGAGTTTAGGCAACAGAAGCCAACTTTAAGTCACAAAGTATAATTTTTCTCTTATCAAGGTCAAAGCAGCTTATTTACCTAAGGGGCTTATTTTCTGAGGAATGAAATCTGCATTAGTAAGAAACATGCTTTATGCAGACATGTTATTCTCCTTGGGCAAGTCAAATTGACTGTTAGATCTTGATGAATATATGTTTGATAGAATTGAGCAATCCTTTGAAGACTACAAGGGAGTTTGTATATATATACACACACCCCCATATATTTATACCCATATATATATATACCCACATATATATATACCCACATATATATATATATATACCCATTATATTTTACTTTCTTAGATAATATAAATACTTACAAAGACCAAACTGTTGTGTCTAACCAAGTAGCAAATCATCAACTAAGCTGAGAGGCTGTATGAAATACTTCAATGAATTAGACCCCATGGAAGTTGAAGAAAGCTAATGCATTTAAAGAGTTTAGACTCTGGATTCAGATGTGTCTGAATTCCAACCTTGCCTCTGATTTAATATATAGTTTTGGACCAATTTCTTAAAATCTCTGAACTTAATTTCTTTGTCAAAAGCTCTTGGCTTTCTTTAGAGCTACTGTGAGGGATAAATGAAATTATGAAAATATATAACACAGTACTTAGCACTTAACACATGTTTAATTTTTTTTTACTTCCCCTTCCATGGGCTATAATCTATTTCCATCTGCCTTTAGCCCTGTAATTATTTTCATGAATTATAACAGAAGTCTTAAATTGGTCAAATCCCTGAAATAGCCACACAATTGGAAAAGAAATGAAATCTCATGAAATGGATCTCAGATGCTAAAAAGAAACTTTCTGGATTCTGACTCATCCAGGATAAATAGAGAGTCAGGACACTAGGGTAATAGTAGCCCACAAATATACGCAAAATTAGGGCTGAGACAAGACCGGCACTTTGCTTCAAAAGTTCCACAAGTTTGAATAGCTGCCCTAGAGGAACCAGAGTAATTGGAAGTAAATTTGACAGGGAGCTTGTGGAACAAGCCTTTTTTTTTTTTAGGCAGGTGTGTTAAAGAATCCCCTGTGAGAACCAACTACCTCTATGCTTATAGATTTCAGAACTTAACCAACACCTCTGACAGGTTCTGTGACATGCAAAATCTCTCCAGGCCAAGAAAAGTTGCTGGACTTTTTCTTTCTCTTAATTGTACATCCTCATATTTTTACTCTAAAACGACAATATTTTTATAAAATTCAACTGAACAGTCTATAGCTCTAGAAAAAGTACTGAAAACAGAAAAGATCATCAAATAAAATATTAAAATATATGAATTACTATTTGTGCAGAGCAATACAATTCACAAAACATGTCCCATATTTAGAATCTGTATCTTGGAAAGGATACAATAGCCACATTAAGTATCATTGTCTTAATTTATATTTTAAGTAAGGAGACTGAAACTTGGAGAAGTTGAAGAAATTGCCACACTAGTAAGTGACAACTGTGATTCAAACAAAATCTAATTAACTCAGATTTTGGAATATTTTACTTTGTCCATTTAACTATCAATTCAGTAAATGTATTGATATTCAACTATGTGCCAGGTTCTATGGTGGGTATTTGGAATATACAAATCAAAAGACATAGTCTTGTTTTTCAAAGAACTCATATTTTATTATAGGGATAGAATTGGTAGTTCCAATAATGTATGATAGATTAAATAGAAGATTAGGTAATTGGGAAATGAAATGAATTAAATGAAAATAAAAAACTTTACTTAGAATATAAAAAACAATAGTTTATTTTTAATAATGAATGTTTAATATGATGTAGAGTTCTTTACAGGCATTGTTGTTGTTCAGTCACTAAGTCATGTCCGACTCTTTGCAGCCTCATGGACTATAGCTTGCCAGGCTTCCCTGTCCTTCACCAGCTCCCTGAGATTGCTCAAACTCATATCCATCAAGATGGTGATGCCATCCAACCATCTCATCCTCTGTTGTTCCCTTCTCCCCCTGTCCTCAATCTTCCCCAGCATCAGGGTCTTTTCCAATGAGTTGGCTTTTTGTATGACGTGGCCAAAGTATTGGAGCTTTAGCTTCAGCATAAATCTTTCCAATGAATATTCAGTGTTGATTTCCTTTAGTATTAACTGGTTTCATCTCCTTGCTGTCCAAGGGACTCTCAAGAGTCTGTACCAGCATAACAGTTCAAGAGCATCAATTCTTTGGCGTTCAGCTTTCCTTTTTTTTTTTAATTTTATTTTATTTTTAAACTTTACATAATTGTATTAGTTTTGCCAAATATCAAAATGAATCCGCCACAGGTATACATGTGTTCCCCATCCTGAACCCTCCTCCCTCCTCCCCCCCCATACCATCCCTCTGGGTCGTCCCAGTGCACCAGCCCCAAGCATCCAGTATCGTGCATCAAACCTGGACTGGCATCTCATTTCATACATGATATTTTACATGTTTCAATGCCATTCTCCCAAATCTTCCCACCCTCTCCCTCTCCCATAGAGTCCATAGGACTGTTCTATACATCAGTGTCTCTTTTGCTGTCTCGTACACAGGGTTATTGTTACCATCTTTCTAAATTCCATATATATGCATTAGTATACTGTATTGGTGTTTTTCCTTCTGGCTTACTTCACTCTGTATAATAGGCTCCAGTTTCATCCACCTCATTAGAACTGATTCAAATGTTTTCTTTTTAATGGCTGAGTAATACTCCATTGTGTATATGTACCATAGCTTTCTTATCCATTCATCTGCTGATGGACATCTAGGTTGCTTCCATGTCCTGGCTATTATAAACAGTGCTGCGATGAACATTGGGGTACACGTGTCTCTTTCCCTTCTGGTTTCCTCAGCTTTCCTATGGTCCAACTCTCACATCTGTACATGACTGCATGAAAAACAGTAGCTTTGACTATATGGACCTTTGTCGGCAAGGTAATGTCTCTGCTTTTTTAAGATGCTGTTTAGGTTTGTCATAGCTTTCCTTCCAAGGATTAAGCACCTTTTAATTTCATAGCTGCAGTCACCATCTGCAGTGATTTTGGAGCCCAAGAAAATAAAATCTGCCACTGTTTCCATTCTTTCCCTATCTATCTGCCATGAAGTAATGGAACCAGTTGCCATGACCTTACTTTTTTGAATGTTGAGCTTTAAGTCAGCTCTTTCATGCTCCTCTTTCACTTTCATCAAGAGGCTCTTTTGTTTTTCTTCTCTTTCTGTCATTCAGTTCAGTTCAGTTCAGTCGCTCAGTCATGTCCAACTCTCAAGAGTCTTCTCCAACAATTAGAGTGGTCTTATCTGCATATCTGAGGTTGTTGATATTTCTCCCGGCAATCTTGATTCCATTTTGTGATTGATCCAGCCTGCCATTTCTCATTATGTATTCTGTATATAAGGTAAAAAAGCAGGGTGACAATATATAACCTTGCCATACTCCTTTCCCAATTTGGAACCAGTCCATTATTCCATGTCCAGTTCTAACTGTTGCTTCTTGACCTGAATACAGGTTTCTCAGGAGGTAGGTAAGGTGGTCTGGTATTCCCATCTCTTTCAGAATTTTCCACCATTTGTTGTGATCTACGTTGTCAAAGGCTTTAGTGTAGTCATTATTTCATATCAATTCAGTTCAGTCCAGTCACTCAGTCATGTCCGACTCTTTGCAACCCCACGAATAGCAGCACGCCAGGCCTCCCTGTCCATCACCATCTCCCAGAGTTCACTCAAACTCATATCCATCAAGTCAGTGATGCCATCCCACCATCTCATCCCCTGTCATACCCTTCTCCTCCTGCCCCCAATCCCTCCCAGCATCAGAGTCTTTTCCAATGAGTCAACTCTTCGCATGAGGTGGCCAAAGTACTGGAGTTTCAGCTTTAGCATCATTCCTTCCAAAGAAATCCCAGGGCTGATCTCCTTCAGAATGGACCGGTTGGATCTCCTTGCACTCTCCCTTGGACTCTCAAGAGTCTTCTCCAACACCACAGTTCATAACTATATCTTATATATTAGTAACTTTTTCCATTCTTATTAATGATCAAGAAAAGTGACAATAAGCCCACGTTTGTACAACTAATAAGTACTGGGGACCATATATGTTTGTATCCAAACCTCCATCCCATATCCATTATATACATTATCTCTAAGATAACTTACCAGGAAGAGATGTCCCATCTTGGTGCTCAAGACTGTAGGTGTTCGTCCATTAGACAACCTGGGAAGCTATTTCTGAAGAAAAGATTAGCCAGCATCAAAGCCTAGAGGTATGAAACCAGATGTTGAGCCAAGGGAACCATGTGTAATCCAATGGTAGCTGTACAGTGTCAACTTTGGAGAGGGCTAAGTTGTGAGGTTGAAAAGAGGGCCACTGAGCACAGCAGTCTGTCCCAGGCACTCTGCTAGGGAAGGTCAGTGTGTGCTCAGTTGTGTCTGACTCTGTGTGGCCCCATGGATTGTAGCCCACCAGGCTCCTCTGCCCATGGAATCTTCCAGGCAAGAAAACTGGAGTGGGTTTCCATTTCCTATTCCAGAGGATCATTCCAACCCAGGAATCAAACCAGCACCTCTTGTGTCTCCTGCAAAGAAGATTATTCATCACTAGCACCACCTGGGGAGCCCAGGGAGGGTAGCAATTCATAATCACTGAAGAAGGTTCAGCCACAAAACTCTTACATAGTTAAGACTGGCACTTTGGAAGAATGAAATTATAACTGTGATCCATTTTGCCATTCTGTAGCTAACCAAAAATTTATCTAATTAAGTATGCATTCCTACATTTCTTAAAATATGTACAGAGTTGAGTAGGATAGAAGTTTAGTGGAAAGAGGAGAAGCCAGGCTTAGGTCTCAGATAGAGAAGACTTTCTACCTCCTCTAATCTGTTTCCTCCAGTGTACAACATGGGTAATGAATACAATGTGCACTGCTTAAAAGCAACCATGAGGATCACATGTGGCTTCGTTTCTTAAAGTACTTTATTGAAATAGAGTTCACATAAAATACAAGTTTCCCATTTAAAGTATACAATGCAGTGGGTGTTAGTATATTCACATAATAGTGCAAGCATCAAAAGCTTGTTTTTACTTTCACAAACACTCTGAAGAATGACTAATACTATTATAATAACTTTACCAAGCCAGCAGTCCAGGAAGTTTAAATGACTTACATAAGAACAAAAGTCTTTCAGAAGTAGAGCCACAATTTAAATTTAGATTTTCTTGTTGCAAAGCTTTGTCTTGTGGACAAAAATTCTAAACGTGATTGCCTTTGTTGTTGTTGTTGAGTTGCTCCGTCATGTCTGACTCTTCGCCACCCCATGGAGTGCAGCACGCCAGGCTTCCCTGTCCTTCACCATCTCCCAGAGCTTGCTCAAACTCATGTCCATTGAGTTGGTGATGCCATCCAATCATCTCATCTTCTGTTTTCCCATTCTCCTCCTGCTTTCTATCTTTACCAGCATCAAAGTCTTTTCCAAACACTGGTTCTTTGCATCAGGGGCCAAAGTATTAGAACTTCAGCTTCATCATCAGTCCTTCCAGTGAACTTTCAGGACTGATTTCCTATAGGATGGACTGGTTGGATCTCCTTGCAGTCCAAGGGATTCTCAAGAGTCTTCTCCAGCACCACAGTTGGAAAACATTAATTCTTCAGTGCTCAGCCTTTTTTATGGTCCAACTCTTGCATCCATACATGACTACAGGAAAAACCATAGCTTTTTCTATACGGACCTCTGTCAGCAAAATGATATCTCTGCTTTACAAGATGCTGTCTAGGTTTGTCATAGCTTTTCTTCCAAGAAGCAAGTATCTTTTACTTGTAAGAAGACATAAAAATATACTGTAGTTTTAGTTACCTATAGAATATTATCACCCATGCCTATATGAGTGTGTCAGTTGATGGATGATTCAAAGATCACAGCATAATCATTGTTGGCTTTTTAGGAAGGCATGGAGTACTCACTATAAACAGTCCACAAGTAGGAATTTTCTATGCTATAAAAACTTCTCATTCAAAATAAAATATTTATTGAGCAAAGATGAACCAGTAACACTGTTTTCTAATTTCAATGATTATAAATAACATTTTATTGAACATTTTTGTATTTTAAAAGTTTTCCTTTTAAATTCGTTACTATGTAGTAGCAACTTGATACACAGTAAAATGCTGTTCAAAAAGCTTTAATGTTAGAGACATTATTAGAAGATGATAATATAATTGAAAGAACTAAATTAACAGAAAAAAGTTAGAAGTTTTTCTGTGGCAGAAGTATGAAAATGTATCTGTATAAAAGGTGCTATAAAAAGTAGGAAGCTCTGCAATATGCTCTTTTTAATTTTTTTGAGTTATAGTCAATGTGCAATATTGTATGCTTTAGGTGTACAGCACAGTGATTAACAATTTTTAAAGGTTATACTCCATTTGTACTTATTATAAACAATCAGCTATTTCCCTCTCTTGTACAACATAGCCTTGTAGCTTACTTATATTTTTATTTAAGTATAGCTGATTTACAATGTTTTGCTGCAAAGTCGCTTCAGTCGTGTCCGACCCTTTGCAACCCCAGAGACAGCAGCCCACCAGGCTCTGCCATCCCTGGGATTCTCCAGGCAAGAACACTGGAGTGGGTTGCCATTTCCTTCTCCACTGTATGAAAGTGAAAAGTGAAAGGGAAGTCGTTCAGTCATGTCTGACTCTTAGCAACCCCATGGACTGTAGCCCACCAGACTTCTCCATCAATGGGATTTTCCAGGCAAAAGTACTGGAGTAGGGTACCATTGCCTTCTCCATTACAATGTTTTAGGTATATATAAAGCAAAGTTTTCAGTTTTATACACACACACACACACATATATATATACACACACATATATATATACACACATATATATATACATAAAGATATATACATATATATATCTTATATATATATATACATATATATATACACACATATATATATACATAAAGATATATACATATATATATCTTATATATATATACATATATATACACACACATATATATTACATATATATATATATATACACATAGAGAAACAGTGGAAACAGTGTCAGACTTTATTTTGGGGGGCTCCAAAATCACTGCAGATGGTCATTGCAGCCATGAAATTAAAAGACGCTTACTCCTTGGAAGGAAAGTTGTGACCAACGTAGATAGCATATTCAAAAGCAGAGACATTACTTTGCCAACAAAGGTTCATCTAGTCAAGGCTATGGTTTTTCCTGTGGTCATGTATGGATATGAGAGTTGGACTGTGAAGAAAGCTGAGCACCGAAGAATTGATGCTTTTGAACTGTGGTATTGGAGAAGACTGTTGAGAGTCCCTTGGACTGCAAGGAGATCCAGCCAGTCCATTCTGAAGGAGATCAGCCCTGGGATTTCTTTGGAAGGAATGATGCTGAAGCTGAAACTCCAGTACTTTGGCCACCTCATGCAAAGAGTTGACTCATTGGAAAAGACTCTGATGCTGGGAGGGATTGGGGGCAGGAGGAGAAGGGGACGACAGAGGATGAGATGGCTGGATGGCATCACGGACTCGATGGACATGAGTCTGGGTGAACTCCGGGAGTTGGTGATAGACAGGGAGGCCTGGCGTGCTGCGATTCATGGGGTCGCAAAGAGTCGGACATGACTGAGTGACTGAACTGAACTGAATGAATGTTCTAATTTTATTTTTGTTTACATGTATCTGTCCAATTTTCCTAGCACTACTTATTGAAGACACTCTTCTCCATTGTCTATTCTTGCCTCCTTTGTCATAGATTAATTGACCATAATTGACCATAGGTGCGTGGGCTTATTTCTGAGTTTTCTAACCTGTTCTATGATCTATATTTCTGTTTTGTGCTAGTATCATACTGGTTTGATGACTGTAGTATTGTATGAAGTCAGGGAGCCTAATTCCTCAAGCTCTTTTCCTCAGGATTGCTTTGGCTATTCTGTGTTTCCATACAGATTTTAAATTGTTTTGTTCTAGTTCTGTGAAAAATGCCATTAGTAACTGATAGGGATTGCAAGGCAATGAGTAGACTCAATGCAATCCCTATCAAATAACCAATGGCATTTTCCACAAAACTAGAATAAGAAATGTTTAAATTTGTATGAAAACATAAAATAATTGTTCTAAACTCTCAAGAACCCTCAGGTGGTGATGGGCACACTAGTAGGAAAGTGGCGGCAGATACAGGCCCTAGTCTCAGATGATCTGGACAATTTTTATGGGTCACCCTCTCACCATACAAAGTTGAATATCTCCCTTGAATCTGGGCAACAATTGCTTCATCTAACAGATAAAGTTATAATACATCGACACCTCTCTGTCATTCATGAGGTGAACACGGTGTAAATATTTAGTACTTTTGTCTAGGCTCTGTGGTCTATATCACTGGAAAGTTTACAAGTTTGGATGGTTTTTAACTGTTGGTCACCAGTATACTCGCTAAATTTCCTAACCCTTACCCCTGTCTTCCTCTGCAGCTTCCTCTCCCTCTTTCTATACACAGAAGTACTCATTCAAATAAAAATTTACGTTCACTCAACTGTGCCATAGTTTGTTTCCCTCTCTGGAATTCTCCTTCCTTTTTTGCCTTACTGGCTAACTCCTAATTTTCTTTCAAGTTACAACTCAAATATCCACTATTCTGTGAAACTTGCTCTAACTCATTTACCCTTTTTAGTAATGTATTCATTCTTTTTACAAGATAGGTATATGTTTGTGCCTTTCTCCTATTATCCAACCTATGATGGAGCATTCATCATTGAATTCATCCTTCCCAGCTTGGGATCTCATTAAAGAAATGCCTCATGCCTTATTTATACAAGTGAATAAATGCCAGCGGACAAATGAAAACATGATAATTGATAATTACCTTATTTACTGAATAAATAATTTAAAAATGATATTAAGTGGGCCTATCTACTTCTTGGTCACAGTTTAGCAACCCTCGTATCTTTCAATTTTCCCCTAAATGTTGATTTTATTGTTGTGATAACCTCATGCATCTGAAATGAAAAAAACCATAATGATGGGGCTTTTCAATAAATGTGACTTGTCCAGAACATGTCTGTTTTTGTTCTCTCTGAATTTTTAAAGTGGGTGGCTTACTTTCAGCCAAACATGATGAACTCCAAGATCTTTAAGATTCCATTCACATGTACCCTATAACTAGATTTCTTCTTGATCATGCAGACTCATTTAAGAACTTTTTCCCTAAGTGCTAGAGTAAACATATATCTTGTGTTGTAGCCAGGTTATAGAGAAATTGTTGAATCACATTTTGTCTTCTTGTCTGTCTCTCTTCCTTTTTTGTTATTAAATTAGAGTTGATTTACAATATTGTGTTAGTTTCATGTATAAAGCAAAGTGACTCAGTTATGCAAGCATATCTTTTTTTTTCAGATTCTTTTTCCTTACAGGTTATTATAAAATACTGAGTGGAGTCCCCTGTGCTCTGTAGTTGATCCTTGTTGGTTATCTGCCTTATGTTTTGAATTATACACTACTTTTTTTTTTCCTTTTACACATTTCTCATTGTTAACATTATCAAGTATATATCAGCTGCTCTTGGCTACTGACTCTTGCTTCCCCTGCTAATTTCGGCAGTGCTCATTCTAGACCTGTCTAAAAGTTTGTAGTCTTACTTCCATGCACTTATCTATGGGACTTCAATTGGTACAACCTGCTCTGCTGTAGGTTCATGAATACATGTTTTCCTCAAAGATGTAAAAGAACTCATTATGCTCATTTTGATTTCATCCTCACCAAACAGACTTGTGTTTCGCTCTAGCTTCCATTCTTATGTCTGTCTGCATGGGCAAGTGCCCATTCATACTGACCTCTTTACTTTGATTTTTTTGTGGGATTATGAGCTTAGTGACTGGGAATCAGTCCCAGTGGGATGGCTTTGTTCACAGTGTGCTGGCAAAAGCAGTATTCTGAGCCTAGAAGATAACAGAGAGAACACAGTGAATTTTCACCTAGCCATGTTGAAGTGTATATTCATGTTAGAGTAAGTTTTTGAAAAATAATACTAATTTTGTAGTTAAACTAGAAAATCAGTATGAACTCATGGTCTTAATGATCACTGTTTTCTAGAACTCTCAGTAATGTCTGGCATATGTAGAATACATTTTATAGTATCCTGAAGTTGATCTTTAAAAGTATATTCCATTCAAAGGAATTGAGACTTATTGGAGATGATCTCATCCATTGAAATAGGCGGGAAAATTGAGATGAAATAGCCTGTTGTTGCCAGAAGTCAAAGATGCTTTTAAAATGTTCTGAGTGGTATCTTAAAAGGCAAAGGATTTAACTAAATGTGGTTTCTAATAGATACACTGTAATAATTTGTATATCTAAAAAATAATTATAATTAATAACATTGAATTGCATATGTGAAAAAACATGAGATTGTAATTAAGTATATAAACTTTAAAATAAAATTTAGAGTGTGAAAATTTAAGTAGGGCGAGTATACTAAACCATGATAAGTATTTAATTAGGCTTATAATTAGGGACATGGTGATTTCACTTAAATACATGTCGTATTTAAAAATTATTGTATGCATTTTTATATGTTTTAACAAAAGGGGTGATTTCAGAGAAGAGTGAGTAAGTCACATCGAATCCAACAACCTGTGACAAAATGATAGATGATCTGCATAACCCTAATGGAAAGTTGTGTGTATAAACTCAGTCCCTAATCTCCTGAGGCCTGAACCTTCTGGATATCCTACTAATCATGAAATGATAATAGGGCACATTCAAGTAAAAAGAATTGGAGGTGGATCACTCTGTAACCAGTATATCAAATGGCATGGAAACAAATCTCGATCTATACCACACTGTAAAGTGCAAACTTGGAAGGTACAATGCCTCTTATTTAACATGTAAATGTTCATCTGAGAAGAGGCCCAGCCCAATAAACACTGACTCAGGTTTCAATCTACTAGATGTAACCAGATCCCTTGCCACCATGAAGAATGAATAGGTTAATGAAATAAAATCTGAAATATCAGCTAGTTTATAATGTTTGATTTTCAGGCTGATAAAATTACTGTGCATAAATGAATAAAACCATAACCCCAGGAATATATAAAATCATATGAGTATGTAGATAATAGAGACAGACCCACAGGATTAACATTTTGAGGTAGATATGCTAATAAATTTTAATAACTGTAATGTTTTGTGTAAATAAAGTATTTTGAGCATTTAAAATAATTTGATATGCTAGATTTGTGACTTTATTGAATTTTTTTTTTGCTTTTTTCATTTCTCATTTTATTTTTATTTTATTTTTTAACTTTACAATATTGTATTGGTTTTGCCATATATCAATACGAATCCACCACAGTTATACACGTGTTCCCCATCCTGAACCCTCCTCCCTCCCCATACCATCCTTCTGGGTTGTCCTAGTGCACCAGCCCCAAGATCCAGTATCGCCAGTCCAGGTTCAATGCATGATATTGAATTGTTTTGAGGTCTAATTTTATATTTAATATCTAAATGGTTAAGGGATTTTGATTTATACAGGGATGTTTAAACTTATTAATTATATGAGCAATAACATTGCTCACTAGATATACTATCTTTAAAAGGGATTCATTAAAGGATGCATGGAAAAGTGCCCTTCTTTAGCCACTGAGCCCCTTAAGCTTCTAAGATTCTACCCAGAGTGTATTGACAGATCAACCAAGCATGAGTGATCTTCATAACGCCTGGAGCTACCTTTAGGCCATTTATCCTCTCTGGTTGGTGAGGTAGCTGGGACATGGAATTATAATTTAGGACTGTAGCCCACCAGGCTCCTCTATCCATGGACTTTCCCAGGCAAGAATACCAGAGTGGGTTGCCATTTCCTTCTCCAGAGGATCTTCCTGACCCAGGGATCAAAAGAACTCGGGTCTCCTGTATTGCAGGTGGATTCTTTACCAACTGAGCTACCATGGAAACCTTTTAAATAATTAAGTCTGACTATTAAATAATTAGAAACTATCTCTTAAACATACAGATTTCCCCTATGTGGTCATTTCAGTGAACTTTTTGTTTGGATTTTTATCCAATCAAAGTGATAATCATTTATTTCTTGGACAAAAGGAGACTAGTAAAATACGAAACTTTATACTTCTACGCTTAGTGACATAGATAAAAGATAAAGCAAAATTTGAAATCCCCTAAACCAGAATCTCTTGTGCTGCATCACAGGTTCTTCCCAGTGAATGGCCAGTCTTCTGTATAGTCTATTAATGGGCTTCCCTCGTGGCTCAGATGGTAAATAATCTGCCCACAATGTGGGAGACCTGGATTTTACCCCTGGGTTGGGAAGATCCCCTGGAGAAGGAAATAAACACACTCCAGTATTCTTGCCTAGAGATTCCATGGACAGAGGAGCCTACAGTCCATGGGGTCACAAAGAGTCAGACCTGGCTGAGCGATTAACACTTTCATAGCCTATTGAGGCAATTTCCCATGATCCTGTGTCCACATGACCCAGACTGATCAGTTAAGTTCCATAAAGCCAGTAAAACTAAGACATGTAAGTTATCTAGACAAACCATATTCCCTCTTGGACATCTCTTGTAGTTCATGGAACCCAGGATGTGAAAGGTATTGGGGTTTCCAACCCTTCCTTAATTTGTTTCCACTCAGTTCACTCAATCTCATTTCAGTCATATCCATCTCTTTCCATCTCCACCATATCATGCTCACTCCCAGTCCCATGGCTTTGCTATTACTTGTAATTCTCTCTTTATAAATTTTCCCAATTCAAGTTCTTCTCCTTTGTAAAATTTTCCATGCCTATTCCAAGTCTTGCTCTTTATTAACTTTCTAAAAAGTAACAGTTTTCACAGAACAATTTGATGAGAGTAAGCAGGCAATTTTCAAATCCTTAAAGACCAAAAACTAGGAAGCACTCCAATCTCAGAAATACATGACATAAGCTTTAAAGTCCCAATAATTCTAAACCTTTCCCATTGTTTCACAAGCCTTAGAGGTGGTAGTTGCCTCATTCATTTATTACCTCTATGTTATCTCATGAAAAGGCATTTAGAAAACAGAAAAGTGGAAGCTGATTCAAAGAGGTAACAGATGTAGGCTGAGTTTTTATGACCTGTACAAAGTAAGAGGTATTCATGCATGGACTGTCATGAGCATAAATAAAGGTTTCAGATACTTAATACATAAGAAGCCAATAAGCAGCCTTACAGTGAGAACAGAGTAGCTATTAATACTTTCTTTTCAAAGATGAGAAAATTGGGCCTTGGCAAACCTCAGTTTTCCCTAGTCAGTGTTTCATTTTTTCCCTGTTAGTTTACCATACTAGCCTATCCAATTGCATATGTTAAAATTTCTCTGCTAAAATAACCTGTATGACGTAACCTGTCTGGATCCTAACTGATATGTACAGTGTTTGGAATAGTGAATGAAGCCAATGTAGATGTTGTCCCAATCTTGTCAATTTCAAGGGGACTCATTATTTGTGGAATTAACTTTTAAACTAATTCTGGAAACATTAACCATATAGAGTCTTGAGGAAGAATAAAAGCTTACCAAACATTTACTTTCACCTTCAAATTGTTTTCTTAAGGGATTTATGTGCATCTAAGGGAGACATTTTTAAATTTTGTAAATTCAAGCTTAAATCTCCAGCACAAGACTGAAATAACACACCTAAAACGTACAAATGACCGAGATATAGCTAAGATCATCTTGTCAATGAGCCACCCAAATTTTTCTCAGAACCAAGTGACAACTATATAAGACAGGAATTCAAATTCCATAATGTTTTTTATGTTAAAATTAAACAAGGGCAAGTTCTCATACCTGGATGTGTTCCCATTTGGGCATACTCCCAACACTAGTAAATAATTTATGTACACTATTTCATTTAATATTGGTGAACACTCTTGCAAGCTAAATACTATCAGAAGTTTATGGATAAGAAAACTGCACAACAATTGATTCAGCAAGTGATCCCAAACTTCACAGTAAGTGCCAGAACCACAGGTCCAATAAGGTCTGCGCTATTTCCAGTATTTTACTTTGCACCATTCTGATGAACCACAGGCTTGGGAGTAGGAATAAAGAAGGAATGGTTCATTCAGATCTAGAGAAGAGATTAGCAATCTAGTTGACTGCTATCCTGAGGAACAAAAGAATACAAAGTCATCTGAATTAATAAAGGGAGCCATAAAAAGTAAATGTAATTACAAAGGGCCATGAAATGGCCATTCCTGTTGAACAGCCTGGTATAATATAATAGGCCTGGTCTTTGGCTTCAGAAAAACTTGAATTCAAATTCACCTATCAAATATGTATGTCTTACTTTAGAGGAGTCACCTAATCCTCTTAGTGATAGGCGCTCAATTGTGTCAAACTTTTTGTGACCTCATGGACTACAACCGGCCAGGTTCCTCTGTCCATGGGATCCTCCAGGCAAGAATGCTGGAGTGAGTTACCATTCCCTTCCCCAGGGTATCTTCCCAATCCAGGGAATTGAACCCAGGTCTCCTGCATTGCAGGCAGATTCTTTACCAGCTGAGCCACTAAAGAGTTAAGAGTTAAGAGTAAAGAGTTAAGAGAGGTACAAATATGGTAGATACTCACTAAATGTCAAATCTCTTCGGACTTGATAAACTCGTGTTTACTGTTTTCGTCATTTATCACCACTTGTACCTCTGTCATGACTAGTAACAGAATATCTTTAAAATTAAATTAGCCTATCTGAAATAAGAATAAAAAGGGGCTTTGAGCACTCTTTGCAATATTTTATAAACAACTATTGGTAAAGAAACAAAAGGACAGAAAATTAAAAGCAGATTCAAAATTGTAATACACATAGGCTGAGCACTATCCAGGAAGACGTATTCTTAGGCTCCCTGTACTGGTTTCAGAGTCTAGATACAAAAGAAACAATGAGCAGTGATCTAGCAATTATCCCATTGGTAAAAGGTGATTTCGTTTTTTTCATAGATGAGTAAGCAGGCTTAGACAAGCCAAAGTATCTCATAGCTCATACAGGTTAGAAAGCTAATCTGAGCCCAGGTATTCTAATTCCAAGTCAAATGCTGTTTCCAATATGCTGCAACATTATAAATCAATTTAATTCCCTATATTTCTATTCCTGCTTGTGGAGTTATAAGTTTTCCCATTTAATAAAGGAAAAAATGCTGCCCTTATTAGAAAAATTTAGAAGCAGCAAGGAGACACGTACACCACCACTGTCTCTCTCCAACATAATCTAGATGTTTCCCAGTTAGAAATCCAATGGTCAGAGTATCATTGCTTGCCGAGGGTGCTGCTGCTGCTGCTAAGTCGCTTCAGTCGTGTCCGACTCTGTGCGACCCCATAGACGGCAGCCCACCAGGCTCCCCCATCCATGCGATTTGCCAGGCAAGAGTACTGCAGTGGGTTTCCATTGCCTTCTCCTGCCTAGGGTGCAGTGATCTCCAAATGCAAACTCCATCTAATAGGCATTCTGGATGCTCTTTGTCAAGCACTCTTATTTTCTGGAACATAATTGTTTTATTCAATCAAAGTGTCCCAACCACTGTGGATGGGAGACCTCATGATTTAGTTGCTACCAAAACAATTCTGCCCCAAGTGGAGAAGCTTGCCTGATTTAAATGAATATCAACAAAAATGATGATTTTACACTTTTCAGGGAAACAACAGTCCCAAAAGTTCTCGTGTATTTCCAGGGACCTTAACGGAGCCTAACAGATTTATGGTCTCATTATTGCCTGAAGCAGTAAGTCTTCCAATAGGTAATTTTTATGCTGTGGGACAGCAGAACATATGGGAATAAATGTTCTTGAATAACGGAACTGGCTGTCAGGGTTTTCAAATACAGCAGTTACTAAAACAATAGATTTTCACAAAGAAATGAATTTCTTTTCTCCTTAGCTTCTCACCTGTGTTTCACCATTAATCCCATCAGAAATGCTTGTCTCTTTAACTAGTGGAAAATGTTACATAAAGAATTGGAAAACATGCTGATGTATGGCAAAACCAATACAATAGTGTAAAGTAAAAAAAAAATTAAAAAATTAAAAGAAGAAGAACTGGAAAACAATAATACAAACCTGTAACATCATTTCAATTAGTATTTTAATAATATACTTTATGTTCATAATACAGTATAAATTCTAGTAATAATATATTAATATATCCTACTTCAATTAATAAGAATTCTAATCTATATGATGCTTTGCCTATTCCCAGTCTCAAACATGACTCAATGGACCACTAATAAAAGTTATAAGAAATGTGGTTTCTTTTATCAGTGCATATATTAAAACAGATTGAATGGCTATGAGTGAGCATGATTTTGGAATTAAAAGGAAGACTTTAGGATGGATTCATATATTAGATAGGGGTTGTCATTATATATCATAGAATGTTAGGGAGGGACCTGTGTGAACAAATAAAAAATTTTAGAGACCCATGAAATTGAAGGCCGTAAAATGAAGGAAACAAATCTTTGTCATATATTTGTTTTATGCTAGGCATTTTGCCAGCTACAGTTTTTCCAAATGTATAAATAGGAAATCTGAGAGTTTTAATAGGAGAGTTTTAATGGGAATGAGACGATCAACCTTAGAGAATGTTTCAAGTGCACTTTCCTAATCCTACATAGAAATATCAATAAACAACAATTTTAAAAATCTAACACTATGCCAACATTCAACTTTAATAAGTTAAAGGGAATAAAAGATTTAATTAACAAACAACAATGAAAAATTTTCCAAAGATTAACTTTAGGTTACACTACAGGACTGTCAGTATCTCAGGGTAGTATTCTAGCTCTGCTTCGTTCTAGGCGCTATCCCATCACTTGCTACAGTGTCCGCATAGCACTTATCACTACATGGAATTATCTTTTTATTTTGCTACATATTCACTGCTGCTTCTTCACTTCTACTCTGATGCTCCAAGCGCTAAGGTAGTTTTACCACAGTAGAATTAATGTAGACGTCCACATTAAAAAGGTACTAATCTATGAAAGAGGCTCTCCAGGTGGAGGTGGTACAATGGTAAAGGACCTACCTGACGGTGCAGGAGATGCAAGAGACATGGGTTCAGTCCCTGGGTTAGAAGATCCCCTGGAGGAGGGGCATGGCCACCCACTCCAGTATGCTTGCCTGGGAAATCCCATGGACAGAGGAACCTGGCGAGCTGTAGTCCATGGGGTCACAAACAGTCAAACACGACTGTGCATACGTGCACAGCTAACAGCTAGATCTATGGAAGAGGCAAGACTGCACAGTGGAAGGAAGGCATGTCTGAAGTCAGTTCACTCACCGATGCCAAGTCCATTGCCTGATCTAATCTTCACATCTTCAGTGTGAGGGAGACAGCGTTGTCATTCTGAGTGTTAAGAGTGAATTTTACAAAAATAAGTATAAAGTGGAACTAAGACACTTAAGTCTGAAGGTCAGGAGAGCCGTTTTCCTTTACTGTTTTCCTAAATTAAACCAAATAAAACTGCATAGGAAGAGGATTAAAAATGTAACAAGAAACACAAAAATTATAAAAGAAATCGTGAGAGTGTTCAACCGATAGTGGAGAGAACATTTCAAGGAACACTGGAAAGTGTGGCTAAGTAGGAAAGTAGTGATAGCTAATGGAGGACTACATATATGTAGGGATAAAATAATTATCCCTAATACTTTGATATTATACAAATATATAAAATCCATATTTATGTATGACTAATAAGAGTTTTTGAGTTGGGAATCTTGACATCTGTCTTACCTCGAAACTTTACAGGGCAAATTTAAACTAAAAAATGGAAACTGAGGCAATCAACTCTTTTTCTTTTTTATTAAACTTGGTATGATGTGTGGTGTGGCATTGTGTGTGTGTGTGTGTTGTATATGTGTGTATCGTGGGTTGAAAAGAACTGACAGATTGATTTTGTACCTTCATTCAGCTCAAGCTGCAAATTCCCAAATATAGGATATATTTCTGAAAGTCATCCATACAGTACTTAGCAAAAAAGGTTGATGGTCAAATAAAATATGAAGAAAATGGAGGAAAAAAATGAATAAGAAGGAAATTAGGCAAAATGAAAAAATAAAAAAGGAAACAATTATTTGCCATCAAGAAGGAAATGCAGTCTATAGTGTTATGTGTAAAAAAGTGTGGTCAGGACCTGTGCTATGGTTAAATACATTGAGATAAACCTGAGCCAAACCACCCTAAAGGTTACTGTAGACTCCTAACAGGAAATTGGCATATAAAATTAGAAAAGACAAAAGACTGTACAAGCACAGTAAGGGCACAAAACCAAGACTGATTTATTCTATTATGTCAATTTGTAATAGCCAGTTGGAATTATCATTATTATATCAGTTTTGAAGGGGACACTTTTACTTTCTACTGATTTTCATTAATTTTTGTTCATTATTTTTGAATGCCTAAAATATTTCATCTTTTTAAAATTTTGTAGAGATACAGTGCATATAAGTTTCTCCAATTTTAAGTGTATAATTCAATGAGTTTTGACAGATATATACAGTTACAGTGGAAGAATCACCAAGACAATCATGGTATAGAATATTTCTATTGCCCCAAAACATACCCTCCTGCCCACCCCCCATTTTTTGAGATAAAATTGATATATTTGTTTCAGGTATACAGCATAATAATTCAACAGGTCAATTATATTTTGATATTAGATGTTTAAAAGATATATTTCAGTGTGGTCCAGATTAGAGTTTATCAGCTGTTTCAGCTGTAGATTGTGATGTTCGCCATCTAACAGAGTAATTCAAACAACAGAGCTAGAGCTCCTAAACCTGTGTTATTAGTAATTTTCTGGAGTAGTTATAATGTAACTACTACATTATAACAGTAGTTATAATGCTGATAGAATCTATGAGGAAGCTAATTGCTAAAAATTAATGCCAAACACACATACACACACACATTCAAAATTGCATCACTGTAATTAATTATTTTAATAGAAGCTAAACCAATTACACATAATTACTTACAAACTTGAGGTTAAAAATATTGATGTAAAAACTCTGTAGCTATGTAAATGCACTAATATAATGTTTTAATTATATCCACATATCTATTTAAATCAGATAATTCCCTTTTATCCACAAAGCACAAAATCCTTTGTGTTTGAGCCCAAATCATATGCTCTCATTTACTGAAAATTTTTAAAATAGAGCATCTATTGACAAAATAAAGTTGTGATTGAAAACCACTCCAATGTATTCAAATTTATTTAAATTCAATTTATTCAAATCAGTGAGGGAAAAAGTCAGGCTGGTTATTTGATATCATGGAGAAAAACAAAATGTTGATTGACACGATGATTTTTGAGATAAAATAGCTACATTTTGTTGAAAACATGTAAATATTCTGACTTTTATATCTGATGCCTACCTCAGTATAGAGGAAAGAGCATTGACTATATGAAACATTTAGGTTCAAAGTCAACCTAATGAATATACTAGACTTTTCTGGAAAAATGCATATTTATCTGGTAAATCTGGTATTTGACAACTTATATGAAAAATAGTAGTCAATACACAATAGGTGTGGATTTGGTGTAGGTAGAAGTGCATGCATGCTAAGTCACTTCCGTCGTGTCCAACTCTTTGTGGCCCTAGAGTGTTAAAGTTACTTTCCAAATTCATAGGATTATAAACAGATCCTGCTTTGTATATTGTAAAGCACTTCACAAAATGTACAATTGCAGTCATTTGCTCCTGCCATGCATCAGTCTCAAAAGTGACACATACCATCTCC
This sequence comes from Bos indicus x Bos taurus, assembly GCF_003369695.1. Taxonomy (NCBI): domain Eukaryota; kingdom Metazoa; phylum Chordata; class Mammalia; order Artiodactyla; family Bovidae; genus Bos; species Bos indicus x Bos taurus. The sequence continues at coordinate 37,520,968 of NC_040104.1, forward strand.
AGATGATTCTCCCTCAAATGCGCTGAGTCTTGATTTGTCACCTAAATGATCAGGCATTCCAGAGACTTCCACACAAGGACTTAGCACCTCTTAGGTTCACCAGGGAGATTGTGTTAGGAGAGTACTGGGGATTCTAGGATGGACCCTTTGCCTTCCAACTTCATGATCTTTCCTTATCAGGGTCTCAAAGACCTTCCACCTGCTGACCCCGAGTTAGGAATGACTCCAAACATTTGAAAATAGGACTCAGCTGAGGACAGAAGCCAGTTGCCAAAAACAATATATCCAAATCTCATTCCTGTACAATGGCATATTACAGTATTGCGTGTGTTATTGTTTGAAGTAGAATGCTATTCTCTCCCTGCTCCTTCGATTTCTATCAAGTCCTATAATAAGATTGGCGGACAGATAACAACAAAGGTCCTACTGTTATAGCACAGGGAATTATATTCAATATCTTATAATAACCTCTAATGAAAAAGAATCTGAAAAAGAATATAAATATACATATAATCACTTTGCTGTATGCCTGAAACTAATACACCATTGTAAATTAGCTATATTTCATTTTTTAAAAAAAGATTAGAGGACAGATTCCACATTAAATAATAATTCTAAGTTTATTACAAAATGGGTCCAGCCTAGAATTGCTGAATTGTGAGAACATATGTTTAGTGAGAAATAAGGAAGATTTCTATAAAATATAAGTGAAAGAAAAACATCTTTTAGCCTCAGCAAAATATCCCCACATTTTCAGAAAGTGTGAAATTTTCACTTCAAATGTACATGAAGCTATCAAAATATCCCAGAATATGTTGAAGTCTTTGCCTCAGTTCCTAAGCACCTTCTGTTTTCTACACCTAGTATAACCCTGTAATCGCTCTTCCAAAGCAAAATATTTTGTAAGAAGTGTGATACAATTTTGTATTTGACTTGTAAGCCATTTTCATAACTAATTTATATGAACTTATTATTTTTTAGAAATATTTAAAGCAAATATATATTTCAAACTCCCATAAGTTTCTTACCTAAATAATAGTAATGGCAAAGGGATAATTATCTTGATATATATTCATTCATATACTTTAATCATTTTCTTAATCACATCTATTTTTAATACTCTGCAATAGATTTTTTCTGGAATAAAAGGAAATTATTTTTTTCTTTTTAATTGGAGGATACTGCTTTACAATGTTATGTTGGTTTTTGGCATACAACAATGCAAATCAGCCATAGGTATACATATGTCCTCTCTCTCTTGAAACTCCCTCCCTTCCCCCATATCATCTCACCCTTTAGGTTGTCACAGAGTACAGGGTTGAGCTCCCTGTGTTATACAGCTACTTCCCACTAGCTATTTATTTTAGATATAGTGATTGCAGCCATGAAATTAAAAGACGCTTACTCCTTAGAAGGAAAGTTATGACCAACCTAGATAGCATATTCAAAAGCAGAGACATTACTTTGCCAATAAAGGTCCGTCTAGTCAAGGCTATGGTTTTTCCAGTGGTCATGTATGGATGTGAGAGTTGGACTGTGAAGAAAGCTGAGCACCGAAGAATTGATGCTTTTGAACTGTGGTGTTGGATGGAGAAGACTCTTGAGAGCTCCTTGAGGGACTCTTGCAGTCCTTGATCTGCAAGGAGATCCAACCAGTCCATTATAAAGGAGATCAGTCCTGGGTGTTCTTTGGAAGGAATGATGCTAAAGCTGAAACTGCAATACTTTGGCCACCTCATGTGAAGAGTTGACTCATTGCAAAAGACTCTGATGCTGGGAGGGATTATGAGCAGGAGGAGAAGGGGACAACAGAGGATTAGATGGCTGGATGGCATCACTGACTCGATGGACATGAGTTTGAGTGAACTCTGGGAGTTGGTGATGGATAGGGAGGCCTGGCATGCTGCAATTCATGGGGCGCAAAGAGTCGGACACGACTGGGCGACTGAACTGAACTGAATATATATGTTTCAGTGCTACTAAGGGAATGCTTTTTAATAAGACAATCTTATTAATTGAAAGTTTGTCATAAACTTTCCTACAATCTTTATCATTGCATTTCATAGTATTTCAACTTACTCATATTAATATTTTTGCTTAAATATTAATATAACATGTTTATTTAACATTTATCTATTTATATAATATAACAATTTTCATTGAAAAATATTCTTTCTGTGGGTGCCGCATTACACAGTCAACTGAAAGAAAGTTCTGCTAAGTAGATGTTCTAGTTTTAAAATTTTGCTAATTGAAATGTACAAATACATTTGCTCAAATATATTCAGTTATTTTTGCCTTCACTTAAAGATTTTGTACTGTCATAGTTACAAGAAAAACATCACCATATAAGTATTCTTTATAATTGTTTTTAATGTCTTGTCAAATTTAAACCTTTAAATTTTAGGCTTTTTTTTTTTTTTATCTTTCTTACATTGTAGCCAAAAGTATAAATATATATGATTAAAATAGGATATCCAATTTAAGAAACAAACTTCCCCTTAATTCCAACTTGTTTTATAATTCCAGCTTAATATAAAATTTTCTCTGTTGATTTATATGTAAACATTTTGACACCCCCAGTTTATACTTTTATCAGCTTTTTAAAATCTGATCAAGCTGCCACATTTAAAGAAGTTTAAATAAATTCTTCAACATTGTGATGTACATAATATCTCTTTCTAACAAAAGCTGACAAATTGTGTATCACCACCAGTTATGAGTACATACATTTTCCTTAAGTTTTTAAATTTAATAATTTAGTGACCAGTGGAATCTAGTCCCCAGGTTTCCAAACTTAGTAGTTTAGTGATGCTCAAAGGAACTTTATATGAAATATCACTGCAGAAAAATTTTTATCTTCATGTTTAACTTCTTAACTGAATTTATAGAAAAATTCAAAATAATAGCAGGAATTTCCCTTTTAATAGAATGAATTTCCAAAACATTGTGTTAATTCCATAACTGGATAAAAAATTATGATTGGTAACAGATTCATTGATTTTCTGTTTGAAACCTTGGAGACAACTGATGTAAAACTGACGTCATGTTTAACTATGTATGAAGTTCTTCTGAAAATAGAACCAACGGATTACTAGCTCTTACTACACCTTATATACATCCCAAGAATACTGAAAACAAAAATGAGCAAAATTAATTTATAAAAATGATTGAGGTCACTGAGCGTTATACCTCACAGAGTGATGGGAAGGGCACCTTCTCCCACTGTCTGTATTAAACTGGTGTTTTCAAACACAAAACAAATTTCGAAAAAAATTCTAAACTAAAAACAAATTGTAAGACCTAGCTAGGTCTTCTGGCTTTCATGTGGCCTTTGGTATTATTACTACAACCCTATGGTAGCAATTTAGGACCTCAAAATATTTTGTCAAAATTATATTTCATTATCGGGTTTTTGAAAGAAATTTTAAATTCTTAACACAAATTATTTTGCCTTTTCAAGCTAATTACTGCTGAAAATATTTATTTAAAATTTTGATAGTGCTATCAAGTAATAAAATGGTTACAAACATAAGTCATTCAATGAATGACAAAATCATTATAACAGGAACATCCAGGTAAATCTCTATTCTCTATAGCAGCAGGGCTCAGCCTCAATTTCCTGACATATTTAACTTTTCTCATGTTTCTCAGTTAAGCTACTAATTGGTAGCCTTTGACTTTCGTGATCCCTGGTCCAAGATACTGTGTGTCCATCAAAGTCGGAACCATCAAATACCACGAAGGGAGACTAGAAGGGGCTGGCTGTCTCCAGTGTCTGCTTTTTTAGTGTGCATCATTTTTATCCACTTGTGGTCTGCTGACTACCTTTAAAATTACCCTGTATCTAGAAAGGTTGAGGAAAAGAAAGGCTATTTGGGGGTCATCTTTCAAATTTAATCATGTTAGGGTAAGAACTCCATATGCTGCCCATGTATTTTATACACCATTATATCATATCATGGCAGGGCTCTGAACTAACATGTCAAAAACTATCCAATCATCCTGGGTAATTCTAATGCAGCCTCTATGGTAATGCTTTGTTGAAATAATTTTGGACCTGAGAAAAAGGCTAGGCTGAATATCCAAATACTAGATGTAAGAAGGGGCTGATGCAACTAAGATTTTTATCACTCCACCTAAATGACAATGCTGAGTTCTAAGTGTTGTATAATGCTTTTATGGGAGTTAGGCCTAAATCAGTCAGAGTTTAAGTTTTACAAAAAGTCTTTTTTTAAAAAGGTTGTACTCCATTTATAATTATTATAAAACTTTAGCTATATTCCCTGTGCTGTCCAATACACCCTTGTATTAAGAACTTATTTATACATAGTCATTGCAACTTCTAATCCCCTAGCCCTCATTGGCTCCCCTCACTGCTTCTCTCTCCCCCCTGGTAATCACTACTTTGCTCTCTGTATCTGTGAGTCTTTTCTTTTTTGTTATACTTACTAGTTTGTTTTATTTTTCTGGATATATGTGATATTATGTAGTATTTATCTTCTCTGTCTGATTTATTTCACTAAGCATAACCCTACAGGTCCATCCATGTTGTTGGCAGGTTCCTTCTTTTTTATTCCTGAGTTAGTAGTCTAAGAAGTCTTAGAGCAATTTGGCATATAGTATACGTTTCAGAGTCAGAAGTTTTGCATCCAAATTCCAGCTTACTGCTTTCCAGCTGTGTAACTTTGAACAATTTAATCACTCTGCTCTACTAACCCTGTCTACACTCTAGGGAGAAAAATAGTATTGACCTTAATATTTTGTTATGAGGATCGAATAATATATGCCAAGTGGTTAGAGTAGTACTTCACAAGCAGTAAGAACTCAAAAATAGTAGCTGTTTTCATTATTACATAGTGTATTGAAATGATCAGTTTATATCACCCTTCGCCATTAAACCATAAGCACTGAAAGGATAGACTGTATCTTACTAATTTTTACTGTGACAACACCCAGCTGGGCTAAGTGCATAGTGGGCATTTAATGAGTATGTGTTGAACAAATTTGAGAAAAACATGAACTGCTTCTTTTGTAGCGCTTAACCTATGGCGTTACAGCTGATTGTTTCCTTTTTAAACCCCACGACATAGTGAGCACCATAATGTAAGTGGTCTCATTGAATTCATCTTGTATACCTAGTGCTCTGTATGTAGCGGGGGCTCAATTAACATTTGGTGAAAGATGAGAGAGTTCGAGTGTCCTGTCTTCCAGTTGAATAATATTTGGAAAGTCATTTCTGTATCTCAATTTCTTCATCTTCAAAACATTAGTACTGTGGGGGATGGTTTGGAATAGGAGGAGAAGAGAACCGCTTCAGTCTGTTTTAATAGATTAGGACAGCACATTCCTAAGTCACCCCAGAATGGGGACTTCTCCTGTGTGAAGCCACAGGCTCTCTAGAATGATGAAAAGCTAATGGTAGAGATGTTGTTGAAGTCACTTGTCCCTGACATTGCTTTATTCCCCTGGAGCAGGAGGTGATCTTGCTGTTACCTAGATTATTTATGAACTGGGACAGTCTGAGGTTTGTACACATTCCCATACACTAAAGTTCATAAATTAATTGGTTACGTTCTTTAAGAATAGTAACACTGATTTAGAGAATTAAAAAGTGTGGCCCCGGAAGGCATGCGCTTTCAGACCTGAGGAAGTACTGCCTTTCTTGGGTGGTGTCATAGGCCGTAGGTCTCCCACTGCAGGCCTACCCTTTCTCTCTCCTCTCCACCTTCTTAAAGACCAAGAGAAGTTGTGCTGAGACATGTAAATTAGCTGTTAGGTGTGTACATCATGTTTCTGATAAATGTCTATATTCTTGGTAAAATTCAGGAAGAGTACAGAATGTTCATACCTAATATATACATGTTTTTCAAGTTTCCATAGTCAAATATTGATACATTTGGGAAACCCAGGTTTCAGCAAGGTTAAAATGCCTGTGTGTGTTTAACTGCAGAAAAATGCAAAACCTTTATTATGCTAATACGTGCTGTGAATCTCCAATAAGGAAATAGAATTTGCAGTATTTGCCAAACTTATCTGATCACAGAAAATTCTCTAGGCCTAGTATAATATGAAACGCACTCTGAGAAAAACTGAGCTAATCAAGATATAATCAGAGCCTGAAACATAGTGTTTACAGCACTTAAGATTTAGAATTAAATATTCTCCCCCTATTGCGAGACTTCAGTTTGTCCAAAGTTAGGTACAGATCTTTTAAAGTTCATTTAGATACTTCATTTGCAGTTTCTTTTTGGACAGATACCCACAGAAACACACATACATGTGTGTGTGTGTGTATGACATATACATATAAAGAAATGACTATAAGAAATTTGGAAAAATAATAGTTGGTAAAAAAGTATTTCATATTCATCCTATTCATCCTTTAAAATATAATTCCTGTTACACATCTTTGCACTTCACTTTAGTGTTTTTGTTTTGTTTTATATATTGGAGTTTAAATATTTGATTTTAATGGTTGCATAATGTGCCAATCCTGCAATTAACATGTTGGATCAAAAAGCTTTTACATGTGTCACATTAATTCCTTGGGATATGTTTCAGCAATGGAATTGTTGAAACTAAAAGTCTGAAAATATGGTGGCTTTTGCCATGTATAATTTCATCATTTTACCTGAGGATAGAGGGGTGAGGAGAGGTTAGAAGGGCGCAAGTACTTCTCAGTACTTGCCAAGTGAATCAGCTTGTTGTAACTGTTGTGGTTGAAGAATGGCTTATTATATAAAATAATAACTAATATAGTGGTATTATCATTAATGTAGCAACATTTACTGAGTTCTTATTATGTCCCAGAAACTATACTAAGTACTTTACATTTATTATCTCAATCTTCAAGAAATTCGCAGGTACTTCTCTCATTATTCTCATTTTAAAGATTAGGATTTGAGGCACATAGACGTTAACTAATTTACCCAAATTCACTCGGCTAGCCAGAAACAGAGTCCACAAACAAACTCAGGCAGTCAAACTTCAGAGATTCCTTTCTTAACCGTTGCTCTTTAGCAGTTGACAGAAAATATATACATCCACACAGCTCAACCACAAGTGGTTACCTACAATACAGCTTTGAAATTAACCATCCTCCTTGCATTATCAGAGTATGAAAGAGCCTCAGGATTGTGGGGAATGGTTCTTAGATGCCTTTGTCCGTTCCTTTCTCAGTTGTATTTATTATCATCATTCATTCTGCAGTCTACATTACCTACTTTGACATTCGAGCCTTGGCTAGATATTGTCCTAGAATCCCTGTTAATATTGTCAAGTTAGAAGCCAACATTATTTTTATAAATATGAGATCTCAGGGTAGATATCAAATAAGAGTTACAGGGGAATTAATTATACTTTCAATGGACATACTACTTGGAAAACACAGAGTCACACACACATGTGTACACAGATTCCTGTTCACGGCTCTCACTATCCCATCAAAGTGGCAAGTAATGCTTACAGGCAAGCAGGCATTTTCATCATTGTTTGAGTGGAAAATCTCAAAAGTTCCAATTCTGTCTCTCTTATCCAAATCCTAGCAGCTTGCCTAGCTGACACTTATATTTCCTAGACCTAAATAATCCTTTTTCCCAACCTTTAGCTTTCATTCCATTTTGAAATATTAGAATGGGTTCAGTATTCCATTAAGTGCCAAACAGATATTTCTAATTTTTTTCTGGCAATATTTAGGAAATACAGTTATTTTTAATTTACTTTAAGAACTGATCAGCATAGGATAGGATCTGGCATATCCATCTCATTTATAGAATAAGTCAATCAAGTAAAATTATAAATATTACTCTTGTACCCATAATGACTTCATAACGTCATAACCCAAGGAGACCTCTCAATTCCTGAAATAGGTCCCCCATAAATTCCTGCCTTAGCTATGTAAAACTTCCCTTTTGCTAATTTTGAGTTTTTAATTTTAATTTTGCCTAAATATTCAGAATTAAAGAACTTAATAAATAAGTTCACTTATTTTATAATTCTTTGTAGCATTTAGTGTAATAAGTGTCTGGCACATAGTGCTTGAAAAATTTTGCACTGAAATGCAATATCAATGAGGAAGGAGTTATATATTATTCCATAAGAAATTATATAGAGCCCTGAAAACTACATCAATTATTGCCTTTTTTGTGTCACACTTGATACATTCCCAAAATTATTCCTCCCCAGTTTCACTCTTGGTCAGTCCCTAGAATCACAATTTTAAGACTGATATGACCTTTTCACTTTTGTTCACTTATTCAAAGGGCTAGCAGTGCAAAGCTCATTTACCGTAAGATACCTTGTCTTGAGATTTAGAACACTCTAGCTTTGGTCCCAGTTCACCAACTACTTCACAGAATTTATTCAACTTCTTATTCTTGGTCTCCTAGTGTACTCAACATATTCAACTGGAAGAATAGTATGATCTATTTTTAATCAAAGATAGCTTTGAGATATCTAATAAATACGTTAAAGGAAAGTTTTAAAGTTTGTAAGGTGCTGGGAAAATGTAAATAAGTATGCGGGCAAAAAGCTGAAACTTAATGCTCAGTATTTTGCCTAGATTTTTCCTGAATTACCCTGTTCTACGGCTGTGTGTGTGTGTGTGTTTCTTTTAAAACTAAGAATCCAAATTTCTAATAGCCATATATATATATATAAGAACAGTAGTGGCTAACATAGGGTACTTACCATTTAACAGACACTGGTTAAGGTACTTAATTCTTACAATTATGTGAGGTAGATTCTCATTTATCTACACAATAGACAGGGGGAAATTGAAGCTTAGAAAGGCTCAGCAACTTGTCCAAAGACAAATAATTATTATGTGTGGGAATCCATATTCAAGGTAGGAATGAATGACCTCAAAGTTCATTTGATTAACCAATTTGCTGCCACGCCCCATCCCATCAACTCTGCATGCACATCCTCCTTTACTCCTCTCTCTGCATCTGCCAATATGAAAGTGGCAGGTGTGAAAGCTTATGGGACCTCTTCGTCTGAGAAATTGAGAACTCAGAGAGAAATGAAAATTAGGCCACAAATTTAATGTAAAACAGAGGTCAGACTTGAGAGGCCTTATCTCCTGAATAGCAGCCATTTAAATAGCTTGAAAGTCCCTTCTCACCCAGAATAATCTCTGCAAATTCAATTCAGTTACATCAATATGATTATGAACTATGTAATGACTTATGGAAATTTAAATTTAGGAGCAAACAGATTGATTTGTGCTTTGCTGACCAGAGCCTATTCAGTAGAGACGGGCACAAATTTTATTTTTATGTAAATCACCTCAAAAGCAGTTCTTTCTTCTAAATTATATGAAACTGGCATTTACCCATGTGCATTATTTCCTGGGCAGCAGGAACCTTGGCTGGCACCTGAAAGCCCCATGCAAATCCAAATGCGGGTGTGAGGAAAAAGTATCAGGGGCAGAAGCAGTTTTCACTGTCAGTATCAGAAACTGACACACGCTTTGAGGTTTCATGTCCATTTAGCGTGATCACAGATGGTGAAGAATCTGGGTTCGATCCCTGGGTTGGGAAGATCCCCTGGAGGAGGGCATGGCCACCCACTCTAGTATCCTTGCCTGGAGAATCCCATGGACAGAGGAACGTGGTGGGCTACAGTCCATGGGGTTGCAGAGTTGGACACGACTGACACGACTTAGCACAGCACAATAGGAAAGTTTGGATTAGAAAGAAATGGGTTCTCATTTGATATGGATGATTTTTGCCCTCTATGACGTTGGCCTCTCTCACTTCTTGTGTCTATTTCTTGTTCACTTTTTCAGCAAATATTTATTGAGAACTTCCTACATGTTAGTCACCTGGGTAAGACTGTGGGAAATGAGCTACATAGAATTCCTTCCCAACATAGTTCCTTCTTTAAAGACAGGTAACTGAATTTAATTTGTAGTAAAGGTCATAAGCTCTCCCATACTGGAGTAAAATGGTGTGGAGGAGAAAGGAGAGGAACCATTAAAAAGAGTCATCAATTTTACTTCAGTAGAAGAGGCTTCTGAAAAAAAAAGATAACGCTTGAGAAATGCATCTTTATAAATGGTTGCTGCTGCTAAATCGCTTCAGTCATGTCCAACTCTGTGAGACTCCATAGACGGCAGCCCACCAGGCTCCCCCATCCCTGGGATTCTCCAAGCAAGAACACTGGAGTGGGTTGCCATTTCCTTCTCCAATAAATGGCAAATAAATAAAGATAATTATATGCATTTAAAGGGCTATTGTTAAGAATAAGTACAACAGTATATGGGAGGACTGATCCTAATTGTCTACATCTGAATGCTGGTTGTTTTTTTTTTCATATAGTAATTGCACAAGTGTAAAACCAGGAATTAGCTCATACTTTGCAAAACCTGCTCTTCTGTGTTTAAACAAACAGATGAGTTATTATCAGTTAGCCTTATTTTGTACCCGTAACTGATTCTCGCCAGCCTGGAACTCCCATAAAAGGCACAAAAGCATTCTGGACACTAGATCCCAATCTAAAAGGTACATTTTATCTCTTTGTTGTTGCTGTTCAGTCATGTCTGACTCTTTGCGACCTCATGGACTACAGCAATATATCTCTATTTTATTTTATCTGTATTTTCTTTTATCTCTAGCAATATAAATACAGTCAAGCCATTCATTTGTACTTGCCACACACTAAAAAAGCAAGTACTGGAGTTAGATCAGGGCACAAGAAAACTGCCCATGTCCTCTTGGATCAATTATTCTAATCCTCATCTCCCCCTATCCCTCAAGCCCCAATGCACAGGCTCCTGCTTCTCTACTCAGGTCTGTTTTTGTCTCCTTATTTTGCAAAACATTAGAATCATTGAATCTAAAGCTGTTTGCTCTGGACACACAGAACATGAAGGATTTATTTACCAGATGTCTTTTTAATTTAAATGAGTATGAATATTACTAAAGCTTAAGAGAAATAGTTCTAGTCTGTGCTTCTCTCCGCCCATTTCCCAGGTATGTAGGCCCTTCAAACCTTTAAGAATATGATTGATACAGAAAAGGAAAATAAATCATAAAGGTAGAGTTTGATGAATTTTCACAATATGAACATATATCCATGTCAACTTTATACACATCACAGATAAAATACTAAAAACACCTCAAGAATATCCTATCTTCCTTCTCAAAAGTAATCACTATTCTAATACCTAACACCATAGATAAATTGTGATGTTATTTAAATATATAAAAATGAGATTATGCAATTATATTATATATATATATATATATATATATATATATATACACACACACTCTTCTACTTCTGCTGTCTTATACTCAATATTATGAGGTCCATTCCTTTTGTAAAATGAGGCAGTGTATTCATTCTCATTACTGCATATTACTCCACTGTAAGACTACACCAATATTTTATTTATGAGTTCTATTAGTAGACATGTGTTATTTCCAGATTTTGTTTTTTTACAAATAATACTATCATGAAAATTTTGTATATATTTTGTGAACTTTGAAAATATATCTAGAATGTGAATTGGTGGACTCTTGGATAGACATCTTCAACTTAAGTGAATACAGACAGTGAGTACAGAATACTCACAAACACTGGATCAGAGTTTCGGTTGTATTCTCAGCAACACAATACTTTTGGTCTTTTTAATATGAGTCATTCTGATGGGTGTAGAGTAGCATTGATTTATGAATTTAATTTGCATTTTCCTTATCACTAAAGAGAATGATTCATTTTTCATACATTAAGTAACTATTGGGATATCCTCATTTGTGAGGCTCCTGTTCAAATCACTGTCTCGTTTTTCTAACTGGGTTGACTGTTGTGATAGGTAGAAAAAGGGACTCCAGAATGACCACATCTTGATGTCAGGACTTGTAAATATGTAAACATGTTACCTTACATGGGAAAACAATAGATGTGCTTAAGGTTAAGGACTTTGAGATGGGAAAGGTATCCTGAATTATTTACGTGGGTCCAGGTTAAGATCTCATTGTTATTGTCGTTCAGTCTTAGCCGTGTCTGACTCTTGGCGGCCCCAGGGACTGTAGCCCACCAGGCTCGTCCATGGGATTCTCCAGGCAAGAGGACTAGAGTGGGTTGCCATTTCCTTCTCCAGGGGATCTTCCCAACCCAGAGATCGAAGTCGCGTCTCCTGCATTGGCAGGCGGATTCCTTACCACTGAGACACCTGGGAAGCCCTAAGATCTCATATGAAATCTAAAAAGTGTAAGTAGAAGGAAGATAAGTCAGAGTGGTGACAGTGTGAGAATGAGTTGACATTTTGTTGCTGATTCTAAGAGCTGTGTCTAGGAGCTGAGGGCAGTCTCCAGTTGACAGCAATGATGAGGAGATCTTAGCTCTACAACTGCATGGAACTGAATTCCAGCATCTGAATGGGCAAGGAAATACATTTGTCCCTGGGGCCTGCAGAAAGGAATGCAACCCTGCTAACACTTTGGTTTGAGCCCACTCAGACCTGTAACAGATTTCCTACTTGCAGAACTGCAGCATAATACAATACTATTGTTTTAAACCCTTAAGTTTGTGGCAAGTTGTTATGGTCATGAAAGAAAACTAATACAACAGTCTTTTCTTATTAATTTGCATAAGTTCTTTGTAATTTTGAATAGAAATTAAACATTCCAAAGGCCGTATCCCAATGGGTGATTTTCCTTTTCTTTTCTTAATGAAATATTTTGATAAAAAGAAGTTCTTAATTCTAATGTAGTTCAATTTATCAATCTTTCCTGTATGGTTCATTGTGTGTCCTGTTTGAGATTTATCTGACTGTCCCAAGCTACTGAAGATATTCTTTCAATCCACTTAGCTATATCTTTGCATATGGCATGACATGAATCCAGTTTCATTTCTTTTCATGTGGGTATCCAAATGGATACTTCACTTATTGAAAAGGCTACTCCCCCTCCATCTCTTTTCCAGTTTACCTTTGTCATATATCAAATGTTTCTATATGTCTCTTTTTGAACTTTCTTTTCTTTGCTATTTTTTCTTGCTTTGTGCCAATCCTATACAATTTAAATCAATAGTACTTTTTAAAGTCTTGATAACTGAAAATAAAAGTCATCCAAATTTGTTCATATCCAAGTCTACATGGAGTTTTTTTCAGCCTTCTGTATTTTCTTTTACATGTTAGAATTCTCTATTCCCCTACACACACACACACACACAGATTCCTGCTAGGATTTTAACTAAGATTTCATTAAGCACATACATAAATTTGGGCAGACTAGCATTTTTATGGTATAACATGCCAATCTATCAACATGGAATTGTTCCTTTCTTTTCTTTTAGGCCTTCTCTCAACCATTCCTTTACGCCTTCTCTATTTTCTTTTAATTATATGTAGTAATCTATGAAACTAGTTTGCATGTTATTAATTAGCTTTATTAGTGTACATTTGATATTTTCATTATTAAAACTTGTATCTTACATTTTATTTTCTAATTGTTCATTGCATATAATAATTGAAGGATATTTATAAAAGACTTGCTGATGGAGATTTTTCTAAATCATTTGGATGTCTATAAACTATATTGTGTTTTCCACATATATAATAGGTAGCATTTTTGAATTACAGGAGTTTTATCTACTTCTCCCTTTATAATTATTTTGCCTTTTAGTTACTTTTAAATTTTAGTTCTGGATAGACTATCCTGTATCCTATTGAATATAAATGGCAATAGTAGGCTTCCACATCTTATTATTGATCCAAGGGAGAAAATGTCAGTATTTTATAATTAAGTATAACATTTACTGTTAGAATTTTTTCTATAGATACCTGATATAAAAATTTTAAAAATTGTCTACTTACTTGTATTTTCTTAATAATTTCTATTATGAACATGAGTTAAATTTTAGCAACTGCTTTTCCTGTAGTTCTTGAGGTACAGTAATCAAAACCTTTTCTCCTTTATTCTGATAATATGGTAAATTACATTGATTGACTTTCAACTGTTAAACTAATCTTGTATTCCTGGGGAAAAAAACAAACTTCATCATAATAATTCAGCATTATCCTTTTACTTATTGATGAATTTGGCTAATACTAGTATATTTAGAATTTATATATATATATATGAGAATGGGCTAGATTAGACAACTGATAACACAGCTTTGAAATACACAGGAAAAAACCTGATAGAACTACAAGGAGAAACAAAATGGTCATCTCAGTAGATGCAGAAAAAGTATTTGCAAAATCCGTCATCTACTCCTAATAACACCTCATTATGAATACAATGGAGCTTCCTTAACTTCCTAAAAGGAATTTATTTAAAAAAAAAAAAAATCCCTACAGCCAAAGACTGAGTCAACTTGTCTCCCAAAGTCAGTGATGCTTGTCCTCACCACTTTGGTTTATTCAAATTTGTACTAAAGGTTAGCCAACGCTAATAGGCAAGGAAATAAATACAAATGCTATCCAGATTGTAAAGAAAGATGGCATAATCCCTGTGTGTATAATCCTATGAAATTTACAGGAAAACCTTCTAAAAGATTTTACACCATTGCAAAATATAAGAACAATATATGGCAATTATATTTCTGTATACTAGCAGTGAACAATCACAATAACAATTAAAAAACAACACCAGCTATAGTATCATATTATGAAATGTACAGGGGTGATTCTATCAAAAGATATACAAACCACATAGAGAGAACTTGTACTCTGGGTGGTAATGTGTCTTATCTTTTTCCTATCTATTGAACATTGGAAAAGATTTGTTTGCGCTCACGTTTCTCCATCAGTAAACATGGAGTGAGTTTTTCGCATTCTAAGTGATAATGTAAAGATTGAGATGTACTGTATGAGAGTCATTAGTATAATACCACATAGAGGGACTTCAATATGTAACGATTGTTATTTGAGACTTAGTTTCAAACTGAATTTCACCTAAAAGGATCTCTTTGGAGAAAATTTTACAAAGAAACAATTTATAGAGGAGTGCTCAGGGCTTAGAGAGGTCAATCTTGTCAAAGAGGTATGGTGTGGAATGGGCAAGAAAAGGAAATAGTGTTTCTGGAGCTCAGTGAATGCTCTTACCACAGAGCAGGAGGGGGCCAACAAAAACATGGAGTGACTCAGCCACTACCCCAAGTGTGGAGGCACGGAATTGGGGGAAGAAACACTCATGCAGCATTATGATGATTGATTATAACTCATCAATACTCTAGTATTAGTCGCTCAGTTGTGTCTGACTGTGACTCCATGGCCTGTACAGCCCACCAGGCTCCTCTGTCAGTGAGATTCTCCAGGCAAGAATACTGGAGTGGGTTGCCATTCCCTTGTCCAGAGCATCCCAACCCAGGGATCAAAGCTGGATCTCCTGAATTGCAGGCAGGTTCTTTACCATCTGAACCACCAGGGGAAGCCCCATACCCACCAATACAGGCAAGTGGTTCAATGGAAAAATTCCAGATGAATAAAACATAACCCATTTTGCATGATGGTACCTGACTGGAACATGTGGCTGAGCTGATCAAATAGTGATCCAAGTTACTCTTATTTACACGTGTCCCTTCAAATGGGTGCTTTTGCACACACAACGTCCTTCTATTTAAAGCACTATTTGCTCTCTTTGTAAAATGACACCTTGTCCCTTAGAAGGCACTTTATACTGTTCCTCTTTTGTATCATTTTCCATCTCATCAGTAACTTCATCCTATTGACTACACTCCTTTATTTCATAAATTATTTCCTATTCCTTCCCTCTGTCTATAACTTAAATCTGCCAACACAATCTCTACTCTGGACTCTACAATATACAGTCATCAATAAAATTCGACTTATAATTTTTTGACTTTATGATAGTGTAAAAGCAGTGCACTTCCAGTAGAAACCGGGCTTCACAGGTTTTGAGTTTGGATCTTTCTCCAGGCTACCAATGTGCAGTACAGCACTCTCCCATGATGGTGGGCAGCGACGGCAGCCACAGCTCCCAGTCACACAATCATGCCAGGAAACATCTGACACATTTACAACCACTCTGTACCCATAAAACAATGTTATTTTTCACATTCAGTACAGTAGTCAATAGATTACACAACATAGTCAACCCTTTGTTATGACATACATGTCTTTGTATTAGATAATTTTGCCCAACCGCAGAATACTGTGTTCTGAGTATGTTTAAGGTAGGCCAGGGGAAGCTACCATGTTTGGCAGGTTAGGAGTGTTAAATGAATTTTTAAACTTACTCTATTTACAACTTTTGTTGAATTTATTAGGATATGACTCCATCTTAACCTGAGGCAGTTCTGTATTCTTAACTGGTCTTCATCTCCTCATTCAAACCTATTTTCAACAGCAGACAGACTTTCCTAAAAACAGCAATTAAACAATATCCAAAACTTCCCAGCTGCAAATCCTTTATGTATTTCATTAGGAAGAGATTCACAGTCTTTCAAGAATCATCCCTGACTTCATCGCCTGCCACCTTCCAAAAGCTCTTAAGCTTCATGACGGAAGCTACAGTATTTAGTTTCCTCAATCAGCCAGGTTTTTCTTAGCCCAGGGTTTCCCTGGCGACTGAACAACAAAGAATCTGCAAGGCAGGAGGCCAGGTGTGACCCCCGAGTCAGGAAGATCCCCTGGAGAAGGGAATGGCAGCCCATTCCAGTATTCTTCCCAGGGAAATCCCATGGACCCAGGAGCCTGGTGGGCTGTAGTGTAGAATCACACAAGAATCAAACAAGACTTAGCAACTAAACAACATCTGTTAAAATAATATGTATCTGAAAGATAGAATGTATCTGTGTAGATGCTTTATCACCTGCTTAACTCATTTTGTTTTCACAATAGTGCCCTATGTCTGGCAGTTAGGCAAACTACTTTTCTCAAAAGGAATTATCATTCAGAGAGGATAGGAAATCTGCCTGCCCTGGATCACATTGCATACCAGAGGCAGGTTTCAAATTCAACTGTAACTTAAGACTCTTCTTATTCACCTTATATATGTGTCGCAAATAACAACAAAAAAGCAACAATTTTTTTTAAAAGCCATAATGTATTTGTGTGAATAGAAGAGACATGTGGAATTCAAAATGTTCATTTTAGTTTCATCTAACTTCCACTGAGAGATTCAAATAGAATTTACAGCTCCTTATATTAAAAATCCCTACAAACTAAACATTATAAATTGTTCTTATAACAACCAATAAAAGTAGATAATTTTGCTATCATCCCCATTTCATTGTAAAAGAAACAAACCCAAGAAAATGAAATGACTTGCCCAGTGTCACACAGCCAGTATTTGGCACAAGAATCTAGCCTCTAAAGGCACTGTTCTTTCTTCAATATATTCTATCATGGTTTTTTTTTTTAAATTGTGTAATATATAAATGTCTATCCTTTTCAAATATTTTAAGCAAAACACTTTTTTAAAAATACATTTTTCAGTTATATAATTAGCTATAAAGTAATTTTTGTTTTTTCTTTCTATTGGCAAGCAAAAGATCCTCAAGCTCATATAACAGTTGTTAGCCTTAAAATATGTAATGAGTTCCAAATTATCTAGCCAAATGAGTTCAGCAACAAACGCCCTGATGGTCATAACATTAATATAATCATAAAAGTACCATTACATTAATTAGAACTTTGTAAATGCTGTAATTAAGATATTCCGTGACAGCTGTCTTTCCTGTCCCTGAGCGTTCCCAAGAAATCTCCCAACACCACTTATTTCTGAACCATCATCTGCCTAGAGTTGGGAGAAGCCATCTGTTAGTGTATTTGAAATGTTAAGTGACAAAGGGGTTTCAAACCATTATATCCCTTAGAATCCTTAATGGGGGAGGGGGCGGGGGGAGAAATACTCAGGAACCATTTCAAAGTGATTTTTTTTGCTAGAAGTGGAAGGAAGGCTAACTTAATTTACTTATTTTTAATCTTGCATGAGGATTAAATAGTGGAGACATGATGGAGTTCTGAGTCAGGTAGATCCGACTTTGCTAAGAAAAGTTTCTTAAACTCTCTGAGCCTCAGTTTCTTCCTCATTATGATAGAGAAACATCAGAAACAAGAGCAGACTTGTCTATTTTTATCACTGTTAAGAATATAAAAGGATAAATGTCATGCCTGGTGTCTTATAAAATTGTCACTGAAGGCTAATTGTATCTCAAAATATCATTAGAATGACTTTAACAATGATACACTGCTGGTCTTTTTCCATCTATTTTATGCAGCTTTGGAAAATGTGATTAGTTTAGTCCTCAAAACTACTTTTTACGGTGGTTATACTTATTTTTTACTAAAACTAAGAGGTTGCATAAAGAGTCTTAAAGTGTGACAAAGAGGTGTTCCATTTCTACTATAATCCACCACTCATTTGATTTTAAGCAAATCAGTTCACTGGACCCCAGGGTAGAAAATGAAGGGAAAATTAGGGATAGCGTATAGTTTTACTGTTAGGAAAATAAATTAAAATAGGAATAATAATCTCTGACATTTTCCCCTTGTTAATCTCATCCTTTGTATTGTTGTTAGTCTCATTTTTATGAGTGTTCTGTAGGGCAGCACTGCCCATACCAGGCTTAATTTCACTGTATTCCTTCATCCTCAAAAGCAGTTCTGTGAAGTGAATACTGTCACAGAGACCATTTTGGGAAACAAGGAGACTGCGTCTACGGTTAAGCAACTTGTTCAAAATGTCATGCAGTTCATAAAACAGAACCTAGAAAAAAAAATCCTAAAACTAGCTCATACTGAAGTATATGTTCTAAAACTTTTCTGCTAGTGATTAGCAATTTTGGAGAACACCACCTAAGTGACAAATATTAGTTTCCTAAGATAAGAAATCAATGATCTGATTGATACTTTTAATCTCTGCCTAGTATAGAAAGGAATTTCTCACTGTTAGAAAAAATTAGTAAAGATTTAAGTAAGACCTACTATGCATTTCACAGAAAAATTACTCCAGCTTCCTGATGTAACAAGGCAGTTATTGTGACTCTCCTCATTTCTGTAAAAGAGGGAGAAAGTTTGAATATCTTGCCCAAAGTCACACTATTACATGGGAAAGTGGGATTCTGATTCAAGTGGTCTGAACTGCTCCACCATGTTGCCTTAAGAATCATACAGATGTGAAAAAAAAAAAAAAAAGAATCATACAGATGTGTTTTCTCTGTGCTGCTTTTTATTAAAATAAGAAACTACTCCATGTGCCAGTCTCTTTACACATACAATTTCCAATGACCACTATCCTGAAATTTGAATTATTTCTCTTTCCCTCCTATCTCCTCCCTCCTCTTCTTTCTCATCTTCTTTCTCTTCCTTTTTCCTTCTTCTTGTTCTACAATGCAAAGTAACTAAGTCCCAGAGATGTTCCATGGTTTGACCAAGACTTCAGAGCTAATAAATAGCAGAAGTTCAAAAATCTCAAAAAATAGATAAATAGCAGAAGTCTTATTTGAACCTATCTTAACATAATCTGAGTGATTCTAAAGTCTGAATTCTTTCTGCTACATCACAGTGCTTATAATTCAGAGATTTCCTAGATTTTAAAAGTAACTATGAAAAGTAGCCATTTCTCAAGATTGTAACAAAGTTCTAATTGACAAAAGGATGACTATTTTGTGATAAGACTTAGATAGTAAAGACAACTGAAACCTACCTTTGGGAGAATTTTAGAAAAAACATATTGCTTCCTTTTTCTTGCATAAGAGATCTTAAGAGATTGTAACTATAGGATATAAATGTAGATTTAGTATCAAGGAATTTTTGACAAGCATCTCCCTTAAGGAAATAGACACTATCATTTTAGGTGGACTAATTATGTGAGTTTAGGCAAAATTGGACTTTCCTTGTGACTCAGCTGGTAAAAAATCAGCCTACAATGCAGGAGACTGGGGTTCGGTTCCTGTGTTGGGAAGATCCCCTGGAGAAGGGAAAGGCTGCCCACTCCAGTATTCTGGCCTTGAGAATTTCATGGACTCTATCGGCCATGGGGTTGCAAAGAGTCGGACACAACTGAGTGACTTTCACTTTCAGGCAAAATTGAAAACTTTTTCTCATCTGTGTGTCTGCAACTTAGCCATGAGGACAAAGGCCATAGTCAATTAACTTATGTACATTTCAATAGCTGTCATCTCTGAAACATATGGTAGAGTGTTCTACTTGAGGGAAAACAACTGTAGATAAGTCTTGTCAACCCTATTTACATTATTTTTGAAGGGCGATCTACTTAATAATAATCACAAAGGAAGACAATTATAATTGAAAGGGCAACAAAGGTAGCAGTGAAAGCCTAAGTATTTACTGTTATATATTCATAGAAGAGTTATCTTCCAGAACTACTATTCAAGAGAGAATTCATTGTTCAATCTTTTCCACATCTCTGCCCTCAACTTAGTAGACAAATCTCAGATTGACAGTTAATGCTGGAGGCATACTAGATGTTTACTGTTAACACTAATGATGTCTTTCAACTCACACTATTTGACTACTTCAAGCTCTTCTTATAGAATACATTAAGCTTGGGGCTAGAAGCCCTATGTCTTAACTTATCATTCATCTTTATACTTGTGAGTGTGACCTGATCAACACAAACATGGGGTCAAGGGCAACTTACAAGGTTCATGTTTTGTCAAACCTAGGTCTATAGGGACATCTACTTGGGACTGTATTTGCTTGCTCTTGAGTTATACGTAACTAGTGAAAAAAAAAAAAAGAGGTGTAAATAAAGAGAAAGCAAATAGCCTACAGGTTCAGATGAAAACCAAATCATTGAAAGTTATTTATTACAACTATAACATACAGAAATACATAAGCAAATAAAAAGTTGGATTTTAAAAAGTCAGCAGCTTGAGGTGAAAGGGGATATGAAGAGATTAAAAGGATGAATGGGAAATTTTTAAAAGTCAAGCTCAAATATCAAAATGAAAATCTGCATTACAGTTAGTAAATACCAAAGGTAATTTGGTTGAAAATTAAATCAGGATGTGAAGGATAGATTTAATACTTATAATAAACTCATAAAATGATTAAGAGTATAAAAATAAAGAACAATGAAAAAACTGAAAATGAAGAGCCAACATAAGATTTCTTGTTTTCTTCTCAAATGGAAACAAGAATAATTGTAACAGAAACAAAAGTTAAAAACATAATGAATAAAACTTTACTTAATAAATATACATGCAGATAAAATGGAAGGGCTCTCCCAAATCTAAAGAAACCTAATTGCTCTTTTTATTAAATTTACACATAGTTGGCAACTATATTGCCCAAATTCAAGAGAGTATAAATACCTCAGGACTATATGGGAAGAATCTCAAATCTAAAATGAGACAATGTAGGAAAAGGAAGAGAGAAAAGATACGATCTAGAAACTTAGACCATTGCTTATTTTTAACCAGAACTGTAATGATAATTATTTGTTTAGCTTTTAAAAAGTAATCTATCACTTCATGGCAAATAGATGGGGAAACAGTGGAAATAGTGATAGACTTTATTTTGGGGGGCTCCAAAATCACTGCGAATGGTGACTTCAGCCATGAAATTAAAAGATGCTTGCTCCTTGGATTAAAAGCTATCACCAACCTAGACAGCATATCAAAAATAAACAAATGGGACCTAATTAAACTTAAAAGCTTCTGCACAACAAAGGAAACTCTAAGCAAGGTGAAAAGACAGCCTTCAGAATGGGAGAAAATAATAGCAAATGAAGCAACTGACAAACAACTAATCTCAAAAATATACAAGCAACTCCTACAGCTCAATTCCAGAAAAAGAAATGACCCAATCAAAAAATGGGCCAAAGAACTAAATAGACATTTCTCCAAAGAAGACATACAGATGGCTAACAAACACATGAAAAGATGCTCAACATCACTCATTATCAGAGAAATGCAAATCAAAACCACTATGAGGTACCATTTCACGCCAGTCAGAATGGCTGTGATCCAAAAGTCTACAAGCAATAAATGCTGGAGAGGGTGTGGAGAAAAGGGAACCCTCTTACACTGTTGGTGGGAATGCAAACTAGTACAGCCACTATGGAGAACAGTGTGGAGTTTCCTTAAAAAACTGGGAATAGAACTGCCTTATGATCCAGCAATCCCACTGCTGGGCATACACACTGAGGAAACCAGAAGGGAAAGAGACACATGTACCCCAATGTTCATCGCAGCACTGTTTATGATAGCCAGGACATGGAAGCAACCTAGATGTCCATCAGCAGATGAATGGATAAGAAAGCTGTGGTACATATACACAATGGAGTATTACTCAGCCATTAAAAAGAATACATTTGAGTCAGTTCTAATGAGGTGGATGAAACTGGAGCCTATTATACAGAGTGAAGTAAGCCAGAAAGAAAAACACCAATACAGTATACTAACGCATATATATGGAATTTAGAAAGATGGTAACAATAACCCTGTGTATGAGACAGCAAAAGAGACACTGATGTATAGAACAGTCTTATGACTCTGTGGGAGAGGGAGAGGGTGGGAAGATTTGGAAGAATGGCATTGAAACATGTATAATATCATGTATGAAACGAGTTGCCAGTCCAGGTTCGATGCATGATACTGGATGCTTCGGGCTGGTGCACTGGGACGACCCAGAGGGATGGTATGGGGAGGGAGGCAGGAGGAGGGTTCAGGATGGGGAACACATGTATACCTGTGGCAGATTCATTTCGATATTTGGCAAAACCAATACAATATTGTAAAGTTTAAAAATAAAATAAAATTAAAAAATAATAATAAAAAATAAAAATAAAAAAAATAAAATAATGCATTAAGATGAAAAAATAAATAAATAAAAATCAGAGACATTAGTTTGCCAACAAAGGTCCATCTAGTCAAAGCTATGGTTTTTCCAGTAGTCAGGTATGGATGTGAGAGTTGGAGTATAAAGAAAGCTGAGTGCTGAAGAATTGATGCTTTTAAACTGTGGTGTTGGAGAAGACTCTTGAGAGTCCCATGGACAGCAAGGAGACCCAACCAGCCCATCCTAAAGGAAATCAATCCTGAATATTCATTGGAAGGACTGATGCTGAAGCTGAAACTCCAATACTTTGGCCACCTCATGTGAAGAGCTGACTCATTTGAAAAGACCCTGATGCTGGGGATGATTGAAGGCAGAAAGAGAAGGGGATGACAGAGAATGAGATGATGGGATGGCATCATTGACTCAATGGACATGAGTTTGAGTAACCTCCAGGAGTGGTGATGGACAGGGAAGCCTGACGTGCTGCAGTCCATGGGGTCACAAAGAGTCAGACACAACTGAGTGAATGAACTGAACTAAACTGATCCTGACTACACCCCACAGAGAGTCTAAGTTTGTCAATCAGGCCATCATCTGAGCAAGTGCTCAATTACTACAGGTGTTTTTTTTTTTTTTTTTTTTTCCATACATAACCCTGTTTGGGGAATGACAAGAATATGACAATAATATCATAATTGGGTGCCTCTTATAGGGTAGGTGTCCTATATTATCACTTTAAACCTTTACAATTGTACATTATATAGTAATCACTCTTATTTTATGGATGAGAGAACTGATCCTCAATGAAGTTAAAAATTTTATATAGTATATCCAAAGACTTTACTAAATGTACCCAATACCTGTTTTGATATAGATATTATTCCTTTTACAGATAAAAGGTTAAACAATACCTCCAAGATCTTCAAGTAAGTATGTATTGGAGCCAGTATGCAAAGATTTTTGATATTTAATTACATCTGTAGAGTCAAGTGGAGAAGGCAATGGCACCCCACTCCAGTCTTCTTGCCTGGAAAATCCCATGGACGGAGGAGCCTGGTGGGCTGGAGTCCATGGGGTCACTAAGAGTCAGACACGACTGAGAGACTTCACTTTCACTTTTCACTTTTATGCATTGGAGAAGGAAATGGCAACCCACTCCAGTGTTCTTGCCTGGAGAATCCCAGGGACGGGGGAGCCTGGTGGGCTGCCGTCTATGGGGTCGCACTGAGTCGGACACGACTGAAGCGACTTAGCAGTAGAGTCAAGACAAGGACCTGAGCTGTAGTTCATCCTACTCAAAAAACTTCACTTTACCTTTTTAATAAATAATTCAGGAAGTGAGAAGGCGATCTTGAGAAGTTTAGTTTAACCAAGCATAGATAGCCTAAAAGACTGTGGCTAACGTTACCACCTGCCAAAGAGTGAGGTTACAAACTGGTATTGTACGAGCTGCAGGTTTCATGTTTGTAGATAGAGCAACCATATTTTGTCCTCAAAGTTCAAGTCCCTTTTTACTTAACATTTACTTAACATCTTTTACTTAAGTTGTTACTAAGTAAGATGTTACTAAGTAACATCATTTACTTAACATCTTCCCCATGAATATCAGAAATAGATGTGGGAATTTTTTTAAAAAGATTCTCTGTAAATTATAAAGGAACTATAAGGAATGACTTTACTTATCAGCATGCTTCAGTGAACTAATAACTATGTTAATTATGCAGTGGCTAGAATATGCCAGGAAGCTCTCTAAATATTTAAACGATAATAGAAATAGTAGGAAGAAAAATACAGTATAGTACTTTAGAAAAAGTACTGGAATTGGTTTCAAAAGGTTGAGTTTTTGTCTCAAGAGTTACAAACCACAGAAACATAACTGAATCTCTGACCATTGGGTTCCTTATTTATAAACTGGAGTAAAAAAACTGACCTCACGTGGTTGGTGTGAAATAGGGAACGATCCAGTTGTTTCCCTCTTTCAATAGATTGTTTATCTCTTTCAAAGAGAGGTTGTTTCTGTCTTTCCATTTCACTTCTCTCTTTCAGTGTTTCGGGAATATCCAGTCTGAGCAAGCATGTGATAAGTTAACTGTCTTCAATCACTATTCATTCATTAAGTTCAATTTGCGTTCATCATGTCTCTCCTGTGATAAAGGGAATCCCCCATTTTATACAATATGCTTGGCTAAACAATTTATCTGCAACGTGTCCCTAAGCCTTTAAAAGTGTTCCTCATTAAGAGGGAACACTTAACGCTGAGCCCAATTCTACCCTGGACATCATAGGATGTATTTGTCTGGAAACAAGAGATGAAAGTTTGTTTCCAGCCTTCCTACCAGAGTTGAGAGATTTGCAAATTTTGCTACAGAATAAAAAGATCCTGAACATCCAGAAGATAACTTCACTTCTCAGAGGACTAGTATCTAAAAAAAATTAACTTGTTCAAAGTCACATACATATGGCTAGATCACCAAATTAAACCGGTATCTCCTCTCTTTTAGTTCATGTGTTTGTCCATACTGCAAGAGTTGAACTTGATCAGTAAAAAATGACAAGCCATGATGCTACTTATTTGAAAGTCCTACTCTACTTGTGTTTCATAATTGATTTGAGAGTTTGGGTTAAGTGCAAAAAATGCAAACTTCTTGAATATCTCTTGGATCCCTCAAGCTCACATGCTTGTAAACCTTTATAGGCTAATCTTTATCATATCTTTTAACACTCCTCCTAAGAACTTAAGGAATTATGCCAAGTCACTGCAATTGCATTTATAATTCAGATATCTCAAGTGTAAATTATATTTGCCCTTTCTGTCACCAATCATTGCTCAATTTTTAATAACTCATTGGATATTGATCAATGTCAAGGTCATCCACCTTGAATAATTAGGCAGTTGCCATCAGGTCTCTGAATTCTGTCAACAAAAATGGCTTATGTTCAAGCATGTAAAATGCGGTTGAAAAGAAGGACAAAGGATTTTGTGCCTCAGAACATTCAAACATGAATATTCCCACACTGATGGGTGACGAGTTTCAATACAATGTATTTCTGCCTTGAGTCAGTGGACTGGATAAGAATTCAGGAACTTTTGGTAGAATCAATCAAAAACCCTGTAACCTCTGACTTCACTCTAATATCTTTAGAATGATATCACTCTTTATCCATGCATCTCACCAGTTGATGAAGGAAGTTCATAGGAGATAGTAGATTTTTACTTAAAATCTGTAAGAAATGGCTTAAGGCTAAAGGTAAAGCCAGTGAAAATATTGTCTACTTCTTTTCAACAGCTATAGATGTATAGTAATAATATTGTGTATGTGTGTGCAGGCTCAGTAGTGTCTGCCTCTTTGCAACTCCATGGACTGTAGCCTGCGAGGCTCCTCTGTCCATGGGATTTCCCAGGCAAGAGTATGGGAGTGGAGTGCCATTTCTTCCTCCATGGGATCTTCCCATCCCAGAAATCGAACCCGTGACTCCTGTATTGGCAGGAGGATTCTTTACCTGAGAAGCCCATACTATTGGTCACCATTTATTAATAATCCACAATGTAGTTTACTTACTTGACATGTAGGTCAGAGCTAATGATTGTGAAGTCACACAGCACTAAGGTCTCAGCCGCTTGCTGTTTATATCTGGGAAAGTCACCTAACTGTTCTATATTTTGGTTTACGTATCTTTAAAATGTGAATAATACCAAATTCATGAGCTTGTTGTGAAGATTAAATTAAATTATTTATATAAGAAATGTTGCCCAAGCTCTAATTATAACAGCATAAATATTTCTCTATTGCTACTTATTTTTATTTGCAAATTGGTCTGAAGATTACCATCATCCTACCCTCTGAGAGATTATTGTCTCCAGATTGCACAGTTAGTAAGTGGTTAAATCACAGTGTTGTGGGAACTTCCTATGTGTTAAAAAAAAAAAAAACAACTTTGTGGTTTTGTCTGTTAATATTGACACAAAGCAATATGACATAAAATGTAACTGTCTTCTTCAAAAGATAAGCATCAACTTGGAAACATAATTAACCTAAATTTATTCTAATAATCATGGCATCATTTGTGTGTCAAATAATGTTGACAAGTAGGTGATTCGATGTGTTTTGTTCAAATTTTGTAGGGTCCCTCAAATGATAATCTGCTGCTCTCTCCATGCCCCAAATCTCACAATGACTTTCACTGTGAGATTTCACTGAAATACACTGAATTTGTTATAAATAAATAAAACTGAAAAAGGTACATTGCCTACCCTCAAGGACCTAACGTTCTAGTGATAAAGAGTGGCAGTTAAATAATTCCATAAACACAGCAAGTCTTATGGTAACAAAATGCCGAGGGTAAATGTAAGGACAGAGAAGGACTCAAGTCACACTTAGGTGGCAAGGTTACAAGAGGAAGAGGGTTACCAAGAAAAAAGGATCCTAAGAAGAGGTACTGACTTTAAAAAGTAGAAAAAGGAAAGGAAAAAACCAAAGTCTCCCTCTCCGGTATCGCGCAATTAGCAAAAGAAATGCTTAATCATTTGGGATGGTTTACAATGACTGAAAGCCAAACAGTTCTGGACATTGAAAACAGCTACAGTTCACTTAATGCCAGCACAAAGACAGTGTAGTAATATTGCCCTTGCATATTTCAGCAGTTTAATAATTCTGTTCAATTTTCTTAACTTGATCTTTATTGGCGTAGGGCAGCTGGCTTAGCATGTGGTGGTAGGTGCTTTTAAATTTTAAAATACATTACAGAGCAACACCTTAAAAAATCAATAAAGTTATTGTATATCCTGACTCATCATGTCCTTGTTTAGATTAGCAATGCATATTTTTACATATATTAGAAGAATATCTGGGAATGTAAAACCATGGAATCAGACAATATGGACATGGACAAATGTAAAATCGACAAAAATCACTAGGTGAACTAATTCTATGGGTCACATTTGAGTCATATTTCTAACATATATCACATGAACAAAGTATCTCATCAGAGAGCCTTAAAATTTCATAGCCATTGAAAGCTAATGTACTTTCACAAATGACTCTTCTTTAAGCTGTCCACCTGGTGGCGCTAGTGGTAAAGAATCTGCCAGTCAATGCAAGAGATGAGCGTTCCATCCCTGGGTGGGGACGATCCCCTAGAGAAGGAAATGGCAACAACCCACTCCTGTATTCTTGCCTGAAAAATCCTATGGAGAGAGGAGCCTGGAGAACTACAGTCCATGCGGGTGCAAAGAGTTGGACACGACTGAGTACACACATACACATCATATAAGGTATATAAAACCTTATAAAAGATGTCTCATCTCCTGTTGGTATGGTAGCAATATACAGATTATGTACCTGAAAGTATCAAGCTATTTAAAACAACGTATCATTGAACCATGTTATTCTTCCCAGGGGTTGAATTCCAGCCACCAAGAGAGATGTAATAGGGTGACGACAGACTAGGAAGTCACTTTAATCCAACACACCTCAGGAACATTTTGACTGAAAAAAAAAAAAGTGGTGGGGGACTCATTCTTGCAACAAGGATTTACTAAACATATACTACAGTACAAAAAGAGGCTAGTTGTCAGAAATGCAACAATAAAAATACAGGCATGATCCCTCAAAGAGTTTACATATTATTTGGGGGATGAAGCAATAGAAATAGATGAGGAAATACAGGATACTCTGACAGCACACAGAAGAGAGACAAAAATTATTTTAATTCCTCTTAAAATGCTTGCATTTTATTTTAAAGACAAAATAAAGCTCTTTGAAGGGCTTTTGCAGAAAAGTAAAACTTAACTTTTTTCTAGAAAGGCCATCAAAGCTCCTCAAACTGATACACTTTTAAATGGTTAAGGAAGAATATTCAATAGGACTTCCTTATTTAATGGTGTGAAAGTTTATAAGGAAGAAGGAAGCGTAAGATGACCCTCAAGTTTTCCAGCTTGTAGGCCTGAATGAAAGGTGATTTTATTTTCTAAGAAAAGAGGGACCACCTCTATTTTTTTGCAAGTAAAATTTAAAAAGTGCTTTTTTACATAGAATTGTTTAAACTGTTATTACATTACTGATACTTGTTTTTTCTCCTCCATTTTGAGATTAGGGGCTTTTCATGAATTTTAGTAGCCCTAGAATTTAGCTGATATTCAATAAATGTGCATAGGATAAATGAAAGAATGGATTAATGAGTTAATGATAAATTGTTGGATATTACCTCATTTGACATTTACATCATCTGTGAGAAAGAAAAGTAGAGGTTTTTCTATTTTATGGATAAGAAATAAAAAAGGATGCATTGTAGAAACTGATCAAGGTTACCTAGCAGGTAAGCACAAAAACAGCGGCTGAAATACAGTTCCTTTCGCTCACATTCCAGTGCTCTTCACTGCATCAGCCTACTTCTTACTTATTACCTGCTTTTTCATTGTCTCAGTCCTAATGAAGAAGTCCACATGAGTTATGTGGTCTCCATTTCCAAATTAACCAGGAAGAAGTGCACAGAATTTCCCCTTAAAAAATGACTATATATCATGAGGCATCTCATAATCTACCAAATTACCATAATTAATAAGGGCATGTAGTTGGTGAGTGGAACCATCAAGCTGTTCCAAAGTTTTGCACAGCAGGTAAAAGATCAGATGCAAAGACTAATTATCAGCATCCCATGGTCCATTTGAGAAATACACACACACGCACACACAGATACACACAGCAGAGGGCAATCTAAAAAAACAAAACTTATGATTACTGCACTGGGTGAATGTGATTGACAGAATCAGACCCAGGAGGTAAATTCAGAGTCATAGGAATTTTGTACAGAGTTCCTGAAATCTCTGTAAATACTTTTCACAGGGCACTTGGAGAAATTAACTAAAGAAAACTGAGCATTCCAACTTTTTAAAATGACATAATGAACACGAAAGCAATGGTTTCTAAAACATTTTAAAACTAACCACTGTTAGGAGATTCACCTTAGCCTTTCAGGAGCTTCAGAAACATTGTTCAGTTTGAAAAGTTATTAAGCCCAAACTAAGTTTTGACTATCCAGGAGCTTACAGAATAATACAGAAGATGGGAGAGAAATCACATAATTAAAATGCATTCGATACTAACAGAGGTGTCCCAATCAATGTGAAACAGGGTCAAGTCAGAAAGGTGACCGTGTGAGTCCTGGCCAAGCTATTATAAAGTTTTGTAGACTAAAGAAGTCATAAACCTCTTTGAGTCATACTGCCCACATCTGCTAAAAGAAAACAGTCATAGATTTTATTTGACATGTTATTAAAGACGGAGTTATTTACTGTTGTGGAGGAATCTGCCACAGTTTGAGACTGTAGATGAGGTTCTCAGCAAGTTTGGGGGAATTACATCACAATCCCTCAGGCAGCTGCCAGAAGGGAACATTCTGGATAAAGGGAACAGTGATGTACAAATTGGTGACAGCATCTGTCAAACAGTCGAGAGTCAAGTAATTCAGCAGATGCTCTGTCTCTCCTCACCCCCAACTGCATCCTAGCTCCTCCTCTCCTGCCCTAGGAAACTGAACTATCAATAAATGATGGAGGAGGAAATCTGTGGCGTCTGCCCTCTCCCTACCTCTTATGTTATACTCCACCGTTCATGCCGTCCATGCCATCCAAGATTAACAGCAACTGGCAAACAAAGACAAACACCCCAGAAGAAATGCCCCTCCTCTCTGAGCCTCAGTTTACTCATGCTGAAGGCCCACATACGCTTAAAAACATTCCTGGGATACAAACTCTGGTCAAAAAGCCTGAAGTCCTGTCAGCTGTCAGTTTATTCCCTTTCCACTCTAATCTTCCTCAAACTAGTAGGCATGTTGCCGAAGGCAGTCAAAGACAGACATCAGAGAAATATGCAAAGAGTAGGCATTCCTAAATATTGTGCATTTTCTAGATTAGTACAATTCTAAATGAGAAAAGAGTACAATAGAAATACCAGTCTCTTTGATTAAGATAGGTATCCTCTGAACTTGTCTGAAAGCACTCTGCTATTAATGTACACAGTCTAATGCCAATCACAGAGAAGTAAACGCACAGCAAACAAATCAGCTTAGAAAATGAGGCAGAAATAATGCAATAAATGAGGAATACAGCAAACTGATAAGCAAGAATAATCACAACCTCAGCGATCATATACATATGTATATTCATATATATATAATATGCACACACATATATATAGTGTGTTGACTTGTGCATTAATTATGTATTAAAAAGAGCTTATAATACCTTAAGAGTATAAAATCAAAGTGAATTCACACAGGAATAAAATGCTATACTAATTCTATAGAATCATATGTCCTTGAAGAAGAAAGACGTGGAAATAACAGTGCTGAATGTACAGTCAAAATGACTTCTTCACATATCTGCTCATTTATACAAAATAAATACAGACAGGATAGGCCAGAAACTAATGAGATTGGTTACTTACAGGAGGTATGTTAGGAATAGGATGAAAACAGTACACAATAGAGAGCAGGAGACTGGTATGGCTCTGAGTATACACCTCACTGTATACTTACGACTTTTGGCTCTAGGCTAAGATTTCCCATACTCTGATCAGTTATTCAATCAATCAAATCAAAGAGGGGATAAACTTTAAAATAGTATCCAAACATAAACCTTGCATATTGTAAATCAATAACCGCATTACAAAGGTGAAAAATGATAAAGGAAAAAAGGTATTACTTTTTTGTACCCAGAATTTTGATTTTATACCCTCAGGCTGAAGGCGAAAAGAACTGTAAATAAATTGTGAATGCTTGTTGGAGTTGTTTTTCTCAGTGGTATGTGTAAGCAATTCTGAAACTACTTTTTGTGTATTCAAGACTGATAAAATAAGAACTTATCTAGTAACAAGTATAGCTTTAGGTTTCTGATGGCTGGGGAAAGGTGTTACAATTTGAAAGGGAGAAGAGAAGGATGAATTCTGTGGTGCTGGAATGGAATTGGAGGTACCCCCATAGGCAGTTTTGAAATATAGAAAGGTAAAGAGATATACAGATAGATGCATAGAAATGCATGTATGTGTGTGCGTCTATGCCCGTCTCTGTTTGTTGAAACTGGGAGCAGTGACAACATAACAATGAGACCACCAGGTACAAAATCATGATTTCTAATCTAAAATCTCTATTAAAAATTAAACACAAAAACAAAGATTCTGGAGAAATAGTTAATTCCAGAACTGAGACTGTAAAAGGATGACTCGTGATCATCTTGTGGGTAACAGAAAATCTTCAAATAATCAGAGGGACATATCTAAAAGAAGTAAGAGCCAGATTGAAGAAGCTCCCACTGGCCAAATCTGCGACAGTCTGAGCATCCCAAATCTGAGCTTACAATCTCGGGAATACATAAGGATGCAAGAGCAGAAACAGATGTAAGTAAATGAATAAGTAGATAAAGAGGAAAATACCAAGTGCTAATTGAGAAAAGAATGATGAAATTAGAAAATGACCAAATAGCAACAATCACAGTAATAACTGATTCCACTATAAATCATCACAGGATGCTAGTGCTAGTGAATAAGAGTTTGAAGAGTAACAGAATATTCAGAGTCACAAAGAATCTTCTAAGTTACCCATCATCAAAAAAAAAAAAAAGGTAAAACTGAGGGATATAAAAGACACACACCATTAAATAGGTGATCATTGTTAATGTCAACAGCAATCATACAAATTAACACATTATATCTGCTATTATAATGCTAGAAGAAGGAGAAAGAGGGGCAAGAGGAAGGGAAAAACTTCTGTGGTAATTCTGCCAGATAATATAAAATTAACAGTTGATCATAGGGAACACCAGATAAACCCAAATTGAGGGCTATTTAACAAAATAAGTGCCCCACACTCTTCAAAAATGTCAAGGTCAAAAAAGACAAAGGAAAAAACTATTCCAGGTTAAAGTAAACTAAAAAAATTGTGACAACTAATTACAATGTGTGATAGAAGATTAGACCTTAAACAAGGGGAAAAAATGTACACACACACACACACACACATTCATGCGTGCACATGCACTTACATAGAGGACATTACTAGGATAATTGCTATAACTAAATAAGGTCTATGGCATTAATTTTAATTTCTTGATTAGATGATTGTCCCATGAGCACGTAGATCATGTTTTTAAGAATCACATTCTAAAGAATTCAGGGGTAAAGAAGCATCAGGTATCTAAGTTGCCCTCAAGCAGTTCACGTGTGTGTAAAGACACAACTTTCATGTGTGTGTAAATACACAAGATGAGCAACCACACTCCTGTGATCTGCAGGGAATGGAGCCCAGAAGGGCCAAATGGAGAGTGTATTCACACACACACACAAAATGACTAGTGATGCAGATTATTCAAACACATTATCCTCCTAAAGGAGATGGGTCTAGACCAAGCACAAGAGTGTAAGTCAGTACCTGAGCAACAGCTCCTGGACAGATTTCCTGGAATAAGGTTTATGCTGCGTTAGGTTTTTATATAGTTCATTTAGTTTATTTTCTTGAACAGGAAGACGCCATTTAAAGCACCTCTCCCTAGACGTTAGACAGCCATGTGTAAATCTATGCCCTTAGAACACATCATCACACCATACACAAAAATAACCTGAAAAT
Source organism: Bos indicus x Bos taurus (assembly GCF_003369695.1). Classification (NCBI taxonomy): domain Eukaryota; kingdom Metazoa; phylum Chordata; class Mammalia; order Artiodactyla; family Bovidae; genus Bos; species Bos indicus x Bos taurus. Next base: position 37,554,314 of record NC_040104.1, read on the forward strand.
GGCTTAATACTTAAATATAAGACATGACCCCATAAAACTCCTAGAATACAGCATAGGCAAAACATTCTCTGACATAAATTTCTTAGGTCAATATAAATAAAAGCAAAAATAAACAAATGGAACCTTATCAAACTTAACAAACTTTTGTACAGCAAAGGAAACCATAAATAAACTAGAAAGACAACCCATAGAATGGGAGAAAATGTTTGCAAAAGATGTGATCAATAAGCATTAATTCCTGAAATATACAAATAGCTCATACAGCTCAATTACCAAAAAAAAAAAAATGAACAATCCAATTGAAAAATGGACAGAATCCAAAGAAGACCTACATATGGCCTATAAACATGTAAACATGCTCAACATCACTAATTATAGAGAAATGGAAATCAAAACTAAAATGAGGTATCACCTCACACCAGTCAGAATGACCATCATCAAAAAAATCTACAAACAATAAATTCTGGAGAGGGTATGGAGAAAAGGAAACCCTCTTGCAATGCTGGTGGGAATGTAAATTGCTAGTCACCATAGAGGACAGGGGATTCCCAGGTGGCACTAGTGGTAAAGAACTGCCCGCTAATGCAGGAGACGTGAGAGATGTGGGTTCCATCCCTGGGTTGGGAAGATCCCCGGAGAAGGAAATGGCAACCCACTCCAATATTCTTGCCTGGAAATCCAATGGACAGAGGAGCCTGGTGGGTTACAGTCCATAGGGTCACAAAGAGTTGGACATGACTGAAGTGACTTAGCATGTACTATAGAGGACAGTATGGACATTTCTTTAAAAAACTAGGAATGCATCTACCATATGACCCGGAAACCCCACTACTGGGCATACACCCTGAGAAAACCACAATTTTAAAAGACATGTGTACAAGACATGGAACCAACCTAGATGTCCATTAACAGATGAATGGATGAACAAGGTGTGGCACATATATACAATGCAATATTACACAGCCATGGAAAGAATGAATTTGAGACAGCATATTAAAAAGCAGAGACATTACTTTGCCAACAAAGGTCTGTCTAGTCAAGGCTATGTTTTTTCCAGTGGTCATGTATGGATGTGAGAGTTGGACTATAAAGAAAGCTGAGCACTGAAGAATTGATGCTTTTGAACTGCGGTGTTGGAGGACTCTTGAGAGTCCCTTGGACTGCAAGGAGATCCAACCAGTCCATCCTAAAGGAGATCAGTCCTGGGTGTTCATTGGAAGGACTGATGTTAAAGCTGAAACTCCAATACTTTGGCCACCTGATGTGAAGAGCTGACTCATTGGAAAAGACCCTGCTGCTGGGAAAGATTGAGGGCAGGAGGAGAAGGGGTGACAGCAGATGAAATGGTTGGATGGCATCACCGACTCAATGGACATGGGTTTGGGTGAACGCTGGGAGTTGGTCATGGACAGCAAAGCCTGGCGTGCTGTGGTTCACGGGGTCACAAGGAGTCGGACATGACTGAGTGACTGAACTGAACTAGTGAGGTGGACGAACCCAGAGCCTGTTATACAGAGTGAAGTCAGTCAGTCAGTAAGAGAAAAATTAATATAGTATATTAACACATATATATGGAATCTTGACATTGGGCTTCCTAGCTGGCACTAGTGGTAAAGAACCCACCTGCCAATGCAGGAGACACAAGAGATGCAGCTTTGATCCCTGGGTTGGGAAGATCCCCTGAAGGAGGGCACGGCTTCCCACTGCAGTATTCTTGCCTGGAGAATCCCATGGACAGAAGAGCCTAGCAGGCTACACAGAGTCAGACATGACTGAAGAAACTTGGCATGCACACATATGGAATATGGGAAAATGGTATTAATGAACGGATTTGCAGGGAAGGAGTGGAGACACGGATGTAGAGAATTGACTTGTGGACACAGCAGGGGAGGGAGAGAGCGGGATGAGTGGAGAAAGCTGCATCAACATGTACACATTATCATGTGTAAGACGGATGGCTGGTAAGCTGCCGTGTAGCACGACGAGCCCAGCCTGGCACTCTGTGATGACCTGGAGGCTGGAATGGGGAAGTGGAGGGAAGGGATATACGTATCATTATGGCTATTTCATGTTGTTGTATGGAAGAAACAAACACAATATTGCAAAAATTAAAAAACGAAAAAAGAAAAAGAAATGGATAGAAAACCTAAATAAACTCTTCCCCAAACAAGATGTATAGATGACCAATAAACACATGAAATGATGCTCAACCTTGCTATTCAGCTCAGTTCAGTTCAGTCACTTAGTCATGTCTGAACCTTGCTATTAGAGAAATGCAAATCAAAACTACAATGAGAGGACTTTCCTGATGGCCCAGTGGTTAAGAATCTGCCTGCCAATGCAGGTGACACAGGTTTGATCTCTGGTCCGGGAAGATCCCACATGGCACTAAGCATCTAAGCCTGTGTACCACAAATACTAAGCCTGTGCTTGAGAGGCCACACGCCACATCTGCTAAAGCTCAAGCACCCTAGAGCCTGTGCTTCACGGCAAGAGAACCCATTGCAATGAGAAGCCTGTGCACCACAGCAACGAAAGAAAGCCCACACTCAGCAAAGAAGACCCATATTTATTTAAAATATTTAATTAAAATAAATTTAAATTTATTTATTTAAAATAAATATTTTTTAAAACTACAGTGCGATACCACATCACACTGGTCAAAATGGGCATCATTTAAAATTCGATAAACAATAAGAGCTAGAGAGGATGTAGAGAAATGGGAATCCTCCTACACTGTTGGTGAGAATGTAAATTGGTACAGCTATTATGAGGATCAGTACAGAGGTTCTGCAAAACACTAAAAATAGAGTTGACATGATCCTGCAATTCCACTCCTGGGCCTATATCCAAACAAACTATAATTTGAAAAGATACATCCACCCTAATGTTCATGGCAGCAGTGTTTACGATAGCCAAGATATGGAAGCAACCCAAGTTTCTATCAATGGATGGATAGATAAAGGAGATGTTGTACATATATACAATGGAATACTACTCAGCCATCAAAAGAATGGAATAATGCCATATGCAGGAACATGGATAGACATGGAGATTATTACGTAAATATGAAAGAGAAAGACATATGATTTCACTTCTATGTGGGATCTAAAATACGACGCAAATGAACTTATCTACAGAGCAGAAGCAGACCCGGAGACCTAGAGAAGAGTCTTGCGGTTGTCAAGAGGAAAGGCAGGCTGGGGCGAGATGGATTGGGGGTTTGCAATTAACAGATGTAAACTATATATACAGAATGGATAAACAAGGCCCTGCTGTATAGCACAGGGACTATATTCAGTATCCTGTGATAAACCATAATGGAAAAGATAGTGAAAAATAATGTGTGTGTGTGTGTGTATATATATATATATATATATATTTAACCGAATCACTTTTCTGTACAATAGAAATTGACACAACATTGTAAATCAACTATACTTCAATAAATAAAGTTTTAAAATAAAGTATCTCTCCCTGGCCAAAATTTGTTATTTGTAGACTTCTTTCCTTTATCTATTATTATTTCTTTACAGTAGGTCCTTGTTGATTATTTTAAGTATAGCAGTGTGGAGACTTCCCTGGTGGTCCAGTGGTTAAAAATCCCCCTGCCAATGCAGGGGGACACAGGCTCAATCCCTGGTCCAGGAAGAACCCACATGCCTCAGGGCAACTAAACCCTGTACCACAACTACTTGGCCCACGTGCCACAACTCCCGAGCTTGCGAGCCACAACTTCTTAGCCCGTGTGCAGCAATTAATAAAGCCTGTGTGCCTGAGACCCCTGCTCCACAACAGGACAAGGCACTGAAAAGAAAAGCTCATGCTGCCACTAAAGAGTAGCCCCTGCCCACCACCACTAGAGAAAGCTTGTACACAGCAATGAGGACCCAGCACAGCCAAAAATAAAAAAAACTACACACACACACACACACACACACATATATATATATATAGCAGTGTGTGCATGTCAATATCAAACTCCCAATCAGTCCCTCCTTTCCTGCCCCCATAACTACAAATTCATTCTTTAAGCCTGTGAGTCTGTTTATGTTGTTTCTGTTTTTAAAAAAGTTCATTTGTATCTTTCTTTAGAGTCAGTATATAAGAAATATCACATCATACTTATCATTGTCTGTCTGACTTACTCCAGTTCAGTTCAGTTCAGTTGCTCAGTCATGTCCGACTCTTTGCGACCCCATGAATTGCAGCAAGCCAGGCCTCCCTGTCCATCACCAACTCCCGGATTTCACTCAAACTCACATCCATCGAGTCGGTGTGCCATCTAGCCATCTCATCCTCTGTCGTCCCCTTCTCCTCCTGCCCCCAATCCCTCCCAGCATCAGAGTCTTTTCCAATGAGTCAACTCTTCGCATGAGGTGGCCAAAGTACTGGAGTTTCAGCTTCAGCATCATTCCTTCCAAAGAAATCCCAGGGCTGATCTCCTGGCCCCCCCATGTTGCTGCAAATGGTATTTTTTTTTTTCAATGGTTGAGTGATATTCTCTTAGATATATGTATCACATATTCTCTATCCATTCATCAGTTGATGGAAATTTAGGTTGCTTACACATCTTAGCTGTTATAAAAGTGCTGCAATGAACATTGGGATGTACATATCCTTCTAAATCATGTTTTTCTCAGGATATGTGCCATGAGTGGGTTGATGGATCATATGGTAGCTCTATTTTTACTCTTTTAAAGGACCTCCAAACTATTCTCTATAATGACTGTACCAGCTTACATTCCCACTGACAGTGTAACAGGGCTCCCTTTTCTCCACATCCTCTCCAACATCTATTGTTTGTAGATTTTTTGATGATAGTCATTCTGACTGGTGTGAGCTGATATCTCATTGTAGTTTCAATTTACATTTCTCTAATAATTAGTGATGTTGAGCATCTTTTCATGTGCCTCTTGGCCATCTGTAAGTCTTCTTTGGAAAAATGTCTATTTAGGTCATCTGCTCATTTTTTAACTGGGGTACTTGTTAGTTTTTTATATGGAGTTGTATGAACAATTTATATATTTTAGATATCAACCTCTTGTTCTTCATATTATTTGTAAATATATTCTCCCATTCCATAGGTTGTCTTTGCTGTATAAAAGCCTTGTTTAATTAGGTCCCATTTGTTAATCTTTGCATTCATTTATTTTGCCTTTGGAGACATGTACAGAACAATATTATAGAGAAAGTGTACCACATGTACACTCTTAGCGGGAGGGTAAATTTGGTGCAGCCACTACAGAAAATAGTATGACACTTCCTCAAAAATCTGAAAATAGAACTACCATATGACTCAGCAAACTTGCTCCAGGGTATATATCCAGAAATAAAAAATGAAAGCACTAATTCAAAAAGATACACATACCCCAATGTTCATAGCAGCACTGTTACAGTATCCAAGATATAGAAGCAACCTAAATGTTTATCCAAAGCCAAATGGATAAAGAAGAAGACACACACACACATACACACACACACACAATTACACAATGAACTATTACTCAGCCATAAAAAAGAATGGGCCTAGAGAATATTGTGCTTAGTGAAATAAGTCAAACAAAGACAAATACTGTGTGAGATCATTTAAATTTGGAATCTAAAAAAATAATACAAACAAATGTACATAGTAAGATAGAAACAGACACACTGATGAAAAAAACAAGCCAGTGGTTACAAGTGAGGAAAAGAAAGGGAGGAGGGTTATGGGATTAAGAGAAACAAACTACTGTGTATAAAATAGATAGCAACAAGGATATATTATGTAGCGTAGGGAATTATATCCATTATCATGTAATAGCTTTTAATGGAGTATACACTGTAAAAAAACACCAAATCAGTATGTTATACACCTGAAACTAATATAATATTGTAAATCCACTATATTTCAATACATAAATGATGAATTTTTAAAATGAGCAAAACAAAATGTCTCCTTCCCCGAAATAGGATTTTCCCTGTGAAAGATACTAATCCCACTATGGCATGTTCTGAGGTAGAGGGCAGGTTTCCACGCCTGTTTCCATCAGCTTTCCTTTTCCTAGTATTAGATCAGGTACTAGAGCTGTCCAAGGAATGGTGTTAAATTTAGCACTGATGTCACATCTAGAATTGCCAGAGATCACAGAGACACAGGATGGATAAAGGGTTCCCCTTGAGTTTGATTAATTCAAAAGTGATGGAAAGAAAACTGGCATGAAACAGGAAAGACAGTTGGATTTGGGAGATGATGCCTTGAACCACTTTGATTATCCTCAAGGATGCCACACTGAAGCCTTCAGGTAGTCACATTCTCAATAGTGGTAGCAAGAGAATCCATGGCTACAAAAAAGCCTCTGCTTCTAATGGAGATATTTTCACATGCAATGGAGTTAGAATTGTAGTCAACCCAAAAGGGAAACACATAGAAATTCTCTCAGAAACTAGAATATAGAAAAGCTATTTTTCCTATTTTCTTTTCTAGATAGGCAGAGGTGAGCTGTGAAAAACTTGCTGTTTAGGATTTGACCTTGTGAGAGAGCATTTGTTATGGATTATATATAGAATTGTGTGTCCGTGGAAGCTCTTTAGTGGGGCAGACAAGGAGATAAGGCATCAAATTGTATTATCAACATTCAACATTTTAGGGAGTCCTTACATCTTGATCAGCCTGTTTGATGTTTAATTAGGTTTTGATCTATCTTTCCAAGTTAAGTTGACTTTTTAAAAATTCCATTCTGCCTTTAAATTAAATGGGACCCAAAAAAGAAATCAGTCACCTTGCCAATAAGATTGCAGACCAATGCAACTTTCTGAAATTTAGCTGTTCTGATGTGACATTTATTCATTGATATTTTGTCAGTAAAATAGTTAATAAATGTTATTATTACTCCATTAATGGCCTTGAAAGGGTGTTGTAAAAACTTTTAACCAAGAGATTGAAATTTAGAATGGATCTTTGTTGTAAATGTACAATTATTAAAAATTTCTAGAAAGCAATATAAATATTTTTCTCAGATATTTTCTCATTGCTGAAATAGAAGTATAGTACACTAAAATGTAACTTAAATGTGTCTTGCAATTCTCAGCTTCATTGCTATAATTAAAAAGAGGGAAAAGAAAAAAAAGAAAGAGAATAAAAATTTCTTGATGTGTGTAAAGATGCTTATAAAACCAGAGAGGTGAAGCAGCTCATAGTTTGCTTACGATCGTAAAATAAGTCAGCAATGCGACTAGGAAGGAATATGCTCCCCTGGCCCTGATTTGAATAATTTAAAACATACTCCATTCATATAAAAGCAACAAAATGTTACTAAAAATAAGAATACATTTGAATCAGTTCTAATGAGGTGGATGAAACTGGAGCCTATTATACAGAGTGAAGTAAGCCAGAAGGAAAAACATAAATACAGTATACTAACGCATATATATGGAATTTAGAAAGAAGGTAACAATAACCCGGTGTACGAGACAGCAAAAGAGACACTGATGTACAGAACAATCTTATGGACTCTGTGGGAGAGGGAGAGGGTGGGAAGATTTGGGAGAATGACATTGAAACATGTAAAATATCATGTAAGAAACAAGTTGCCAGTCCAGGTTCGATGCATGATACTGGATGCTTGGGGCTAGTGCACTGGGACGACCCAGAGGGATGGTATGGGGAGGGAGGAGGGAGGAGGGTTCAGGATGGGGAACACATGTATACCTGTGGCGGATTCATTTTGATATTTGGCAAAACTAATACAATTATGTAAAGTTTAAAAATAAAATAGAATTAAAAAAAAAATAATATCTTTGAATCCTATTAGAAGTAGTCAGCGTCCTTTAGTAATTTCTTCAAACAAAAAAATCTGTAAAAACAACAAAGAATCCTACCCATTTTCAAAGAGACTGAGAAACCCATATAAAAGGTTTCTTGTGTGCAAGTCCTCTGATGGACATGTTTTTAAGAGTCTCAGAAGGAGGATAAAATCAATGAAATAAATATTTACAAAGGATTAAGTCCTGCAAATCATGTCCCTTCCTTAGAACAACCTTCCTGGCAGACTTTGGTGTCATGGATTGGTGCAGTCTTTACTTCTTTGGATTTACAATCAGTCTTCTTACACAGAATCAAAGTCATAAAGAGCTTAAGAAGTTTACATACCATATCCACTCCCATTTACTGACTACAGTCATTGAGATACTGTTCTGAGTGTTTTTATGTGTATTACCTGATTAAAAATTTGCATAATGCCTCTGTGTGGAAATAAGTCATTCATTCATTCACTCAGAAATAGCTGGTGGCTCAGATAGTAAAGACTCTGCCTACAATGTGGGAGACCTGGGTTGTATTCAGGGGTTGAGAAGATGCCCTGGAGAAGGGAATGGCTACCCAGTCCAGTAGTCTTGCCTGGAGAATTTCATGGACAGAGGAGTCTGGCAGGCTATAGCCTATGGGGTCATAAAGAGTCAGATATAACTGAGCAATGTATTATCAAGGTGATTAAGCACGACTATGTGGCACTGTCCAAGGTACGAGATCCAGAGATTAAGTTCCCTTCAGTGCAGTTCAATCACTTAGTTGTGTCCAACTCTTCGCAACGCCATGAATGTACGCCAGGCCTCCCTGTCCATCACCAACTCCCGGAGTTTACTCAAACTAACGTCCATTGAGTCAGTGATGCCATCCAGCCATCTCATCCTCTGTCATCCCCTTCTCCTCCTGCCCCCAGTCCCTCCCAGCATCAGAGTCTTTTCCAATGAGTCAACTCTTCACATGAGGTGGCCAAAGTATTGGAGTTTCAGCCTCAGCAACAGTCCTTCCAATGAACACCCAGGACCGATCTCCTTTAGAATGGACTGGTTGGATCTCCTCACAGTCCAAGGGACTCTTAAGAGTCTTCTCCAACACCACAGTTCAAAAGCATCAATTCTTCGGCGCTCAGCTTTCTTCACAGTCCAACTCTTACATCCATACATGACCACTGGAAAAACCACAGCCTTGACTAGACAGACCTTTGTTGGCAAAGTAATGTCTCTGCTTTTGGATATGCTATCTAGGTTGGTCATAACGTTCCTTCCAAGGAGTAAGCATCTTTCAATTTCATGGCTGCAATCACCATCTGCAGTGATTTTGGAGCCCCCCCAAAATAAAGTCTGCCACTGTTTCTACTGTTTTCCCATCTATTTCCCATGAAGTGATGGGACCGGATGCCATGATCTTAGTTTTCTGAATGCTGAGCTTTAAGCCAACTATTTCACTCTCCTCTTTCACTTTCATCAAGAGACTCTTTAGTTCCTCTTCACTTTCTGCCATAAGGGTGGTGTCATCTGCATATCTGAGGTTACTGATATTTCTCCCAGCAATCTTGATTCCAGCTTGTGCTTCTTCCAGCCCAGCGCTTCTCATGATGTACTCTGCATAGAAGTTAAATAAACAGGGTGACAATATACAGCCTTGACGAATGCCTTTTCCTATTTGGAACCAGTCTGTTGTTCCATGTCCAGTTCTAACTGTTGATTCCTGACCCACATACAGGCTTCTCAAGAGGCAGGTCAGGTGGTCTGGTATTCCCATCTCTTTCAGAATTTTCCACAGTTTCTTTTGTGATCCACACAGTCAAAGGCTTTGGCATAGTCAATAAAGCAGAAATAGATGTTTTTCTAGAACTCTCTTGCTTTTTCCATGATCCAGCGGATGTTGGCAATTTGATCTCTGGTTCCCCTGCCTTTTCTAAAACCAGCTTGAACATCTGGAAGTTCACGGTTCACATATTGCTGAAGCATGGCTTGGAGAATTATGAGCATTACTTTACTAGCATGTGAGATGAGTGCAGTTGTGTGGTAGTTTGAGCATTCTTTGGCATTGCCTTTCTTTGGGATTGGAATGAATCCTGACCTTTTCCAGGCCTGTGGCCACTGCTGAGTTTTCCAAATTTGCTGGCATATTGAGTGCAGCACTTTCACAGCATCATCTTTCAGGATTTGAAATAGCTCAACTGGAATTCCATCACCTCCACTAGCTTTGTTTGTAGTGATGCTTTCTAAGGCCCACTTGACTTCACATTCCAGGATGTCTGGCTCGAGGTGAGTGATCACACCATTGTGATTATCTGGGTCGCAAAGATCTTTTTTGTACAGTTCTTCTGTGTATTCTTGCCATCTCTTCTGAATATCTTCTGCTTCTGTTAGGCCCATACCATTTCTGTCCTTTATTGAGCCCATTTTTGCATAAAATGTTCCCTTGGTATATCTAATTTTCTTGAAGAGATCTCTAGTTTTTCCCATTCTGTTCTTTTCCTCTATTTCTTTGCATTGATTGCTGAGGAAGGCTTTCTTATCTCTCCTTGCTTTTCTTTGGAACTCTGCTTTCAGATGCTTATATCTTTCCTTTTCTCCTTTGCTTTGTGCTTCTCTTCTTTTCACAGCTATTTGTAAGGCCTCCTCAGACAGCCATTTTTCTTTTTTGTCTTTCTTTTCCATTGGGGTGGTCTTGATCCCTGTCTCCTGTACAGTGTCATGAACCTCCGTCCATAGTTCATCAGGCAACCTGTCTATCAGATCTAGTCCCTTAAATCTACTTCTCACTTCTACTGTATAATCATAAGAGATTTGATTTAGGTGATACCTGAATGGTTTTGTGGCTTGCCTACTTTCTTCAATTTAAGTCTAAATTTGGCAATACAGTGTTCATGATCTGTGCCACAGTCAGCTCTGGGTCTTGTTTTTGTTGACTGTATAGAGCTTCTCCATCTTTGGCTGCAAAGAATATAATCAATCTGATTTCAGTGCTGACCATCTGGTGATGTCCATGTGTAGAGCTTTCTCTTGTGTTGTTGGAAGAGGGTGTTTGCTATGACCAGTGTGTTCTCTTAGCAAAATATATTATCCTTTGTCCTGCTTCATTCTGTATTCCAAGGCCAAATTTGCCTGTTACTCCAGGTGTTTCTTGACTTCCTACTTTTGCATTCCAGTCCCCTATAATGAAAAGGACATCTTTTTGGGGTGTTAGTTCTAAAAGGTCTTGTAGGTCTTCATAGAACCGTTCAACTTCAGCTTCTTCAGCATTACTGGTTGACTTAGCCCTCAAGAAATCTACTCTTGAGTAGGAGGCAGACTAGTAAACAGGTTATTTCAAAACAGCAAAACAGAACTCTTCAGAAGGAAGCCCAGAACTCTACAAAGGTAAATAGAAGTAGCACAGAAGCTAGGCACAGGAAGATCAGGGTCTTCTAAGGAAATGTTGCTGAGCTGAAGGGTAAGATTACCAAAGTAAAGAGCCCAAGAAGATATTAATATTTGTATGTGCATTTTCACTTGAGTAACCTAAACTTGGAGGATTGAATAAATTCCTTAAGGTCACATAGTGATTATATGCATATATGTTAACTGCTAATAAATTTATATGCTTATACGATATCCAAAGTATGTGTTTGCCTGGTATTAACTAATATGAATCCTTTAACTGTCTTTAACCTTTAATTGAGGCTGTTTTATATGTTACTTTTACATCTACTCAATACTTCAACATCCTTCTGATAATGTGCTATTATCTCTTCTATTGCATTGATCAGGATTCTCTGGAGAAATAGAATCAATAGGTGATATGTGTGGAAATTTATTATAGGAATTTGCTCACTCACTAATGGAGAATGAGCAGTTCCACAATTTGCGCTCTGCAAGCTGGAGAACCAGGTAAATTGGTAATGTAATTTAGTATGTGTCAGAAAGCCTAAGAACCAGGGGAGACAATGGTGTAACTCACAATCTGGGGCCAAGGCCTGAAAACCAGGAGCTCCAATGTCCAAGGGTGGGAAAAGATGGCTCAGTTCAAGAAGATGGAGAGGGAAAATTTGCCTTTTCTTTGCCTTTGTTCTACCTGGCACTTCAACAGATTACATGATCCCTGCCCACATTGGTGAGAGGATCTTTTACTCAGTGTACTGAATCAAGTGCTGAATCTCTTTCTAAAGAAAACCTTCAAAGACACACCCAGAAATATTTTTTACCAAATATATATGCATCCCTTAACCTGGTAAAGCTCACAAATTAGCTATCGCAACTATCTTTTTCCTTTCTGTATTCTATGAGAATTGGGGAAAATAAAGACTAGACCAGTGCATTATTCTAGTGGATGCATTAAAAATGAAAGAGTTGTAACACCACTCTTCCCAGTGAGGCAATACATATATCAAGAACAAGAGATGTGTTTAAGATTCCTAGGAATAAACTAAAACACACATATGTTTAGGAGTAAATCCTGAAAATTGTCAAATGCTTGATTTTAAAGCAGAAATCTCACGCTGTCTTCACAAACAACTCTGCTGCTTTTCTGAATCCTCTTTTACAGAGAACGTCAACAGCTTTCTACTGGTCCTTCTGATCCAGCCATGTCCATACTCAGGATAGCATTAGGGAGTCACTGAGAATCATAGCACTGACTTCACAACAGTGTGTGCACGCATACATATGCATAAGTGCACACACACACATATACCGTTCTCTTGTTTCTCTTCTTGGCATAAAACCATTAAATCTGTGCTTTGGACTACAAATCTCTCTGTGATCTACCCACTACTTCCTCCTCCAAACTCATCTCAGATTAATTTGTTTCCTGAAGTGTCAAGCTCTTATCAGCCTCAGGCTTGTAAACATGTTGATTTGTTGTTTTTTCTTACTTTCTCTCTTTTTCTTTAGCTGCTAATATAGCTGACTCTAATTCATTCTTGAAGTGTCAGCCTACATGCTGAGAGAGACCTTCTTAATTCCCTTGGTCTTAATTAATTTTGCCCTCTTACTATATTCAAAATAATATTCCTTCCTTTTTAGAACTTTATATGTATATTGGCTGTTTCTTGGTGATCTATAATCTTAAATATATGTGTATTTTATAAGTTTCTTGAGGGCAAGAAGTATGTTTCTTTGGGCATTAAGCACTCAGGATTCACATCATAATTTGTGGCATCAAGTGCAAAATGAAAACATAGTCCCTTATTCAAAACGTATTAAGGATCTCAAGCATTCAGCACTGAAATAAGCATGGCATCCCTTGAGGACAGAACCCTGTGTGATGGATCAGATCACGAGGAACATGAAGCCGGCCCTGTTCTCACTTTACATCCAGGGTCTACCACAATACCTGGTAAAGAAGAACTTGGCAAACACTTACTCCATGTAACAAATCCGTTACTTGTGGATGCAAATATAGTGACACATCTGCACAGTAGTATGTGAATGAATTATTCGGGATCTTCCCAAGGAACACATTTTGAGGAGAAAAGTGAACAGAACATAAAACACAGAGAACCAAAAAGAAAAGGGAATGAAAAGCAGGAAGGCAGAGGCACAAAAATTCATCTTCAAAGTTTTCCTTGACATCATTTTTCCCCCATTAAAAAAACTGAAAAAGATTCTCAGAAAGTAAAATAGGAATTTGACTTTTTAGGTAATACAAAAATAACATTTTGAATACATAGGAAGGATTATTTCTCATCTATAATTTCATTTCACCTTTCTCAACAATTGTCAAAGATTTTTTTTTTCTTTCCTTACCTGTGTTGAAATCTATAGTTCAGAGAGGTAAGACACTTTACCTAATCTCACAAAGTAGATTATTTTGAGGGCTGGAATAAATTTCAGTACCCTGGACAATATTGCCATTTTGGTCTCACAATTTGGGTACCTTCCTTGACATTCTCTAGATCCTACTTTTGGCTATAAGACCAGTTGGGGCTGGCAGTGCCATCAGGGTAGAACAGCATGAGTCTGGGACCACTTGATCCCAAGGTTTTTCCTCTGACTTTCTATGTCCACCTTTAAGCATAGGGTCAACCAGTTTTGAAAAGTCAAAAAATGAAAAAGACATTCAATATAATGCCCAAGCCTTTTGATCCAGCAATCCCTTTCCTTGCGACATAGCCAAAGGAAATGACTCCACAGTAGAAAATGAGTCCAGATTTCTTAGTCATTGTAATATTTTCTATAAATGTGAGAGAACATGTTTTTTAAATATAAATTTATTTTAATTGGAGTCTAATTACTTTACAATATTGTATTGGTTTTGCCATACATCAACATGAATCTGCCACAGGTGTACACGTGTTCCCCATCCTGAGCCCTGCTTCCTCCTCCCTCCCCATGCCATCCCTCTGGGTCATCCCAGTGCACCAGCCCCAAGCTTCCTGTATCCTGCATTGAACCAGGACTGGTGATTCATTTCTTATATGATATTATACATGTTTCAATGCCATTCTCCCAAATCATCCCCCTTCTCCCTCTCCCACAGAGTCCAAAAGACAGTTCTATACATCTATGTCTCTTTTGCTGTCTCGCTTACATGGGAGAAATGCAAATCAAAACCACAGTGAGGTACCATTTCACACCAGTCAGAATGGCTGTGATCCAAAAGTCTATAAGCAATAAATTCTGGAGAGGGTGTAGAGAAAAGGGAACCCTCTTACACTGTTGGTGGGAATGCAAACTAGTACAGCCACTATGGAGAACAGTGTGGAGATTCCTTAAAAAACTGGAAATAGAACTGCCTTATGACCCAGCAATCCCACTGCTGGGCATACACACTGAGGAAACCAGAATTGAAAGAGATACATGTACCCCAATGTTCATCGCAGCACTGTTTATAATAGCCAGGACATGGAAGCAACCTAGATGTCCATCAGCAGATGAATGGATAAGAAAGCAGTGGTACGTATACACAATGGAGTATTACTCAGCCATTAAAAAGAATGCATTTGAGTCAGTTCTAATGAGGTGGATGAAACTGGAGCCTATTATACAGAGTGAAGTAAGCCAGAAAGAAAAACACCAATACAGTATGCTGCTGCTGCTGCTGAGTCGCTTCAGTCGTGTCCGACTCTGTGTGACCCCATAGACGGCAGCCCACTAGGCTCCTCTGTCCCTGGGATTCTCCAGGCAAGAACACTGGAGTGGGTTGCCATTTCCTTCTCCAATGCATGAAAGTGAAAAGTGAAAGTGAAGTTGCTTAGTCGTGTCCGACTCCTAGCGACCCCATGGACTGCAGCCTACCAGGCTCCTCCATCCATGGGATTTTCCAGGCAAGAGTACTGGAGTGGGGTGCCATTGCCTTCTCCGACCAATACAGTATACTAATGCATATATATGGAATTTAGAAAAATGGTAATGAGAGAACATGTTTTATCTGTCTCATTGTCTGACACTGATTTGGTGAGAAGTTCAGGCAAATGGAAAATACAGAAAGGAAATGAATAAATTCTAAACCAGTAAGTGCTAAAAGACAGTACTTCCCAAAGTGTGGTCTAAAGACCCTATATTTCAGAAACACCTGCTTATTCAGCATGCAGATTCCCAGGTCCCATCTCATGGTCCATATGTGGCCCTTGGACTTGACCAAGCCCCCTGTGTTGTGTAGGACTCTCTCTCTCAGTGGTCTGAATTCTGACTGTAGTGGTGCCCCTGGTCTTTAGCAACCAGCAGTGGCAGGCATGGCGTCCAGGATTCCTTTCACCTTGCGCATGCCCTGCCATCAGCACCCAGGTGGTCTCCATGCTTCCTCAGTAGGCTCCAGGCCACGTGTCTATCAGGTTCCTGAAGATAACTCCACCTATCTTCTCAGCAGAGTCAATTGGCTCTTCTGGTTAACATTCACTCTTCCTTCTAATTTAGTCTGTGGGGAGCTGCTCTCCCAATTTGGTCTTATGCTTTGTCAAATGAGGGAGTGGCAGATATTTCTTGCTCAATTAGGACCACTTTTCTCGTCCTCCTGCAGACTCTTGCCTATCTGCCCCACTGGTATTAGTATGCAGAAAGTAGCATTATAGTTAACAATGAATGAGAGAGTGAATGAAAGTGAAAATTGCTCAGTCATGTCTAACTCTTTGGGACCCCATGGACTATAGAGTCCTTTGAATTCTCCAGCCCAGAATACTGGAGTGGGTAGCCTTTCCCTTCTCCAGGGGGTCTTTGCAACCCAGGGATCAAACCCAGATCTCCTGCATTGCAGGAGGATTCTTTACCATCTGAGCCACAAGGGAAGCCCAAGAATACTGGAGTGGGCAGCCTATCCCTTCTCCGGCGGATCTTCCTGACTCAGGAGTTGAACCAGGGTCTCTGGTTTGATTGCAGTGCAGCTAGATTCTTTACCAACTGAGCTATCAGAACAAAATCTATATAAGAATCCAGTAAAATAAGAGTTCAACTGGAGACACAATTGGAAGAATTTTCTCTACAGTTATACTATAAAGTACCAAATAATATGCTTAATGTGATCAGAAAACTAATTATGATTCACAGGCACTGTATACTCTGGGTAAGACTTGCACTTGTGCTCACCATCAGTGAGGCACAGAAGCAATTTTTGAGAATCTCTAGGCCAGTATTCACAGGCAGCACAATGAGTAACGAATGCGGTGGATGATGCAGCATAGTGAATAATGGTATAACCAACAAATAAGAGGAATTAGGGGGATTTTCCTGGTAGTCCCACGTGGCGCTCATGGTAAAGAATCAGTCTGCCAGTGCATGAGACTTGAGAAGTGCAGGTTCGGTCCCTGGGTTGGGAAGATCCCCTGGAGGTGGAAATGGCAACCCACTCCAGTATTATTGCCTGGAGAATCCCACGGACAGAAGAGCCTGGCAGGCTCCGGCCCATAGGGTCACAAAGAGTTGGACACGACTGAGTGACTTCACACAGATGCATCCTGGTGGTTCAGTGCCTAAGACTCCAGGTTCCCAATGAACGGGGCCTGAGTTCAGTCCCTGGACAGGGAACTAGATCCCACGTGGCGCAGCTACGTGTTCACACGCCACGACTAAGGATTCTGCAACTGAAAGATCCTGCATGTCAAAACTAAGACATGGTGCAGACAATTTTTTTTTTTTTAAGGAATTAGGGAACTGAAATGCAAAATAAATCTATATTATTTTAAGAAAATAAGTCCTGAAAAGCCATGATATTTTGAGTAATTACAGCATTGCCACCATTTTCTTATGGTAAGAGATGAAATTAGCCAGGGATGACACATTTGACAATAAAAAACAGAAAGACTGGACCCCAATAGGAAGGGATGCTGGAACTGTGAAGAATCCTCAAATGCACTCAACGGAAAATAAAAAATATATATGAGTACTTCTTCTCTACATATTCACGTTCACTTTTCATTGATAAATCACAATATTCCACATGGTCCTATGAATTTTGTATTATATTTTTAAATCACACTGTTTATATTAACAGAACTAGGCCTTATAAAAATATTTGTCCATTAGGTATAATATCTGTCCAATAGGTATAAACCCAGCCCTTTAGAGAAGCAGCCATACTCCTTACAGTCTATAAAGTCACCAACACAGCAGAGAAAGTAACACACATTTGACTTTTGAATGCCTGGGGAAACATGTGTTCTCCAATGTGAAAGGAGAAAATCAAGCACAATATTTATTGAACAATAAAAGGCAGCTTTTTGTGAGGGAAACTGAATTACCTTTAACCAGCAAACTGTGTTTAATATCACAGAAGATAAATCTTCGGCTTAAAAATAAGAGACAGGCTATCTAGAGGCACCCAACTGTGTGGATAATTACAACAGAGAGTTATGGTTATTAACTGGGCAGTTTGGACCAGTGCTCCATAGCACCGAAGTTAAAAGGAGGAGCAGTTGCTGTGTGGAGGTTTGTTCCCTGGGTCAAGAGGTGTTAATGTTTAGGCCCCACTAGTTTTGAGAAGCATTTCAAAAGCCATTACGCAGTGACTTGGCATTAAATGTATTCTCCCACGGCCAGCATGTGGCCATGCACAAAGTCATCCAACACCTTTGAGCCTCACTTGGCTTATTTGCCAAATGGAGAGAATGAAGCTCGCAGAGTCGAATCACTGCACAGAGCCTTGAGCTGGTACCTAGTGGGCACTAACAGCCTTTATATCTAGCCTTTCAATATAACCAGAGTCCAAACTGTTTAATGTCCTCTCTAACTTCTTTTTAAACCTCAAGACTATACTTTTTAAGTCCTCTGAAAAATCTGGTTTTAGGCACGATTAGGTGGCAAAATGTTTCATTGCAGCTGTTGTTTTAGATTCTTCCTCCACCCTGGAATCTCAGAGGCATCAAGAGACTTATATAATGTCTGCCTGGGAAAAAAATGGTTTACAATATATCCCTTATGAAAGTTTTGGAGTCTATTCCAATGATTTTTATTACTGTGTACTGGATTTAGCCTGGATATCTTTCAGAGACTACCAAGTTATCTGTAACCCTCACCATCTAAGTTCCTGTGGAACAGGAAACGGAATACTTCCATCCATTCAACACCTACCCCTTTCCACCATGAAAAGAGAGCTATTTTCAGGCTCAGGAAACTTAGGCCTATTGTCCAGGTTTCAGAACTCCTCCCCTGACACTTCTACTCTTTTCAAAAGAAGATTTTGTGAAATGATTGACAAGATTCAAAGCTTTGCTTGCCCTCTAAAGTAGAAGATAGAGAAACAGGAAGAATGAGTGACTTAACTTTGCTTGTCTTTCTGAAATAGCAAGAATAAGCACAAGTTAATACTTCCCTTAAAGAACCAGAAGCCCAGCATGTAATCTGCAACTCTGTCTTCCTCACCTCAACGCTCATTCAAACACCGCATCCTACAGATTCTACTCCCCCAGTAAGTCCCAACTCCTCCCACTCCTCCCCAGTCTCCACGGCCATATCGAAGGTCAGGCAGCCACCAAACCTGCCCTGGGCGATTGCCACAGCCTGGTAAATGGTCTCCTACTCCACTGTTAATCTGATCAGATTGCATCTCCAAAGAACACTGAAAATGATTTCTCCAGGATGTTAACCTATATATGTTGACAGCCCTGTTTAAAAAATTGTTGCTTCTTGTCCCTCAGATGAAATTTAAAAAGATGGTAACAATAACCCTGTATACGAGACAGCAAAAGAGACATTGATGTATAGAACAGTCTTTTGGACTCGGTGGGAGAGGGAGAGGGTGGGATGATTTGGAAGAATGGCATTGAAACATGTATAATATCATATATGAAATGAGTCGCCAGTCCAGGTTCGATGCACAATACTGGACGCTTGGGGCTGGTGCACTGGGATGACCCAGAGGGATGGTATGGGGAGGGAGGAGGGAGGAGGGTTCAGGATGGGGAACATATGTATACCTGTGGCAGATTCATGTTGATATATGGCAAAACCAATACAATATTGTAAAGTTTAAAAATAATAAATAAGGCAACAACAACAAAAAAAAAAACAAAGAAAAAAAAAAAAAAAGAAATGCAAGCCCCCTACCATGGCCTTTCTTGATCAGATACTATTCCATTCAGTGCTCCCTCTTATTGCTCAAGTTCTTTCAACCAAATAGAAATGCTTCCATTCTTTCAATTACAGTAGACCCTTTCTCCTCTCAGCCTCTGTCAGAGTTGTTCTGCAGGCCAAGTCATACTCTCTGCCTAGATAAGTTCTCCCTAGTTCTTCAGTCATCAGCTCCCCTATCCCTTCATCTGAAAGAATGTTTGGGACTATGCAGTGGGGTGCATGTTGTATCAGTTATTCTGTAGTGTCAAATATTCTCTTCACCTTTTATAATTACTTGTTTAATATCAATCTCTTAATTAGCTTATAAATGTTATGAAAAAAGGAACCATTCATTCTTGTATGTCTACTTTAGTTCTTAACATTGTTAGTATTATAGAAATATCCATTTAATGAATATATAATGGAACAAGTACTAGAATTCTTGATATCCTAATTATGGCCTTGGAGGTGTTATAACCAATAGTCAACTTGAAGTCTGTTGTGACTTGTCCATTTATTTTAATAGCGTTTCAGTTTCCGAATTAAACTACTGAAGCCGAAAAAAGTCATTAGAGTTTTCGGTCAAGAAGAAACAAAAGACAAGTATTCTGTACTCTTTTTAAATATCTTTTTTTGAGTTATTTTTTGAATTAAGTAGACATATCAGACTCGAACAGCCCTGTTATATGGACAACTGTGTCAAAGAATAGGCTACAAAAATGGAAACATGTAAGGAGCACAGTTGTATGGAGATGAAGCCTTTGACCAAATAGACAAATCTGGAATGAGTTTGATATAAGCTACCTGAGAAACCAAATATTGAAAAAGTGACTTAAATTGTCAGGAGTCAACACAATTCACAAGGCTCTGCTCCTGTAGTCCCTCCCTTTGGGAAGGAAGTTATTCAATGGTTGAAAATAAAGCAAGATTTAGTATAACTTGTAACATTATCAATAAATGTAAAGGACATATTTTATCAATGTCATTATCCAGCATGATTCTGTGAGACTTTGAATAAGAATTGACTCACTGAGTGAGTGAGAAACTAAAGTTAATGGAAATTTTGTAATGAAATCCATAAATTATAATATAGTGAGCATAAAAAATAGTGCTTCCCAGAATTTAATCTGCAGACCTCTTATTTCAGAAGCACCTGCTTGTTAAATATGCAGATTTATGGGTCCTAATCCACAACTACTGAAATAGAATCTGAAGACAAAAAAATGTTTTTCTTAATGTGAAACTCATTTTTCTTAATTATTATGGAAAAAATATTTGAAACAACTATTTTAGAATAGTATGAACAAAATACTATAAAAACTAAAGACTTGATCCTGGTCTACACAGATGTATGAATAGAATTGATAAGATAACATTCCCTTTTGAATCTTATCTGGTACAAACCTACAGTGAAACATTCTGAAATATGGAAACAAAGGCATGCGTTTTAGGGACTTTGGGATGGATATGTACACACTGCTATATTAAAAATGGGTAACCTACTGTGTAGCACAGGGAACTCTGTGCAATGTTATATGGCAGCCTGAATGGTGGGGGCGAGTTTGGGGAAGAATGGATACATGTATAGGTATGGGTGAGCCCTTTGCTGTCCACCTCAAACTATCACAACATTGTCAATTGACTATAGTTACTAGTGTTAGTTGCTCAGCTATGTCTGACTCTTTGTGACCCATCAGGCTTTCTGTCCATGGAATTCTCCAGGCAAGAATAATGAAATGGGTAGCCATTCTCTTGTCCAGGCGATCTTCCCAACCAGGGCTCAAACCCAGGTTGCCTGCATTGCAGGCTAATTCCTCACCATCTGAGCTACCAGTTCAGTCCGTTCAGTCACTCAGTCATGTCCAACTCTTTGTGACCCCATGGACTGCAACACACCAGGCCTCCCTGTCCATCACCAACTCCTGGAGCTTACTCAAACTCATGTTCATCGAGTCAGTCATGCCATCCAACCATCTCATCCTCTGTCGTCCCCTTCTCCTCTCACCTTCAATCTTTCCCAGCATCGGGGTCTTTTCAAATGACTCAGTTCTTTGCATCAGGTGGCCAAAGTATTGGAGTTTCAGCTTCAGCATCAGTCCTTCCAATGAATATTCAGGACTGACTTCCTTTAGGATGGACTGGTTAGATCTCCTTGCAGTCCAAAGGACTCTCAAGAGTCTTCTCTAACATCACAGTTCAAAAGCATCAGTTCTTCGGTACTCAGCTTTCCTTATACTCCAACTCTCACATCCATATGTGACCACTGGAAAAACCATAGCTTTCACTAGACAGACCTTTGTTGGAAAAGTAATGTCTCTGTTTTTTAATATGCTGTCTAGGTTGGTCATAGTTTTTCTTCCAAGGAGTAAGCATCTCAATTTCATGGCTGCAGTCACCATCTGCAGTGATTTTGGAGCCCAAAACATAAAGTCTGTCACTGTTTCCATTGTTTCCCCATCTATTTCCCATGAAGTGATGGGACCGGATGCCATGATCTTAGTTTCCTGAATGTTGAGTTTTAAGCCAACTTTTTCACTCTCCTCTTTCACTTTCATCAAGAGGCTCTTTAGTTCTTCTTTGCTTTCTGCCATAAGGGTGGTGTCTTCTGCATATCTGAGATTATTGATATTTCTCCTGGTGTCTTGATTCCAGCTTGTGCTTCATCCAGCCTGGCATTTCTCATGATGTACTCTGCATATAAGTTAAATAAACAGTATGACAATATACAGCCTTGACGTATTCCTTTCCTGATTTGGAACCAGTCTGCTGTACCATGTCCAGTTCTAACTGTTGCTTCCTGACATGCATACAGGTTTCTCAGGAGGCAGGTCAGGTGGTCTGGTATTCCTATCTCTGCAAGAATTTTCCATAGTTTGTTGTGATCCACACAGTCAAAGACTTTGGCATAGTCAATAAAGCAGAAGTAGATGTTTTTCTGGAACTCTCTTGCTTTCTTGATAATCCAACAGATGTTGGCAGTTTGATCTCTGGTTCCTCTGCCTTTTCTAAATCCAGCTTGAACATCTGGAAGTTCAAGCTTCAAGTACTGTTGAAGCCTGGCTTGGAGAATTTTGAGCATTACTTTGCTAACATGTGAGATGAGCATCTGAGCCACCAGGGAATCCTAATTGGCTATACCCTAGTACAAAATAAGTTTTTAAAAAGACATAAAGTTTAATCAACTTGAATTAACTTATGTTTAAGTGTGACCTTAGAGTTTTTACATCACTTCTGAGCTTCAGAAGCTACAAGTACAAAATAAGGGAAATAAATTCACCTCACTTTTCATAAGATAATGTATCTATAGAAGAAATGTACAGCTAGTAATTGAATGGAAGAATCTATCCAAGGCTCTGAGGTCAGAGAGATCTATGCTTAAGTACTAGATCTCATTTAATAGGTATGCTACTTCAACATATTTCATTCTATTTAGTTATAAAATTAGGTCCAATGTTATCTAAATTATAAGCCTATCTGATTAATTACATGAAATGACATTAGTACAGTTACTTGGTGAATGTTAGGTATTATCTCTCTGAAAATGGAAGGAATTCCTTTATCCTCAGCCTTGCACACTTAGAATTCAAGGACAGGAAACCAGAGGCTCAGATTTAGCTGACACTAAGGATACTAGGCTTTCTAATTACATCATATTGAGCATTCATTCTAATGCTTTATTCTCAAATATTTACATCTTAAAAGAAGAAAATGATATCTATTTTTCTCTGATGCCATGAATATCTTCAAATGCTTTTTCACAGTACTTTGCCCTCTGAAAAGCCTTCATCATGCTTTTCTTTAGAACAAAGTATGCATTTTAAAAAAACACCTTTTTTTAAGGTTTTCTTAAGCTGAACTGCCTTAAACTTGTCTATCTAGATGTAAGTTGTGTTTTAATTTGTAAAGTAGATGATACACACCAGGGATGTAGCACTTGTGGGCAAATCCTTCAAAGAGTAATTGTGAACCCTAATTGGTCAAAGTCAAAGCAGCATAGGATGTAGACATAATACCACCTAGTTATGCTGACCTTCTTTCAAGAAAAACCTCTTAGTTGCTAAATGATTATATATAGAATGGATAAAGAACAAGGTCCTATTGTATGGCACAGGGGACTATATTCAATTCTGTAATAAATCATAAAGGAAAAGAATTTTTCCCTTCAGAATTTTGCCTCATATTTCTTTTGTTTTTAATTTTAAATTTGTTTATTTTTAAATTGAGGGATAACTTTTTACAGAATTTTGTTGGTTTCTGCCAAACATCAACAAAATTAGCCATCAGCATACATAAAAGCTCTTGGTTTGTCCACTGTTCATGAGAAGCTTGAGTAAAACCCAGATAATACAGTTAATAAGAGATTCATTGAAGAGGCTCCTCAGTAGGCTACTACCTATGCCCATGATTCTTATATAAACCATACAAGAAAAGGCCCTACCTGCTCAAGGTGATCCCTGAGGAATTACAAAGAGCAGAAGGACCACATTATATTTAGAAGGACTCTGTACGTCACCTGATAATTGAGAATGTCCAGAGGAGGGACAAAATTTGCACACGATCAAACAAATCTTTTCAGTAACATACACTTCTGGCTATGGGTTTGTATTCCTTCAATGAATTCACTTAAAAATTATATATTCAGTGTCCATATATCTATCTCCTTATTAGAGAACTTGCATTCTAGCAGACTTTATTTTAATGCTTTGATAAATGTTTCAAAGAAAATATACAAGGTGACATCACAGAGAGTAAAAGGAACATGGAAGGTGGTATCTCAGAAAGACTGGTCGGGAAAAGACTCTTGGAAAAGAGTGTGAGCTAACACCTAAATTTGAGAAGAACCTAACTGTGTAAAGAACTAGGGAAAATAATCTTCCAGGCAGCAGGGCACTCAAGTGAAAGAGATCTGAGGCAGGAACACAATGGAATAGAAGGGAAGAAAATTGCTAGTGAGGTCAGAAAAAATATCACTGCTTAAAAAACTTCAACTCCCACCCATTACTGGTGGGAATGCAAAGTGATACAATCCCCTTGGAAGACAGTTTGGCGGAGTCTTACAAAACTAATTATAATCTTGCTATACAATCTAGCAGTCACACTCCTCAGTATTACCTGAAGACAGCTAAAATCTTGTCTGTACAAAAGCCTGCACATGGATATTGATAGCACATTTATTCATAATTGCCAAAACTTGTAAGTGGTCAAGATGTCCTCAGTAGATAAATGAATCAACAAATAGTGGTGGATGGAATATTATTCAGCACTGAAAAAAATGAGCTATCAAACCATGAAAAGATACCAAGGAAATTGAAAGCATTTTACAAAATGAAAGAAGTCAACATGAAAAGGCTACATATTGTATAAATACACTATACAACATTTTGGAAAAGAAAACTATGAACAGCTTAAGAAAGAAGATGAGGAGTTAGGGATGAGGTAGGTATGAATATGCAGACTACAGAGGATCTTTAGGGCAGTGAAACTATTCTGTATCATTCTCCAATTATGGATAGATGTCATACAACATTAATTAAAACTCATAGACTGAAAAATACCAAGAGTGAACTCTAATGTAATCTATGGATTTTAGGTGATTGTGTGTCAGTGTACATTCATCGATTATAACAAATGTATCATCTGGTGGCAGATGTTGATAGTGATGGAGTGTGTGTGTGTGTGTGTGTTGTGTGCACATGGGCATGTGCAGAGTGAGTGTCAGAGGATGTAGAAAAACTCATTTTGCTCTCTTTCACTCTTTTTGTGAGCTGAAAACTAGTCTTATAAAGTCAATTAAAAGTGAAAAAAAATTATCAGGTCATCTGGTTGATAGACCTGGTGTTATTATCTCCGCTTGGGGTGATATGAGAGCACAAAATCATACAGCCAAGAGGTGGTACAGCTGAATTAGAGCTAAAGGCCTGTGACTTCTGAGCAACTCCTCTTTCTACACACACACACACACACACACACATACACACACACATACACACATACAATCTATGCCCCCAAAATTAATAGATAGTCTTTACTATCTAGAGGATGACCCACATTCCCTGTTGAACTATTCAAAATTTCATGAACAGTAATAGAGTATTAAGGGCTTCCCTGGTGGCTCAGCATTAAAGAAGAACCTGCCTGCCAATGCAGGAGATTCAGGTTTGATCCTTGGTCAGGAAGATCCCCTGGAGAAGGAAATGCCAACCCACTCCAGTATTCTTGCCTGGGAAATCCCATGGACAGAAGAGTCTGGTGGGCTACAACCCATGGGATCACAAAGAGTTGGAAACGACTTAGCGACTAAACAACAATAGAGGGTTAATAGAGTCTAGAACATGGGAAACCTGGGAACTAGATAATTTTTTAAAAGTGGACAAAGGGATTTGGCAGGGACAAACTCCCATCTAACTTTCTTCCTCATCAGATGAAAGGTCTGTATTTCCCATCCTGCTTTGTACTGGGTTCGTCAAAATCTCATTTGGGTTTTTCTGTAAGATGGGATGGAAAAACCCAGGTGAACTTTTTGCCCAACGCAATAGCTCAGTGGGACCATGTGATCAACTACTAGTCAGTGGAATGTGAAAGTGAGGTATTTTACTAACACACCCTGACCCTTAAACTCTTTTCTGTGACTCTCAAATTCACTAGCCATTGTGAGCAATCAACGTTTAATCCAGTGGAGGATGCTGAGCCCTGGTAGATAGGAAACCTACTGTACTGAGGATACCTGGGCCTGCAAGACATTGTGAGGAAGACTACTTACCCAACCCCGCAGAGAATGGGACCTGAGTGAGTATTGAGCCTTAACTGGTTAAACAACGGAGATCTGGAGTTTTCTCACAATAGTTGACACACCATACAGGGATTATCATATACCATATGTGTTGCTGCCTTCAAATTCAAAGATATTAATATTGATCCTGCACTGAATGGTTAACCATCCATTTTGTTTTCCACTTCAGTCTTCAGAATACTTTTAAAGTGGCAAAGGAATTTCTTTACATGGATCAGGGTTCAGTACTCACTACTGTGCTTTCACATAAATGCTCAATACATAAAGTGGTACAAAATGGAAAATGTTGAATTAAATATCCAAGAAATTTGCACAAGCAAATGGACCATTTGGAAAAGAAAAACACAGACTTGGTATCTAGTTTGAACACGCTCTATGTGACTTCAGATCAATTGGAAATTTCACTGGGTGGGATTGGACTAATACATCTATGAAGGCACTTCTAGTTCTAAAACAAATATATGATGGCAACCAAAGGCTGCTTTGTTCCACTCTGAAAACTTTCATCTCAAGTTTGTCAGTGCTTCTAAAAATATTTTTCATTAGAATTTTAAAGCACTCAGAGCACCTGTTATTCCCACCCTGTGTGTGAGCCAATCATATGCAATAGATATCATTTTGCCTTTCCAGGTCACGATTAATTCATTATCATGGTGAACACAGAAGGCTCTGACTTTCTCTCACTAGCTTCTCCTGATATTTATAATGGAAAGTATTTTTTAGAATAAATTCCTTAACATCTGCCTAAATTTAGTATATACAATCATTAGCTGTCATTACAGCTAATCAACATCTAATCCTTATTAAAATAACATATTAGTGAGATAAAATGGAAGTAAAAACCCAGTAATGTTTAATGTTCACTTCCTTTGAATAATCTTTAAGCAGCAGAAAATTTTCAGCCTCTTGAAACATGGCTCTAAAAGAATGTGGCCAGCCTGTTAATTTTAAGACCCACCTTGAACTTTTCATTAGTAGCCACTGGTGACTCAGATGGTAAAGAATCTGCCTGCAATGAGGGAGACCTGAGTTCGATCCCTGGGTTGGGAAGATCCCCTGGAGAAGGAAAGGGCAATCCACTCCCATATTCTTGCCTGGAGAACTCCATGGATAGAGGAGACTGGTGAGCTGCAGTCCATGGGCTCACAGAGAGCTGGACATGACTGAGCTAACACTTTCACTTTCCATGATAAACGGGCACCTTGAGTCTCAACCACAGCACAATTACATAGTATTCACCCGAGTGCTGATGTGTAGAATGAATCTGTCTCTCCTAGGTCAAGCAAATCAGCATCTTACAAACAATAATATTTAATTATTTCAGCCTTTAAAAGCAGTATTTTTACATTATTCTTAATGGCTCTTATATGTGTAAATTAGCTAATCATTTCTGTTAGGTCAAAATTTTAAAGGGTGTAATTTACATCAGTACCTAGGATCTGTATGTTTCTGAAACTGAATGATTTTTTTTTATATTGTGAATAGAAACTACCAATATCTAAACAATTTCAGCAGTTTTCAGAAGACACAGAAATAATCTGAACTATGTTTATAACACTAATTTAAGTTTCCTCTCATCAGTATTCCAGTTATAATGACCAAATAACATAAAAACATGCAGAAGTAATTACTCTCTGCATCAAATTTCTTCCCAAATTATATAACGTCTTTGGTTCAAGACAGGTAGATACAGTGGACATGACAAATAGATTCAAGGGATTAGATCTGGTAGACAGAGTGCCTGAAGAATTATGGATGGAGGTTTGTGACACTGTACAGGAGGCAGTGAAGAAGACCATCCCCAAGAAAAAGAAAGGCAAACTGGTTGTCTGAGGAGGCCTTACAAAAAGCTGAGAAAAGAAGAGCAGCTAAAGGCAGAAGGAGAGAAGGAAAGACATACCCATTTGAATGCAGAGTTCCAAAGAATAGCATGGAGAGATAAGAAAGCCTCAATGATCAATGCAAAGAAATAGAGGAAAACAATTGAATAGGAAGGACTAGGGATCTCTTCAAGAAAATCAGTGATACCGAGGGAATATTTCATGCAAAGATGGGCTCAATAAAGGACAGAAATGATATGGACCTAACAGAAGCAGAAGATATTAAGAAGAGGTGGCAAGAAACACAGAAGAACTGTACAAAAAAGCTCTAAATGACCCAGATAACCACGATGGTGTGATCACTCACCTAGAGCCAGACATTCTGGAATGTGAAGTCAAGTGGGCCTTAGGAAGCGTCACTACAAACAAAGCTAGTGGAGGTGATGGAATTCCAGTTGAGCTATTTTAAGTACTAAAAGATGTTGCTATGAAAGTGCTGTACTCAATATGCCAGCAAATTTTGAAAATTCAGTAGTGGCCACAGGACTGGAAAATGTCAGTTTTCATTCCAATCCCAAAGAAAGGCAATGCCAAGGACTGCTCAAACTACCACACAATTGCACTCACATCACACGCTAGTAAAGTAATGCTCATAATTCTCCAAGCAAGGCTTCAACAGTACATAAACCATGAAATTCCATATGTTCAAACTGGGTTTAGAAAAGGCAAAGAAACCAGAGATCAAATTGCCAACATATATTGGATCATCAAAAAAGCAAGACAGTTCCAGAAAATCATCTACTTCTGCTTTATTGACTACGCCAAAGCCTTTGACTGTGTGGATCACAACAGATGTGGCAAATTCTTAAAGAGAGGGGAATACCAGACCACTTTACCTGCCTCCTGAGAAACATGTATGCAAGTCAAGAAGCAACAGTTAGAACTGGACATGGAATAGCAGTCTGATTCCAAAGGAGTACGTCAAGGTTGTATATTGCTTATTTGACTTATATGTACAGTATATAATGTGAAATGCTGGGCTAGATGAAGCACAAGCTGGAATCAAAACTTCCAGGAGAAATATCAATAACTTCAGATTCACAGATGACACCACCCTTATGGCAGAAAGTGAAGAACAACTAAAGAGACTTTTGATGAAAGTGAATGAGGAGAGTGAAAAAGTTGGCTTAAAAGTCAACATTCAGATAACTAAGATCATGGCAACCAGTCCCATCACATCATGGCAAATAGATGGAGAAACAATGGAAACAATGAGAGACTTTATTTTGGGGGGGGGGGCTCCAAAATGACTGCAATGGTGACCACAGCTATGAAGTTAAAAGACACTTGCTCTTGGAAGAAAAGCTATGACCAATTTAGACAACATATTAAAAAGCAGAGACATTACTTTGCCAACAAAAGTCTGTCTAGTCAAGGCTATGGTTTTTCCAGTAGTCATGTATGGATGTGAGAATTGGACTATAAAGAAAACTGAGTGCCAAAGAACTGACACTTTTGAACTGTGGTGTTGGACAAGACTCTTGAGAGTCCAGCCAGTCAATCCTAAAGGAAATCAGTCCTGAATATTCATTGGAAGGACTGATGCTGAAGCTGAAACTCCAATACTTAAGCCACCTGATGCAAAGAGCTGACTCATTGAAAAAGACCTTGATGCTGGGAAAGATTGGAGGTGGGAGAAGGGGACGACAGGGGATGAGATGGTTGGATGGCATCACCCTCTCAATGGAATGAGTTTGAGCAAGCTTTGGGAGTTGGTGATGGACTGGGAAGCCTGGTGTGCTGCAGTCTATGGGGTCGCAAAGAGTCGGACAAGACTGAGCAACTGAACCTATGTCTCTCCCTCAGAATCACTTTCTCTGTTTGCCCCTTATCCCAGTTTTCTTTCTTGGGATCTTTCTTCAGGCCTCCCACTGTACAGCCCTCATTCTATTTACATCATCTTTCAAAAACTCTCTCCATATATTTTTCACCTGTTTACCCACAAATGCCTGTTCCTCTCATATTTTAAAGGAGGAAACTATTATCATGGTATTTTCCTACTTACAGAAAGGCTAAGAAAAGACTAAACTTCTACAAAGTAGGAAAATAAAGATGATGCTATACACTTTTGCTGAAAATTGTTTTATTTACAAGGGAAAATGGTCTTAACTTTTGACCATATATATAAAGAAGCATTTTACCACCCAGACTTTCACAAATTTGAAACATTCATTGGAGTTTAAAAATGTTATTGCCATAAAATAATTGTTGTAAGCATTTGGCAGAGCATGTTTCTGAAATGAACTTCATATATGCTGATACTGTTATTCAGAGAAGGCTTTTAGAGAGATGGCAGATGGATGGAGAGAGAGAGGGAGAGAGAGAGGAAATGGTTGGATAGAGTGTATAGGGCTCAGAATTTAAACACATTGGCATTGTTATAAACACAGATTAACATACAATCACTTAAACAAGCTAAAGTGAAAGTCGCTAAGTCATGTCTGACTCTGTGACCCAATACAGTCCATGGAATTCTCCAGGTCAGAATACTGGAGTGGGTAGCCTTTCCCTTCTTCAGGGAACCCATGGATTGAACCCAGGTCTCCCACATGCAGGCACATTCATTAACAGCTGAGCCAGAAGGGAAGCCCAGGAATACTGGAGTGGGTAGACTATCCCTTCTGCAGTGGATCTTCCCAACCCAGGAATCAAACCAGGGTCTCCTGCATTGCAGGTGGATTCTTTACCAACTGAGCTATGAGGGAAGCCCTAAATACGCTAAGCATCAGTTAAATAAGGAAACTAGAGTAAAACACTCTAATCCCTCTTAAAATTTTAAATTCCCAAATGCCAACCATGAGTTTACCTTTAGTTGGTGTTACAGAGACACGATATATGCAAATTATTGTAATTATACTTCTTGCATATAAACAACCTCTACATGTGAGATATTACAAAAATAAAATATTATCTTATTAGGTAGCATCATTGTTCTTGGTTGTGAGCTGAATGGTTGGTTGTTCTGTGTACTTCACGGCCACAAATTATTCACATTCCTCCTACGTGTAAAGTATACTTGCTCCTATTCCAGGACCTCAAAAAGTCATTTCCCATTAGTACATCAGAATTGAAATCTAGAATCTAATCCTCTCAGTCTAGACGTATAAAGGATTCTAACATTTCATCCCTGTGGTAAGAGTTTCTATGATCCAGAGACCTTAAACTTCAAAGAGCAAGTTATAGGATGTACAAACAGCATACTTTGGTAAGACAGTGGCAGATAATGATAATAGATGTGCTCATTTAAAATAGAAGCATAACAAGCATATGAAAATCACTGGTTCATGGAATTTCTGAACTCCACCTGGACACATTACCGGATCACCCTCTTCCACAAGCAGAAAATGTTACTGGATTAGGGCCCTGTTCTGCTGCTTGGCAGTACACCCTAGTCCATTGTTCTCCAATATTCTTGATTTTGCCCTCTAACATATTCTTTCTTTACTGTAAGAAATGGCCTATGGTTGCCACTAAGTAGTTTCCTCCATCTGCTTCATTCCACAGAAAATTGGGAGTCCAGAGACCTCCATGTAATTTGAACTATCTCAGTACCTTTTAGTCTGGGCCCATAAGTCTTTGTGGGTTTTCTTTTTTTTTTAATTTTTTTTAATTTTATTTAATTTTTAAACTTTACATAATTGTATTAGTTTTGCCAAATATCAAAATGAATCCACCACAGGTATACATGTGTTCCCTATCTATCAGATTGTACCCCTCTATTAAAGTATTATGTTATCTCTAGACTTACTTATAGTTATTTTAGGGATAAGATTTCTAGGGCCATGACCTTGAAGTCTTTAAACGTCTTTTTGTTCCACTGAGAAGATTTTCTAAATACCATCTGAAAGGCTCCAAAGAGTCTTATACCCACCTTTGATTTATCTTTACCCTGAGATTAAGTCATATGCAAAAGGTGAAGAAACCACAGAAAGCACAAGAGAAATAAGAGCAGCCACATCTCTAGAGACATCATGTTCAACTAAGGACTATAATGAACCTCAAACTGAGAAATCCTCTGAGAAAGGATAATTATGCAGATTTTGCAGACTATGCAAAATTTTCTCAATTTATATGACCAAGGAGAAGAAATTTTTGTCACTAATGTTAATTAATGAAATTTTGTAGGAACAACTGTTTTTCATTCGTAAAATCTTACCCTGGCAGAGAGTAGTAAGTATTTTCCAGAAATACTTTCTAGAAAGACTCCTTCAAACACAATAGATAGGAATGCTATATTTTGTAATTTGAGGACAACGAGGAGACATATAGATACACTACTGCTTCTGCACATACTCCAATACATGTTTACTCATTCTCATTAAGTATTTAATTGCTTTTTCAGGGATTTAAGTCTTCTGTTTGTGACACATTAAAGTATAATACTGAAGTATATACTGAAAGTATAATACTGAAATGAGTGATAATCTGACAAGCAGAAGAACCAGATTTCTTTATAATTTTTTGTGAAATGCAATTTCATCCTTGTGTCTTAAATTGTGTTCCGTGAACCAACTGCATCAGTATCACCTAAATGCTTATAAGAAAGTATTCAGACTCAGATCTCAACCTACTGAATCAGACTTTCCATTTTAATAGTATTCCAGGTGATTTTATGATTTTATTTCATTTAGTTGAAGATCTGAGAGGCACTACTCTAGACACCTAAAATGGTAATACAGAGTAACTAATATGTAACATCTGTTCATATTCATACCTTACCTGAACTCAGATTTTGATGGAAGTAAATTAAGGGAGAGGAAAGAGGAAAACTATTACTTTAAATGTCATCCATGCTTATTACCTACTGCTTATTACAAAGAAAAGAATATAGACACAAGTACATAGATAAGAGAGAGACAGAGAGCTGCAGAATCATTTAGCCATTTCCATTCACAAGTGAAGAGGGAAGTTTGCTTTTTGAGGGCATCTTTATGGATGAAAAATCCTAACAAAACAATGGTAAAAGTTTGCTCATCTCCCCCAGATGACTCTGAGATGTGTGGGAAATAAATACTTATTTTTGAAACCCACTGAGATTTATAACTATTTCCTATGTGGCAATTGCTAACAGATCAAGCACAAAGATGGAGACAGAATACTAAGGACCATGAGACAAAATGATGACATTCCAGAAAATAGTTCACAGAAAAATAAGAGCATAAAGTGACCAGAAAGAGAATGCACTCTCACCCAGACTATTCATCAATAGTTAAGGATTCTTAGTTCTTCGTGCAGAAGACCATAGGGGTTCATTTCAGAACCCACCATTTATCTTGTATTTCACTGTATTAACACATGTGTAAATAAATTGTGCTCATTTCTTCAGTCACAGGGAGGGGTCAGCCACTCTTAATCTATCCTAGTTACCTTTATAAAATGCTAACTTAAGGACCTCTCCAAATATACACCACTATAAAATGAATGTATAGAAGAAGGGCATGGAAACCCACTCCAGTATTCCAGTATTATTGCCTAAAGAATCCTCAAAGACAGAGGAGCTGTCTGGTGGGCTACGGTTCATGGGGTCACACAGAGTCGGACACGACTGAGCCACTAAGCACATACAATGAATAAGCCTTTCCTGAATATTAGAGGTAAGATTCTGGTATTCAGAGAGAGCAGGTATACAGTCCTTCTGACAGATAGGACCTTCACTGGGATTATGTCACGCTATGCCACACCTTTCTAAATTTTCTGAGAAATCTTCTCTCTATTGTGTCTGAACCCAGTGCTACACTTATGGGTATTATAAGTACAGTTCCAAAACGGTTGGTTATCATTCACAAAAATTATGTTCACCATGATTCTCAGCTCACGTTTGTCAACATTTCATCTCTCTCTCCCTGGGGGTTCCCCAGAGCGCTACCCTTGAGATGCAGGTGATGTCTTACTTGGAGGTACCTGAAGTTTATGCCACACAGCCTTCCTTAACCAAAAATGATCAATGATCAGCCTAATTGAGGATACCAAAAAAGACCCCCAAAATCTTTCTTTCCTCTAAGCAAATCAACACACAACAAAAACAAAGAAACCTCTGTGATTCAATATACGTTGTAGGACTCTTAGCTTTGCTTCTTTGCCTCCCTTAACTGGCCTCCCTCACTTCCTTAATTTCTTGTGCTGCTGCTGCTGCTGCTAAGTCGCTTCAGTCGTGTCCAACTCTGTGCGACCCCAGAGACGGCAGCCCACCAGGCTCCTCTGTCCATGGGATTTTCCAGGCAAGAGTACTGGAGTGGGGTGCCATTGCCTTCTCTGATAATTTCTTGTGAGACACTGCCTAATAAATTCCTTATACAAGAAAATCTTCTGATTCTACTACTAGAGACTAAACCTAGGAGACTTTAATCCTAGGAAACCAGATCTGAGGAAGAGAACATGGAACCGGATCACTCACTGACTGAACAGCAGTAAAGTCCACTGCTGGGAATAGGGAAAGTATAGGGTAAGTCCTGGTGCATTCCAGAAGTTCTATCATTGAGATTTTCACCTCGGGGGAACGGAATGGAATACTGGTGGAGGAGATGTTATGGTTTACGAAATATAAGTGACATTTAAAGGTGTGGGGAAAATAGCATTCATATCTGTGTTGATCAATTAAAAAGAGAATACCATAGGCTAAAGCTAATATTTATCAAGTTTAATCAAAGATGCCACAGGGTAGAGGAAAAAAAAGAACAGTATTATGCTGAGGCCTTGGGACGTAGGCAGAGATCTTCAAATATTTTCATGGCTAGATTTTAAAATTGTTTTGCATCAGTGACTCCTTTGTGTTTTCCCTTTGAAGCAGAAATATTCAGAGTTATTAAGCCTCCTCTATCATTCTGTGTTGAGGAGGGACAGATAACTAGTCTGATTTTACATCTTCCCTAAAACCAACTCGTGAAACTACATTTCCATCTCAGTGTTACAGAGGATATTCTGTTCTACCAACCTTAGAGTAATCATAGACTTCTGAAACTTCACCATAGCTTACTTCTAACTGAATAGTGTACCATCTTGAGCCTCAAATACGTTTCTCAGAACATTAGGGCTAACACCACACCATAGCCATGTTACTTATGACGTTAAATTGAACAGAGTTACCCTCACAGATAAAGTGTACTCCTGGTTAGGTATACATGGATAACCATGGTTATTTCACACCTGCTACATGAGACCTATATGCCTCTGGAGGCTTTTCAAATTTCTAATTATTTTTTTTAATTTGGAGTTTTATCAAAACATTTTTATTTTAATTGTTCTCAAATTGAAACACAGAAGAGCAACTCTGACTCCATGTTGGATCTGTTCCATTTACTTTAACTTTTGTGCTCTGTGGCCTGTGTTTAGTCATGCTGGCTCTACACATTTTGTAAAAAAATGTTGCATATAGCCTGAAACCACAGGATAGCCTATTCTCAGGGCTCTGACTTTTAAAAATCCATTTAGAGAGAAATAAAAAGTTTCAGAACAGAAAAAACAAAAAGCACTTGTCTTGTTGGAGGTTTATAGGAACATATGTGGACAGCTTTTAAGAACAAAGGATCCCTGCACCAAGAAATTTGCAATGATCAACCACCTCCCCTCCCCTTTTTAGTAGAAAAGAAGCCTAAATTCTGACTAGGGTAAGATGGTTCTTTGGGACACTAGTCTGCCATCTTCTTAGTCTATTGAATTTCTGAATAAAGTCTTTATTCCTTCCGCCAACATCTTCCAATTTACTGGGCTTTGTGCATCGATCAGAAACAAGTTTAGACTTTGCAACAACATCAGAACCAAAAGTCCGTTATGCATTTTTTTTTTCATTCTTTCATAATACTCAGTTTTTTCCCTAGAGTCCTCTGTCTTGTTTATATGAGTCATCCATTAAGAAGGTCATCTTAGTAGCAAAAGTGAATTCATGTGTAACCCTTTCCCATGGATTTCTCAACAATCAACATGCAAAATCAATCTAATCTGATGTTCAAGCACATGCTACATTGGTCTATGAATATCCGCTTCAGGTGAGTTTTCTTGTTAAACTTGGTAATACTTGAATGCATTCATTATATGATTTCTCCAGGCAATTAATTTCATGAAATGTCAAATCACAACATCCAAATCTTCCTTCACTAGCACTTAGGGAAATATCTAAAGACTAGGATAAGCAACTTCTATGCAGTTACATTTTAAAATGTTAGGGAAATCTAATAAGCCCATATGGACACAAATATACCAAACACTAGTTTGAATAATGAAATTTAAAATCTTTGAGTAAAAAATTGAAAGCATTTCCTCTAAAGTCAGGAACAAGATAAGGGTGCCCACTTTCACCATTACTATTCAACATAGTTTTGGAAGTTTTGGCCACAGCAATCAGAGCATAAAAAGAAATAAAAGGAATCCAAATTGGAAAAGAAGAAGTAAAACTCTCACTGTTTGCAGATGACATGATCCTCTGCATAGAAAACCATAAAGACTCCACCAGAAAATTACTAGAACTAATCAATGAATATAGTAAAGTTGCAGGATATAAAATCAACACACAGAAATCCCTTGCATTCCTATACATTAATAATGAGAAAATAGAGAAATTAAAGAAACAATTCCATTCACCATTGCAACGGAAAGAATAAAATACTTGGAAATATATCTACCTAAAGAAACTAAAGACCTATATACAGAAAACTATAAAACACTGGTGAAAGAAATCAAAGAGGACACTAACAGATGGAAAAATATACCATGTTCATGGATTGGAAGAATCAAGATAGTGAAAATGAGTATACTACCCAAAGCAATTTAGATTCAATGCAATCCCTATCAAGCTGCCAATGGTATTCTTCACAGAGCTAGAACAAATAATTTCACAATTTGTATGAAAATACAAAAAGCCTCGAATAGCCAAAGCCATATTGAGAAAGAAGAATGGAACTGGAGGAATCAACCTGCCTGACTTCAGGCTCTACTACAAAGCCACAGTCATCAAGACAGTATGGTACTGGCACAAAGACAGAAATATAGATCAATGGAACAAAATAGAAAGCCCAGAGATAAATCCACGCACATATGGACACCTTACCTTTGACAAAGGAGGCAAGAATATTCAATGGATTAAAGACAATCTCTTTAACAAGTGGTGCTGGGAAAACTGGTCAACCACTTGTAAAAGAATGAAACTAGAACACTTTCTAACACCATACACAAAAATAAACTCAAAATGGATTAAAGATCTAAACGTAAGACCAGAGACTATAAAACTCCTAGAGGAGAACATAGGCAAAACACTCTCTGACATACATCACAGCAGGATCCTCTATGACCCACCTCCCAGAATATTGGAAATAAAAGCAAAAATAAACAAATTGGACCTAATTAAACTTAAAAGCTTCTGCACAACAAAGGAAATTATAACCAAGGTGAAAAGACAGCCTTCAGAATGGGAGAAAATAATAGCAAATGAAGCAACTGACAAACAACTAATCTCAAAAATATATACAAGCAACTCCTACAGCTCAATTCCATTTCTCCAAAGAAGACATACAGATGGCTAACAAACACATGAAAAGATGCTCAACATCACTCATGATCAGAGAAATGCAAATCAAAACCACTATGAGGTACCATTTCACGCCAGTCAGAATGGCTGCTATCCAAAAGTCTACAAGCAATAAATGCTGGAAAGGGTGTGGAGAAAAGGGAACCCTCTTACACTGTTGGTGGGAATGCAAACTAGTCCAGCCACTATGGAGAACATTGTGGAGATTCCTTAAAAAACTGGAAATAGAACTGCCTTATGATCTAGCAATCCCACTGCGGGGCATGCACACTGAGGAAACCAGAATTGAAAGAGACACGTGTACCCCAATGTTCATTGCAGCACTGTTTATAATAGCCAGGACATGGAAGCAACCTAGATGTCCATCAGCAGATGAATAGATAAGAAAGCTGTGGTAGATATACACAATGGAGTATTACTCAGCCATTAAAAAGAATACATTTGAATCAGTTCTAATGAGGTGGATGAAACTGGAGCCTATTATACAGAGTGAAGTAAGCCAGAAAGAAAAACACCAATACAGTATACTAACGCATATATATGGAATTTAGAAAGATGGTAACAATAACCCTGTATATGAGACAGCAAAAGAGACACTGATGTATAGAACAGTCTTTTGGACTCTGTGGGAGAGGGAGAGGGTGGGATGATTTGGGAGAATGGCATTGAAACATGTATAATATCATATGGGAACGAGTTGCCAGTCCAGGTTCGATGCACGATACTGGATGCTTGGGGCTGGTGCGCTGGGACGACCCAGAGGGATGGTATGGGGAGGGAGGAGGGAGGAGGGTTCAGGATGGGGAACACATGTATACCTGTGGCAGATCCCTGATATATGGCAAAAGCAATACAACAAGCCATAAATGCTGGAGAGGGTGTGGAGAAATGGGAACCCTCTTACACTGTTGGTGGGAATGCAAACTAGTCCAGCCACTATGGAGAACATTGTGGAGATTCCTTAAAAAACTGGGAATAGAACTGCCTTATGATCTAGCAATCCCACTGCGGGGCATGCACACTGAGGAAACCAGAATTGAAAGAGACACGTGTACCCCAGTGTTCATCGCAGCACTGTTTATAATAGCCAGGACATGGAAGCAACCTAGATGTCCATCAGCAGATGAATGGATAAGAAAGCAGTGGTACATATACACAATGGAGTATTACTCAGCCATTAAAAAGAATACATTTGAATCAGTTCTAATGAGGTGGATGAAACTGGAGCCTATTATACAGAGTGAAGTAAGCCAGAAAGAAAAACACCAATACAGTATACTAACGCATATATATGGAATTTAGAAAGATGGTAACAATAACCCTGTATATGAGACAGCAGAAGAGACACTGATGTATAGTACAGTCTTTTGAACTCTGTGGGAGAGGGAGAGGGTGGGATGATTTGGGAGAATGGCACTGAAACATGTATAATATCATATATGAAACAAGTAGCCAGTCCAGCTTTGATGCATGATACTGGATGCTTGGGGCTGGTGCACTGGGACGACCCAGAGGGATGGTATGGGGAGGGAGGAGGGAGGAGGTTTCAGGATGGGGAACACATGTATACCTGTGGTGGATTCATTTCAATATTTGGCAAAACCAATACAATATTGTAAGGTTTAAAAATAAAATTAAAAAAAATAAAATTTAAAAAATTAAAAAAATAAAATATTTGAGTAAACTTTATTCATATACCCATTCCCACATGTAAATTCTAATACTTTATTCTTTTCCTGCACAGAATCAAACAGTCTGTTTAACATATAGCCCCTATCATGCAATTGTTTCCGATTTATCCTATGAAATTATAATGTTAGCCACCTTCTAAATATCATGAACAGGGTAATCCTCATCAGCTGCCAGTTCTCATCATTTGACTTGATTTAAGATCCCTGCAATTTCTACTAATTTTAGTAGATTGGAATGGAACGTAGTTCCATTTTGTTGACAATTCCCTTATCTTTCTATTTATTCCTCACTTTCTCACGATTTCTACACACTCCCTTTCTCTTTGCACTTTTACTTTTTCTTCTTCCAGACTCCAAGATGTTTCTACTGGTAGCTAGCTCCTCTTATTTTAATAAAATATGTTGCAGAGTGGTTTGGTCAGTCAAGACTGACAAGGCTATGTGGAAGGTACAAACAGCTTCGCAATTTCAGAGGCTTATTGCAACAAAATTTAATCTATCATCTCTGCTACCCGCCCAACATAAGCCATTATAGTCACTCAAGGAGCAGAGTTGACAGCAGCTAAATTTTAACCTTTATCCAAGATCACTATTAAAATAGGAAGAGTATGCCCCAGGGAAATGAACAAGTTTCACCACTCTAGTGACACATGTCCCGGCTGCTTACATTTCCTTGACTGAACAAGTCATGTGTCTAGGCCTAATTCAGATGAGTCAGGGCAATTCTGGCCTCTAGGAAAGTGATTAAATTGTGAACGGCTAATGATGATCATAGGGATTAAGTGAAATCAAACAATGCAGTTTCAAAATTCAGCTGCAGCAATTTTTATTTTTGTGATCTTAAATATATTACCTAAAAAAAATATATTACCTAAAACTTTAATGCCACAATTTCTTAATCTAAAAAAAAAAAAAACCAAAAAACTAAATAAGAGTATCTACATCACAGGTCATTTAAAGCAAAACTCAACTAGTAAATTTGAAGATCAGATTGGTTTTATTCAACAATTCGTGAATCTGGAACTATCCCACCTAGCAAATAAAAAAAGAGCTCTAAGGAGCCATACAGAATGGAAAGCTTTTATACATAGAAGCTGGCAGGAATAAGGAAAAGGTGGATTACCTCATCCTTCTATGGGGGATGAAAGGGGTCAGTCAGGCAGATTACTTCACTACTGCTGACCAGGAAATTTCAGACTGACTGTTTAAGCTACATCCCCAAAATAGGTTGAAACTGAAACTAGGTTTGGTATTAAATTTTGGTCTGCTGATGTGCCACTTTAGCACAAGTGACTCTGTTTGGGGCCTGTTACTTCTTTTCAGCAAAGCAATCATGAGAATTCAGTGATGTAACACAGTGCCTAACTTAAACTATGCATAATAGATATTAACATCCCTGATGACTCATCCTTACAGCACAGCCACAGAAAACATATCTGAACTGCCAATCTACCACCAAAGTGAAGAAAGAGTTGTTAATACTAAAGTAACTTGTAATATTTCCTAAAGCATAACACCTCAATAAACTCAGGTGTGTGATTAAGTTTGTTCTTCAGTAAAAGATAACTACAAAATTAACAAAAAACATTCACTTGGTCATTTATTCTTCTAACGAGAATAAGATTTTAATGAAGGTAAATAGTCTCAGAATGGTTTTGTTTCAGAAGAGTCTCTCTACAGAAATACAGTAAATTTTATGAATAGGAGATTTTTTTCCCAAGGTGTTGGATATTTGGTGGCACATATCACAACTTTCTTTGTTGGGATAAATTTCTGGGTAAATGCAAAATTCTCAGATAGTGGACTCCAGTCTTCACAGTGGAGATAAATGGGTTAATAGCCAAATTAAGACAAAATTTTAAAGATTTCCTATGTTTTTTCTGCTTTCAATACACTTCCTTGTGAGAACTGGGGGAGAAATTTCACTTTTCCAAAGATGATATTTTGTCTGTAGGTATGTTTTCTTTGGAGAAAGTTCTACTCAAGTTCATTATCCTTTTTTTAAACTGAATTATTTGTTTTTTTGCTATTGAGTTGTAGAAGCTGTTTATATATCTTAGATATTAGCCACTGTAGCCTGTAGCTTCCTTTATTCACAGGGAAGAGTGGAAAGAGGCATCTGGCTGGGATACATATGTTTCTAGATGCTTGAAACATTTTTGCTTGTAGATTATACTTATACCTTCCTGCCAAATAATGCTTCTTTCTATTTCCTTCTTTCTCCTTTCCCTTTGCTCTATCCTATCTCTCCTTTTCCTTCCATCCTTTCTTTTTTCTTATCCTTTTCTGGACCCTTCTATCTTCTGTTCCTGTATCTTTTTTTCCCTTCCCTCTGTCATCCCCTCATTCCTCCCAGCTTTCCTTCCTCCAGTGTTTATGCAATTTCCCAGGTGATGACTCATTTCAAAGCCATGTCTTTAAGTCTCAGCTTATAAGGGATAAGTCTTATTATAGGGATTTGCCACACACACACACACACACACACACACACACACACACACAAACCCTTAAATATGTAAGAGATCTAAAAACAGTGAAAAACAAAAACTAAGGTGAGGTCTCAACTAAATTGAGGCTAAACATTATTATACTGAATAGAAATCACTAAATTTTGCTAGTCTTGTTACTAGGAACACAGCTGTTTTCATGACTAGTAAGTCAAGGTGTACACACACACAAACTACTAAATTCATCAGAAAAGCTAAAAGATTGGAAAATACAAGTATAACTTTAATGGAGCAGGATCCTATGGGGCCTTCCCAGGACAGACCACCCATCCACATGACCTCTGCCTGCCTCTTGTTTTAGAAAAACTTTTTAGCTTCCTAGGCCTTCCTGGAGTTCTAAAGAATAAATTTAATCAGAGAAGTAAGAAAATGCAGAAAGAAAGGAAAACAGTCAAGCAAGACAAATAGTTTAGCTATTGAACAAAGTCAGGGACCTTTAGTTCCTCCTCAAGGGGCTTCCCAGCTGGCGCTAGTGGTAAAGCACCAATTTGCCAGTGCAGGAGACATAAGAGACACTGGTTTGATCCCTGGGTTGGGAAGACGTTCTGGAGGGGGCTTGACAACCCACTCCAGTGTTCTTGCCTGGAAAATCCCAATGGACAGAGGAGCCTGGCAGTCTATGGTCCATAGACTCACAGAGTTAGAAACATCTGAAGTGACTTAGCACAAGGGCTATAGACAATATTCTGAGTTATATCCTTTGAGCTGTTTTGCAGATACTGAAACCTTCACCAGGTGGAAGAAGTTAACTGTATGCTGTCCACAAGCATGTAGATCCCAGGCTTGTTGGAAGCAGAAGGTTAATGATGTTGACTCCGTATTACCTCACTACCAACCAATCGGAAGAATGGCCATGAGCTGATCACGCATCCCACAATCCTTTCCCTCACCTTTCCCTGAAATCCATTGGGGGAATTTGCGTCTTTTAATCCAGTGGGGAATTGGACCCCTTGCATGGCATCCTTCAGTAAACACTGCACTTTCCTTCACCATGACTGATATCAGTAGATTAGCTTTACTCATGGGCAAACAGAGCTAATAGATAACATGATTAGCTATTAATATAAACATAGCATTGATTGCATACTTGCAACTCTTAGTCTAATTATACATTATTAAGTCCTCCAATCTACTCTGAATGATAAATCCGATCTGTTTGGAAGAGTTTGTTATTATTGTTGTTCTGTTTTGTTCTTGTTTTATATCATTTATCTCTTATTTTTTTAATATACCTAAGCATGCCACAGGAAAAGGTTTAGTTTTTGCATTAATGTGCCCACCTCACTATTTTCACAGAAGGTTTTCTTAATCTTTGTTTTTGTTCTTAAGATATCAGAGCCAAAAAACACTTTAGAAATAATGCCATCTTGTTCCCTCAGTTTTCAGATTATGATAGTAAGATTGAGAAAATGGGAAAAAATTTTTTCTGCAATAAAAATGACAAAGTGACAGAGATAAAACTAGCACCAGGTATTCCAGTTCTGAGTTTAATGATTTTTCTTGTAACACATCAAAGCTTTTTTATGAATGGGTGTGAATCCTGAGATTGGCTAGAAAGGTGTGTCCTATGTAAGTCAAGATATTGGTACTGATGTCGTGACTTGGTCTCTATTTCATAAAGTCACACAGCATATATAATGAGGGATAGTAGTATTCCTTGTTTTTTGTAGAAATCAAGGGAAAATTTTTATCACAAGAATATATTGTTATTTAATAAAAACAATATGTTGAAGTTATTAAAATGTCTCATTTGTCTTTGAAAGATCATCTTGTCTATATCAGTTAGAACACTGCTTTTCATAGAAAAGGTTGGTTGTATTAAATTGTGTTAGCTGAAAAATAATACCACTTGTCAAAATGTGACCAAACTTTTCATTGGAAGGAATGTAGTCCTCCTTGGAAATACTGATCTTAATCATAAACACCATGTGTTCACTTAAAACACTAACCAAATGAATCATCTATTCTTACAACTAGGTTACTGCAATGAGGTTTCCTCATATTGCTTATCATAAGGAAAGTAATGTGGGTAGAAGAAGACTCTAGCTTTGGATAAATCTGAATTTGAATCCCAGAGCTACTTATACGCTATCTTTGGAAAATTACCTAATCCCTCGGAGGCTTTGTTTTTCTATCTATAAACAAAGATAATAATTCCTACTTTCTAAACTCAGATGAGATAGTCTATGGAAATCTCTGGACAACATAGATGCTTCCCCTGCCCTTCTGAATGCAGGTTCTTGTTCTGTGTCACTTCTATAAATCATATTTGAGATCAATGAGTCTATTATTATACAATATATCTGTATAAGGGCTTCCCTGTGGTTCAGACAGTAAAGCGTCTGCCTGCAATGCCGGAGACCTGGGTTCAATCCCTGGGTCAGGAAGATCCCCTGGAGAAGGAAATGGCAACCCACTCCAGTATTCTTGCTTGGAAAATCCCATGGATGGAGGAGCCTGGTAGGCTACAGTCCATGGGGTTGCAAAGAGTCAGACATGACTGAGTGACTTCACTCTTCAAATAGCTGTATAATGGGAACACAATGAAAGCTACTATTGTAAACCAGGACATACTCTGACGTAAACAAATTGTCTCCTTAACCAGTCCCTGTGCCTGTCCCATGGTCTCTTTTTCCCTTTTACTATTCATAGGCTCCTATTTTGCTAAATTTTGTCATTTCCTAAAGTCAAGTTACAGCAGAACCTCTCTTCTCAACATGGCTACATCTAAATCCTGTTCTTTGAGAGATTATGTCGATTTATTAGGCTGCACATGATTTGATATATTCCCTTAGGAGAATTTTTATTATTAAAAAACTACTAATTGCTAAAAATCATTCTTTAGAAGGGACACAGAAATATGATGAGATTTAATTAAGCTGAGTAAATTAAAGAAAGATTTTCAATAAAGAAGAATTAGCTATTTCTCTGTTTATTTAACAGG
This sequence comes from Bos indicus x Bos taurus, assembly GCF_003369695.1. Lineage (NCBI taxonomy): Eukaryota > Metazoa > Chordata > Mammalia > Artiodactyla > Bovidae > Bos > Bos indicus x Bos taurus. Next base: position 37,598,897 of record NC_040104.1, read on the forward strand.
AAAGAACTTTTGCAAATAAAATCTTTTAACTGTGATTGGATTTTATCAATTAATCTTCTAATACAGCCATCCAAAGGAACCTATAAAAATTGTGTAGCACCTCTTTTTATATCTACCTGTTCCTACATTGTGTGAAACCCAGATAAAGCAGTATAGTTATGATTATGTGTGTGCTTGATTAATAAGTAAAACATAGGAATAATAATCATTTACATTTTACTAAACTTTACCATTTTTAAGGAACTTTTAACTGAATTACTACATTGAGTAGCATAACAAATCTAAGATAAGTAATACTACCCTCACATAACAGATAAGAAAATGAGTATCAGAGGCTAAGTGACCAGCCTTTATAATTCGTCTCTCTGACTCTATGATTTTAAAGTAAGTACATCACATAATACGTTACAAACATCATTTTATATTTTTCCACCCTCAAGATCTTAAACTGCATTGGACAAAGCTCAGTTTCACACTCAGTTCTGTAAACCTTAGTGCCTAGTTTAATGCCCAATACACAGTAAATATTCAATTATTTATTTAGAAGATTTGGCTGTTGCTCATGCTGTGCTTAGTCGCTCAGTCGTGTCCGACTCTTTGTGAGCCCATGAACTGTAGCCTGCCAGGCTCCTCTGTCCAAGGGGATTCTCCAGGCAAGAATTCTTGAGTGGGTTACCATGCCCTCCTCCAGAGGATCTTCCCAATCCAGGGATCGAACCCAGGTCTCCCATATTGGAGGTGGATTCTTTACCATCTGAGCCACCAGGGAAGCCCCCGTTGTTGCTCTAGTTCTAATCTAGTTACTCCAGTCACTCAGCCTCTTTAAGCCTCAGTTTCCCCATTTATAAAATGATGAGATTTAGGGACTTCCCTGGTAGTCCAGTGGTTAAGAATCTATCTTACATTGCAGGGGATGTGGGCTCGATACCTGGCCAGGGAACTAAGATTCTACATGAGGCAGTGGGAAGGGGGCAACTGAGTCCACATGCATAAATAGTCAGCCCACTTGCTGGAGCCCCTGTGCCACACTAGAGAGTCCGCACCACAACAAAAAGATCCTGCCTGAGGCAAAGATCCCACATGCTGCAACTGAGAACGGACACAGCCAAACACATAAGCAAACACAAAAATAAATTATTGAGATTTAGATAGTATAATCTCTGAGAAACTTGCCAGCCCAAATACCACACTACTCTCTATCTTGGAGGTTAGAACAGCAGTTTTCTAAGTCTCAGCACAGCAGATAAAATTCCTACAGTAGAATCATCAGAGTCCAACAAGCACTGATTTCAGGATTCACTGGAAGGCCTGTACTTGATATGCTGCTAAGGCACTTCAGTCGTATCTGACCCTGTGCGACCCCATAGACGGCAGCCCACCAGGCTCCCCCATCCCTGGGATTCTCCAGGCAAGAACACTGGAGTGGGTTGCTATTTCCTTCTCCAATGCATGAAAAGTGAAAGTGAAGTCGCTCAGTCGTGTCCGACTCTATGCAACCCCATGGACTGCAGCCCACCAGGTTCCTCTGTCCATGGGATTTTCCAGGCAAGAGTACTGGAGTGGTTGCCGTTGCCTTCTCCGCATCAAGGTACAACTAACACCTAACTCCCATATAAATAATGGAAGCATGTTTTATAAATTAGAGAAGAATGATAATGGCAGAGACAAAATAAAGCAAATGTTTCCTCTACATAAATAAATATTTAATCCAAATAGGAAAGACTTTGGCAGAAGGGGTATTACAGGTGGGATTGTCAGCTGTCTAGAAAAGAAAACAAAACATTTATTTGCATCTAATTTGGTCATGAAAAAGTTTGTCCTTTAAAATTATATATGAAAAGATTTCTATCTCCTTGTCCCTAACGTTGTATCACATTATATTCCCTATAAAGACAACCTCATTGGAAGGTAACTCTATTTCAAAAAAATAGATGGTAAATTCAGGATCCATGGAAGGTATTAGGGGGGAAAGGAAAAGCTGTACCACTGCAGGAATGATAGAAACTCCTGTGAAATCGCTCACAGGCTGAAAAAGAAAAGCTGAAGAGAAAAATCTTGAAAACAGCAAAAACAAAATGGTTTATCATATAAAACATGCATAGCAATAAAATTAATGGCAGAATTCTCATCAATTTAATGAAAGTCAGAGACAGCAGGATGGCACTGTTGTTCAGTCACTAAGTCCTGTCCAGCTCTTCTGTGACCTCATGGACTGTAGTATGCCAGTCTCCTCTGTCCAGGGATTTCCCAGGCAAGAACACTGGAGTGGGTTGCCATTTCCTTCTCTAGGCAATCTTCCTGACCCAGGGATCAAACCTGTGTCTCCTGCATTGCCTGATCCAGGGATCAAACCTGTGTCTCCTGCATTGCAGGTAGATTCTATACTGCTGAGCCACCAGGGAAGTCCCCAATTAATGGCAGAATTCTTATTAAAATAATGGAAGCCAGAGACAGCAGAATGTCATACAAACAGAAAGGGCATACAAAATGAAGCACAATATTGCCAACTAATCACCTGGTATACTATAATAATTAGTATATCTACTAATACTGTCATTTTGAAGAACAGATGAAATAAAAATATTCTTAGATGAGCAGAAACTCAGAGAATTTTACTTAGCAGAATTTTCCTATGAGAAACACTAAAGGAAGACCTTTAAGTTTAAAGGAAATCATAGCAGATCATAAGCAGGGTGAACAAAAGAGAATGGAGAATAGTGGAAATGATAAATATATAGATTAATATAAAATATACTTAGATACTTTCCTCATTTCTTAAATCCTTTAAAAATATAATTATAAAATTCCATACTTGCATTTATAACATACATATGAAATATATGTGAAACAGTACAAAGGGAAAATGCAAAACTTATATGAGAAAAGTTGGCTTCCCAGGAGGTACAAGTGGTACAGAACCTGCCTGCCAATACAGGAGACATAAAAGAGCCGGGTTTGATTCCTCGGTAAAGAAGATCCCCTGGAGGAGGGCATGGCAACCCACTCCAGTATTCTTGCCTGGAGAATCCCGTGGACAGAGGAGCCTGGCAGGCCACAATCCATAGGGTCACAAAGAGTCAGACACTACCGAAGCGACTCAGCACACATGCATATGAGAACTGTAGCTACATTTTTATCAGAATCAAGCCAGTATTAATTTGAATTAGAATGTGAAGATAGATAATATGCATATTTTCATACCTATCATAATAGTTAAAAATTCAACAGAAAAATTAAAATAGCATATTAAAAATATTGATTGAAAAGAAAATTAAAAAGAAAACCAGAGAAATCTACCTCTCAAAAAATAAAACACACTCATACATGGAAAACAAAAGGAAGGTGTAACTCCTAACATAACAATTATTATGTCACATACGGGTGAAAGGAGACTTATAGAGGTGTCTTCCTTCATAGCTCAGTTGGTAAAGAATCCGCCTGCAATGCAGGAGACCTGGGTTCGATCCCTGGGTTGGGAAGATCCCCAGGAGAAGGGAAAGGCTGCTCAATCCAGTATTCTGGCCTGGAGAATTTCATGGACTGTATAGTCCATGGGGTCACAAAGAGTCTGTCGCTACCAAGAGACTTTCACTTTTACTTTTCAGACATTTACAGATAAAGCAAGGGAATTACAAGATTCTAAACAAAACACATGACTATGAAACAAATTTCAGACTTAAAGATGTTGTGTCCAACTCTTTGCGACCCAATGGACTGTAGCCTATCAGGCTCCTCTGTCCATGGGATTTTCCAGGCAAGAGTACTAGAGTGGGTTGCCATTTCCTTCTCCAGGGGATCTTCCCTACCCAGGGATCGAACCCAGGTCTCCTGCATTGTGGGCAGACACTTTATCCACTAAGCCACCAGGGAAGCCCATAGGCTTTAAATATGATGATAAAAAAGATACATCACAAAAACAGCAATCAAAAGAGAGCTGGAGTAGCTGTATAAATACAAAACAAAATAGATTTTAAGACAAGAAACATTACTAAAGACAATGAATAATGTTTCACAGTGAAAAGGCAAATATACCAGAATGATAAAACAAATATAAATAAAAATGTGCCCAACAACAGGGCTCAAAATACACAAAACTTTAATAACTAAATTTAAAGGAAAAATAGACTATATGATCATTATACTTGGAGGTTTGATACTCCTCTGTTAGTAAATGAAGATATACAGTTCAAAAAGAACAGAGAAGAATGAAATAAAACAAACATAAAAAAGGAAACAGCTAACTTTACATGAAAAATGTTTATATTAATATATAACACTATACCCAAAAATAGCAGAATGCACATTATTTCCAAGCAGACATGTACTATTCTCTAGGATAAACCATATGCTAAGTTATTTCCTCAGTACATTTAACAAGACTGAAATGAGGAAACAATAAAAATGTTCTCAAACTACATTAGAACTGATATAGAAATCAGTGACAGAAATTCAGATATAGAATTCAGTGACAGAAATTCAGGAAATGCCAAAATGTTTGGGAATTGAATATGCTTCTAAATAACTCAGAAGTTAAAGAAGATATCACAAGGAAAATTTAAAAAAATAAAACGGAACTAAATAAAAATGAAAACACAACATCCAAAGTTTGTAGGCTGCAGCCAAAGCTTTAAGCAAGGCTTAGATGGAAATGTATAGATTTAAACCAATGTTAGAAAAAAATAAAAACCTAAGTCAATATTCTGAACTTTTACTCAAGAAGCTAGCAAACTAACCAAATCAATCTCAAAGTAAGTTGGAGGAAAGAAATAATAGTAAGGGTGGAAATAATTAAGAGAAATACTTCTAATTTAGAAGTTATTATTAAAAATATTAACAATATCAATAAACTATAAACCAGAAAAACTTTCAAGAAAATTAATGAAACCAAAATCTGACTCTTGAAAATGTCAAGAACCTATGGCTACTTTCATACTTAATTGTCATTGACTATTGTTTTCTCTCTAAGATCAGGAACAGGGCAAAGAGGCCTGTTTTTACTGTTTCAATTAAATGCCTTTCCAAGGGGTCAAGCCACTGCCAAAAGCTAATCAATAGCACTAAGATTGGAAAGGGATAAGTAAAATGCCTTCATCCACTGTTGAAATAATCTCATAGGCAAAAAATTCTAAGGAATCGACCAAAATTCAAAATCTTACTAAAACAAATAAGCTTAGTAAGGTCACAGAATATACAATCAATACTCAAGAAAACTGATTCATTCTAAATGCTATCATGAAAAATTCAAGAGTCAAATTATCACTTGACATGGAATAAAAATATTGTATATAGCTAACAAAGAAAGTGAAATACTTGCACATTTAAAAATTCAAAACATTGATTAAGAAATTAAAGGGGCATTAAAAACCAAAGCAGAATACTATCTGTAGAGATTTCATAATATTAATATGTTCTCTTCTCCAAAAATATATGTAGATTCAACATAATCTCTATCAAAATTTCAGTGGCAAAAGTCATTACCTCTTCCTAAAGTATAAACAGCAAATGGATTCCAATAGCTAAAACATTTTTGAAAAAGAGGACTATAATTATAGGATGAACACTATTATTAGATCTAAATATAAAATTATTAATCTTTCTGAAGAAAACATAGGAGAAAATCTCCATTACCTAGAGTCATATTAAGTGTTTTCAGACATGACACTGAAAGCAAAATACAGAAAATATCAATAAATAGGAATTTATCAAAATTAAAATATATACTGGATAGAAAAATAGTTTAAGAGAAAGAAAGAATTAGTCAGCCACTGAGAAAAAATATTTACATATCACGTGGCCAACAATGGGACTGTATCAAGATTATATAAAGAAATCTATAATTGCAACAGTAAGAAAATACACAATTCAATTAGAAAATGAGCAAAACACTTAATAGACATTTCACCAAAAAGGGACATATGGATCGCAAATAAATACGTGAAAATATGATCAACACCACATCAACATTAAACACTAAAGAAATACAAACTGAGCTTAAAGATATACCACTATGTCTCATTTATAGAATTGCTGCAATAAAAATTCTTGCTAAGTACTGTTAAGAATCTGGAGCAACTGGATCTCTGAGATACTGCTGAGGAGGATGTAGAATGTAACAGCCACTCTGGAAAACAGTTTGGTTGTTTCTTACAAAATCAAACGTGCATATGTCACAGAATCCAGCAACCCAAGTTTACTCCAGAGCAGAGGCTGGCAAACTTTTTCTGTAAAATGCCAGGCAGTAAGTATTTTCAGTTTTAGAAGCCAAATTCCAACTCTATCACACATTCTTCATTTTATTTTTTTCAACCCTTTAAAAATGGTAAAAGAATTTAACATTGTATGAGCGTATGTTTTCATTTAATATGGGTAAATATCTGGAAGTGAAATTGGTAAATCACACGGTAAATGTGTATTTATTAAAGAGACTGTCAGATGGATTCCAAAATAGTCCCACTTGACATTTCCATCAGTAAGTAACATTTGCAAAATATGAAGGCTCTAGTTTCTTTTAAACACCTTCAATACTTGGCACTATGGTTTTCCGTTACAGATATACTACTGAGTATCAGTATCACAAACCTCGTGGGTTTTACAAAAACAGGCCATGGATAAGATTCTTCCTGCAGGGCACACTGTGTTGGCTCATGCCCTAGAGAAAGAAAAGCTGATATTCACACAAACTTTTATACACAAATATTTATACTAGCTTTATTTATAAGAGCCAAAACTGAAACCAGGTCAAATGTTCTGCAATGTTTTCATGGTTAATTGTGATGTATTCATAAATGGAGTGAGACAAAGAAAAATATAGAACCATGGATATGCATAACAACCTACATAGATCTCAAGAGCATCCTGTTGAGTGATAAAGATCTATTCAAAAGGGTGCATGGTGTATGATTCTGTCTACATAACATTTATAAAGTGGCAAAATTACAGTGATGAAGACCAGATCACTGGTTTCCAATGGTTGCTGCTGCTGCTGCTAAGTCGCTTCAGTCGTGTCCGACTCTGTGCGACCCCATAGACGGCAGCCCACCAGGCTCCCCCGTTCCTGGGATTCTCCAGGCAAGAACACTGGAGTGGGTTGCCATTTCCTCCTCCAATGCATGAAAGTGGAAAGTGAAAGTGAAGTCGCTCAGTCGTGTCCGACTCGTAGCGATACCATGGACTGCAGCCTACCAGGCTCCTCCCTCCATGGGATTTTCCAGACAAGAGTACTGGAGTTCCAATGGTTAGGGTTATTTAGAAATATAAGAGAGTAAAATAATGTAATAGTTCTGTCTTATGATTATCAGTTCAGTTCAGTCACTCACTCGTGTCCGACTCATGATTATAGTGATGTTTATATCAGTTTTCAGTTGTGATAAAATTTTACATAACAACATTCTAAAGAAGAGTGCATATAAACCTGGTAATATCCAAATAAGATGCGTGGATTAGGTAATCATATTGTGCCAATGTCCTTCATAGTTGAGACATAGTTTTGTATGGTATTTTATTTGAGGAGGTTAAGTTCACATTTTTTGTAATGTCTATGTTTTCCTAAAATTAGTAAAATAAAAAAATTTTAAAGTGAAAAAAATGACATTCCATACACATTCAGTAGAATATCTATATTCAAAAAGATTCTCAATGCCATTCTAGAGTTACAGAATGGTATGATTTGAATTCTATTTAGGAGAAACTAGAACCTTCATACATATATTACTTATGAGACTGTAAAATGAGACAACCACTTAAGAATCAATTTGTCATTTTCCTAAACAAACATATATTTACCATATGACATACTAATTCCACTTCTAGATATTTACCCAAATTAAAAGAAAACATGCTTACACAGGAATATGTATGTATGCATGCTAAGTCGCTTCAGTAGTTCTGACTCTTTGCGACCCTAAGGACTGTATAGCCTGTAGGCTCCTCTGTCCATGGGATTCCCCAGGCAAGAATACTGGAGTGGTTTGCCATGCCCTCATCCAGGGGATCATCACAGGAATATACATAACATACACAAATATATATCATCCAAAACCTGAAAACAATAACAATCCAAATGTGAAACAATAAATGAATAAACAATATGACATGTCTATACATTGGAATGGGATTTCCCTGGTGGCTCAGATGGTAAAGCATCTGCCTGCAATGTGGGAGACCAGGGTTCGATCCCTGGGTTGGGAAGATCCCTTGGAGAAGAGAATGGCAAACCACTCCAATACTCTTGGCTGGAAAATTCCATGGATGGAGGAACCTGGTGGGTTACAGTCCACGGGGTTGCAAAGAGTATGACACGACTGAGCGACTTCACTTTCTTTCTAAGAGGAGAGTGAAAAAGCTGGCTTAACCCTCAATACTCAATAATATATATACTGGAATATTATTCTGCAATATAAAGAAACTCCATATGCATACAAATGTAATCAAATATCCAACCATCATACACGTGAAAGAAACTAGATACACGTATTTTATGATTCTTATTAAATAAGATTTTTTAAAAAGGAAAATCCATTAGGACAGAAAGTATATAGGCATTTTGTTGGAAAGAGAGAGTCAGCTACAGATAAAAATGAGGACAATTTTATAATAATGCAAGTGTTCTAAAACTGGACTGGGGTAATGGTTACATAGATGTATACATATACAAAACCTCAACAGACTGTACAGTTTCAATAGGTATGTTTTATGATATGTAAATTATATAACAGTACAGCTGTAAAAATAAATAAATAAATAAAAGCCAAACACCTAGATTCAGAGAATAGATTGGTTGGCTGCCAGAGGCAAGGGATGAGGAACAAGCAAAATGAGTGAAGGGGGTCAAAAGAGAAAAACTTCTAGTTACAAAATAAATAAATGATGAAGATATAATGTATAGCACAGTGACGGTGATTAAAAACATGTATTCCATATTTAGTGTTGCTAGAAGAGTAAGTCTTAAAAGTTCTCATCACAAGAAAAAATTTCAACTATGTGAAAATGGATAATAATGACACTGTGGTCATCATATCCCAACATGTACAATTATCAAGTCATTATGTTTTACACCCAAAATTACTATAATGGTATATATCAAGCACATCTGAACTTTTTAAAAAAGGAAAAAATTCTGTTCATATAAAATTTTTCATTTTGACAAAAGAAAAATATATCAATAGATACACAGAAAGACAATGAATACCATTCCGTACTATTTGTGATTTTAAAAGGTAGTTTTAATAAACCAGGAATAGAAGAAATCTTCCTTGATATTTTTTACTGTATCTACAAGCTCTTATGAAAAAATATTTGGGGAATTCTCTTTAAAAAAAAGACACACCACCACCTCTGAAAACATCAAGTTGAAGGTCATAGGAAAATAGGTATGAGTGAGACAGCAGTAGAGCTGTTTTTTCATCCATAAACCCAGTTTACTAAGAGCATCCATCCTGCCACCATTTCCCCTGTTTCCTCTCTCTGTCCTAGCTGTCAATTCTCTGTCTATATTTGGGTTCTTTGCTGCAAGTGACCAAAAAAAAAAAAAATCCAATTAAAATTAGGCCAAAAAATATGTGTTTATGTGTATATATATGTGTGTTTATATATATATATACATATACATAATATAAATATATATGCTGCTACTGCTAAGTCACTTCACTCATGTCCGATTCTGTGCAACACCATAGATGGAAGCCCACGAGGCTCCCCCATCCCTGGGATTCTCCAGGCAAAAACACTGGAGTGGGTTGCCATTTATTTCTCCATAAATATATATATATATGTGTATATATAAACGTATATATGTATATAATATAAATATACATATACACATAATATATACATAAATATATGTGTGTATATAAATGTATATGTGTATATAATATAATTATATATATGTGTGTATATATATATATGTAGTGCTTTACTTCTAATATGTGAATTTTATATGTTTGAAATTTGATTCTATGAACCTGTCAGGTCTCTGATATTTCTCATTACTAACTATTCAGCAAGAAGCTTTTGCAGTAACCTCAAATAAAAATATCACTGCAAAATGCAGAGTGTCTTAACTATTTTCACCCCACTTTATATATAACAAAACTCAGGCTAGAAATAGATATTAAATAATTTGCCAAGACCACGTGCTGCATTTCTAAGGTCACTCAGGTAAGAACCATGGCCAGGATGAGGGCCTACCTTCAACAACTCTTTCCTACCCAGTAGAACCAGGCAGGTCCTCCAAGTGCCTAGTCACTTCGGTAGTGTCCAACACTTTGAGATAGTTATGAACTATAGCTTGCCAGGCTTCCTTGTCCATGGATTCTCCAGGCAAGAATACTGGAGTGGCTGCCATGCCCTCCTCCAGGGGATCTTCCCAATCCAGGGATCAAGCCCACATCTCTTTTGATTCTTGCATTGGCAGGCAAGCTCTAGTGCCACCTGGGAAGCCCCAAATATCCAACTAGAATTAAAGCTCCTTTTAATCCATATAGATCTGAACCTATCTGCACTAATACTAGACATAGAAAGGTTAATCAACATTAGTTTCATGAACTTTGCTGCCTGTTGGGACATTGCATACCCACCCTTGGAAAGAGTAGGCCTTCAAACAGCTTTTCTATTACCTGGGAGTCAGTATAAATAATGACAGTATAAAATGTCAGAATTTAAATTTACAGAGAGGAAATAGCCTAATTTGCAATTTCTTCATCTCTGATATCATGATGCATCAGTGCACCCATAATTGGTTTGACATTGAATTTCATAACAGAAAGCATCTGGGCTCACTCCCATGGTGACCAATGAGAGCAATTTCTGAAGCTGGGACAAATTATCCCCTTTAAGAACAACAGCAGCTGTCTCAGTGATCTATAAATGTGTCTTCCCCTTTAGCCTGGGAGAATATTCATGTTGCAAGAAAGCAGAAACAAGGGCATTATGGGAGGGATGGCTCTGGTGGAAAACCAACTGTTCCCCATTTGCTTTTTGGTGGCCAATGAGCCTTTATGCACCGCATAACTGCTCCTTCCCATCCTCCTGATTAGACACACCTGCCTACTGTATACATGCCTGATCATTAAGTACCTTTATCAGTATGCGAGAAGTTCCCTTTCACATTGCATCTCTGTAGCCTGAAGGGGAAACCCTTTTCAGAGAATCAGCATAAGGGCAAATGCTTCAGTAAATGAAATAAGAGTCAAGAAGAAAAATCCCTGGACCTCAGCCTCCTTTTTATAAATCTAAGACTAAAAGCTTAAAAGGAGAGGGATTATCTGAATGATTTTACCACTCTAAATTCACTCTCTTTTGCTCCTCCTAATTTTATATTGATAACAGCAAAGACCATAGTAAAATATAACTATCAGAAACATCCTATTATATTTAATAAAACATTTTTAAAATGTAAATGTCTCTGAAATATGACTGTGGCTCAGATCTCTCATGGGAAATTGTAGAACAGTTCTCCAAATTTCCTAAAAGAGTTATAACATCATGCCCTTTAACTTCACAAATATATCATAAAATATCTTTCCCCACAAATATTGAGCTTTCAAGTCAGTGTGCTTTCAATGTTTTTTTTTCCCCCTAAATTTAACAAATCACTGAATTAAACCACTGCTACTTTTCCAGCACCAAGATGGTTATTTTGGTGGATGTGAAGTGAAGTGAAGTCATTCAGTTGTGTCCGACTCTTTGCAACCTCATGGACTGTAGCCCACCAGGCTCCTTGGTCCATGGGATTTTCCAGGCATGAATACTGGAGTGAGTTGCCATTCCCTTCTCCAGGGGATCTTCCCATTTTGGTGGATCAGATCAGGTCAGATCAGTTGCTCAGTTGTGTCCGACTCTTTGTGACTCCATGAATCGCAGCACGCCAGGCCTCCCTGTCCCTCACCAACTCCCGGAGTTCACTCAGACTCAGGTCCATCGAGTCAGTGATGCCATCCAGCCATCTCATCTTCTGTTGTCCCCTTCTCCTCCTGCCCCCAATCCCTCCCAGCATCAGAGTCTTTTTCAATGAGTCAACTCTTCGCATGAGGTGGCCGAAGTACTGGAGTTTCAGCTTTAGCATCATTCCTTCCAAAGAAATCCCAGGGCTGATCTCCTTCAGAATGGACTGGTTGGATCTCCTTGCAGTCCAAGGGACTCTCGAGAGTCTTCTCCAACACCACAGTTCAAAAGCATAAATTCTTCGGCGCTCAGCCTTCTTCATAGTCCAACTCTCACATCCATACATGACCACAGGAAAAACCATAGCCTTGACTAGACGAACCTTTGTTGGCAAAGTAATGTCTCTGCTTTTGAATATGCTATCTAGGTTGGTCATAGCTTTCCTTCCAAGGAGTAAGCGTCTTTTAATGTGTCTTTTAATTTCATGGCTGCAGTCACCATCTGCAGTGATTTTGGAGCCCAGAAAAATAAAGTCTGACACTTTCCACTGTTTCCCCATCTATTTCCCATGAAGTGGTGGGACCAGATGCCATGATCTTCGTTTTCTGAATGTTGAGCTTTAAGCCAACTTTTTCACTCTCCATTTTCACTTTCATCAAGAGGCTTTTGAGTTCCTCTTCACTTTCTGCCACAAGGGTGGTGTCATCTGCATATCTGAGGTTATTGATATTTCTCCCGGCAATCTTGATTCCAGCTTGTGTTTCTTCCAGTCCAGCGTTTCTCATGATGTACTCTGCATATAAGTTAAATAAACAGGGTGACAATATACAATTTTGGTGGATAAGGAATAATAATTGGTAATCACTCTTTTTTTTGAATTTACCTATGAAAATCTGAGCTCTTGACAACAAAAATATCCTCTCCTTCAATCCCCTCCCTCAACACTACATCTCGTGTCAACTCAGGTGGATAAACATAAGGTTCACAGTTTTTCTCACTTCTGTGTTCACTAAATTTGTGCAGAATTCAAGATATATGTCAAAATTAAATCTTAAAGATTGTACACAGTAGAAACTAAACATATGACCCTCAAGAGACTAACTTATAATTAATTTATGATTTGTATGATTTTGTATACAATTTGATAAATTTGAACAAATGTGTATAGTAAGGAACTACCACCATGATGAAGATACAGAACATTTCCATCACCCCAAAAAGCTTTCCTGAGAGCCTTTCTAGTCAGTTCTCTCCTTTCGCCTCTTGTCCTTGGAAATTGCTGATCCCCTTCTTCATCTATAGTTCTGACTTATATAGAACTTCATATGAATGCATTTTTCGATGTTTGATGTTACACTTTTAAGACTTATTTATGTTCCTGCCCATGTCAGTAGTTCATTCAACTTTATTTCTAAGAAATATTCTATTTATGGATATAACACACTTAGTTTATCCATTCATCATTTGATGGACATTTGGATCATTGTCCAGTTTGGTAATATTATAAAACTTCTGTGAATTATAGAATGCAAGTTTGTGTTAAGATATATTTTCATTCATCTTCAGTAAATGTCTAGGAGTGAAATTGCTGGGTCATATTGAAAGTACATGTTTATCTATAAGGGACTGCTAAATTGTTTCCCAAGGAGGCCGTAGACTTTTGCATTCTCACCAGCGAATATGATATCCAATTGCTTTACGAACACCAACATTTGGTGTCATCTTTCTATTTACTTGTTGCTATCCTAATGATATTTAAAAAAAAACACATTGTGTTTTAATTTTAATTTCTATGATAACTAATAATATCAACCTTCTTTTAACATTTTTGTCATTCCTACATCCCCTGTGTTAAATATCTCTTCAAAATCCTTGCCAGTTTTTTAAGTGGATATTTGTTTTCTTATCACTGTTTTTTCCTTCAATGTCTGAAAAATGTTTCTGTAGTCATACACAAAAAAGTGCTATTATTGGATGAGAGGCACACATTCTTCACTTTACAAGATAGTGCCAACTTGTCTTTTTCACTTGTTTTAATAATAGATGTTTAACTGAAAATATTAATATAACATATTAAAATATAGAGTCTGATAAGTTTTGAAATATGTGCACACCCTTGAATCATCACCACAATCCAACTAATGAACACATTCAAATTCATGAAAAAGTTTCCTTGTCTACATCTGAAATTCCTCCAAATTCTCCCAACTATCCACACTCCCCAACCAGAGGCAGCCATTGGTTTTCTTTCTGTAACTATAGTTTTAGTTTTCTTTTTTAGTTTTAGTTTCTGTTTTCTTTCAAACTATAGTTTGCATATTACAGAATTTTACATAAATGGAATACTATATATACATACATGTCTATGTACACACCCACACACACACGTACGCACATACACATGCATGTGGCTATTAGCATAACTGATAATATCTTTGGCAGTTACACTTTCTCCTATCTTTGTTACAGTTCTCCTATCTTAAGCTGACCCTATCCAGTACTGTGCTGTAAATGACTTCTCTGTAATCAAAGACTTTGTCATTAATACATGTTATTAGACAGTTTACTTTGTCTTAAAACTGATAACTAGCCCGAGGGGAGATATTTTACAACAATGCAAATGACTTTCACTTCATCAAAATTTCCCCCTAAATTTACCAATAGGCACTCTGCATTCTAATGCAAACAAGAGGCATCGATCTTTTTTTTTTTTTTAATGTATATGCTGATCTATTGGTTTGAGCTCAAAATTCTTATTTTCTAATGTCTTATGTTTCATTATGGTACTTAATTATTTTGATACACAAATTGTGATTTGATCAATGGAAGTATTTTCAAATTGGTTTCTGTGTTCTGACTCATCTCCATTTGTTTTTCAAGCACTTTCTTCTTGGACTAACAGTAAGTTCCAAAATTATCTTTTACCAACCCTGCCACAGCATTAGAATCAGTCATTTATCCAAGAAGCCTAGGCTCTTATGAATGGAGATGACTTGAGCATTATGTGTTCTTTGCTACTTCATAGACCTCTCATAGAGAAACGCTAGGAAATATATGTATGTATATACACATATACATATGTGTCTATATATACATATACATATTTCTTTACATGTATATGTGTCTATATGTATATAGACATATGTGTGTATACAGACATATGTAAAGTGTTCATACTTATACATGTGTACATGAAATAAATATATATGGGAATACACATATTTTAGAAATCCTAACTTCACAGCTATACTTTGATTTTGAGGCATTACTTACTTCCCTGGTGGCTCAGATGGTAAAGTGTCTGCCTGCAATTCCAGAGACCCGGGTTCGATTCCTGGGTCAGGAAAATCCCCTAGGGAAGGAAATGGCAGCCCACTCCAGTATTCTTGCCTGGGAAATCCCATAGACAGAGGAACCTGGTGGGCTACAGTCCATGGGAGAGTGGGACATGACTGAGCAACTTCACTTTCACTTTCTTTCTTTTTTTTTTTTTTATTTTTTTTTCTTTTTTGTATCTAATTTTATTTTATTTTTAAACTTTACATAATTGTATTAGTTTTGCCAAATATCAAAATGAATCCGCCACAGGTATACATGTGTTCCCCATCCTGAACCCTCCTCCCTCCTCCCTCCCCATACCATCCCTCTGGGTCGTCCCAGTGCTCTAGCCCCAAGCAACCAGTATCGTGCATCGAACCTGGACTGGCAACTCGTTTCATACATGATATTATACATGTTTCAATGCCATTCTCCCAAATCTTCCCACCCTCTCCCTGTCCCACAGAGTCCATAAGACTGTTCTATACATCAGTGTCTCTTTTACTGTCTCGTACACCGGGTTATTGTTAGCATCTTTCTAAATTCCATATATATGCGTTAGTATACTGTATTGGTGTTTTTCTTTCTGGCTTACTTCACTCTGTATAATAGGCTCCAGTTTCATTCACCTCATTAGAACTGATTCAAAGTATTCTTTTTAATGGCTGAGTAATACTCCATTGTGTATATGTACCACTTTCACTTTCTTTACAGGCTTCTTTTTTGCATTTCTTTATTCTATATTTCTCTTTATTTCATAAAGGAAACCTTAGGTCTGAATTAATACACTGACTCAAGAGTTCAACACTCCTCCACTCATTATGACCAGCAGGTTCTGTTCAGGTTCTTTCTCACATCACTGCAGTCTGAAAATTCATCTTCTGAAATAAGAAAGGACAGCCTTAGGGTTCACTTCATGTTTATTCCTTCTTTTTTATGCAGGCTTTCTATTGATTCATATACTTATTTAAAGGGGTAGAGTAAATTTCACTCCTGCTACCACATAATGAATAAAAGTAAATGTGTCCTGCAGAAATTAACACAATATTGTAAATCAACTATGTGTCAATAAAAAAAGAAAAGAATGTTTGTCATTTATACTTGAAAAATAAGTGAATGTGTCCAACAGATTTTTCAATCAAATACCTATGGGATGGACAAATCTGTGTCTTTGTTAATAAACTCATAAACCCTTGATCAAAGTTGAAACCTGATTGCTACCCTTCCTCGTAAGGAGATTAACAAGTTCTGTCCAGAGTATCTGGGACACACTCCTATATCCAACCTCTTCATCCCTTTCCTTATTTCTAAACTCCTACTTATTGTCTTATAACCCCTCTCCTTGTATTATAAAGGAGCCCATTAGCCAGTTTCCCAGTCTCTTATCTGTGTGCTTTAGTTGCTCAGTCATGCCCAACTCTTTGAGACCCCATGGACTGCAGCCCACCAGGCTCCTCTGTCCATGGGGATTGGGCAAGAATACTGGAGTGGTTTGCCATGCCCTCTTCCAGGGCATCTTCCCAACCCAGGGATCAATCCCAGGTCTTCCTGTATTACAGATTCTTTACCGACTGAGCCAGAGGGGAAGCCCAAGAATACTGGAGTGGGTAGTCTAACCGTTCTCTGGGGGATCTTCCTGACCCAGGAATCAACCCGGGGTCTCCTGCATTGCAGGATAATTCTTTGCCAGCTGAGCTACCAGGGAAGCCCAAATCCATCCACCACAGCTAACCTTAAGACTCAGTTTTGAACATGCTCCTTCCACTAGGCAAACATCTTTGGTGGTTTCATCCTGCTAATGTGATGAATTTTACTTTCATATCAAAGTATACATGGAGCACAGAACTTTGTCATTTCTTTCCCTCTTTCATCCATTCACCCAATACTCAAGCAGTATAAGATTTGGATGTTTACTGATACCTAAATGTGTAAAATATATTCACAAGTGCCAAGAGCACAAAATTTCACATCAAATAGGCTTTCCTACTTGATTAAATCTAGACAAGTCTCCAGCATCCATGAAAGTCACTTCCTTTTCTATAACATAAATGTAATAATAGTAATTATCTCAACGTATTCCTTAAGAATCAAATAATATGTTTCGATCAGTAAGAAAACAGTAAAAATTTCCTATGATAATCTTGATGATAAAGATGGTGACAATGATAATATATATGTTGTTCCAATCACTTTAAATGTTTAATTCTTCTCCAAGCCTAGAAGTCCAATGTATTCTCTAAGATACTTTTCTTATTCACTTACACATATAATCTAGTCAGTTTCACTAATCCTGGAAGGTGATCTTGCTTGAAGAATGGAGAAATTATTGGATTTGCTCAGCATTAACCAGTCAAGGCTTGAAGGAATGTCTACATAGCACAGTGTATGGTGGCAATACTCTGCAGAGGCAGCTGCACTACCATTGGTTCATGTTCGCAGAAATCTCTGAAGCATTGTCGCTATTATGTGTATAGTTTAGGAGTGAAAAAGCTCCCTTTTCTATTTGGATTCTGCTTGTCTCCAAATTAAATGCCTTTTTATCACATATTTAGGTTGATAAAATCCATGTTTTAAGTTTTAAGTTTCAATCCCTGAGTCAGGAAGATCCCCTGGAGTAAGAAATGGCAACCCACTCCAGTATACTTACCTGGAGAATCCCATGGACAGAGGAACCTGGTGGGTTACAGTCCATGGGATCACAAAGAGTTGGATACAACTCAGCACACATGTTTTAGAATCATTCCTTAGGCAAGAATGGAGATTACCAGATCCTAGAATAGTTAGTCCAAGGAGCGGTGGCTGCGTGGGTGCAGGAGGGCCTAGAGGAGCTATCCCATGCTGAAGGTCAGGAAGGGTGGCGGTGAGGAGATACCCCTCATCCAAGGTAAGGAGCAGTGGCTGCACTTTGCTGGAGCAGCCGTGAAGAGATACCCCACGTCCAAGGTAAGAGAAACCCAAGTAAGAAGGTAGGTGTTGCAAGAGGGCATCAGAGGGCAAACACACTGAAACCATACTCACAGAAAACTAGTCAATCTAATCACACTAGGACTATAGCCTTGTCTAACTCAATGAAACTAAGCCATGCCCATGGGGCAACCCAAGACAGGCGGGTCATGCTGGAGAGATCTGAGAGAATGTGGTCTACTGGAGAAGGGAATGGCAAACCACTTCAGTATTCTTGCCTTGAGAACCCCATGAACAGTATGAAAAGGCAAAATGATAGGATACTGAAAGAGGAACTCCCCAGGTCAGTAGGTGCCCAATATGCTACTGGAGATCAGTGGAGAAATAACTCCAGAAAGAATGAAGGGATGGAGCCAAAGCAAAAACAATACCCAGCTGTGGATGTGACTGGTGATAGAGGCAAGGTCTGATGCTGTAAAGAGCAATATTGCATAGGAACCTGGAATGTCAGGTCCATGAATCAAGGCAAATTGGAAGTGGTCAAACAAGAGATGGCAAGAGTGAATGTCGACATTCTAGGAATCAGCAAACTCAAATGGACTGGAATGGGTGAATTTAACTCATTATATCCACTACTGCGGGCAGGAATCCCTCAGAAGAAATGGAGTATTCATCATGGTCAACAAAAGAGTCCGAAATGCAGTACTTGGATGCAATCTCAAAAATGACAGAATGACCTCTGTTTGTTTCCAAGGCAAACCATTTAATATCACAGTAATCCAAGTCTATGCCCCAACCAGTAACACTGAAGAAGCTGAATTTGAACAGTTCTATGAAGACCTACATGACCTTTTAGAACTAACACCCAAAATAGATGTTCTTTTCATTATAGGGGACTGGAATGCAAAAGCAGAAGTCAAGAAACACCTGGAGTAACAGGCAAATTTGGCCTTGGAATACGAAATGAAGCAGGGCAAAGATTAATAGAATTTTGCCAAGAAAATGCACTGGTCATAACAAACACCCTCTTCCAACAACACAAGAGAAGACTCTATACATGGACATGACCACATGGTCAACACTGAAATCAGATTGATTATATTCTTTGCAGCCAAATATGGAGAAGCTCTATACAGTCAACAAAAACAAGACCAGGAGCTGACTGTGGCTCAGATCGTGAACTCCTTATTACCAAATTCAGACTTAAATTGAAGAAAGTAGGGAAAACCACCAGACCATTCAGGTATGACCTAAATCAAATCCCTTATGATTATACAGTACTAAGTACTAGTTGCTCAGTTGTGTCTGACTCTTTGCTACCCCATGGACTGTAGCCTATCAGGTTCCTGTGTCCATGGGATTTTCCAGGCAAGAGTGCTGGAGAGAATTGCCATTTCCTTCTCCAGGGGCTCTTCCCGACCCAGGAATCGAACCTGGGTCTGCTGCATTGCAGGCAGACGCTTTACCGTCTGAGCCACCAGGAAAGCCTGCTATGATTCTACAGTGGAAGTGAGAAATAGATTTAAGGGCCTAGATCTGATAGATGGAGTGCCTGATGAACTATGGAATGAGGTTTGTGACATTGTACAGGAGACAGGGATCAAGACCATCCCCATGGAAAAGAATTGCAAAAAAGCAAAATGGCTGTCTGGGGAGGCCTTACAAATAACTGTGAAAAGAAGAGAAGCGAAAAGCAAAGGAAAAAAGGAAAGATATAAGCATCTGAATGCAGAGTTCCAAAGAATAGCAAGAAGAGATAAGAAAGCCTTCCTCAGTGATCAATGCAAAGAAATAGAGGAAAACAACAGAATGGGAAAGACTAGAGATCACTTCAAGAAAATTAGAAATACCAAGGGTACATTTCATGCAAAGATGGGCTCGATAAAGGACAGAAATGGTATGGACCTAACAGAAGCAGAAGATATTAAGAAGAGATAGCAAGAATACACAGTAGAACTGTACAAAAAAGATCTTCACGACCCAGATAATCATGATGGTGTGATCACTGACCTAGAGCTAGACATCCTGGAATGTGAAGTCAAGTGGGCCTTAGAGAGCATCACTACGAACAAAGCTAGTGGAGGTGATGGAATTCCAGTTGAGCTATTTCAAATCCTGACAGATGATGCTGTGAAAGTGCTGCACTCAATATGCCAGCAAATTTGGAAAACTCAGCAGTGGCCACAGGACTGGAAAAGGTCAGTTTTCATTCCAATCCCAAAGAAAGGCAATGCCAAAGAATGCTCAAACTACCGCACAGTTGCACTCATCTCACACGCTAGTAAAGTAATGCTCAAAATTCTCCAAGCCAGGCTTCAGCAATACATGAACCGTGAACTTCCAGATGTTCAAGCTGGTTTTAGAAAAGGCAGAGGAACCGGAGATCAAATTGTCAACATCCGCTGGATCATGGAAAAAGCAAGAGAGTTCCAGAAAAACATCTATTTCTGCTTTATTGACTGTGCCAAAGTCTTTGACTGTGTGGATTACAATAGACTGTGGAAAATTCTTCAAAAGATTGGAATACCAAACTGCCTGACCTGCCTCTTGAGAAATCTATATGCAGGTGTAGAAGCAACAGTTAGAACTGGACATGAAACAACAGACTGGTTCCAAATAGAAAAAGGAGTTCGTCAAGGCTGTATATTGTCACTCTGCTTATTTAACTTATATGCAGAGTACATCATGAGAAATGCTGGACTGGGAGAAACACAAGCTGTAATCAAGATTGCCAGGAGAAATATCAATAACCTCAGATATGCAGATGACACCATCCTTATGGCAGAAAGTGAAGAGGAACTCAAAAGCCTCTTGATGAAAGTGAAAGTGGAGAGTGAAAAAGTTGGCTTAAAGCTCAGCATTCAGAAAATGAAGATCATGGCATTGGGTCCCATCACTTCATGGGAAATAAATGGGGAAACAGTGGAAACAGTGTCAGACTTTATTTTTGGGGGCTCCAAAATCACTGCAGATGGTGTCTTCAGCCATGAAATTAAAAGACACTCCTTGGAAGGAAATTTATTACCAACCTAGATAGCATATTCAAAAGCAGAGACATTACTTTGCCATCAAAGGTCCGTCTAATCAAGGCTATGGTTTTTCCTGTGGTCATGTATGGATGTGAGAGTTGGACTGTGAAGAAGGCTGAGCACCGAAGAATTGATGCTTTTGAACTGTGGTGTTGGAGAAGACTCTGGAGAGTCCCTTGGACTGCAAGGAGATCCAACCAGTCCATTCTGAAGGAGATCAGCCCTGGGATTTCTTTGAAAGGAATGATGCTAAAGCTGAAACTCCAGTACTTTGGCCACCTCATGCGAAGAGTTGACTCATTGGAAAAAAACTCTGATGCTGGGAGGGATTGGGGGCAGGAGGAGAAGGGGACGACAGAGGATGAGATGGCTGGATGGCATCACTGACTCGATGGACGTGAGTCTCAGTGAACTCTGGGAGTTGGTGATGGACAGGGAGGCCTGGCGTGCTGCGATTCACGGGGTTGCAGAGTCGGACACGACTGAGCAACTGAACTGAACTGAACTGAGAATAGTTAGAGGACTGCAAGAACAGTCGTGACCAGAGCTAATGGGTACCTGAACAAAAGCAGAATGAAAAACTTATTCTTTGAGACTGCTACTATGAACCAACCATCGTATCAGGCAGACATCAGGAAGTATCTCATTTCAGAGATGAGAAGGCTCAAGAAGAGTCAAAAATTTTTCTCCAATATCACAAGCTTGCTTGTGTTAAGAAGTAGGATCTCTGCTTCCATATCTTGAAGTTTTAATTTGTGGGTTCCTCAGGGATCCTGATATCATCACCTAATAACCCCAAACACATTCACAAAAACACAAAGACTTATTCCAATGATGCCTTGAAGGGCCACTGTATTTGGGTGAAAAATTGAACCCTCAAAAAGAGGAGTAAGGTATTGGGAAGAACATAAAGTGACTTGAAATAGACCTGAATCTTGGCTCAGGTTCTTCACCTCCCTGTAAAGAGTAATGGACTGAACCTCTATAAGCCTCAGTTTAATCACCTGGTAAATTAATACCCCCTACAGTCTTATTTTAAAGGCTAAGTAAGATTGGAAGGACTGATGCTGAATCTGAAGCTCCAATATTTTGGAGAGAAGAGCCAACTCATTAGAAAGGACTCTGATGCTGGGAAAGATTGAAGGCAGGAGGAGAAGGGGGCAACAGAGAATGAGATGGTTGGATGCCATCATCTACTTAATGGACATGAGTTTTAGCAAACTCTGGGAGACAGTGAAGGACAGAAAAGCCTGGCGTGCTGCAGTCAATGGGGTCACAGAGTCGGCTACAACTAATTGACTGAAAAACAACAAAAGATCATAAATACATAATCACTGGTCCTGTGTCTCACAAAAAGTTCTGATGTGTCATGCCATTTGGAATGCTTCATCAGGATATCACGAAGTAGCATCCCTGCTGAAAAAGAAGTTGGTTATTGGTAAGAGTGAGGTCTATTCTAGATGTCCATGTCCTCTGCTTAAGAAAGCAAGCAGGGACTTCCCTGGTGGTCTAGTGGCTAAGACTCCATGCTCCCAATGCAGGCAGCCCAGATTCCATCCCTGGTAGATGAATGAGATCCCACATGCCACAATTAAAATATTCTGCATGCCCCAACAAAGACCAAGGATCCTGTGGGCTGCAGCAAAGACCTGGTGTTTGCTGGGTCCTCCTCAGCACAGCCAGTCTAAGTCTTAGAACTTAGATGGCCCTTAGTATGCTGCTGCTGCTGCTGCTGCTAAGTCAATTCAATCATGTCCGACTCTGTGCAACCCCACAGATGGCAGCCCACCAGGCTCCCTTGTCCCTGAGATTCTCCAGGCAAGAACACTGGAGTGGGTTGCCATTTCCTTCTCCAATGCATGAAAGTGAAAAGTGAAAGTGAAGTCACTCAGTTGTGTCCGACTCTTCGCGACCCCATGGACTGCAGCCTACCAGGTTCCTCTGTCCATGGGATTTTCCAGGCAAGAGTACTGGAGTGGGGTGCCATCGCCTTCTCTGGGCCCTTCATATAGCAGACAGCAAAGATACATGGGAGATAGAAGTGCATTATTCAGAAAGACAAGAATTGCTTATAAATTTGGGAGGGACTACAGCTACAGCAGAGGATGCTTAGAACAATATGGAGATATAATGAGAGAATAAAACAATCTTCTTTTATTGGTATGATTTGTTCTAGCATATGGAGGGAAGGGGAAAGGAAAATTTTAGGAGCACATACCTACATGCAAAGCGCTAGACACTTGACACATATTTTCATACTTAATAAGTTAGAAATGATAATCCCCACTTTTGAGGGGACAAATTGAGTCTCTTAGGTAACTTTGCTATGCCATTAAGCAAGGAAATGGCAAAACTCATGTTCAAACCAATATGGCTTATTCTAAAGCCTGTGCTCTTTATATTCCATGTTAGCCCATGGGGAGTTTCTGCCTCTTATTTTCTGTGAAGTGAAGGCATGTACCTTCAGGCATGAAAATTCAAATGAAAAGGAGGTGTACTGGCAAGGATCCCAGCAAGAAAGAGATGGCCTACTCAAAGGACACAATTTTAGGAGAGTTTAATAAAGGATATGTACAAGGTACGGACAGGATTAAGGGAAAGCAGTAAGGAATGTGGAAGCAGCATCAAACTAGCAGTAAAATGAGCAACTAGTATTCTACATCTGAAGGGATCAAGGATGGAAACGGGAAACAGAACCCATATAGAAAAGTATGGCTGGAGAGAGGAAACGCCCAGAAGAGGTAAGCCCTTCACTTAGGAGTGCAGCCACTGCCAACCCCTGGCCCAACAGGAAAAGGGTCAGGCGAACAAACTGCACTGAGCTCACTCTACTCCCATTTTCTAGTGTTCCTCACTAGTCAAAGCACCTGAACCCAGAACTCAAGCAACCTTTCTGATGCAGTCTCAAATTATCTACAACTGGAGAACTGGCTTAGTGGTAGATCACATGCTTTGCATGTATGAGAACCCAGGTTTGATCTCAGGGCACCTCCACTTGAGCTAAACTTTGAAACAGGAGTTCCAATTCATATTGTCTTGTTTCTTCCTAGTAGGTCTTTCTTCAAATATTGTAATAAATGAGTCGGCTACTGGATACAAAATTGTCAACTTCCTAGGACAAAGAGCAAGATGGAGAATAACGGACCCAAATGGTACTTCCCTGGTGGCTCAGCGGTAAAAAAAAAAAAATCCACCTGCAACGCAGGAGATGCAGGAGATGCAAGTTCGATCCCTAGATGGGGAAGATCCCCTGGAGGAGGGCAAGGCATCAGATTCCAGTTTTCTTGCCTGGAGAATCCCATGGACAGAGGAGCCTGGTAGACTATGGTCCATGGGGTCACAAAGAGTCGGACACAACTGAAGCGACTGAGCACACATGTAAGCACAATGGACTCAAATGGCAAAAAGGTAATATCCATATTTGTTTTCTATGTCTGTAATTCCTTCTGTTATGGTTACCAAAGAGGAAACCAGTTGAGGGATAAATTAGGATGTGTGGATTAATAAATACACACTCCTATATAAAACATCAATAACAAGCACTTACTGTATAGCACAGGGAAATATACTGAATATTTTGTAATAATCTCTAAAGGGAAAGAACATGAAAAAGAGTGTATATAAAACTGAATCAATGTGCTGCACACCTAAAACTAACACAGCATTGTAAATCACCTGTATTTCCATTTTAAAAAGCAAAGAAATAAATATATAAGAAACAAAAGAAAAAGAAAGAAAATATTCAACAGCTGAACATGAATTATACTCATGAGTATAGAGAATTGAAGCACTTTCACATACCCAGGCCAAAGGTGTGATAAACAAGAAGCAATATGTCTTATTCTCAAGGAAGCTTTAGTCAACAAGAACAAAGAAACTAATCAAACACAGTGCGGGCTGAGCTGTCAGCATCTGGGGGGTTGCTTTAGAAGAATGAAGAAAAAAGTTTCTAGAAGATGACTTTAGGTGTCACATGAAGGATCAATTTAGTATCAGGGAGTTCTAGCAGAGGTAATAAAGTAATACTAAAGGCAAGCACATACCAGTCATTTAAATTAGCCCCTTAACTCCAGATTTCATTATCATTTCTTTAGAGAAAATCAGTATCTCTCTTTATTTTTCATTCTTCTTCTTCTCTCTCTTTTTTTTTTTTTTTTCGCTTTTGTATTTATATTTAAACTGTTTGGTCTTTTTATTTTCCATTTTAAACTAGTAGTTGACCATAAAGAAAATCTGGAAAACAAAGAAAACTTGAAAGATGAGATCTATAAGCCATGATTCTACTTCTAAAACAATCACTACAGTCCCAACTCCTTTTCTTGGCACAATTCTACTT
The DNA here is from genome assembly GCF_003369695.1 of Bos indicus x Bos taurus. NCBI lineage: Eukaryota > Metazoa > Chordata > Mammalia > Artiodactyla > Bovidae > Bos > Bos indicus x Bos taurus. The sequence continues at coordinate 37,624,364 of NC_040104.1, forward strand.
GCTCGATGGTTTTTCTAGGTATCATGTATTAACTTATTTTACACACTTATAACCATCCTTTAGATCAGCAGTTCTCAAAATATGGTCTTGGGGCCAGCAGCAGGGGCATCACCTAGAAACTTGCTAGAAATGCAAATTATTGGGCACCGTTCCAGACCCACTGAAATAGAAACTGATGCTGAGACTCAGAAACTTATGTTTAATAAGCCCGCCAGGTAACATGATACACACTGAAGTGTAAAAACCATTTTATATTCAAGAACTATTTTATATTCTATAGTTTGCACTCAAAATCATCATATTCGTACTTTCTATATGATGATTAACACAATCATTTCAGTAATTGCTTGGGATTTACAATCTTGGAATTATAATTTAAATGTATAATCCTGGAGTGGATAATTTTAAACAAATGTTCATTTCTCCATTTATTTTGTAATATATACTGTGTACCTTCTACACAACAGATAGTGTTCTATCTGTATTCTAGGTGCTTGGGATATAATGTCAGAGTGAAGAATATTCTACTTAATCATTGATAACTTTGGTTATTTCCAATTTTTATCATTAAAATTAATGCTGAAATGAAATACCTTTTTTTAGTGTAAAGGCTTCCCCTGCCTGTTTATTTTAGAAAGAAGAAATGAAAGAATATCTAAATTAGTATGACTTTGCGAATATGTGCATGCTAAGTTGGTTCAGTCATGTCCAACTCTTTGGGACTCTATGGACTGTAACCTGCCAGGCTCCTCTGTCCATGGGATTTTCCAGGAAAGAATACTGGAGTGGGTTGCCATGCCTTCCTCCAGGGGATCTTCCCAACTCAGGGATTGAACATGTGTCTCTTATGTCTTTTGCATTGGCAGGCAGGTTCTTCACCACTAGCACTGCTTGAGAAGCCCTGTACCTCATATTTTCACCAAAAGAATACCTTTTACTTTTCCATGATTCTCTTCATTAAAATAAAAAATATTTTGTCATCTCAGGAAGGTTAATAGTCCAATTCTGTCTTTCCCTGCTTGCGAGAGATGCATTAGAAACTTCACCTAATTCTGAGTAGGAATCCATTCTCTGCTATTATTATTGAAAACACATGGTCCCAACTATTTGATACAATTCTTGTCTCATTCAATCATGGTTATAGCATTTTCAACACTGCTGGCTAGCAACAATCTTTTATTTCTAAGTAAGAACTATCTAATTAAGCAATAATCTTTTATTTCTAATTATTTCATATCATTCTCTAATGATATTTCATATCATTCTCTAATGCTCTTGTCCACTGTGATCCCCAGTGTGTGCCTAGGCTCCCCACATGTCCATTAATTTGTATGTCTTCACACACTGTCCTCATGGCTGGATATGAAGACATCTTATAAGCCAGAGATGGTTCCAGGAGAATAGTATTTCTCTCAGACCCTTTAGAAAGAGGTTGAGCATGTTTGATTCTCCCCTTCCTTTCTGTGAATTTCTATCCCTTCTCTTCCAGCTGGTTGATCTAAGACAGGACTAACTTGGCCATCAAAGACATATAACAATGTTGGATCCCCAAATGGAAGCAATTCAATCCAGTTCACTCTCTTCCTAAAAGTCTGTCTGCCCTTTTGACAAAAAATAAAGGGCACAATCTATTAAGCAAAAATCAAGTAAATATATGTCTATCTGCTCAAATACTGAAGGTTAATTACAGCTACAAAACTGAAAAGGGGCATTCTAAACTTAACAGCCTATTATCCAGGATTGTTAGATATCTGCTTCAATAAATATAAACATGTTTAAATATTTTCAATGCCTTAACAAATATGTGTCGAGGTTCTAGCCACTAAATCATTCATCATACCAAAGCAGGCAAAAAGTCATGCCATTTTGGAACTTAGTGCTGATGGAAAACACGGATACAAACCAACTGAAACAAGTTACTGAAGTCTCAAAAAATAAAGTGATCTAGCCAGGGACGGGGGAGACTGGTGGGCTGCCGTCTATGAGGTAGCACAGAGTCGGACACGACTGAAGCGACTTAGCAGCAGCAGAGATCAAGAAGGTAGGGAACATGAGGAAGCCAACTGTGATTTTAAATATGATCCTCTGGAAAGGTTTTCCTAAGAGATTACATGGGATCTAAGTCCCAGAGGAGTTGAGGGAGTGACCCCATGGTTATTGGGGAAAGCAAATATGGGATCACCTTCCACCCAACACCCGGAACTCCACTGGGCAGCGCTCAGGCAGAAGCGGGGGTGGGAGCGGGAAGACTTAAGGAAGGACTTCCTGTTGAGGTATTGTGGGGATCTGGGTTTGTGGATCACATGACCTGCTCTACCATGTGTGTCTGGGGCTCCAAGAAGTTCTTGAGGTTGGAAGAGAGGAAGAGCCTGATGTGTGGGAGAGAAGGGAGGAAGCTGAGGTGGGGTCCCACCCCCAAATCTGTCTCTGTGGTCATTCTCTACTGCATCCAGAATTTGAGGTATAAGTGATCTTGATGTGTTTAGTAAATCCTAGGATCCTTGCATCTGAGGCAAAGCTGCACATGGCAAAATCTTAAATTTAGAAATTTGTTACACCCTGAAGAACCAAAACAATAATTTCAAGTATAAAATATAGAAAGAAATGAATGTTTCAACCATAATCTTTTTATTGATTACATGCTAAAATTATAATATTTGGGATAAGACAGTCAATAAATAAATAATAAAATAGTCATTTTACTAATGTTATTTTTTTAACATTAATAAAATTTATTTAAATATTTAAATTGTTACCCATTTTTTAATTGTGTTTAATGTGGCTTTAGAAAATTTTTAATTATATTAATTTCTGTGGATAGAGTTGTTAGCTAGTGCCAAGGTGGCAACTATACTGCAATATATAAATGTATCAGAGCAACACAAAAACCTTAAGCTTATATATATGTCCAACATATCTCAAAAACATTTTTTTAATGTTTTATGTTTCAAATTATACTTCTAATGGATAGCACTGTTTTAAAAGCTTAACAATAGGCCCCTTTGAACCAAAGGGAGAGGGATATATGTTATGTATACTTGTGGCTGATTCATATTGAGGTTTGACAGAAAAAAAAAACAAAATTCTGTAAAGCAATTATCCTTCAATAAAAAATAAATTAAAAAAAAAATAATAGGCCCTGCTCACTTGAGATCATCCTCATTTTGTGGAATATGTCTCTCTAAATAAATTTGCTTTCACTTTAATAAAAAAATCTTAATAATTTATTTTTAAATATTCACTACTTTTAATTTATTTTTATTTTAAATTTAATTTAATTTAATTTTTATTTTATTTTTAAACTTTACATAATTGTATTAGTTTTGCCAAATATCAAAATGAATCCGCCACAGGTATACATGTGTTCCCCATCCTGAACCCTCCTCCCTCCTGCCTCCCCATACCATCCCTCTGGGTCGTCCCAGTGCACTAGCCCCAAGCATCCAGTATTGTGCATCGAACCTGGACTGGCAACTCGTTTCTTACATGATATTTTACATGTTTCAATGCCATTCTCCCAAATCTTCCCACCCTCTCCCTCTCCCACAGAGTCCATAAGACTGTTCTATAAGTTGCAAAAATAGTACAGAGGAGTTCAGTATACCTTTCACCCAATCTTGCTTATGTAAATATAGTAAAATATCAAAACCAAAAAATTGACATTGGTATAATGTTTGCGTATTTTAGTTCTATGCCATTTCCTAATGGCTCAGTGAGTAAACAATCCACCTGCAAAACTAGAGACAAGAGTCGAGATTCCTTTAAAAACTGGAAATAGAACTGCCATACGACCCAGCAATCCCACTGCTAGGCATACACACTGAGGAAACTAGAATTGAAAGAGACACGTGTACCCCGATGTTCATCGCAGCACTGTTTACAACAACTAGGACATGGAAGCAACCTAGATGTCCATTGGCAAATGAATGGATAAGAAAGCTGTGGTACATATACACAATGGAGTATTACTCAGCCATTAAAAAGAATGCATTTGAATCAGTTCTAATGAGGTGGATGAAACTGGAGCCTATTATACAGAGTGAAGTAAGTCAGAAATAAAAACACCAGTACAGTATACTAACACATATATATGGAATCTAGAAAGATGGTAACAATAACCCTGTATGCGAGACAGCAAAAGAGACACAGATGTATAGAACAGTCTTTTGGACTTAGTGGGAGAAGGCGAGGATAGGATGATTTGAGACAGTAGTGTTGAAACATGTATATTATATGTGAAGCAGATCGCCAGTCCAGGTTTGATGCATGAGACAGGGTGCTCAGGCCTTGTGCGCTGGGATGACCCAGAGGGATGGGATGGGGAGGGAGGTGGGAGCGGGATTCTGGATGGGGAACACATGTGCGCTCATGGCTGATTCATTTCGATGTATGGCAAAAACCACTGTAATATTGTAAAGTAATTAGCCTCCAATTAAAATTAATTAATTAATTAATTTTTTTAAAAAAAGAGTCACAGGTTCCATCCCTGGAGAAGGAAATGGTACCCCATTCTAGTATTCTTGCCTGAAAAATCCCATGGACAGAGGAGCCTGGTGGGCTACAGTTGACAGGGTTGCAAAGAGCTGGACATGACTGAATGATTAAGCACGCACACAGATTTGTGCAACTATCAAAATCAAGATACAGAACGATTCTATGACCACAAGGGCCTCTCTCAAGTTACACTTTTATAGTCACATCCAACCCCTCATCACACCCTGTCCCCTGGCAAGCACTAATCTGTTCTCCATTTTCATAACTGTGTCTTTTTGAGAACATTACATAATGGAATCACAGCATGTACCTTTTTTAGCTTGTTATACTTCACTCAGTATGCCATCATTTTTATTTCTCTTTTATTTTTGGTTATGTGTTTGTTAGAAAAAAATACTTTTTTATTTTATTTTATTTAACTTTACAATATTGTATTGGTTTTGCCATATATCAAAATGAATCCACCACAGGTATACATGTGTTCCCCATCCTGAACCCTCCTCCCGCCTCCCTCCCCATACCATGCCTCTGGGTTGTCCCACTGCACCAGCCCCAAGCATCCAGTATCGTGCATCAAACCTGGACTGGTGACTCGTTCCATATATGATATTATACATATTTCAATGCCATTCTCCCAAATCATCCCACTCTCTTCCTCAGTGTGTATGCCCAGCAGTGGGATTTCTGGGTCATAAGGCAGTCCTATTTCCAGTTTTTTAAGGAATCTCGACTCTTGTCTCTAGTTTTGCAGGTGGATTGTTTACTCACTGAGCCATTAGGAAATGGCATAGAACTAAATTACGCAAACATTATACCAATGTCAATTTTTTGGTTTTGATATATAGTGGCTGGACTAGTTTGCATTCCCACCAACAGTGTAAGAGGGTTCCCTTTTCTCCACACCCTCTCCAGCATTTATTGCTTGTAGACTTTTGGATCGCAGCCATTCTGACTGGCGTGAAATGGTACCTCATAGTGGTTTTGATTTGCATTTCTCTGATAATGAGTGATGTTGAGCATCTTTTCATGTGTTTGTTAGCCATCTGTATGTCTTCTTTGGAGAAATGTCTATTTAGTTCTTTGGCCCATTTTATGATTGGGTCATTTATTTTTCTGGTATTGAGCTGTAAGAGTTGCTTGTATATTTTTGAGATCAGTTGTTTGTCTGTTGCTTCATTTTCTATTATTTTCTCCCATTCTGAAGGCTGTCTTTTCACCTTGCTTGTAATTTCCTTTGTTGTGCAGAAGCTTTTAAGTTTAATTAGGTCCCATTTGTTTATTTTTGCTTTTATTTCCAATATTCTGGGAGGTGGGTCATAGAGGATCCTGCTGTGATGTATGTCAGAGAGTGTTTTGCCTATGTTCTCCTCTAGGAGTTTTATAGTTTCTGGTCTTACGTTTAGATCTTTAACCCATTTTGAGTTTATTTTTGTGTATGGTGTTAGAAAGTGTTCTAGTTTCATTCTTTTACAAGTGGTTGACCAGTTTTCCCAGCACCACTTGTTAAAGAGATTGTCTTTTCTCCATTGTATATTCTTGCCTCCTTTGTCAAAGATAAGGTGTCTATATGTGCATGGATTTATCTCTGGGCTTTCTATTTTGTTCCATTGATCTATATTTCTCTCTTTGTGCCAGTACCATACTGTCTTGATGACTGTGGCTTTGTAGTAGAGCCTGAAGTCAGGCAGGTTGATTCCTCCAGTTCCATTCTTCTTTCTCAAGATAGCTTTGGCTATTCGAGGTTTTTTGTATTTCCATACAAAGTATGAAATTATTTGTTCTAGCTCTATGAAGAATACCATTGGGTACCTTGATTTAGCTAACCATATTGATTAGTTTTCCTTTGATGGTTCTGCTGGTTTAAAGATGAGAAAGCCCTTGCACCTCCAGAGTTTCAGTAAAAATACTCTTTTATTTTCTTCAAGCTATATTATAGTTATTTCTTTGTTGTTTCATGTAACTCAAGGCAATTTGAGACTTATTTTATTTTTTTTCAATAAAGAAACAAATTGTTGCAAACTTTGCTTTAAAAAAAAGTTTTCTATTACACATTTGTTTTTGATCTTCCTGAAATACTAAAGGCCCTCAGTAAATGCCTTCACCATAACCTGGGCTTGGTTTTGGAAACAAAAAGTTGACCACATGGAGGCTGAAATTACAAAACCACTGGAAGCGATTTCACTGTAACGCTCATGTCCATCAAGTTCTGTCTCTAAATTTGCCTCTTTCTGTAATCCTACTAGTCAAGCATGTAGGGTACTGAATGCAAGACAGAGCTGCTTTGGGTCACAATCCAGGACAGCAACAAACACCAGACACAAGATACCTGAGGATTGAGCCAGAAATACTGTCAAAAATTCCTCCTGCAAATTCAGGAGGAATCTTCTTTCCGACCAGTGATATTGGGAGGAAAAGTCTATACCTACTAGAACGAGATTACCTTCCCATCTGAAACATTTCAGAATTCAATTATTTAATAAAATTAAATATTTAAAGAAACACAAAGAAGAAAATAAACTACCCTTATTGCAATATTTATTTTCTTAGGCTCAAAAATCACTGCAGATGGTGACTGCAGCCATGAAATTAAAAGATGCTTGCTCCTTGGCAAAAAAGCTATGACCAACCTAGACAGCATATTAAAAAGCAGAAACATTACTTTACCAACAAAGGTCCATCTAGTCAAAGCTATGGTTTTTCCAGTAGTCATGTATAGATGTGAGAGTTGAACCATAAAGAAAGCTGAATGCTGAAGAATTGATGCTTTTGAACTGTGGTGTTGGAGAAGACTCTTTAGAGTCCTTTGGACTGCAAGAAGATCAAACCAGCCCATCCTAAAGGAAATCAACCCTGAATATTTATTGGAAGGACTGATGCTGAAGCTGAATCTCCAATATTTTGGCCACCTGATGCGAAGAACTGACTCATTGGAAAAGCCCCTGATGCTGAGAAAGATTGAAGGCAGGAGAAGGGGATGACAGAGGATGAGATGGTTGGATGGCCTCACTGACATGAGTTTGAGCAAGCTCCAGGAGTTGGTGATGGATGGGGAAGCCTGGTGTGCTGCTGTCCATGGGGTTGCAAAGAGTCAGACACAACTGAACAACTGAACTGACAGTAAGATCTGTGAATTGTCAGGTCAGTGTTTCCTATAACTCTTAAAATCTTTTATGGGCTGCCTAGGTCAGCAGATAAGAGAAGATACCAGAGGCTGAGGTCGGGAAACTTACTATGAGAAAGGGACAAATATATATATATACACACACACATATATACATATACATATACATATACATACATACCATGACCTAGGATGTAAGAGGAAAGAATTAACTCTTGATATAGTTTGTAACTTGTGGAGAAACATCTCTGATCCTCTGATCCAGTTATACAAATGCTTTGGCCCAGGAAAAAGAAAGAAAGGCTGGATAAACAAAGGTGAGCACCGTATTACAGATTTAATGAATGAGGCTGGGTATGGACAAATGATCACTGAGTTCATTTCCAGTGTCCAGTTCCATACATATTATTGAGCTTTCCTTGGTGAGCTTGACCATGTGAAAATTACAGGCATTCTATATTTGAGTCTTTAGAACAACAGCAACTACTTTGCCAGTGAAATGAAGGTCTTCCCCAGTGGCTCAGCAATAAAGAATCTGCCTGCAATGCAGGTGACACAGGTTTGACCCCTGGGTCAGGAAGATACCCTAAAGAAGGAAATGGCAATCCACTCCAGTATTATTACCTGGGAAATCTCATGGACAGAGGAGCCTGGCAGGCTACAGTCAAGGTGCTGCAAGAGCTGGACAAGACTTGGCAATATGTATCTATTTTTCCTAAAATTATATTCATTTATCCCTTCTCTCCTACTAGAATGAGACCATGTTTCTAAGGATAGGAACTATAACTTACTATTTTTCTATCTTTAATTTCTACCATGGTATCTAAGCCTCAAACAATGCTTAATGAATGTTAAACTGTATTCAAGTAATCATAAAAATAGAAATATTATTAGGTCCCTTTGCTCACCTGAAAATATCACAATATTTTTAATCAGCTATACCACAATACAAAATAAAAATGTAAAAATAAATAAAATTATGAAGAATATAAAATACAAAATAAAAATTAAAAAAGTATTATTAGGAAATACACATACTGTTACCTCAATACTATCCAATGCAGTATTTAAGAATAAGAGCTCTGGAATCATAAAGAGCTGGGTCTTGAGGCTTTGATATACTACTATTTATATGTGTAGACCTAACAGGCATAATAAAGGACAGAAATGGTATGGACCTAAACAGAAGCAAAAGATATTAAGAAGAGGTGGCAATGATACACAAAAGAACTATACAAAAAAGATCTCCATGGCCCAGATAACCACGATGGTGTGATTCCTCACCTAGAGCCATACATCCTGGAATGCGAAGTCAAGTGGGCCATAGGAAGCATCACTCTGAACAAAGCTAGTGGAGGTGATGGAATTCCAGTTGAGCTATTTCAAATCTTAAAAGATGATGTTGTTAAAATGCTGCACTTAATATGCCAGCAAATTTGGAAAACTCAAGAGTGGCCACAGGACTGGAAAAGGGCAGTTTTCATTCCAATCCCAAAGAAAGGCAATGCCAAAGAATGTTCAAACTACCACACAATTACGCTCATATTAGACACTAGCAATGTAATGTTCAAAATTCTCCAAGCCAGGCTTCAATGGTACATAAACCGTGAACTTCCAGATGTTCAAGCTGGTTTTAGAAAAGGCATAGGAACCAGAGATCAAATTGCCAATATCCATTCTATCATCAAAAAAGCAAGAGAGTTCCAGAAAAACATCTACTTCTGGCTTATTGACTACACCAAAGCCTTTGACTGTGTAGAAAGTGTAGAAAATTCTGAAAGAGATGGGAATACCAGACCACCTTACCTGCCTCCTGAGAAATCTGTATGCAGGTCAATAAGCAACATTTAGAAGTGGACATGGAACAACAGACTGATTCCAAATAGGGAAAGGAGTATGTCAAACTTGTATATTGTCACCCTGTTTATTTGATTTATATACACAGTATACCATGAAATGCCAAACTGGATGAAGCACAAGCTGGAATCAGAATTGCCAGGAGAAATATCAATAACCTCAAAGTGAAGAAGAACTAAAAAGCCTCTTGAAAAAAGTGAAAGAGGAGAGTGAAAAAGTTGACTTAAAGCTCAACATTCAGAAAACAAAGATCATGGCATCCGGTCTCCATCACTTCATGGCAAATAGATAGGGAAACCATGGAAACAGTGGCTGACTTTATTTTTTGGGGGCTCCAAAATCACTGCAGATTGTGACTGCACCATGAAATTAAAAGACACTTGCTCCTTGGAAGAAAAGCTATGATCAACCTAGACAGGATATTAAAAAACAGAGACAATACTTTGCCAACAAAGGTCCATATGACTTGTATCGATATGAGAGCTGGACTATAAAGAAAGATGAGCACCAAAGAATCAATGCTTTAAAATTTTTTTATTTAATTAATTAATTGGAGGCTAATTACTTTACAATGTTGTGGTGGTTTTTGCCATACATTGACATGAATCAGCCAGCATCAGCCTTTGAACTGTGGTGTTGTAGAAGACTCTTGAGAGTCCCTTGGACTGCAAGGAGATCCAACCAATTAATACTAAAGGAAATCAGTCCTGAATATTCAAATCAGTCCTGAATATTCATTGGAAGGACTGATGCTGAAGCTGAAACTGCAGTACTTTGGCCACCTGATGTGAAGAACTGACTCACTGAAAAAGATCCTGATGCTGGTAAAGATTGAAGGCAGGAGGAAAAGGGGATGACAGAGGATGAGACAGTTGGATGGCATCACCAACTCGATGGACATGAATTTGAGCAAGCTCCAGAGGTTGGTGATGGACAGGGAAGCCTGGTGTGCTACAGTCCATGGAGTCACAAATAGTTGGATATGACTGAGTGACTGAATTAAGACCTAAAAACTTTTCTAAGCACTTATCAGTCTTAATTTCCTCATTTTAATAGAAGCATAATGATAGTACTCATTTAGGAGTGATGATAGAAATATTTGTCAAAATAACGTATAACATGTTTAAACATAATGTCTAGCATATAGTATATATTCAGTGGTGGTGGCAGTTTAGTCACTAAGTCATGTCCAATTCTTGTGTAAATATTTGTAATTCTTTAGGTAAATGGAAAATAAGATAGAAAACACCTATTAGTAAGTACAAGTTTTAAGTGGAGATTCAATTTAATTAGAGTAAGTACACAATCACTGTAAAGTTATCACTGTAACTTTAAACTCAGGAAAGAACTGAGTAATTTATTCACTTGGAGATGAAGAGCAGTATTTAAGTGAATTCTAAAGTCAGCCTCTGGAGAATTGATTGTGAACTTCACTCGTGACGTGATTGCTAAATAAACAATTACTTATTAACTGCTGCCTGGAGGTTCCCATTTTAATCCCCTGAACCCGTGATAAAGTGAAGATTTGATGTGGAGGTTGAAAATCAGGCGGCAGATAATTTGCAGCTAAGGTGAGAAAGGAACAGGAAGCAGGAAGGCTTGGGTCAAATGGCAAACACATTTTAGTTGTTGACCAAGGAGATGGGCTGAGGAGACGTTTTTGAGGCGAAGATCACTCGGGCACTTGGGACAATTCACAGATGGATGATCAAAACGTGCCTCAGTAGCATTTAATGATTCATCCCCTGAAGGCACTACCCTTCACTGCACTGCCTTCCCCTGATTTGTCCTTTCCTTTCCATTGTGGGAAAGAGAGAGGATGAAATGGCTGGATGGCATCACTGGCTCAATGGACAGGAGTTTGGGTGAACTCCGGGGGTTGGTGATGGACAGGGAGGCCTGGCATGCTACAGTCCATGGGGTCACAAAGAGTTCGACACCTCTGAGCGACTGAACTGAACTGAACTCCCATTGTGGGAGCAGTACACAATTACTTGTGTTTTTAATGTTGACAATGTACAGCTTACTCAATTGATACTTTTCTGAGGGCTGTAGAAGAGGAATGTTTTCCACATTACACATTCCAAATGCACATGTTGTGAAGAGAAAATTCTGACAGAAAACAATCAACTCTCAAGTATCAGGTCCAAGCTGGATATTGGTAATAGAGTAAAATCAGATAGTCTGAGGTCTGTACTTGGTCACCAACTGCAGTTGATCCTTGAAAAACAATGGTTTGAATTGCACAGGGGTTTTTCAAATTTTTTCAAAACTAAATCCTATAGTACTTCATAGTCTGCAGTTAGTTGAGTGTCTAGAAGGAGAATTTATCCAGAGGGCCAACTATAAATTGTACTTGGATAAATGTCACATTGTTTAAGGGTCAATTGTCATAGGATAACTTTGGACAAGTTCCTTCACCCCTATCACACCCCATTTCTTTATTTACAAGTTGGGAATAAGAGCATCAACCTCAAGAGGATATAAGTAGTCAGGATAGGGGTAGGAGATTAAGTCTTTTTTTGTATCTGTGCTTATTACTCCATTTATAATTAATGCTCCATTAATCTCCAAGAATTGGCAATACAAATAGTACTTAGCAAGGACAGTTTTAATATGAACCCCTCAGGAATGTCCAGGATCTTAAAGGAACATTTCTTAGAGTCTTTATGTGATCCTTCTATTAAGTCCTTAGAAGCACAATTGTATCACATAAGTTCAACTGTGCCGTTGCCCTTCCAAAGGAGTCCCCACCTCAACAACAACAATTCCAATTAAGAACTGGTGGAAATCCCAGAGATATCCTAAAGTACTCTGTCACTGCCTTTGCTTTGTCTTCCTCAGCTATTAGTTTCTGGTGAGTCCTTTCCATTAAATCTGACAATGTCATTGTTTTTATACTCTGCTGCCATCAGAGGCAGAGAAGGCAATGGCACCCCACTCCAGTACTCTCGCCTGGAAAATCCCATGGACAGAGGAGCCTGGTAGGCTGCAGTCCATGGGGTCGCTAAGAGTTGGACACAACTGAGAAACTTCACGTTCACTTTTCACTTTCATGCATTGGAGAAGCAAATGGCAACCCACTCCAGTGTTCTTGCCTGGAGAATCCCAGGGATGGGGGAAGCCTGGTGAGCTGCCGTCTATGGGGTCGCACAGAGTCAGACACGACTGAAGTGACTTAGCAGCAGCAGCAGCCATCAGAGGACATTGACCCAAAAAGTATCCATGATGACTGCCCAAAAAATATTTCTTGACTTTAAAACAAATAAAAAATGTTTAGAACCTATTCTGCAAACCAGTGTTTTTCTGCCAAATTGCCCAGGGCATTTTGAATCTTTGTTCATTTGTTCAACATCAGATAAGGCACATTCATCCTGCCACAATCACTGATATTTGACAAATATAAGATTTAAATCTTATACAATAAGATTAGTTAAGATTTTCTCAATATCTCTTAATTTTTCTATTTCTGGCAAAGTGATTCTCTCAGGGTGTTCATAGAAAGTTACAGTGCAAGTGGAAAAGGCTCCTTTTTTTTTTTTTTTTCCAGCACTGCTTAACTTTTACAGAGCCAAAGACACCACTGTGGAGAAAGAATGCCTTACTACATATCACACTAAATAGATTAGCTTTCCTTTCAAGTTCTACTCCCCTTTTCTGGGGCCAGGAAATTACAATGGCAAACATAAATGTCTGTCAGCTCCATGCCCATATGCACGTGCAACAGAAAGCATGCCCCTCTAAGACACATCTATGTGCAGACCCAACACAAAAGGAGTGCCTAAATGTTGCTGTCCAACATGTCAGGACTGGCAGTTAACTCATGGGAAGGACTAGATTTGATCCTAAACAAAGCATCTCTGTCAATTAGCCACAGGTAGTGCATCTCATGAGGCTGACTGTGATACCAAAGACATACCCTTTCTTTCCACCTCTGGAAACCTCAACATCAACATGAGGTTCTCTTGTTATCTTGGCTTTAGGTTATATTTAGGTTATATTGAACCTAGGTTTTTGAGGACTAAGGCACATCACAGCATGAATAAAAAAATGAGAAGTTTTTATTGGAAATATTCTAACATAAACATAATGTTAGAAATATTTCTCTCCTTTCTGCCAAACAACCAAAAAGTTAACTTACTAGTTCCCCATGTTTTGTGACCTCATGTTATTCAAATTAAAAGAAACCACTAGTAAAACACCAGGGCTTATTCATTCTGTCATTCTGTGACCTCAAGGTCAGCACTTCAAAACTTGCCTTAGGTTTCAGTTTTGCCGATGTTGTCAATGTTGCCAATGTTTTTTTTTTTTTTTTTCAACTTTTTCCTTCATTTTCCACTCATGATTCAATAATTCTTATCTTTCAGTAGCTGGCAGTATTAAAAATGTGGAAGCAGGCATTGCCCTATCACTTGTACTGAGACGTCATACAAAAGCCTGGATCTGAATAGCCCCAAAGATTGGTCCATTTGGATACATCTATTATAATGATTCCTATTACGATAATCCCATTGCTCATGAATCTACCTTCCATCTTCAGAAACAACCTGTCTTTCCTTTAAAGTTTTTTTTTTTTTTTCAGAACCATCTATACGCCACCTAACACTGGGGTCCTATGGGAAGTCAGGCACCAAAGCTGACAGCAACCTACCTGATCTCCTTCAAATACTAACCCATCTAGATGCCTTGTACATTCTTGGGCTCATGTCTCTTTTTTCCATCTTTCAAAGCCAGCAGTGGGGCATCTTCAAATCCCTCTCTCTTTCCCTCTGCTACTATCTTGACCATCACACTATCTTATGTCTAGCTCTAACTACTTCTGCATACCTCTTGCAGGATAACCTTTGGATTATATCATGCCCACCTAGAAAATGTATGATAATCTCTCCATTTCAATATCCTTAACTTGATCATACCTGAAAAGTCCTTTTTTTCTTTTTTGCTGTAAAAGGCATAACAGTATTTGTAGGTGCTGGGGATTAGGATGTAGACATCTCTTAGGGTGCAATACTCAGTCCATCATAGACAAATATGTCCTTCCCATAGCCACTTATCACTTTGCTGACAAAATTTATAGTAGTCATGTATGGATGTCCAAGTTGTTCCATAAAGAAGGCTGAGTGCCAAAGAATTGGAAATCAACCCTGAATATTCATTGGAAGGACTGATGCTGAAGCTGAAACTCTAATACTTTGGCCACCTGATGTAAAGAGCTGACTCATTGGAAAAGATGCTGATCCTGGGAAAGATTGAGGGAAGGAGGAGATGACACAGCATGAGATGATTGGATGTCATCACCGACTCAATGGACATGAGTTTGAGCAAACTCCAGGATATAGTCAGGGACAGGAAAACCTGGCATGCTGCCGTCTGTGCGGTCACAGAGATACATGACTGAATGACTGAACAACAGCAACAAACCAGTCAATCCTAAAGGAAATCAACCCTGAATATTCAGTGGAAGGACTGTATTTTGGCCACCCAATACAGAGCCAACTCATTGGAAAAAATCCTGATGCTGGGAAAGATTGAAGGCAAAAGAAGGGGGCAGCAGAGGATGAGGTGGTTGGATGGCCTCACTGACTCAGTGGACATGAGTTTGAGCAAGCTCTGCTGGATAGTGGAAGACAGAAGAGCCTGGTGTGTTCCAGTCCACGGGGTAGCAAAAAGTCGGACACAACCTAGTGAGTGAACAATAACAAATGAGTATATAATCAGGAGAGGAATTCACAGCAACTTTCATCATCATCACTTGGACTCCGTACCCCTTCCTACCAAATGAGAAAAACAAAGCAATATTGCACCAACAGGGAGATTATCTGAGATTCTGAATATTAGTCATGCACTCATTCATGACTCAAAACTGGGGTTCCGATTCAGAGACAAAGCTAACACAAAGGAGATGGCAAAATTAAATAAGTGTGAAATAAATATTATTGAGAAAGCCCCCAAATCTTAATAACATGTGCAGAAGTTTAACGAGGATACAAAAAATGGGAGAGCATATAGTTGGCAGGGTGTGCGAATATTCATTACTAATGGATTTCTTTATATACTTGAGAAAATCCCCACCTATTTGCCTATACCCCGTGCTTCTGACTGTCCTGCAAGTCCTTTCCATAGCAACGTGACACAATACTCATCTCAGTCATTTTAACTGAAAAGACCTTTTAAAGTTTAACAGCTTTGCAGAGAATGGATGTTTTTACAATCTGCATATTTTGTGGCATTTGATTTAATTTACAGCTCAATGAACTTGTCTCTGACTGTCTGAAACTGACACTTTATATTTACTTCTTTCTCTTCTCTGCTTCCTATTAACAATCTTGAACAGTAATAAAGTTTTACAAGAGTTGTGACTTCCTAACAGAGCATAACATTGTTCGCCAGTGATAAAGCAGAAGGGGAGTTGTCTACCTCAGGACCACACTGAATCTTGTAGAAGCAACACGTATTTTAGTTTCCATTTCTTTCCATTATTTTCAACCCATTGTTAATATTTTAACAAGTTCAAATAATTTCAACTATATATTCATAACAGTCTAACTATAGATTCAAGTTCCAAAATCAAGTTATCACCCTTAGACAGGCCCAGGTATATAACCCACTATGAATCAAATAGACAAAGAAAAGCAAGATAAAAAGGAAGATAGACAAAAGAAAAGCAAAAATACTTTCTGGATCAGATTTAGACCAATTATTTAAAAGGTTTGGCAAAACTAATACAATTATGTAAAGTTTAAAAATAAAATAAAATTTAAAAAAAAATTTTTTAAAGTGATGAAGGGAAAAGGAGGCAAGAGAGACAGAGATGGTGAGAGAGAATAAGAGAGAGAAAAATAGGATTATCAGATCTTTGAATTTCATTCTATTGGGACTTTGACAAGTTCTCTGGATAATACAAAAGTACACCCAGGCAGATGGATGCTTTTACTCTTTAACATCTTGCTGGGGATACGGCTTCAGTGCATTTTCCAGGTAAGATAGTCTAAGCCATTGATTACCGGTAAAGACACATTTTATATCCTGTCCTAAGGCTAACTTCAAAATCAGCATGGTTATTAGTTCTTTCTATCTAAACCATCCCATTTTGTTTTGTGCCTTTGGTATCTTATTACTCAGCAGGAGAGAATTAGAAAAACAAACACTCTGCCTACAGCATGCAAGAGAGAACCAATTCTAAGAGCTTAATATTTATACTCAAAACCCCTTTCACCTTTTCCCCAGTTGACCAGAGCTTCAGTTTTAGTGCTAGGGACAGTGAAGGTGTTTGCCTTTCCGTCTAGCCCACCCTTACGGGAAAGGTGTGTGTGTGTGTGTGTGTGTGTGTGTGTGTGTGTGTGTGTGCATGCACGGGCATGCATGCACGTGCACATCTAAATGGAAAGCTCAGAGGCGTTACTGGAGGAGCAGGACCAGACTATCATGGAAATGATGGTCACACTAGGTTCAACACAGCATAAATGAAAAGCAGGCACTGAAGATATCAGAATCTTCTGCAATGCAAAACGTGCAAGTGTAACATTCTTTAAAAAATAAAAAAAATACAAATTCAGAATTGTGTAAACCTACAATGTCCAGCCAGTCCCTCCCACCAGGAAGATTCCACAAGCCTCTTATCCTTATCCATCAGAGGGCAGACTGAAATAAAACCAAAATCAGAAAAAACTATCTAAACTGATCACACAGACCACAGCTTTGTTTAACTCAATGAAACTATGAGCCATGACAGGTAGGGCCACCTAAGACAGACGGGTCATGGTGGAGAGTTCTGACAAAACGTGGTCCACTGGAGAAGGGAATAGCAAACCATTTCAGCATTCTTACCTTAAGAACCCCATGAACAGTATGAAAAGGCAAAAATATATGACACTGAAAGATGAACTTCCCAGGTCAGTAGGTGCCCAATAAGCTTCTGGAGAAAAGCAGAGAAAAAGCTACATAAGGAATGAAGAGGCTGAGCCAAAGCAGAAACAATGTCCAGTTGTGGGTGTGTCTGGGGGTGAAAGTAAAGCCAGATACTGTAAAGAACAATATCACATAGGAACCTGGAATGTTAGGTCCATGAATGAAGGTAAATTGGAAGTGGTCAAATAGGAGATGGCGAGAGTGAACATTGACATTTCAGGAATCAGTGAACTAAAATGGACTGGAATGGGCGAATTTAATTCAGATGACTATTATATCTACTACTGTGGGCAAGAATCCCTTAGAAGAAATGGAGTAGCCCTCATAGTCATCAAAAGATACCAAAATGCATACTTTGTGCAATTTCAAAAACAACAGAATGATCTCTGTTTGTTTCCAAGGCAAACCATTCAGTATCAGAGTAATCCAAGTCTATACCCCAACCACTAATGGTGAAGAAGCTGAAGCTGAATGGTTATATGAAGACCTACAAGACCTTCTAGAATTAACACACCAAAAAGAGATATCCTTTCATCACAGGGGACTGGAATGCAAAAGTAGAAATCAAGAAACACCTGGAGTAACAGGCAAATTTGGCCTTGGAGTACAGAATGAAGCAAGGCAAAGGCTAATAGAGTTTTGCCAAGAGAACACACTGGCCATAGCAAATACCCTCTTCCAACAACACAAGAGACAGCTCTACACATGGACATCACCAGATGGTCAATACCAAAATCAGATTGATTATATTCTTTGCAGCCACATATTGAGAAGCTGTATACGATATGCAAAAAAAAAAAAAAAAAAAAAAAAGAATGGAAGCTGACTGTGGCTCAGATCATGAACTCCTTACTGCAAAATTCAAACTTAAATTGAAGAAAATGGGGAAAACCACTAGGCCATTCAGGTATGACCTAAATCAAATCCCTTAAGATTATACACTGGAAGTGACAAATAGATTCAAGGGATTAGATCTGAAAGACAGAGTGCCTGAAGAACTATGGATGGAGGTTCATGACATTGTACAGGAGGCTGTGATCAACACCAGCCCCAAGAAGAAGAAGAAATGCAAAAAAGAAAAATGTTTGTCTGAGGAGGCCTTACAAATAGCTGAGAAAAGAAAAGATGCTAAAGGCAAAAGGGACTGAATGCAGAGTTCCAAATAATAGCACAGCGATAAGAAAGCCTTTCCTCAGTGATCAGTGCAAAGAAATAGAGGAAAACAATAGAATGGAAAAGACTAGAGATCTCTTCTAGAAAATTAGAGACACCAAGGGAACATTTTGTGCAAAGATGGTCACAATAAAGGAAAGAAACAGTAAGGACCTAAGAGAAGCAGAAGATATTAAGAAGAGGTGGCAAGAATACACAGCAGAACTATACAAAAAACAACAACAACAACTTAATAACCCAGATAACCACGATGGTGTGATCACTCACCTAGAGCCAGATATCTTGAAATGCAAAGTCAAGTGTGCCTTAGTAAGCATCACTACAAACAAAGCTAGTGGAGGTAATGGCATTCCAGCTGAGCCATGTCAAATCCTAAAAGATGATTCTGTGAAATAGTATCTTTTTCACTATGATTTGGCACTCAATATGCCAGCAGATTTGGAAAACTTAGCAGTGGCCACAGGACTGGAAAAGGTCAGTTTTCATTTGAATCACAACGAAGGACAATGTCAAAGAATGTTCAGACTACTGCACAACTATACTCATTTCACACGCTAGCAAATCAGTGCTCAAAAATTCTCCAAGCCAGGCTTCAACATATTGTGAACCAAGAACTTCCAGATGTTCAAGCCGGATTTAGAAAAGGCAGAGGAACCAGAGATCAAATTGCCAGCATCTGCTGGATCATAGACAAAGCAAGAAAATTCCAAATAAACATCTACTTCTGCTTTATTGACTATGCTAAAGCCTTTGACTGTGTGGATTGCAACAAATTGTGGAAATTTTTAAAGAGATGGGAATACCAGACCATCCTACCTGCCACCTAAGAAACTTGTATGCAGATCAGGAAGCAACAGTTATAACCAGACATGGAACAACAGACTGTTTCCAAATTAGGAAAGGAATATGTCAAGGCTGTATATTGTTACCCTACTTATATAACTTATATGCAGAGTACCTCATGTGAAATGCCAGGCTGGATGAAGCACAAGCTGGAATCAGTATTGCCGGGAGAAATATCAATAACCTCAGATATGCAGATGACACGACCCTTATGGCAGAAAGCAAAGAACTAAAGAGCCTCTTGATGAAAGTGAAAAAGGAGAGTGAAAAAGCTGGCTTAAAACTCAACATTCAGAAAACTAAGATCATGGCATCTGGTCCCATCACTTCATGGCAAATAGATGGGGAAACAGTGGAAACAGTGAGAGACTTTATTTTGGGGGGCCCTAAAATCACTGAATATGGTGACTGCAGCCATGAAATTAAAAGATTCTTGCCCCTTGGAAGAAAAGTTATGACCTACCTAGACAGCATATTAAAAAGCAGAGGCATTACTTTGCTGACAAAGGTCCATCTAGTCAAAGCTATGGTTTTTCCAGTAGTCATGTACGGATGTGAGAGTTGGACTATAAAGAAAGCTGAGCACCAATGAATTTATGCTTCTGAACTGTGGTATTGGAGAAGATTCTTGAGAGCCCCTTTAGCTGCAAGGAGATCCAACCAGTCCATCCTAAAGGAAATCAGTCCTGAATATTCATTGGAAGGACTGATGCTGAAGCTGAAACTCATTCAGCTGAAGCTGAATACTTTGGCCACCTGATGCAAAGAACTGAGTCATTTGAAAAGACCCTGATGCTAGGAAAGATTGAAGACAGGAGGAGACAGAGAAGACAGAGGATGAAGTGGTTGGATGGCATCACCAACTAAATGGACATGGGTTTGAGCAAGCTCTGGGAGTTGGTGATTGACAGGGAGGCCTGGCATGTTGCAGTCCATGGGGTCGCAAAGAGTTAGACACGACTGAGCAACTGAACTGAACTGAGTGACTGAACTGAACAGAACTGATATAGGACTTGCCAACTATTAGGCACTATTATAATTATATATATTAAGATTAACAATATTGACAATAACTCTATGATAAAGAGAATATTATCATCTTTGTTTTATATAGATAATAATAGCCATTAAAGGTTATATCAAGAGAACAGAAGAACCATGAATTGATGTCAGTGTCCCTATTCTGTCATCTTGAACAATTGCCAGTGAAGGTCTGTGAACCAATTTGTAGAACTATATTTAATTACTTGTGGTAAATTAATTACATTTACAGCTGTAGTACTCTCACTGAATTCACATCAACTGCTACGGAAGTAGAGCCCTGCTAGTCTGACAGGACATGTAACTTGCTCTGGCCATTAAGTTTTAGGTTTGAAAAATGCTTGTGTTATTGGGTTTACCAGAGTATGTTTTGTTTTGTTTTGTTTTTTTACATTGGTGTTCCCGGTTTGAGAACAGGGTTTTCTGGCAAATACATTATTCATTTGTTGTTGTTCAGTCACTAAACCATGTCTGACTCTTTGCTGTCCCATGGACTGCAGCACACCAGGCTTCCCTGTCCTTCAATATCTCCTGGAGTTTGCTCAAACTCATGTCCATTGAGTTGGTGATGCCATCCAACAATCTCATCATCTGTTACCACCTTCTCCTCTTATCCTCAGTCTTTCCCAGAATCAGGGTCTTTTCCAATGAGTCAGCTCTTTGCATCATCGGCCAAAGTATTGGTGCTTCAGCTTCAGTTCTTCTAATGAATATTCAGGGATGATTTCCTTTAGGATTGACTGGTTTGATCTCTTTTCTACCCAAGGACTCTCAAGTGTCTTTTCTGGAACCACAGCTTGAAAGCATCAGTTCTTTGGTGCTCAGCCTTCTTTATGGTCCAACTCTCACATCTGTACACAGCTACTGGTAAAACCATAGTTTTGACTATATAGACCTTTGATGGCAAAGTGCTGTATCTGCTTTTTCATACACTGTCTAGGTTTTTCATTGCTTTTCCTCCAAGGAGCAAGCGCCGTTTAATTTTGTGGCTGCAGTCATAATCCGTGGTGATTTTGGAAACCAAGAAAATAAAATCTATTACTGTTTCTACTTTGTCCCCAACTATTTGCCATGAAGTGATGGAGCCAGATACCATGATCTTAGTTTTTTGTATGTTGAGTTCATTCATAGACAGATGATAGGTAAATAGGCAGGCAGGTAGGTTGATTGATAGATGGATGAATAGACAAATAGATAGACTGACCAATAGTCGTGCTTAATCCCATCAGTTCTCAGATGGCACAGAGGTCAGGCAGCAGGGGAGGGAAATGATATGTACTAAGCACCTATGGCCTGGTGTGCTGCAATTCATGGGGTCACGAAGAGTCGGACATGACTGAGCGACTGATCTGATCTGAAGCACCTATGTACTATGTGTTGGTTATTTTTAATGTATTGTTCCTTTTAACTTTACCACCCTGGGAAATACAAGATAGTCATCTTTTTTTTTTTTTTTTTGGCCATGGCCACACAGCATGCAAGGACTCTTAGTTCCCTGACCAGAGATCAAACCCAAGCCTGGATCACCAGGAAGTCCCCATCTAAATTTACTCAAAAAAGTTAAGTGTTTTGTGTTCACACAGCTAGCATGAGACAGAATTGTCACTGTTTTTTCCTAGCATTTCTACTACACCAAGGGAAAGTGATTTCCTTCCATTTCCACATCAAGTTCCACATGAAGAATTAAAGGAAATCAGTCCCGAATATTCATTGGAAGGACTGATGCTGAAGCTGAAACTCCAATACTTTGGCTACCTGATGTGAAGAACTGACTCCTTGGAAAAGACCCTGATGCTGGGAAAGATTGAAAACAGGAGAAGGGGATGACAGAGGATGGGATGGTTGGATGGCATCACCAACTCAATGGACATGAGTTTGAGTAAGCTCCTGGAGTTGGTGATGGACAGGCAGGCCTGGCGTGCTGCAGCCCGTGGGGTCACAAAGAGTCAGACACGACTGAACGACTGAACTGAACCACATAAAGTTGAATTTAAGAATCACAGTTAAGGAACTGATGTCTCATGGCTCCATGTGTAAAGGTTGTTCTGTATCTTACAAATTCCAGATAAATGGTGAAATGAATGTGGTGCCTGCAAAGACACCAAAACATGTAACAGAAACAACTGGAACCAATTAAAAGCACCAATTTCAAAACACCTCTTAATATATAGGAAGATAAATAGCATCATAAATACTAACATATTGCCAGCTTCTTTTGTTTGTTAGCCACAACTACTAGTGAATTCCACTCAATAAGCTTTTACAGTCATTAATTCAACAATGGACTTATCCTAAATCACAATGAGAAGCCATAGTTCTTTTATAGTCTCAGCAAGCCCCAGCCAGGTAAACAAAGATAAAGGAGCACAGGAAAAAAAAAAAAAAAACATAAAGAGCATAATTACAAAAAAAAAAAAAAAGCTTAAATATGGACCATATGCCGAGTACAGGGCTATTATATTTATGTATAATTTTATTTGAACTTAATCACAACTCCTTCAGTTCAGTTCAGTTGCTCAGTCGTGTCCGACTCCTTAAGGTAAATTTATTAGTTCTGTTTTGTGTATATGAGGAAACTTCATCAAAGTGCAAAACTAGTCCATGTGAATCCATAAGTTGGCTCTAAAACATCCTTTTATTAGCTCTGAACCTGGTTAAATTACTTATTTTTTCTGAACTAAATTCCAGATTTCAAGAAACAACATATTACTTAACCTTAAGTGTTTCTTTGGAGGATTAAGTGATATAGATCAAGTCTGTTTTCTAGTCCCCAGCAAATAAAAGGAACAGAAAATAAGAGTAAGTTACTAGTAATGATATTATCATTTTTCATCAATATTATTTGAATCCCTGAATAAATTTTATAATTCCTCTGAAGTTGTTTATTTTTATCCACTTAATGTCACTTGCTCACCTCCTGCCTCTGCTTTCACCACTTTTACAGCTCTGCCCTGGTTCTCAGTGCCTTAGTTTGGGGCCCTCTCCCACTCTGGCCCTGCCTGCCTTCTTCCCAGGCCCTTATGTTGAATTCACTCCCTCCATTCTCCATCACCAACAGCATCTGTCAAGAGTCTATTTGTCATTATCATGAAGGTCATACCTAGCAGTCCAAGGTTCACAGAGAAGAACGTAAGCTCTAGAATCAGGGTATCCATGGTGGTGACTAGCAAGCACACTGGAGAACTCCAATTCTTGACTGTCTGACAAAGACTGAACACACAACAAACAAGAATCGGGCACTAAAGCTAATCTATAAACCAGTAACTAGAGATTCAGCTAAAAGGTAAGAAGCACTTGATTGTCGGAACTAGTATACAGATTTGAGGTGGACTAAGACAAAAGGCTTATTTTTGAAAACTGCAGGGCAGTAAGTCAGGCAAGAACATGAGAGGCCTGGGAGACTCCTAGGAGGAAGACATTCTGTAGGTATTTGAAGTTAAGTAGAAGAGAATTCTCAAAGAAGGCAATGGTACTCCACTCCAGTACTCTTGCCTGGAGAATCCCATGGGCGGAGGGGCCTGGCAGGCTGCAGTCCATGGGGTCGTGAAGAGTCGGACACGACTGAGCGACTTCACTTTCACTTTTCACTTTCATGCATTGGAGAAGGAAATGGCAACCCACTCCAGTGTTCTTGCCTGGAGAATCCTAGGGACAGGGGAGCCTGGTGGGCTGCTGTCTATGGGGTCGCACAGAGTCGGACACGACTGAAGAGACTTAGCAGCAGCAGCAGCAGCAGCAAGACAAAGGCTATTTCGTGTTCACACCAAGAATGTTTTCTTGGAGCTTTTAAAATCTGTTTCTAGGATTGGCCCTAGGTTTTGAGTTGAATCTAAGCTAAGAGTGTTTTCAAATACATCCACATATAAGGAAGAACTTAAGACAAGCAGGGCCTAACTCCATATTGCCTTTTTTCTCCAATTGCTCCATTTGGGAATATGTCCCTTGCCCACCTCAAGGTATGCAGAAAGATCACAGCACACTATGTATGAGTAAGGGCTATAAAAAGTATAAAATTTGCATCTTAACTGGCTTTTTTTCACAGCACTTATAGACTTCCAAAAATCTTTGCATTCTGCTTATAAATTATGTTGATTCATTAGTTTCTGTGCCTCCTTACCAGATTCTGAGGTCCTGGAAGGTAGGAATCTGCATTTGTCTTGTCCATTGACCTGTCCCAAATATATATCCATATAGAATGTTTAGTATATGTTGTATAAAAAATAAATAATTGTTAAATGAACAAATATGTTAATGCTTATTATCTTAATTGTATTGGTTAAGACTATCCATTTCAGTTGATGAAGTTGTTTCTATAGCAACTTTCTAGAGATGTAACTTTAACTCAAGGACTGGCTGCAATGGTAAGAATATCAGATCTGGGACTTCCCTGGTGGTTCAGTGGTTAAGACTTCGCCTTCCAATGCAGAGGGTGCAGGTTTAATCCCTCGGTGGGAAGCAAAGATCCTACCTGCCTCGAGGCCAAAAAAAAAAAAAAAAAAACAACATAAAACAGAAGCAATGCTGTGACAAATTCAATAAAGTTTTTTTTTAATGGTCCACATCAAAACATATTTAAAAAAAAATCTGACCTGATCTGATGCTGATGCTAGAGACAGACTTGTTTCTGGACTGCTAAACCCATAGAATTTGTCAAATTATGTAAAGTGGACAACAACTTATCTGCCTAAGAGGCTCGCTGGCCTCAGTTACAGCAAAAAATACAGAATTTCCAGGGTCCAAATGGCTTCTTTATTCCTAAATCCAGTGACAGCATGCACACACAATTTCACTTAACTGAAATAATTTTAAACATGATTAAATTCAGCCAAACAAATGTCTATATTGGACCAATAACACCAATTCCCTGAATCAGCTCTTTCCAGCTGGTCGATTTGGCTGCACACAATTACAGACTAGAGGAGATTTGGATGGGAAATTAGCATGTCATTGCTCCAATCTCATTGTTTAGGATTGGGCTTTCAATTCCCTCCCTTGTGGGTTACAATCTGCATTTGAAACAAGTACAAATAGATGTTTTTTCAAGAAGACAATAAAGCACATAATTTGACTGTTTAAGGATTAATTAAATGAGAGTAATAGAGATCACCTACATAAGCACTTCATTCATCCATATATCTATCCACCCAATATTAGTGATGAGTTCACAAAGAGACAGATCTATGACAATCTATAGCCTGGAGTCACGAATGGCTTCTATGAAAAAGTGGTACCTTAAAGGTATCTTAAATGATGAACAGTGAACTTGATGAAGAGAGGACAAGAGTTTTCCAGCAAAGAGAACAGCATGTGCAAAGGCCCAGAGGTGTCAGAAAGAGTATTACAAATCCAGGGAAACACAGGTGTTCATCATGGCGAAAGAATAGGAGCATGCCAACTAATGCAGGACTTGCCTGTCATTGAGAGGCACTGCACAGCTATCCTAGGGAGCTTCATAGTTTCTGAGAACATGACAAGCCTTAAGGTGTTCCTTAAAATAAAAATAGCTGATATTTACTGAGGATGGACTGTGCCCTAACACAGAGGGTGAGGAACTTGCCCCAAGGTTACATAGCAAAGTGATGAAGCCAGGATGAAACTCAGTAGGTCTGGCTACAAAGGCCACATTCCCATCAAGTACATGCTGTCAGAGGCCCCAAACCTGAAGCCTGTGAAGGATCACTGCCATAGTGGAAAGGCACCTCCCTGGGGTTATTCTCAGTGTTAATCTCTTGCATGGGTAGAAATGTGATATATGCTCTTCCCCCAAAGGGCAGAGTGCACTGTCTTCTCTGTGGGCATGTGGCTGCATGTAAAGCCTTCCCAGTGGCTGAGCAGATGTCCTGCCAGATGGTAGCCACTTGGACCTGAGCCCTCCTGTGGCAAGCGGCCAGGACAGTCGCCTTGTAATGGTTGTAAATGTCATCATTCTCACAGACCGGACAGCTGGACAGAATGTCCAAAGAAAAGCAGGTGGTGACCATATAGTACATGATTTTGCTGCCCAAAGAGAAGAGAATCACAGTGTTCCTGTGTACATCCAAGACTATGCCTTTAGAATAGTTTTCTTTACTGCATCAAACAACAGGCTCCATTATATGTGGGAAGTCAAAGAAACATCAAGGGAAAACGTTATTATTCACAAACATTTCTGCTGACATCAGCCCCTTGATTATCCAAGCTTTCCTGATTTACCTCCTGCCTCTGTTCCTCTCTATCCTTCTATGTTCGGTATGTCTTCCTCTGTGAAGGCTTCCCTGGCCTTGTCTAAAGGTAACTAATAAACAGGCTTGTCTTCTGGATACTCAGACTGGTAGGGGAAAAAAGACGTGTGACAAGCTGCAAACAAAGTAATATGTGGAAAGTCCTACAAGGCCCACTGGAGAAAATGACAACTTCCATAGCAGATTCACAAAAAGCTTCACTAAGGAAGAAATGCTTGATTTGGGTCTCAAGCTTATAAGGAAGAATTCAGTAGGCAGATGAGAAACTAAAGGGAATCAAAGTAAAGAATTACCAGAGCAGAGTTTTCTGGCTTTGAGTAACATTGAGCAGTTGAATTAGGTCAGTATGTGGGGAACTTTATGGAAAATGTATCAGTTCACTTTTGCTGTGTAACAAAACCCAAAACTCAGAGGCACACCACAGTAAGTTGCAGGACTCTGGTTGTGTCATCTGGGCTTACTCACTCATTTGCAGAGGCCTATGCACAGAAAACCAGTCAATCTAATCACACTAGGACCACAGCCTTGTCTAACTCAATGAAACTAAGCCATGCCCGTGGGGCAACCAAAGATGGGTGGGTCATGGTGGAGAGATCTGACAGAATGTGGTCCGCTGGAGAAGGGAATGGCAAACCACTTCAGTATTCTTGCCTTGAGAACCCCATGAACAGTATGAAAAGGCAAAATGATAGGATACTGAAAGAGGAACTCCCCAGGTCAGTAGGTGCCCAATATGCTACTGGAGATCAGTGGAGACATAACTCTAGAAAGAATGAAGGGATGGACCAAAGCAAAAACAATACCCAGCTGTGGATGTGACTGGTAATAGAAGCAAGGTCCGATGCTGTAAAGAGCAATATTGCATAGGAACCTGGAATGTCAGGTCCATGAATCAAGGCAAATTGGAAGTGGTCAAACAAGAGATGGCAAGAGTGAATGTCGACATTCTAGGAATCAGCAAACTCAAATGGACTGGAATGGGTGAATTTAACTCAGATGACCATTATATCTACTACTGCGGGCAGGAATCCCTCAGAAGAAATGGAGTGGCCATCATGGTCAACAAAAGAGTCCGAAATGCAGTACTTGGATGCAATCTCAAAAACGATAGAATGATCTCTGTTCGTTTCCAAGGCAAACCATTCAATATCACAGTAATCCAAGTCTATGCCCCAACCAGTAATGCTGAAGAAGCTGAAGTTGAATGGTTCTATGAAGACCTACAAGACCTTTTAGAACTAACACCCCAAAAAGATGTCCTTTTCATTATAGGGGACTGGAATGCAAAAGTAGGAAGTCAAGAAACACCTGGAGTAACAGGCAAATTTGGCCTTAGAATAGGGAATGAAGCAGGGCAAAGACTAATACAGTTTTGCCAAGAAAATGCACTGGTCATAACAAACAGCCTCTTCCAACAACACAAGAGAAGACTCTATACATGGACATCATCAGATGGTCAACATTGAAATCAGATTGATTATATTCTTTGTAACCAAAGATGGAGAAGCTCTATACAGTCAGCAAAAACAAGACCAGGAGCTGACTGTGGCTCAGACCTTGAATTCCTTATTGCCAAATTCAGACTTAAATTGAAGAAAGTAGTGAAAACCACTAGGCCATTCAGGTATGACCTAAATCAAATCCCTTAAGATTATACAGTGGAAGTGAGAAACAGATTTAAGGGCCTGTTTCTGATAGATGGAGTGCCTGATGAACTATGGAATGAGGTTCGTGACATTGTATAGGAGACAGGGATGAAGACCATCCCCATGGAAAAGAAATGCAAAAAAGCAAAATGGCTGTCTGGGGAGGCCTTACAAATAGCTGTGAAAAGAAGAGAAGCGAAAAGCAAAGGAAAAAAAGAAAGATATAAACATCTGAATGCAGAGTTCCAAAGAATAGCAAGAAGAGATAAGAAAGCCTTCATCAGCGATCAATGCAAAGAAATACAGGAAAACAATAGAATGGGAAAGACTAGAGATCTCTTCAAGAAAATCAGAGATACCAAAGGAACATTTCATGCAAACATGGGCTCAATAAAGGACAGAAATGGTATGGACCTAACAGAAGCAGAAGATATCAAGAAGAGATGGCAAGAATACACAGAAGAACTGTACAAAAAAGATCTTCACGACCAGATAATCACGATGGTGTGATCACTCACCTAGAGCCAGATATCCTGGAATGTGAATTCAAGTGGGCCTTAGAAAACATCACTACGAACAAAGCTAGTGGAGGTGATGGAATTCCAGTTGAGCTATTCCAAATCCTGAAAGCTGATGCTGTGAAAGCGCTGCACTCAATATGCCAGCAAATTTGGAAAACTCAGCAGTGTCCACAGGACTGGAAAAGGTCAGTTTTCATTCCAATCCCAAAGAAAGGCAATGCCAAAGAATGCTCAAACTACCGCACAATTGCACTCATCTCACACACCAGTAAAGTAATGCTCAAAATTCTCCAAGCCAGGCTTCAGCAATATGTGAACCGTGAACTTCCTGATGTTCAAGCTGGTTTTAGAAAAGGCAGAGGAACCAGAGATCAAATTGCCAACATCCGCTAGATCATGGAAAAAACAAGAGAGTTCCAGAAAAGCATCTATTTCTGCTTTATTGACTATGCCAAAGCCTTTGACTGTGTGGATCACAAGAAACTGCGGAAAATTCTTCAAGAGATGGGAATACCAGACCACCTGATCTGCCTCTTGAGAAATTTGTATGCAGGTCAGGAAGCAAAAGTTAGAACTGGACATGGAACAACAGACTGGTTCCAAATAGGAAAAGGAGTTCATCAAGGCTGTATATTGTCACCCTGTTTATTTAACTTATATGCAGAGTACATCATGAGAAACGCTGGACTGGAAGAAGCACAAGCTGGAATCAAGATTGCCAGGAGAAATATTGATAACCTCAGATATGCAGATGACATCACCCTTATGGCAGAAAGTGAAGAGGAACTCAAAAGCCTCTTGATGAAAGTGAAAGTGGAGAGTGAAAAAATTGGCTTAAAGCTCAACATTCAGAAAACGAAGATCATGGCATCCAGTCCCATCACTTCATGGGAAATAGATAGGGAAACAGTGAATGCAGTGTCAGACTTTATTTTTCTGGGCTCCAAAATCACTGCAGATGGTGACTGCAGCCATGAAATTAAAAGACGCTTACTCCTTGGAAGGAAAGTTATGACCAACCTAGATAGCATATTCAAAAGCAGAGACATTACTTTGCCAACAAACGTCCATCTAGTCAAGGCTATGGTTTTTCCTGTGGTCATGTATGCATGTGAGAGTTCGACTGTGAAGAAGGCTGAGCACCGAAGAATTGATGCTTTTGAAGTGTGGTGTTGGAGAAGACTCTTGAGAGTCCCTTGGACTGCAAGGAGATCCAACTAGTCCATTCTGAAAGAGATCAGCCCTGGGATTTCTTTGGAAGGAATGATGCTAAAGCTGAAACTCCAGTACTTTGGCCACCTCATGCGAAGAGTTGACTCATTGGAAAAGACTCTGATGCTGGGAGGGATTGGGGGCAGGAGGAGAAGGGGACGATAGAGGATGAGATGGCTGGATGGCATCACTGACTCAATGGATGTGAGTCTGAGTGAACTCCAGGAGTTTGTGATGGACAGGGATGCCTGGCATGCTGCGATTCATGGGGTCGCAAAGAGTCGGACAGGACTGAGCAACTGATCTGATCTGATCTGCTCTTGTGAGTTTGGCTGAGGCAATTTCACTGGAAAGCTCTGTTCCATTTGTTCATCATCCTTTCCCAGGACCAGCAGGAGAGGCTAGGAATCCCCTTCTCTTGGTGATGGCAAAAGAGCAACAGCAAATCAGGCCAACCATTCAAGCAGTTTTCAAGATACTGCTTACATCACATATATTAATATCTCTTTAGTCAAAGCATGTCACATGATGGACATGGAGTCCAGGAGTAGTGAATGCTAAGTAGGAAGACATTTTATTGCATGAGTACAGAAAGCATAACAGCATTGGAGAACCAACATACATAGGAAATAACCAAGTTATGGGCCTGGGGAGGCAGGTATGAACTAAATCATAGGATACACAGTAAATAATCTTAATAGAATTTTCCTGTAATCTCATCTTGTAGACAAAGGACACATTATTTTAAATAAAGAAATGACATGATTATATATGTATTTGAAGATGATCCCTTTCATCTCTATGTGGAAGATACGTTGAACGATATTTAAAATAGAGACAGAGAGAAGCTAAGAGTCTTAAAGTGAAGGCTTAAAGTAAGGCAGTGGTAGAGGACATAGTGATAAGGAGACTGAGGTGGCAAACAAAACAAAACAACAACAAAAAAAAAATGGTACAATATGAGGTATTCACAGATGGGTATCAAGGCAGTGGGGACGGAAAGAGGGGAGCTTGAGAGCTCAATCTTATCTGCTCTGGCTAAAGATGTTGTTGTTCTTTAGTCACTAAACTGTGTCCAACTTTTATTGAGACCCCATGGACCGTAGCCCACCAGGCTCCTCTGTCCATGGGATTTTCAAGGCAGGAATACTGGGGTGGGTTGCCATTTCCTTCTTCAAGGGATCTTTCTGACCCAGGGATTGCACACATGTCTATTGCATTGGCAGGTGGACTCTTTATCACTGAGCCACCAGGGAAGCCCTGGCTAAGGATCAGATCAGATCAGATCAGTTGCTCAGTCGTGTCCAACTCTTTGCGACCCCATGAATCGCAGCACACCAGGCATCCCCGTCCATCTCCAACTCCTGGAGTTCACTGAGACTCATATCCATCGAGTCAGTGATGCCACCCAGCCATCTCATCCTATGTCGTCCCCTTCTCCTCCTGCCCCCAATCCCTCCCAGCGTCAGGGTCTTTTCCAATGAGTCAACTCTTCACAGGAGGTACCCAAAGTACTGGAGTTTAAGCTTTAGCATCATTCCTTCCAAAGAAAGCCCTGGGCTGATCTCCTTCAGAATGGACTGGTTGGATCTCCTTGCAGTCCAAAGGACTCTCAAGAGTCTTCTCCAACACCACACTTCAGAAGCATCAATTCTTCAGCACTCAGCCTTCTTCACAGTCCAACTCTCACATCCATACATGACCACAGGAAAAACCATAGCCTTGACTAGACGGACCTTTGTTGGCAAAGTAATGTCTCTGCTTTTGAATATGCTATCTAGGTTGGTCATAACTTTCCTTCCAAGGAGTAAGTGTCTTTTAATTGCATGGCTGCAGTCACCATCTGCAGTGATTTTGGAGCCCCCCAAAATAAAGTCTGACACTGTTTCCCCATCTATTTCCCATGAAGTGGTGGGACCGGATGCCATGATCTTCATTTTCTGAATGTTGAGCTTTAAGCCAACTTTTTCACTCTCCACTTTCACTTTCATCAAGAGGCTTTTGAGTTCCTCTTCACTTTCTGCCATAAGGGTGGTGTCATCTGCATGTCTGATGTTATTGATATTTCTCCTGGCAATCTTGATTCCAGCTTGTGCTTTTTCCAGTCCAGTGTTTCTCATGATGTACTCTGAATGCAGAGTTCCAAAGAATAGCAAGAAGAGATAAGAAAGCCTTCTTCAGCGATCAATGCAAAGAAATAGAGGAAAACAACAGAATGGGAAAGACTAGAGATCTCTTCAAGAAAATCAGAGATACCAAAGGAACATTTCATGCAAAGATGGGCTCGATAAAGGACAGAAATGGTATGGACCTAACAGAAGCAGAAGATATTAAGAAGAGATGGCAAGAATACACAGAACTGTACAAAAAAGATCTTCACGACCCAGATAATCATGATGGTGTGATCACTCACCTAGAGCCAGATATCCTGGAATGTGAATTCAAGTGGGCCTTAGAAAGCATCACTGCGAACAAAGCTAGTGTAGGTGATAGAATTCCAGTTGAGCTATTCCAAATCCTGAAAGCTGATGCTGTGAAAGCGCTGCACTCAATATGCCAGCAAATTTGGAAAACTCAGCAGTGGCTACAGGATTGGAAAAGGTCAGTTTTCATTCCAATCCCAAAGAAAGGCAATGCCAAAGAATGCTCAAACTACCACACAATTGCACTCATCTCACACGCTAGTAAAGTAATGCTCAAAATTCTCCAAGCCAGGCTTCAGCAATATGTGAACCGTGAACTTCCTGATGCTCAAGCTGGTTTTAGAAAAGGCAGAGGAACCAGAGATCAAATTGCCAGCATCCTCTGGATCATGGAAAAAGCAAGAGAGTTCCAGAAAGGCATCTACTTCTGCTTTATTGACTATGCCAAAGCCTTTGACTGTGTGGATCACAATAAACTGTGGGAAATTCTTCAGGAGATGGGAATACCAGACCACCTGATCTGCCTCTTGAGAAATCTGTATGCAGGTCAGGAAGCAACAGTTAGAACTGGACATGGAACAATAGACTGGTTCCAAATAGGAAAGGGAGTACGTCAAGGCTGAATATTGTCACCCCGTTTATTTAACTTATATGCAGAGTACATCATGAGAAACGCTAGACTGGCTAAGGATAGCCCTATTCAAAATAATCAGAGGAGGCAAGAAGAAAATAAGTTATGGGAGGAAAGCTGTAGGGCAGTAAGTCAGGCAAGAACATGAGAGGCCTGGGAGACTCCTAGGAAGAAGATATTCTGTAGGTATTTGAAGTTAAATAGAAGAGAATTCTTGGCGAAGGCAATGGCACCCCACTCCAGTACTCTTGCCTGGAAAATCCCATGGACAGAGCAGCCTGGTAGGCTGCAGTCCATGGGGTTGCTAGAGTCAGACATGACTGAGCGACTTCCCTTTCACTTTTCACTTCCATGCATTGGAGAAGGAAATGGCAACCCACTCCAGTGTTCTTTGCCTGAAGAATCCCAGGGACAGGGGAGCCTGGTGGGCTGCCGTCTATGGGGTCGCACAGAGTCGGACACGACTGAAGCAACTTAGCAGCAGCAGCAGCAGAGAATTCTAATGTGAAAATACAATTTAAGACCAAATGGTATTTACATGGTATTGAATGTTATAAGCATGATGGTGACTGCTCAGAGAAAAGTAATATTGTGGAATGAAAACTATAGGAATTCAAGTTTGTTATTAGAGACTATCTTTGGATGTCTTTGAGGTTCTGAAGCAAGTAGTGAATTCTCTCCCAGAAAAACTACAGAGGCACACATAAGTCAATTTTTGGATACAATTCCAGGTAGCGTGTAGGTTTCATAAAGTCTATCCAGGGATCCTTAAAGGACTGTATAAGCCAGATTACAAAGCCCTCACTTAAAGGATGAGTGGGAGAAAACGGCAAATTAAAGACATGAAAAGGAAGAGAAGATTTGATCAGAGTAGAGAGACAAGAGCTCCTGGATCATGAACTAGAGTTCACTAAGTGCTGAAGTGCTAGTCACATTGAAAAGTTTAGAACAGACCTTCAGTAAAGAGGAAAAAAAAAAAAAAAGGAGTGGAGGGCAAAGAACTGAAGACAAAAGACAAAATTAACAAGACAGTGGAAAACAATGATTTTTTCAGTCAGCACCCAACGCCACCTGAGGCAGATGTGTGTGAGTCATCGCTCAGTTGTGTCCGACTTTTTGCAACCCCATGGATTGCAGTCCGCCAGGCTCTTCTGTCCATGAGATTTCCCAGGCAAGAATACTGCAGTGGGTTGCCATTTCCTGCTCCAGGGGATCTTACCAAACCCAGAGATCAAACCCGGGTCTCCTGCACTGAAGGCGGATTGTTTACTGTCTGGGCCACGTGTGGGCATGGAGTAACTGCACCACCTGACTTGGCGGCACCAGCACAGGATGCAGCTGTGAAACCAACCAGGAGGAGTCACATGTCAGTAAATAAGGGCCACCTGAAGAGACCAGGGAAGGCCCAGGCTAAAAACAGAGACCTGGTGCAGGGTGTTTAAAGCTACCGTCAGTAGTCACAATTACCAGGGATTCCTGCGGTGGAAGCTGGACTCAGAAGTTTGCACAATAATCTTATCGGGACTGAAAGAGTCTATTAAACCCCTAATTTCTTAGAGGGCAAGAAGTAGCTCTTGTTTACTTCCCAGCACCTGGAACACGATCTGGCAAACAGTATGAGTGAATACGGATCACACGAATGAATGAGGACAACTCTTTCCAGGTGGCACTAGTGGTAAAGAACCCACCTGCCAATGCAGGAGATGCAGGAGACTTGGGTTCAATCCCTGGGTCGGGAAGATCACCTGGAGGAGGAAATGGCAACCTACTCCAGTACTCCTGCCTGGAAAATCCTATGGAAGAGGAGGCTGGAGGGCTATAGTCCATAGATTGCAGAGAGCCAGACAGGAATGCAGCGACCGAGCATGCACGTTATTGAGCACCTGAGAGCTCCCACTCTTCAGATCTACAAATGCTGCTCTTCTGAAACACGTTGGCTGCTCTCATGATCAGCCTGTTGTCTTTCTAGGAAAATACTTAGTCCTCTCTTATTAATTCATTTTACTGTTTGTAGTTCATCCCAAATGTGAAACAATTAAAAAACTCAGATACAACGCAGTGTTTTGTTATTATTTTCCAGTTCTCTCTGGCACCAAGCAAATTTGGTTCTAAACAAAAGCTAATAAACCCTGATTTTAAAGCTATAATGCCTCTAGTGTGTGTGCTAGAAGTACAACAAGATGATGCAATACCTCAAGGCCCTGTTTTAGTTAAAAGTCATGCTAATGATTTCATCCTTCATAGTGCCCAAAGAACCCTGAGAAAGAAACCTTCAACTCTTACATCGTTTTCTGTCTTAAGGGTAATGAACCATATGTGTAGACAGCTGCACTGTCTGTAAACTACGGTCATTAATTAGACAGGAGACAGGACACTTCCAGGGAAAGGCGGGTGAAGAGAAAAGAGTGAGACTTTGAAAAGTCACAGTGATTATTAATATCAGAAAGGGCAGGGAAAAGGGTAAAATGCTTGTTCTCCATATTTCAAATATATTACATTGCCCATAGCAATGAAGCAGCGGAAAGGTCTGGAAAGCACGGTGAGAGTTTGGGAACTATGCATGAGTCCAAAGTTAACCAGGCAGGTTCTACAGGCAAAAAGCCATACAGAGTCATCTATAGAACTCCAAAGAAAGTGCCAAGTCAGTGAAGCTTATGCCCACATGAAGCTTATGAGCTTAATGGTGCACTGATAAAGAATCCATCTCTCAATGCCAGAGACATTGGAGATGCAGGTTCAATCCCCGGGTTGGGAAGATCCCCTGGAGTGGGAAACAGCAACCCACTCCAGCATTCTTGCCTGGGAAATCCCATGGACATAGAGGCCTGGCTGGCTACAGTCCATGGGGTTGCAGAGAGTCAGACACACCTTAGCACACACACATCTGCCCAAGGGAAAAATGATAACTTAGTCTTAAGCAGATACAATTATATTGTACAAAGCAAACCAAAGAAAGAAATGAGTTTTCCCCTGAGCATCAGGTATAAATCCCTAACCAAGATGTACATCCCTAACTGGGATGATTGGGACTACAAAGTATGCGGCAAGAGTTCAAGTTATGTCAGGGCAAGCAAGAATGAAGGCTGTGACCACACAGACCTTGTAGCTTCCCAGATCCAGCCTATGGAGGCAGGGTGTGTGCCGAGAGTCCCAGTTATTTTAGCAGATACATTAGCTATCTCTGAAAACACACCAAGAAGCAGAGAATATCTGGAAGGTGTATAAGCACCCCTGTGTCTTGAATCTTTAGTAATTATTACTAATTACTATACTCATTCTGGCAGAGGCTTGGGTCTGCGATAAGGAGCTAGTACATAAGCACTCATGGTTGTAATTTCTAGAAAAAGCACAGATTTAATGAACTAAATGAACTAAAGCATATATGTAATGTAAAATGGAAATAACCTATCTATAAAAGACCCCAGAGAAGTATGAAAGAGAGAATGCTAAACTAAAAGGCCAGGTATGATTCAGTGATGATGATGTATCAATATAAGTTTAAGAACTGTAACAAATGAACCGCTGGTGAGGGATGTTGATCATGGGGGAGGCTGTGGGTATTTGGGAAAGGGGTCTAGGGGAAACTTATGCACTTCTGCTCAATTTTGCTGTCAACTTATAACTGCTCTAAAAAGTGAAGTCAATTTAAAAAAAAAATCAGAGAGGTGTGGATGAGAGTGACAAAAACATGATTTTTGCTTCTGCTCTACAGAATGGCAATAACAAGAAAGCTTATCAGAGCAGAAGAGAGCACTAGCATAGGAGCACCAGATACACTGACAAAAAGAAGGACCATTTAAAGAAGCAATGAAGAAGCCTGTACAGGAGAGTGGTGTGATCAGATTTAATGGGATAAGGATTCCTCTGGCAGTTGTACCATGGTTGGTTTAGCTGGTGTTATGCTGTGCACTCCAGTGTTCTTGCCTGGAGAATCCCAGGGAAGAGGGGAGCCTGGTGAGCTGCTGTCTATGGGGTCGCACAGAGTCGGACATGACTGAAGTGACTTAGCAGCAGCATACTGTGCTCAGTCGTGTCTGACTCTTCACGACCCCATGGACGGTAGCCCATGGGGTCCTTTGTCCATGGGATTCTCCAAGCAAATACTGGAGTGGGTTGCCATTCCCTTCTCCAGAGGATCTTCCCAACCCAGGGACTGAACTCAAGTCTCCTGTACTCCAGGCAGATTCTTTACCTTCTAAGCCACCAGGGAAGCACACCAGGGTTTAGCTAGTAGAATAAGTCAAAGTAGGAAGACCATTAAGACAACCTGTAGATTGTCTTAGATACAATATATATATATATATATATATATATATATATATACAGCTAGATATAAGATAGTATTGATAAGTACGTGACTTAGGATTGTGAGAATAAAGGGGAGGGGACAGATATTGATATCTGATACTGGTAAAACTGATCTGACTTTGTGACACTTTTGGTTAATAGGATAAGGACGAAAAAATCTAGGGCAGTTTCCAAATTGCTAGTTTTATAACTACAAAAGTTGTTTTCTTAAATGCAACATTTATAAATGTTTCATGAATGAGCAAGCAAACATGCACATTCTTGAAATTATTGTCATAAAAACTGTGGTGATACAACAGCCAAGACATGGGAGAAAACTAAATGTCCATGGGCAGATGAATAGATATAAAAGATGCGGTACATATACGTGATGGAATATTACTTAGCCATAAAAAAGAATGAAGTAATGCTATTTGTAGCCACATGGACGGACTGAGAGATTGTCATACCAAATCAGAGAAAGGCAAATGCTATATGGCCACACGTATACATGGAATCCAAACTATGACACAAATGAGCTTCTCTAGGAAACACAGACAGACTCACACAGAGAAGAGACGTGTGGTTGCCAAGGGGGAGGTCAGGTGGGGAGGGGGATGGGTTGGGAGCTGGGGATCAGCAGACGCAAACTATCATGTACAGAATGGATAAACAACACAGCCTACTGCTTAGCACAGGGAACTACATTCACTGTCCTGTGAGAAACTAATGGAAAACATGATGAAACAGAATGTATATAAATGTGTAACTGAATCACTTTTCTGTACAGCAGGAATTAACACATTGTAAACCAACTTTACTTTGATAGAATTAAACCTTTTAAAATATGTGGTGACATGTTTATGCTCTTTTTTTTTCACCCAGGCAGAATTTGTTGAGAACCACATCACTACTGAGTTAACTGCTGAACGAGGTTGAACAATAAATGAAAGGGGAAGGAGAAAGCACTGTGTAGATTATAAGCGTGGGCTGCATTTCGGGGGCTGCTCTACTTCAAACTTTCCT
Organism: Bos indicus x Bos taurus; assembly: GCF_003369695.1. Taxonomy (NCBI): domain Eukaryota; kingdom Metazoa; phylum Chordata; class Mammalia; order Artiodactyla; family Bovidae; genus Bos; species Bos indicus x Bos taurus. Next base: position 37,662,768 of record NC_040104.1, read on the forward strand.
GTCCCACTTTTTCCAAGCAGATTAGGACCTATCAGACATAGTCCTGATTTTGGTTCATAAAACACTGACCCTGTGATGGTGAAGAGCAGCTCTCAACCGTGTGATTGAATAGGCCTCACAGGCTCCTGTGCCAATGAATCTGTATCCCTGCCCCTTCTGAAGCATCAAGGATACAGGCTGGGTTATCAGTGTTGGAAATCCCCTTCACCAACATGTGGCAGACTGCCCCTTAGATTTATCTCCAAATTAAACCCCGTGGAGAAGGCAATAGCACCCCACTCCAGTACTCGTGCCTGGAAAATCCCATGGACGGAGGAGCCTGGTAGGCTGCAGTCCATGGGGTCGCTGAGGGTCGGACACAACTGAGCGACTTCACTTTCACTTTTCACTTTCATGCATTGGAGAAGGAAATGGCAACCCACTCCAGTGTTCTTGCCTGGAGAATCCCAGGGACGGGGGAACCTGGTGGGCTGCCGTCTATGGGGTCGCACAGAGTCGAACACGACTGAAGCGACTTAGCAGCAGCAGCAGCAGCAGCAGAGAACATTGAATCATGTCTTTCCTCTTTTATGTCACTTACTATTATCTGTATCTTACTAATCTCTATGTCTTAACATCCTTTAATAGAATGAAAGATCATAGGGAACCTTTAATATCACATCTATTTAACATTTCCCTCCCCCACCTTTTAATACATGAACTCCTTATACCTCATTTTTCAATCTTAAGTTTCAACCATTTGAGAAAATTGTATGCTTATGAAAATAGAGGAATCATCCTACTATTAAAATTATCCCAATAGATTCTTCAACAATTCTGCTCTTTAATTGCACCTTAATTAAAGAGCTTGAACATTAACAACTTTACTTATCATTAATAGAATCTGTTCTTTAAAGTCCAGCTTAACTAAATAAGCATGCATTGAACATTTATTATATGGGACTCAGGTGCTGGCTACTGTGTCTTTGAGAATGATTAAAGCATGGATGGGCTACCAAATTTTGTCTGAGAAAACAAATGTAAATAAACAATGCATAAACTGACAATACAATGAATTAAACATATGCAATTTACATGCAATTTATAGGTAAACCATAAATGTGGAGGGAAATGTCATAAGACTTGGATTTTGAAAATGAAATGGGAATCTGTGGCAGGTCCTTCCAGGAAGAGAGAAACAGTCATGCAAAGAATCAATGTGGTAAACATAAGATAGGATTTAAAACTAGGGTCTATCAAAAGGAGAAATAACGAAGAAAACACTTTTTTAAACATGCAGAAAGCCATCCTTATTAATCAGATCAGGATTCAAAGTATCAAATATTTTCCTGTGCACTCAGATATGTTCAGATTCCAATATCTGGGTTTGTAAAGAAAAGATGATCCTTTATGGTGGTCTTTCCTGGATGTAAATAATCAGAAGTTACAAAGTATAGTAGTCACGTATTAAAAACAAAGTACCTATTTGAGAGCTAAACCCATGCATAATCAGCCAAGACTAGAATTATGCTTGAGAGAGATTAGATTTCAACAAAAGCTAGAATAAGAATGTTAGGTCAAATTTATTGAACACTTATTGCATGACAAGCCTTGTTCTGGGGCTTCCCTGGTGGCTCAGATGGTAAAGAATCTGCCTGCAATGTGGGAGAACCAGGTTTGATCCCTGGGTCAGGAAGATCCCCTAGAAAAGGGAATGGTTACCCACTCCAGTATTCTTGCCTGCAAAGTTTCATGGACAGAGATTACAGTCCATAGGGTCACAAAGAATTAGACACTACTGAGCAACTAACACTTTCAAGTCTTGTTCTAAGCATGTTGTTACATAAATGGATTCACAGAATATAGAAACCAGAGAAAATGCTGAAGATTCCTACTATTATTCCATTTTTACAAAGAAATGGAAACAGGTTATGTAATTTTTCCAAGTTCAAAGAAAACACAGCAAAATCAAAATCTTACAGACAACTATCGTGTAGGGTGAAAGTGAAGTGAAGTCGCTCAGTCGTGTCCGACTCTTCGCGACCCCATGGACTGCAGCCTACCAGGCTCCTCCGCCCATGAGAGGTGGTGTTGGTACTTTTTTCATCATTAAATAAGATAGAAACTCTAGGACGTGGTATAAGACATTCTTTGGAATGGATGGTTTCAGTTCAGTTCAGTTCAGTCGCTCAGTTGTGTCCAACTTTTTGTGCCCCCATGAATCGCAGCACGCCAGGCCTCCCTGTCCATCACCAACTCCCAGAGTTCACTCAGACTCACATCCATAGAGTCAGAGATGCCATCCAGCCATCTCATCCTCTGTCATCCCCTTCTCCTCCTGCCCCCAATCCCTCCCAGCATCAGAGTCTTTTCCAATGAGTCAACTCTTCACATGAGGTGGCCAAAGTACTGGATTTCAGCTTTAGCATCATTCCTTCCAAAGAAATCCCAGGGCTGATCTCCTTCAGAATGGACTGGTTGGATCTCCTTGCAGTCCAAGGGACTCTCAAGAGTCTTCTCCAACACCACAGTTCAAAAGCATCAATTCTTCGGCGCTCAGCCTTCTTCACAGTCCAACTCTCACATCCATACATGACCACAGGAAAAACCATAGCCTTGACTAGACGACCTTTGTTGGCAAAGTAATATCTCTGCTTTTGAATGTGCTGTCTAGGTTGGTCATAACTTTCCTTCCAAGGAGTAAGTGTCTTTTAATTTCATGGCTGCAGTCACCATCTGCAGTGATTTTGGAGCCCAAAAAGATAAAGTCTGACACTGTTTCCACTGTTTCCCCATCTATTTCCCATGAAGTGATGGGACCGGATGCCATGATCTTCGTTTTCTGAATGTTGTGCTTTAAGAGGTTATTAATACATACGAGTTTTTGCAGTAGCTATTGGAAATGAACATTTGGATGTCAAAGAGAGGGTTCTACACGTGGGAGGTTCTGGGACAAAGGGAATGAGAGGGAATGGTTGGAAATCTTTTGAAGAGTTATTTAATCCATGAGGAGGAATACTCATAGAAAGCACATGTGTTTAACAGTTACTGTATGACAGTGCCATATCTCAGCTTGGGGAAATAAGAGTAAATAATGCAGAGACATGAAAAACCTTTAAAAAGTTCCATCCAGGACAGAAAATGGTATAAAATAATGATGAACAAAATGATGAGTGAGTTTGGTTAAAATAGCAGCAAATGCTCGCACAATGCTTATGATGTAACCTATGTCCTCCTGAGGGCTTTGCAAGTATTAATTCCTCAATCCTCACAACCCTAGGACAGAGGGACTACCATTACCTCCACATTCTACAGGTGAGGAAACTGTTGCCTAAAGAGATGGAGACATTTGCTTACGGTCTTGCAACTTGTAAATGACAAACCTGATATCTGAAGACAGGCCAGCTAGCTCTTAGCATTACATTAAGGACTCTCCCTTCCTATGGCTGGTGAAGAGTAAGAGGTGATATAGAGACTGTAAGTGCAGATTATTCATCAATTTTTTTCATTCATTCACCAAAACACTTATTGAGCACCTATTATGTGCCAGACACTATTCTAGGCAGCCTGGGTATAGCAGTGAACAAACAAACGAGACACGTCCTTGCACTTAAGACACGTACATTCATGAAGAATTGCTGTGGCAAATTAAGAAAAGTGCTTAAGCAATAGAGACACAGACATAGAGAACAAACATGGATAACAGGGGAGGAGAAGGGGTGGGACAAATTGGGAGACTGGGATAGACATATATATACTACTGTGTGTAAAATCGATAACTAATGAGAATATACCCAGTGCTGTGCAGTGACCTAAGTGGAAGGAAATCCAAGAAAGAGTGGATATAGGTATACGTATGGGTGATTCACTGTACTATAGAGTAGAAATTAACACAACATTGTAAAGCAACTATACTCCGATAATTTTTTTTTAAGTGCTTGAATGTGTTGGGCCACATCCCATATCTAATTTAACCCTCACAACCCTTTGAAATCTGTACTACCATCATCCTCATTTTACAGATAAGAAAACCAAGTCTTGGGGGCATTAAATAAAGTCACAGATTGTTAAGGACAGATGTAGAAACTCAGACCTAGATCTGCCAGATTCCAAAGCTCATACTTAAACCAGCTTACTTTAGCACTTAAAGAAGAAATAGAATCAAAGGAAGTATTTTTATGATGTAGTATATGAAAATTATTTTCAGCCTTAAGAATGAAAAGATTGGAGAGTAAAAAAAATGTGATGATATAGATGACATTTTAACTGGAGGCCAAGAAAATTATAAAAGATCATCAGCATGTTTTAAGCTGGACTTTCTCAAATGCTTGATCATAAAGGATTCAGTGCCATAAATGGAAATCACTGCCGTGTGTATTTTCTTTTTCAAACAAAAGTTTTCAAATACTGACGTCATCCCAGAACCCTCATAACCCCATAGCTAAGGACTGAAAACTTACAAAATGTGTTTTATACAATGAAAAAAAAAAAAAAAACAGCAAATCTCTGGTGATTCAACATACAGAAGATAATTTTTTTCCTGGAAGAATAGAAGCAGGATAAGACTAGGCTGAGCTATCTTTGAAGGATCCACCTTTTCTCCTTTTGAGTGAGGCTCTTTCTCTCCCCACCCCTCTGCACCAGAAAGATGCCTTTGTATCATCTGTTATCAAGAGAGACCACGCTGTTTCAAAGGCATATGATGTGTCAAAAATACCTGCTGGATGTCCCAATTCGGCTCTGAATTCCAGCTGCTGCAGTCTTTGTTCTAGGCAGAGAGAATACTCAGCACCGGATTAATAGTAATGTGATCATTTAAAAATATTATCCATCCCTGTGATAACGTCTTTTGGGCTGTTGCCATGTCAAAGTGATGGGTCAGTGCTATTCTGATCACTGGTGCCACCCCCACTCAAAAGGGATTTCAAACTGGGCGTTTAAAAATAAGCAGACAAGCTTGTGAATCCACAGTCTATTGCTATTCTGTGCCTTTTTCTTGGTGAAATGTCTTGAAGTCTTCACAACTATCTCTTCATACCCAGCAAGGGTACAATTGCTTTTAATAAGTCAGATCTTAATGATAGCATAGTAATCTACCACCTACCCAAGGAGTGAAGTTTTCTAACTGAAGGAAAAATAAAATCTTGTTTTTCATGCTTCTTAAACACTTTCAAAGTTTGAAATACTCTTTTATCTATGTCACATTTGATCATCAAAGCAATCCTATATGAAAGGCAAGGAGAATGCTATTATCCACATTTTAATATATGGAAACTGAGACTCAGAGCAAGGATGGGAATCAGTCTAATCAAAAATAATAAGACAGTGACAGAGCTTAGGTTTCAATGTAATGTTCCCTTTCCTTCTTTTTTTTTTTTTTTTTTCCTGAAGTCAAATTTAGTTCTGTATTGACACCGTGGAAAAAGTATATATAACAAAGCATGAAAACTTAGGGAGAAAAGTTTAAGAAAAATTATCATCAGTCACAGACTCTCTCTCTCTCTTATAAATACATGTGGTTACATAAAAGCCTAACTGCTTGCAGCATCTCACTCAAGTATATTTCATATCTGAATGTCAAATCTTAATGATAGGGATACAGAGAGAAGTGGCCCTGTAACCTGGATCAGCCTGAAGTTGAATACTTTTGGACAGATACAGTTTTCTCCATACCTAGGCAATTTCAAACATATCTTCTCCTTGGACTCTTTTGTGAAACCACGCTTATTGGCATTTGTTCCATTTTATTTCTAGGAAATCCTGCGCACATGAATTTTCATCACATCCTAAATGTGATGTTTGTTTGCCTCTGATGGATTCTCCTGATAGCACAATCTTGAGGAAGACAATGGCTTTCAGACAAATTCAGTAGCCCTTTTCATTTTCTTAGTCACACTGAGGCACAGAGAAGAAGTCTTCTCCAAGATTCCTTGTCAATAAAGTCTTTATGTATGGGACACAGATTATATGCCACAATCCACTGACTTACACATACTAACAGAATTCTTTGTGAAACATAAACTTACAAATTATTTTACCAGGCCAGAACATAACAAAATACTTCATTTGTTGTCAAAATAATGTACATTCAAAAATGATGTACTGTTTTAATCTACCTGATTAGCAATTTAAAAAAGAATTAATTTTGCCAATTGTGGCATAAAATGTTCATTAACAGAGAGAGTATAAATCTTTACAACATATGGAGAAGTATTTTGGAATATGTATTTAGATCCTTTAACAAGTTCATATAATAATTAGCTTGCAATTTCTTCTCTAGAAATAATTTCACACCGAATAACAGATAAAAACTAGATTAACATTTATCTGCCAATACATTTACTGATTAGCTATCTATGTTACAGATAAATAGGAAATGCTTTAAACTTTCCCAAAATAGAAGAAAGATTAAAGTAAAATATGGTCTATCTATATCAGAATATGATACACAGCTCATGTTTTCAAATAATGGTTCAAGATATAAGAAAAAGATCATAGTAAACTTTTAGGAGAAAAAACAGCCAGATACCAAGTTATCAAGTAAAAACACAAATGCAAGTGGTTTAAAGAAGGAAGAAACTCAACTCTTGAGTTTGATTATGTAAGAACTTCTGGAACTTCTCAAATTTTATGGTGACACTTCATCTTTCAATAGTATATAAAATCAGAGACTGAGACTGTTCTACCTAGATACAAAGGGAAAGAATGACATCTGGCATCTGAATGTGTTGATGTTAGTTTGGTTACTTCGGGTTTTTTTCCTTTGCAATAGAAGTAGAATAATTTTACTACCTGTCATATTCTGGTTTTCTGTGACATTTTCAAATGATGACATTTCATAATTTAATTATGACCTGATATATTGCCTTTACTGATTCATTCTTTCATTCAAATCATTAAGCATTCACGTGGACCTATGCCAACCATGAAAGTGAAAGCATTGGAGAAGGAAATGGCAACCCACTCCAGTGTTCTTGCCTGGAGAATCCCAGGGACGGGGGAGCCTGGTGGGCTGCCGTCTATGGGGTCACACAGAGTTGGACACGACTGAAGTGACTTAGCAGCAGTAGCAGCAGCATGCCAACCATGAAAGTTATGAAAAGCTCAAATATTGAGAGATTTATAAACACAGAAAATTATGTTTTTTTAGAATCAATAAAAATTACTTGAAATATGTTTTGTACTATTACCAAATATAAAAGGAAGCTTTGAATATTTTGTAATTCACAGAAAATTGAAGCTTCTACTTCAAGTAATTATAGGTTATGTCACTTGGAGCAACCCTTGCACTGAAATATTGTTCAAAGGTGAATGAAATTCATGTTGATGTATGGCAAAACCAACACAATATTGTAAAGTAATTAACCTCCAATTAAATAAATTTATATAAAAAAAAGCACACCTTTCATTAAAGTATCAAGAAGCTAAACAAACACTGTGCAGTTAGTAAGGTCAAGATCCAGGAGACACCACAATCCCAAGAGGAGGAGTCGGACTCTGAGAGTCACTTTAGTCCTCAAAGCATTTGGCTATTACTGTGACATTATTATTATCTATGGGGTTGTTCTGTGCTCTGGGGCGGCCTGCAGTGGCCAGGGGGACAGAAACTGGCATCTCAGCCCTGACAAAGGTATGCTAAGTCACTTCAGTCGTGTCCATCTCTGTGTGACCCCACAGATGGCAGCCCACCAGGCTCCCCCGTCCCTGGGATTCTCCAGGCAAGAACACTGGAGTGGGTTGCCATTTCCTTCTCCAATGCAGGAAAGTGAAAAGTGAAAGTGAAGTCGCTCAGTCGTGTCCGACCCTTAGCGACCTCATGGACTGCAGCCCACCAGGCTCCTCCGTCCATGGGATTTTCCAGGCAAGAGTACTGGAGTGGGGTGCCATTGCCTTCTCCTGACAAAGGTATAGAGCCTGATAAAGAATCTAAGTTTTATGATGGGACCAGAAAAGGCTCTGTGCCTTGTCAGTAAAGATAAACCATAAAAAAAAAAAAAAAAAAAAACAGGAAAACCCACACACCCTACCCCTTTTGTTCACATTATTTAAATCATGAGGAAAACTTTAAAGCTGTAACTTGGAAACATGGTTTGCACACTATCCTTGTCTTCAGGCACCCTGTGGACTTAAACACAATATAATCCCTCTTTTCTGGAGGAGGAGAATATCAAACTGTGCTCAAATTAATTTTCAAGTAAATTTTCAAATACAAGATCAAAGTCAATTCATGAAAGCTGGGTAACAGGTAACTGGAGGTAAAATCAGCAGGGGAAATATAAACAAGTAACATAAATAGACTCGGATATTGTAATTAGAAGATATATTTCATGAAACTTTTAGGCATGTTATGCTCAAGGAGTTAAAAACAAGCATAACAACTTCAGAAGGTAACTAGAAATTATATACAATGATAATATGTCAGAAAAAAGGGACACATGAAATGTGAGAACAGAAAATATATGGCTACTGAAACAAAGAACTCAATGGGTAAATTTAAAGCAGATTTAATTTAACAGGGGAAAAAAAGAATTATTGTACTGATCTATATCTTTTCACATCATTTTCCTTCTATGCATATCTCTCACTGGGTCCAAATTTCCTCTTTTAATAAAGACATCAGTTATATTGGATTACAGCCCACTCTAATGACCTTATTTTCTTAGCTAATTACATCTGCAGCAACCTGACTTCCAAACAGCCACATTTTTAGGCACTTGGGGTTAGAACTTCAACATTTCGATTTTGGGAGGATGCAATTCAATCCATGCCCATAACCACTTCTGCATATCTGTCTAAGAAAGTGTAGAAAATCATTGCTCTTTGGTGTCTTCTCTTAAACACGATTTTTCTATACAGCTATCAGTCAACTCCAGTCTAAAAGCTTTATAAACATCACATAATAATAAAGATTATTCTTTATTCTTTAAGAACTACATAGCACTCTTCAGTATTAATCCCAGAGGAATAAAATTTTATTTTCATATATAAAATGTATTTATGAATATTTGTAGCAGCTTTAAGCATAAAGTCAAAAGCTGTAAATAACCCAGTGTCCTTCAGCAGATGGAAAGTTAATCAAACTATGGTTACATCTGTACTATGGAATACTGCTTAGTAATAAACACTGATACATGCAAAACCTGGATGAATCACCAGAGACTTACTCTGCATGGAAAAGCCTATCCAAATGACTCCATAGAACATTTTTGTAATGATAAGATTATAGAAAGAGATTTGTGGCAGCGAGTTTAAGGAGACAGAGAAGCAGCTGAGGTGTGGCTTGACTATAAAAGGGCACTGAGAGAAAGTTCTGTGATGCTGGGAATGGCCTGGGTCTTGACTGCAACCATGTTGATACCCTGGCTATCATATTGGACTATATAGTTTTGCAAGAAGTTACAATGAGCAAAACTGAATAAAGGGACACAGCACCTCAAAAAAAAAAAAAAAGAACTACATAGCAGAACCTTTCACAAATGCTTGATCCCGCTCTGATTCCCTCAGTATATTCCCCTCTAGCTTGCATTTTTACACCCTAAAGCTATAGTAGCTAACTCAACATATGCAAAATTTTACACATCCTCTATAATTAAGTCTATTTTCTTATGTGTTCTTGTAATGTTTCTTGAAAAATCTTCCCTGAAACATATTTCTTTCCATCTGTTTGTCTGTACTTGTAGCAAGGATTGGCATTCCATGACTTTCCAAGATGCTGATGAAAAGCCATTTTGAAAAGACAGACCAGCCTTAGATAAGAATGTGACAATCAGATCAAATTCCCCACAAACTCAGATCAAATATTTACTTTTTTGGCTGCGCCAGGTGGCATGTAGGATCCTAGCTCCCCAACCAGGAATCAAATCTGTGTCCCCTGCATTGGGAGTGCAGAATCTTAACCATTGAACCAAGGAAGACCCTCAGATCAAATATTTCTAAAGATGAGTCTGGACCATAAAAATCAAATTGTGTAAGTTTGGCCTTTGGAGTCAGACACAGCTGAGTTACTCATCCTGGAGATGGAGTTTAGAATCTTTCTAACTCACAAAATGAGAATAATTAGATCTATTTCACAAGAGTTTTGAATGCATTGCATGGAATAATGAAGCACAAATGAGCATCTGACAGACAGGAGATACTCAGTAAATGGTCTTTCCTTCTCCTTGTGTGTAACTTCTCCTCAGTCACTAAGTCATGTCTGACTCTATGCAAACCCATGGACTGAGGCCTGCCAGGCTCCTCTCTCCATGGGATTCTCCAGGCAAGAATGCTGGAGTGGGTTGCATTTCCTCCTCCAGGGGATCTTCCCCACCCAGGGATGGAACCCATGTCTCCTGAGTCTCCTGCATTGGCAGGCTGATTCTTTATCACTGAACCACTTGGGAAGCCTTAATTACATATATGAATCAATCTCTAATTTAGGGAAGGTAAGTGTGTGCTCAGTCATGTCTGACTTTTCGAGACCCCATGGGCTGTAGCCTGCCAGGCTCCTCTGCCCATGGAATTTTCCTGGCAAGAATACTGGAGTGGGTTGCCATTTCCTACTCCGGGGATCTTCCCCACCCAGGGCTTGAATCTGCATCTCTTGAGTCTCCTGCATTGGCAGGCAGATTCTTTTACCCCTAAGCCTCCTGGGACTAAAAGTCCACAGAAATGAAATGAACACCTGATTATATCTGTTTTGGAATATTCTCCTGTTTGTGGAGGCTTGCAGCCCACCTCGAAATCAGACTCTGATCACAACCCACGTCTGTCATCCCAGCCGTGGTTTTCATCAACTGTGATGGGTGTCAGGATATAAACTTCCTAGTTGTATATTAATAGTTCACCAGGAGTACATGCTTAGGCATACTGTTTGATCATTATTACTTATGAATAATTAAAAATCAAAGCCAGTAGGTCTTTCCACTTACTTTGTTCATTTAAATAGGTCCTGTTTTCATTTTTCAACATGATTTATGATATTCGGGAGTTAACATTGTTTTCTCCTTCCAGGAGAATATAACTCCAAATTCATAATATCCTGAGTAACAAACCAGGATTGTCAGTACAACAAGCATTGGTTCCACTTTCTTTCACAACAGAAGCATGAGTTTATGTTCTCTTACAGAGGACACATCTTTCATGGAGGGCAAGATACCTTCTAGCCCCAGAGTGTGAATCTTCGTCATTCAAGCCAAACATGCTAAACTCACTGTCCTTGCCAGCTGATCTGTTGAGGCAGAAAAGACTGACTTTCATGAGCATATTTAGAAGGGCCTCACGCTTGGTTTGGGCTTCCCAGCTGATGCTAGTGGTAAGGAACCTGCCTACTGATGCAGGAGACATAAGAGATGCGGGTTCAATCCCTGAGATTGAAAGAAGATTCCCTGAAGGAGGAAATGGCAACCCTCTCCAGTATTCTTGCCTGGAGAATCCCATGGACAGAGGAGCCTGGCAGCCTATAGTGCATGGGATCACAGAGAGTTGGACATGACAGAAATGGATTGGCATGCACGCATACAAGTTTGGTTTAGTCCTTTGTCATCTTCATCTTGAAATTCTTAACTTTTAGCAAGGAGCCCTGAACTTTCATTTTGACTTTGGCCTTGCAAATTAAAGAACTGGTCCTGCAGGCACAGGCTTGTGACCCAAAGCTGGGTCATGAGATATGATGGAAAGACTGATGGGCACTCTTAGGGGAGTTAGAGTGGGGGGGTAATTCTTCTCAGCTTATGAATAGAGCAAACATCTCCTTTTTTCCCTCTGGAAATGGAAGTCTGCACATGAAGTCTGGAAATGAAACCCTGTGGAGAATTGCCCAAGTGAATATGCCAACATTGAGGGTAACACAGCCATGCTGAACTCTAAACTACCATGTCCAACTCTTTGCAACTCCATGGACTATACAGACCATGGAATTCTCCAGGCCAGAATACCAGAGTGAGTGTTGTTCCATTCTCTAGGGAATCTTCCCAATCCAGGGATCGAACCAGGTCTCCCACATTGCAGGCAGATTCTTCACCAGCTGAGCCATGAGGGAAGCCTCAACTACCATATTGACATTTATTGATTGATACCTGTAATACAAAAATAGTCTACTGCTGGATTCACTTTTAGTTATATTTCCTGCTATTCACAGACAAAAGTATCAGTTTATGGTAAACTTTTTCATTTTTCATGCAAAATCCATCTCTCCTCTTTCCTTAGTAGGATGATTCATTTTATTTGAGTCTGGGATGCATCTAATTATTAAATTCATCAGCCTCTCTTACCACTACTGTTGAACATGACAAGTTATAGCCAATGATATATGAATAAGAGTTGTATGGAATTTCTAGGAAGATTGTTTCAAGAGAAATGATTCAGTTGTGGGAAATGCCTTCTCCCTTTCCTTTCTCATTCATTCTGTTCAGAGGGCGTGTGCCTTTTGTCTTCAGAGTTTTGTGTAGCCTTCTCTATCTCTTAAGTTGCATGCCCTCCATATTAGAGCTTTTGGTTGTGACTGGAGAGTTTCTATGGAGATAGAGTCAAGGAATAATGGAAGATCATGTGCCAGGAGCCGGCATATTGCATATTGAGTGCAGCACTTTCCACAGCATCATCTTTCAGGATCTGGAATAGCTCAACTGGAATTCTGTCACTGCCGGTAGCCAGCGTGAGGAACTCCGCCCATGACAAAGGTCATGAGGAAGGAGGCTCGGCATACGCAAAGGCAGGATCGAGCCTCAGGAGTCCCCCATCTACCCCCAAAACCAGAGTCTGCCTACTTTCTGCTTTGTGCTTTCACCTACACCTCTGACTTTACGGGGGGCTGTCCCCCACTACCTCTCTCTGAAAAAAGAGTTAGCTTACAGCTCCAGTTAATAATTCCTGGGTCCTTTGGAAATCCTCTAGCCTGCCTGAATAGGTTTTTCCGGCTACACGTGATTGTTCAGAGCCTCCCAACTGTGAGAGGCATGAGATGTTCTAAACTGTCTAAATACAGATTCCTTTGAGCAGTTAAAAGATTGATTAGAAATTGTATTGGTGAAGGGATTTTCACTTGTTGGGCCAATGTTTGCTGCTAAGTTTCCATATCCCTTACCTGGCAGTGTATTGATTAATATAATTGGTGTAAGTAGTAGCTTTAATGTTTGTAACCTGGGACCCTTGAGTTGATTCTTTTTCTTGTTATAACCCACCACACCTTTGCTCTGTAGGAATGCAACTTTATCTAATGCTTTTTTGAGGCTGGCGCCTGACTTTAGAATAATCACCTTTAGAGAAACAGGCCTCCGGGCCAGAAGATGATGCAAATCACCTAAGCTTTTGCATATAAGTTTGCAGGAAGAAAGCCTGGCTTGCTGCATGACTCTACCCCTTTCCCCATTATCCTCTATGCATAACTTAAGGTATAAAAACTACTTTGGAAAATAAAGTGCGGGTCTTGTTCACCGAAACTTGGTCTCACCATGTCGTTCTTTCTCTTACCTTCTGGCTGAATTATTCAGCCTCTTTTCTCCACTGAATTTCCTCACTGAGCTATCCTTATTCCATTACTCTTTATATCCTTAATTAAAGTTTAATTAAGCAGTTGTTTCCTGATCCTCGCCGACGCTGTCCCCGCTTCGAATTCCCTGGATCCACCGGGGCTGGACCCCGGCAATCATGAAAGACAGTCTTTAAGTCAGGGAGCTTCCGGGCTGGAGAGCCACTGATGCTAAACTCCAAGGATTGGCTCTCTGCAAACTACTCTGAGAGTTCTGCAGTGGGGTTGTGGGTTGAAAGGTTGAAAAGGCTGGAGCTCCAGTAGCCATAACGAAACAGGAAGTATTCCTAGTTTTGCAGGTCAGCACCAGGGTAGTTGAGCAGAAAAGCAGAAGGAGACCGGGGCCCTGAAGATTGCAGCTGCTGTATCAGCACTAACCTACATGCTTCTGGACCTATTTTATGTGAGAGAATAAATTCCTATCTTTTTTGTATTGACTTTTCTGTTTTGTACTATCAGAACTCATCCTAAAAGATATATTATATACTTTTTTCAAAACACAGATATTGACTTAACTGTCAAACCATATCCACATATCCACCCAAAATAAATTCAGATTTTTTAAGGAATACTTCTATTTTTCATAGTATATACCTATAAAAAGCATAATGCCACTTTCTCTCTCTCTCTGAACTCTCACTGCAGTGTTGTCCAATGTACACTTATGCACACATTAGGGCATTTTAGATTTGTAACCTTAGTTTGAAGACGATGTTTGGCATCTATACAATATAGGTCAGAATAGGAAGAAATGTGACCCAGAAAACTGGTTTTCAACAGAGGTTGAAAGATCTTTGGATTTCAAACCTGGTCTGAAATTGTATGGAAGACTAATTTCTCTTTTTCACACATGGATTTTTCCTCTTGAGAAATCTTTATTGTAAATAAATACAATATCTATTATTCCCCTCAAAGTAAATTGAGAGGTCCAAGTGAACAATCACAAAGCGAGGCAGATGTTTGAGAAAAGGCAGACAAATTCACATCTACTCTACTACGTAATGGGCTTCCCAGGTGGCTCGGGAGGTAAAGAATATGCCTGCCAAGGCAGGAGACACAGGAGACGTGGATTCGATCCCTGGGTCGGGAAGATCCCCTGGAGGAGGAAATGGCAACCCGCTCTAGGACTCTTGCCTGGAAATCCCATGGACCAAGGAGCCTGGCCACAGTCCTTGGGGTTTCAAAGAGTCAGAGACTGAGTGACAGAGCACACACCCTAATACATAATAGTGGATCAAAAAATACTCTGAGGCCGAGCCCACGCTTAACTTGTCAATCTAACCACTATCTTAAAAACTAAATCTAACTGCTAACTCCTCGAAAGCCAAGTGCATAAGTGCCAGCATCCTTCCTTTATATAAACTATGAAATGAAACGTCACGAAAGTTCTGTATACTAAAGTATTCCCTCAAATTGTGGACTGGTCCAAATTACGTATATAACCAGCCCTATTCAATCTGCTCCCATCTCTTACTAGTTCCATATGTCCAATTTTTTCCACCTACAATGGAATATTCTTCTGTACTCTTACAGCTTCTATCACTAACACAAGAGCACTTATTATTCAATACAGAATTGCTGATTTACAACCTTTTCTTGACAATCAGACAATGACCTCTGTGAGGATAAGGAGTTTGCTTTTTTTTTTATTCACTATTATTGATTAAGGTGTAACACAGTGCCTGACAAAACAGACAATATTTGTTGATGGAAAAATAAATAATTTAAAGAATCATTAAGGCAATCCAATGTCTCATTGTTTCTGTCTATATATTCAGTTCTGTTCAAATCTAAACCTGCCAATACATCTTGTACATTGTAGGATATTAATACTATAAAACCTTGGTAACAGGCTCAGAAATATTTTATATTAAAATGGTATATGATGGGCAATTTAGCTCCTCTGCCCAGCTCCCATTCTTAAATAGTGGTAGGCTAATATTGTCATCTTCAGAGATAGGAATGGAGGAAAGGCATAGAGGAAAAGGCCAGGCAGGAAAGTGGGTCCCCATATTCCCAATTTTTTTGTGCCTCCACTTCCCCATATCAGGATGGAGAAACTGTGCCAACTACCTCTGCGATCCCTGAAGTTTGCTCCCTCCATTCTAGAAATACCAGCAGCCAGGAGACCCAGCATCTTCCCAATAAACACTTCAGCTTGAATGAACAACTACAACCCAGCCGCAAGATACTGTTGAAGACTAACGTGAATTTGGATAACACACAGACAGCACCAAACTCTTGGTCCAGTGGCCTGACAGACCCAGCTTACTCATGCCATTAACCCGGCAATGCTATGAGTTCACATTTTATGCAATTCAATTATTTTGACTCTGATTATCATGTTACAGTGGGTTTACATATTAATTAAACTTAAAAGATGAATACAAAATAGAATTAAAGAGTCACATAATTAATTAAACCCACAAATCCATGACTGGCTCTGAAAATACTTCTAGATATGGTTGGAACTATGTAAACAAGTTCAGAAATAACAAACGTTGCTCATAGGGCTAAATTTTAAAAGACAAATATCTTAGTTTCTATCACCAGGAAAATATAAAAATCTACATAATCTAGGTAATATCATGTTTTCCAGCTATTTTCTCCACAATATGCTTTATGAATACAAAATGATAATTGTTCATTAAAACATATTTTTAAAGTTCAACAATGGGGGACTAGGAAGCATACCAACTAACCAGCCATTAAATTATAGCCCATGAATTTTAATAAATCTGTCTGTATTCAAAATATCAGAGCTATTCAGTGAATCACAAATTAATTGTGTGTGGAAGAGAATTTTGCATACTATAAATTTGGAACCATTTTTTAAATGGTCTCTGGTTTTAAATATAGAAATATTAACCTTTTCTAATTTAACAACATAATTATAAATTTCATAATGACAAGGAGATGAAGATATATATTGCACTTTTCTTGGTTTTTTAAAGGATGAAAGATGAAAGAATATTTAAAGTATCCCTTTAGGAATGTAACTGAATAAAATCAGGAATTTGATATCTTCAAACAAAATGCAAACCATGCCATGAATATAATTCGAATACAATAAAGTCTGAGCCCATATACATCTAGAACATAAATTGTCTAAAACACTATAGTCTTTTATTTTAAAATAATAATATCCATTAATAATAATGTAAAACTCAAAAATCACGAAAAATAAAAGGACTCTGAAGAAGAAAACACTTGTAATTTACCAAAAGTTATTCCATTTTGGAGTAGTTTCTTCTGATTTTCTATGTACTTTTCACATAGTTACAAATATTTTAAATCCATTTTTTTGTCCCAGCTTCACTCTTACTATTACATTAATTATTTTCCATGCTAATGAGCTCATCGAACTAAGTCATTTTCCAATATCCTTCATTAAAATTCAAGATGGTTGATACCAAAGATTGTTTTATCTTAATATCATTAAAATTCAACAGTTTTTGACCAAGAACTCAATATGTTTATCAATTAACCAACTAGACTCATTTTCCATCAAAATATTAATTTGCTAATTTTGTTATGGGTTAGATTCCCATTAATAATAAATACTAACACATAATAGTAACCACCAATATTATCAAATACTGATTTCTTACTATGCTGCTGGTATTAGACTAGGACTTCATTCATTCATCCCTGGGTGCATTTGTCCATGGAGGCCTTCAGCAAATGCTGGAGTGACATGGTGAATGAAACTGACGCTGCTTTTGCCCACATGGCGCTTTCAGTTCCGTCATAGTCAGGAGTGCATAGTCATGAGTTTCATATATATTTGTGGTAATCACAAATCAATACTATAAAATAAAACTATTTTGCCGTAGTGATTTATGCAAAATAGAACAAACTCCTCAGAAAGCAGACTTTGAGAGAGAGACTGGCATTACTGGGACATTTATTAGGATGAATCCTTGGGATCAACACATTTGGAGACAAGTTAGTAGGAGTGAGCATGAAACAAAGCTACAATACAGTTACAATTAAAGTCTCAGCTGATCTTATAAAGAGTTCTGGAGCTAGCATGGCCCTGCCTGCCAGAATCACTCAGCCTTGAGGAAAGCTGATCAGGACGCTACACACTTAGGTTAACCAGTCACTGGAGGTAGACTGCTCTTGGGGAGAAAGTGACATTGGGCAAAACTGCTCCATTTAGTGAAGATAAATTCATGAGAGGGACTCAGCTATGAGCAGCCACCATCTTCTCTGCAGCATCTACAGTCTCTTGTGTGCTTTATATGATAATTTCTGGAAACAATTTTTCCCAGATTCTGGTTGGTCTCTTTCCCAGGAGAAAATGTTTCCTTAGGAGAAACGAGAGTGAGACAATCTGTGCCGCTGCAGCTGGCCTTGAGTCTGCGCTGACACTCATCAGCTTCTCCCTCTGTTACTCATACTGGTACCTCTATTGATCCAAATGGCTTACCTGGTACAGAGACCCTTCATCCTTGAGAATTCTTAACTCTCAGTGATCATGCCCTTCTTAGACTCTGGGCACTATCCTTGGTTAAAATTGTATAAGAGATTCCCCAAAGATGCCTCAGTGGATTATCTCGATGTCAAATATATTAACTTTTGTTCTCACCATGTATCAGTAGCCCTAACTCTTTCCAATAGGGGAGTCATTACCATGTACCCATATCATAGTGTTTCGGGATCTTTCTTCCTGGGGGTTATGCCTCTTCTGTGGTCTGGGACATTCAAGTCTGAACTATCTCAGATCCAAAAACTAGGCAGGGGAAAACAACATATCACCGATGCATCTGCCCTCAGCTTCCTGATCATCCAACCTTGATATATGTTGATTATATAACTTGAGCATAACTGTTTCAACTTTTAATCTATCTTGCCCCTAAGGGTGCTGTGTTCTATTAGCCATCTCCACATCTCTTCAACAGTCAGTGTGCCAAACCCTGCAGCTACCACTTCAATCTTAGCATTCATGAGAGTAATCAGAGCCACTTTGTTAAACCCGGCCCCCAAGCCTCTATTATTTCAGGATTTTGTCACTGTCATTCTTATCAAGAATCCCAATTTTACCAAGTCCTACTATTAGCCCTTGCCTACAACAGAAGGAAATGGCAACCCACTCCAGTATTCTTGCCTAGAGAATCCTGTGGACGGAGGAGCCTGGTGGGCTGCTGTCCATGGGGTCACACAGAGGCGGACAGGAATGAAGCGACTTAGCGTGCATGCATGCATTGGAGAAGGAAATGGCTACGCACTCCAGTGTTCTTGCCTGGAGAATCCCAGGGACAGCAGAGCCTGGTGGGCTGCCATCCAGAGGGTCACACAGAGTTGGACATGACTGAAGCAACTTAGCAGCAGCAGCAGCTGCACAACAGACATGGGGCTTCCCAGGTGGCATTAGAGGTAAAGAACCCACCTGCCAATGAAGGAGACATAAGAGTTGTGAGTTCGATCCCTGGGTTGGGAATATCCCCTGGAGTAGGAGATGGCAACCCATTCCAGTTTCTTGCCTGGAGAATCCCATGGACAGAGCAGCCAGGCAGGCTACAGTCCGCAGCATCACAAAGAGTCGGACATGACTGAAGTAACTTAGCACACACGCACAAAAGACAGAGCGCCACCTCCGACTTCGGAGTGTCACGGGTGCCCTCTCACCTGCGCTGCTCCGGTAAGCAGAACGCATCTGTGTGCTCAGCTGTGTACAACTTTGCAATCCAATGGACTGTAGTCCACCAGGATCCTCTGTTCAAGGTATTTTCCAGGCAAGAATACTGGAGAAGGTTGCCATTTCCTACTGCAGGAGATATTTCCCACCCAGGGATGGAACCTGTGTCTCCTACATTGGAAGGCGCATTCTTTACCACTGCACCACTTGGGATGCTTTAAGATGCATCTGTGCGTGTGTGTGTGTGTGTGTGTGTGTGTGTGTGCGTGTGTGTGTGTGTGTGTGTGTGTGTGTGCTGAGTCACTGAGTTCAGTTGAGTCTGTCAGTCATGTCCAACTCTTTGCAACCCCATGGACTGCAGCCCACCAGGCTCTTCTGTCCATGGAATTTTCCAGGCAAGAATACTGGAGTTGCCATTTCCTTCTCCAAGGGATCTTCCTGGCCCAGGGACTGAACCTGCATCTCCTGTATCTCCTATACTGCAGGCAGATTCTTTACCACTGAGCCACTGGGGAAGCCCAAGGATGCAGCTAGGCTTTCCCAAAGAACACAGAACATTCAAGTGTTACATCTGCTCTGACATAAAACTCACTTCTCTTCACCTTCTGATCTCTTTTCATAGAACAGAATAGGACCATTGTGGCACCTGTGTTTCACTCTAGGGGCCATCACTTTCTCCAAACTTCTAAGAGCCATCCTAGCAATGGCTAAGTATCATCTTCCTACGTATTGCCTAGCATTTTAAGCAATGTAGCTTGGAAAAGTATTCCCATGAGCAATTTTTCTGTAACTCTCCCTCATTCCAATTTATTATTCCATCTCCAGACCCAGCCGTCTCAGAATACAAGCCTCAATATACCCCTGGATCCTGCTAATAGAAATTAACTAGGCTCAGCAAAATCTTGTCCCTTTCCTCCCTCATGGCTCCAGCACTTTCCTGTATTTGGTGGTGACTTGACTGTCGTCTTGTCATCAGAGGAGAACACATGCAGACTTGCAAGATGAAGGTGTCGGCATTGTTTGCAAGCTGGGAAGGACTAGCGTCTAACAGCGAGTAACTTCCATGGTGTAGAGTTCAGGGTGATGTGGCGTTTCTAGATTCTCAAGTACATCCACTGTATAACCATACCCTAAGTCTCAGCACCCCACATCTTTTATCCGGGGCTGTGACCCCGACTAAACTTGCTGGGACTAAAATTTCAACCCTTTTGGAGTACTGTCACTCTCATAATTAATTCCCTCACCTGCCCCTTAGCTTTTTTGGGACTTCAATAGATAAAAGTCACTCATATGTTATTTAAGAGGCCCTCTGGCTTTCGCCCTCTGTCTTCAGTTGGAGATTAATCACCCACACTCTTTCATTTAGTTTCTCCAATGCATCAACATCACTCAGCCAGAGCCATATAAATTCCATTCCCTGAATCTTCTTTCAGCTTTCTAGGGCAATTATATACCTTCTGCCAGAAGGAACTTGGGGGTAAATGCTTGCTACTGAGTTTTCACTCTAGCTGAAGATTATGCCAGAAGCTTCTCACCGACACACTTAAAGATAAGGAGTTTTTATATCCTTCACTTTCTGTTTTCCTTTTGAGTTCTCCCATCTCCCCTTGTTCAATGCCCATATCCCATTCTTTAGATTCTTTGCACTTACCTAATTGTTAGTAGCATTTGAGAATGAAGTAAGAGTTTGGCAGAGAGAGTTTGGGGGGTTCATCTCTATCCTCACTAAAAACTTTCTGCCTCTAAGCAAATCTCTAACCATTTCCCATCCTAAGACTTTCCCCTAGAGACTTTTACTCTATAACCCAAAATAATTATTTGATCATACCTGAGGCTATGATTTCTTTACTGGGAAGACTTTCATGATTAGGGACTCAACATAATCATTCAGATAGAGAAGAATGAAATATTAATAGTAGAATTCACAATCAAAAGCATATGTGTTTCCACTCCCCAACTGAGCAGAAAGTCATTCACCTAGCAGCAATTATTAGCAAAACCAACATACAACTTGGGGGCATAGCCTCTGTCCTAGGGGTGTGCTTTCTTATGCTAAGCAAAGTTATATCCAGGATAACTTCCCAGTAGACTTTCTAACTTTCTAGTTTTTTACCTCACAAATGAAGGAAGGAGAAGCAAAGATCTTTTTTAATAAGATATTTTCAATATCCACTTATTGAATTCTGCTCAAGGTACACTTTGAACTTTTTGCTCATATACAGTCATCTCATTTGACTTTTGGAAGAACAAAAGCAGATGGTATTATTTCCATTTTGCAAGTGAAAAAAAAACTGAATTCGACACAGTTTGATTTTGACTTCTCATTTACTATCTGTCCTTTCTTTAGACTATCTACTCCAAAATGGCAAGGTTTGGGTATGTCTCATGAACATGATTCCTGATACACAGAGACATTCAATGAATTCTTCTGGAATAGCTAAATGAGCAAATACATCTAGATCGTCCCTGGAAAGGAAGAATTGAGCAAACAAATTATTGGTAAGAATATTTTTTAAAGTGCATTGATTCATTATAACTGTAAAGCTTTATGCAAATTATTACCATGAACCATCCTTTGAAAATATTAATTCTTATCATGCATGTGTATATACATCCATATGTATGTATATAATATGGCTAATATATACATGTATGCATAAAGTATATTACGTAAACTTCTGTAAAAAGACCAACATGTTAACATAGGCCATTTCCTTGACTTTAAATCTAAAATGAGACTTAATGCACAGCATCAAAAAGTGTCTTTAATTAAAGCACCGAGAGAGAGAGAACGAGCCTCACTTTGTTTTGTTGAAAGTTGTATTTTATAGAAGCTCTCATTTCTGAATTAAAATAAAAACACAAGCTAACACTTCAAAGCTCTTGTATAAACAACGGACTTCAAAAAGCCAAATGTGTGTGAGCTCTGCTCTAAACCTGCTCCTTAATTACGTCCCACTTTGTATTCAAAACCATGCTTGTGTCACTTGAGTTCCGTTTCTTTCACCCTTTTGGGAGTATTATTCTCGAGTTTATTTTCAGGCTTTCTATGAATGATGACATTTTTTGATCAATGAAAAGGTTGGTGTTGTTTCCGAAAGTAATGGTATGTAGTAAAGCTGTTCTAGTTCAACAATTAAAAACATTTTATTATGTAATAAAATGGATCCCTTTTCTCTAGCTCTAGCTACACAACATTAATTCAGACACTAATTTGCACGTGAAATATTATTGCTAGTGCTGTAGGAGCATTTATCAGTAAAATGTATATATACACATATACGTATTAGATTATATATAGATGTAAAATATACATATCCAGTCTCAGCAAGTTTTTATTTCAATATACAGAGAATTTTTTTTTCCTTTTGTAGGTGTAAGCCTGCAAGTATAAGTCCAAAATCAGAAAAATAACTTAAGGTAATTTCACAAGGTGAAAGTATTTTGGAAAAAAAAAATGTAAGCCAAAGTTGAATAAGACAACTTGGACATCTAATCTACAGGACTTTGTGCTCAAAAGTTTGTTAGTTGCGATACAAACACAAAGTATTATTTATAAGTTTTCACGCACAATTCAAAGCACTGAACTAGAAGCTAAAACACGTGAGGTTAATCCTGGCTCTGACAAAATGTAATCGTTGCTCAACCTGGGGAAAGTCATCTCTCTTTAGAAAATTTCCTCCCCTGTTCAATGACAGGTTTGGGCTCAAAAGCTTCTTTTAGCAATGACATTCTCTGAATCTCAGAGAATCTGAGAGTTAGCTGGGTTACTCTTTTTTTTTTTTTTTTAATTTTTTTATCTCAGCTTTATTTATTTTTTTTACTTTACAATATTGTATTGGTTTTGCCATACATTAACATGAATCCGCCATGGGTGTACACATGTTCCCCATCCTGAACCCCCTCCCACCTCCCTCCCCATGCCATCCCTCTGGTCATCCCAGTGCACCAGCCCTGAGTACCCTGTATCATGCATCAAACATGGACTGACGATTCGTTTCACATGTGATAATTTACATGTTTCAATGCCATTCTCACATATCATCCCGCCCTATCACTTTCCCACAGAGTCCAAAAGACTGTTCTAAACATCTGTGTCTCCTTTGCTGTCTCACATACAGGGTTATCGTTACAATCTTTAGACCAGAAACTATAAAACTCCTAGAGGAAAACATAGGCAAAACATTCTCTGACATAAACCACAGCAGGATCCTCTATGACCCACCTCCCAGAATATTGGAAATAAAAGCAAAAATAGATAAATGGGACCTAATTAAAATTAAAAGCTTCTGCACAACAAAGGAAACTATAAGCAAGGTGAAAAGACAGCCTTCAGAATGGGAGAAAATAATAGAAAATGAAGCAATGGACAAAGAATTAATCTCAAAAATATACAAGCAACTCCTGCAGCTCAATTCCAGAAAAACACATGACCCAATAAAAAAATGGGCCAAAGAACTAAATAGACATTTGTCCAAAG
Organism: Bos indicus x Bos taurus; assembly: GCF_003369695.1. NCBI lineage: Eukaryota > Metazoa > Chordata > Mammalia > Artiodactyla > Bovidae > Bos > Bos indicus x Bos taurus. The sequence goes on from NC_040104.1 coordinate 37,686,378, forward strand.
AAGACATACAGATGGCTAACAAAACATATTAAAAGATGCTCAACATCAGTCATTATCAGAGAAATGCAAATCAAAACCACAATGAGGTACCATTTCATGCCAGTCAGAATGGCTGCAATCCAAAAGTCTACAAGCAATAAATGCTGGAGAGGGTGTGGAGAAAAGGGAACCCTCTTACACTGTTGGTGGGAATGCAAACTAGTACAGCCACTATGGAGAACAGTGTGGAGATTCCTTAAAAAACTGGAAATAGAACTGCCTTATGACCCAGCAATCCCACTGCTGGGCATACACACTGAGGAAACCAGAAGGGAAAGAGACACGTGTACCCCAATGTTCATCACAGCACTGTTTATAATAGCCAGGACATGGAAGCAACCTAGATGTCCATCAGCAGATGAATGGATAAGAAAGCTGGAGTACATACACACAATGGAGTATTACTCAGCCATTAAAAAGAACACATTTGAATCAGTTCTAATGAGGTGGATGAAACTGGAGCCTATTATACAGAGTGAAGTAAGTCAGAAAGAAAAACACCAATACAGTATGAAAGTTAAGTCACTCAGTCGTGTCTGACTCTTTGCAACCCGGTGGACTGTAGCCCGCCAGGCTCCTCCGTCCATGGGATTCTCCAGAATACTGGAGTGGGTTGCCATTTCCTTCTCCAGGGGATCTTCCCAACCCAGGGATCGAACCCAGGTCTCCTGCATTGCAGGCAGATGCTTTAACCTCTGAGCTACCAGGGAAGCCCATATATGGGTTATTCTTTATTAGAAGAATATATATGGGTTATTCTTTATTAGAGGTCTTACTGGTCATGTGCATCAATGATCAGGGTTGTAAGCTAATCCTTCTGCTTTATGGTTATCAGACTGAATTGCTCTGCTCTCTTATGTGAAATCCATAAGTTGAAATTTAAATGCCGTCTCGTGACACACCATGTGTTAGTGACCTGCCAGATGCCTAACTCTGCAGCTTCCTTTCATGCCCTCCATCTCTGTGGCCCGGCGCTACTGCTGTTCCATGCTCCAATTCACTAAATCTATCAAGTTAGTTCCTGCTGCAGTTCCTTTGCACTTATTAACTCTCCTTGAATGTCTTTCTCTCCATTTACTGTCTCCTTCGTATCTATTCTTCAGTTAAGACTTTAGCTATTCAAGTAAATATTTATTTCACCACATATAGAATTATGAGTAATATGCACTTCAGTTTAGTCGCTCAGTTGTGTCCGACTCTTTGCAACCCCATGAATCGCAGCACGCCAGGCCTCCCTGTCCATCACCATCTCCCGGAGTTCACTTAGACTCACGTCCATAGAGTCAGTGATGCCATCCAGCCATCTCATCCTCTGTCGTCCCCTTCTCCTCTTGCCCCCAATCCCTCCCAGAATCAGAGTCTTTTCCAATGAGTCAACTCTTCGCATGAGGTGGCCAACGTACTGGAGTTCCAGCTTTAGCATCAGTCCTTGTTGTTGTTGAGTCACTAGGTTGTATCTGACTCTTTTGGGACCCGGTAGACTGTGGCCCGCCAGGCTCCTCTGTCCATGGGATTTCCCAGGCCAGAATACTAGAGTGAGTTGTCATTTCCTTCTCCAGGGGATCCTGCCAACCTAGGAATCAAACCTATGTCTCCAGTATCGGCAGGCGGATTCTTTAGCTCTGAGCCCCCAGAGAAGCCTCAATATGCAGTACAGGGAAACTGACCACAAAACCACCTGAAGAGTTGTTGAAAATGTAGACACATAAACCCATCTTGACTTCCCAAAATAAACTCAGACTAGGACCTGAGATTGTATTTTACCAGTGTCCCTAAGAGTCAGACACGACTGAGCGACTTCACTTTCACTTTTCACTCTCGTGCATTGGAGAAGGAAATGGCAAACCACTCCAGTGTTCTTGCCTGGAGAATCCCAGGGACCCGGGAGCCTGGTGGGCTGCCATGTATGGGGTCGCACAGAGTCGGACATGACTTGGGTGACTTAGCAGCAGCAGCTGTTAGTCTTAAACAACTATTCAATTAAGGACCCTTTAAGAAATATTGGCTATAACCACCCAGTCTGTGATATTTTGAGTTACGGCAGCATGAGCAGACTAGTACACTAAAAAATTGGTAAGCAAAGTCTTGAAGTAATATATTATCATGCTAAATCCCTTACCTGTAATAACGGGGTATCAAAAAATAGTTTCTATTTATATCTGCTACTGTTATGTTGGTAACTACCATAAAAAATAAAGTAGAAAATATTAAAAGAGATTGGGGACAGTATATGGTAAAATTTTTACTTTCATTTTTCATCCTTATATAAAAAGTGAAAGTGAAAGTCACTCAGTGGTGTCTGACTCTCAGTCCATGGAATTCTTCAGTCTAGAATACTGGAGTGAGTAGCCTTTCCCTTCTCCATGGGGTCTTCCAAGCCCAGGAATTGAACGTGGGTTTTCCGTACTGGAGGCAAATTCTTTACCAGCTGAGCCACCAGGGAAGCCCAAGAATACTGGAGTAGATAGCCTACCCCTTCTCCCATGGATTTCCCTGATCCAGGAATCAAACCAGTGTCTCCTGCATTGCAGGCAGATTCTTTACCAACTGAGCTATCAGGGAAGCCCCATCTTTATATAGTTTTTCTAAAACCATGTATTTTACTTTTATCAATCACTTTGAAGTTTAGAGTAATTTTTAAAGAAAAATGAGGTCAGACTTTCTTTCCTAAATTTCACTCATTTGCATTTACTTTTATGATATTAGGCAATTTTCAATCAACTTTTTAAACTTGTATTTATTTATTTTCTGAGTAACTTAAGTTACTCAGAGTTATATTTACATTTTTTTTCTGATACACATTAAAATATATAATTATTAAAAATGTTCATCCATGTACCACTTCAAATCATCTCATGTTCCAGGAGTGGTACAGAGGTCATAATTTGCAAAACATGGCTAGATACAAGACTGAATTATCTATCATGGTGGCATAAAACCATTTTAAACACATAACAGAATTTTTTTTTAAAAAGAAACATAGGTTATAAGAAACTTAAAAAATTTTTTCTGATATATGTTTAATATGGTTTCATGCCACCATGATAGATAATTCAGTCTTGTATCTAGCCATTTTGTCAGAGTTTTTTCAAATGAGTCAACTCTTCGCATGAGGTGGCCAACGTACTGGAGTTTCAGCTTTAGCATCATTCCTTCCAAAGAAATCCCAGGGCTGATCTCCTTCAGAATGGACTGGTTGGATCTCCTATCTAGGTTGGTCATAACTTTCCTTCCAAGGAGTAAGCGTCTTTTAATTGCATGGCTGCAGTCACCATCTGCAGTGATTTTGGAGCCCAGAAAAATAAAGTCTGACACTGTTTCCACTGTTTCCCCATTTATTTCCCATGAAGTGATGGAACCGGATGCCATGATCTTCGTTTTCTGAATGTTGAGCTTTAAGCCAACTTTTTCACTCTCCACGTTCACTTTCATCAAGAGGCTTTTTAGTTCCTCTTCACTATCTGCCATAAGGGTGGTGTCATCTGCATATCTGAGGTTATTGATATTTCTCCCGGCAGTCTTGATTCCAGCTTGTGCTTCTTCCAGTCCAGCGTTTCTCATGATGTACTCTGCATAGAAGTTAAATAAGCAGGGTGACAATATACAGCCTTGACGTACTCCTTTTGTTGCAGACATAGAAAAGAAACAAGGCCAACTCAGTCTCTGCTCTTACTAAGATCTCTTATATCTGATGAAAAAGACATCACAAATTACTTATATAATTATTTGCTTAATTACAATGGTAATTAATATCATGAATGACTCCCCAATAGTCTCTGAGAGTGACTATCAGTGAATCTGAATTAAATCCTAGGTTAGGGATACTTTCCTAATGTATTTGAAAAAAAAAAAAAACATCACATTGATGAGCAGGAGTGAAATAGTCTATAGGGATATAAATATATAGACATTTTTAAAGCACAGTAAAGAAAAATAAATTGACAACGGAATTAGAGATGCCAAAGACCTTGACATTTGTACAATCTCTCCAGCTCCGGGATAGCTGATGTCTATGCAGTATATTGTTTTACTGTCCTTTTCAATTATTGGTACCTTGAATCTAATTCTCTCTCATGTAAGCAACATATAATTAGTTTTTTTTAATTCAGTCTGACAATCTCTGTCCTCTTATTGGGTTCATTAAGTCATTCACCTTAAATACTTTCTCAATATGTTTGGATTTGCATCTGCCGTTGTGGTTCTTATTTTCTTCATGTCTCATGGTGGTGGTGGTGGTTTAGGCACTAAATCGTGTCCAACTCTTTGGACCCATGGACTGTAGCCCACCAGCCCCCTCTGTCCATGGGATTCTCCGGGCAAGAATACTGGAGTGGGTTGCTATTTCCTATTCCAGGGGATCATCCCAGCCCAGGAATCCAACCTGGGTCTCTTCAATGCAGGCAGATTCTTTCCCAACTGAGCTACAAGGTCTCATGACTATTTTGAAACTCTGTTCTTCCTTTACCGCCTTCTTTTGCATTCAGTTCAGTTCAGTTGCTCAGTCGTGTCTGACTCCTTGCGACCCCATGAATTGCAGCACGCTAGGCCTCCCTGTCCATCACCAACTCCCGGAGTTCACTCAAACTCAAGTCCGTCCAGTCAGCGATGTCATCCAGCCATCTCATCCTCTGTCTTCCCCTTCTCCTCCTGCCCCTAATCCCTCCCAGCATCAGAGTCTTTTCCAGTGAGTCAACTCTTCACATGAGGTGGCCAAAGTACTGGAGTTTCAGCTTCAGCATCATTCCTTCCAAGGGACACCCAGGGCTAATCTCCTTTAGAATGGACTGGTTGGATCTCCTTGCAGTCCAAGGGACTCTCAGGAGTGTTCTCCAACACCACAGTTCAAAAGCATCAATTCTTCGGCACTCAGCTTTCTTCACAGTCCAACTCTCACATCCATACATGACTACTGGAAAAACCATAGCCTTGACTAGACGGAACTTTGCTGACAAATGTCTCTGCTTTTGAATATGCTATCTAGGTTGGTCATTACTTTCCTTCCAAGGAGTAAGCGTCTTTTACTTTCATGGCTGCAATCACCATCTGCAGTGATTTTGGAGCCCTAAAAGATAAAGTCTGACACTGTTTCCACCGTTTCCCCATCTATTTCCCATGAAGTGATGGGACCAGATGCCATGATCTTCATTTTCTGAATGTTGAGCTTTAAGCCAACTTTTTCACTCTCCACTTTCACTTTCATCAAGAGACTCTTTAGTTCCTCTTCACTTTCTGCCATAAGGGTGGTGTCATCTGCATATATGAGGTTATTGATATTTCTCCCGGCAATCTTGATTCCAGCTTGTGCTTCTTCCAGCCCAGCATTTCTCATGATGTACTCTGCATGTAAGCTAAATAAGCAGGGTGACAATATACAGCCTTGACATACTCATTTTCCTATTAGGAACCAGTCTGTTGTTCCATGTTCAGTTCTAACTGTTGCTTTCTGACCTGCTTATAGATTTCTCAAGAGGCAGGTCAGGTGGTCTGGTATTCCCATGTCTTTCAAAGTTTTCCACAGTTTATTGTGATCCACACAGTCAAAGGCTTTGCATAGTCAAGAAAGCAGAAATAGATGTTCTTCTGGAACTCTCTTTGCTTTTTCCACGATCCAGCAGATGTTGGCAATTTGATCTCTGGTTCCCCTGCCTTTTCTAAAACCAGTTGGAACATCTGGAAGTTCATGGTTCGTGTATTGCTGAAGCCTGGCTTGGAGAATTTTGAGCCTTACTTTACTAGCTTGTGAGACGAGTGCAATTGTGCAGTAGTTTGAGCATTCTTTGGCTTTGCCTTTCTTTGGGATTGGAATGAAAACTGACCTTTTCCAGTCCTGTGGCCACTGCTGAGTGTTCCAAATTTGCTGGCATATTGAGTGCAGCACTTTCAGAGCATCATATTCCAGGATTCAGATCAGTCGCTCAGTCGTGTCCAACTCTTTGCGAACCCAAGAATCGCAGCACGCCAGGCCTCCCTGTCCATCAGTAACTCCCGGAGTTCACTCAGACTCACGTCCATCGAGTCAGTGATGCCATCCAGCCACCTCATCTTCTGTCGTCCCCTTCTTCTCCTGCCCCCAATCCCTCCCAGCATCAGAGTCTTTTCCAACGAATCAACTCTTCACATGAGGTGGCCAAAGTACTGGAGTTTCAGCTTTAGCATCATTCCTTCCAAAGAAATCCCAGGGCTGATCTCCTTCAGAATGGACTGGTTGGATCTCCTTGCAGTCCAAGGGACTCTCAAGAGTCTTCTCCAACACCACAGTTCAAAAGCATCAATTCTTCAGTGCTCAGCCTTCTTCACAGTCCAACTGTCACATCCATATATGACCACAGGAAAAACCATAGCCTTGACTAGACAAACCTTAAGTGAATATTATTTTGTATACTACTTTAAGCCCTTTAACAAATTTTAGCTCAGTTTTAGGTTATTTTCTTAACAATTGCTCTAGACCTTATAATATACACCACATCAGCACCTACTTCTAATTCACACTAACTCCAGTAAGATATAGAAACATTACTTATGCAGAGGTCCATTGTCTTCCCTTTTCCTGTGTCATCATTATAATAATACATATGAATCTTATATATGTTAAAAACACCCAAAATATGCTGTTTAAGTATTGTTTTATATAATCGAGCATTTTAAAGAGGCTAAGGGAACAAAGGAGGATTCAACAATATTGAAACAAAGATTAACTTTCTTATGTATCATCTGCAGTTCTCTTTATTTACCCCGGTAGATTTGAGTTACCATCTGTTGCTGTTTTCTTGTTCCAACATAGCTTCATCCCATTCAATCCTCTCTATGCTGTTATTATCAAGTGTATTAATATTCCTATATGTCTAAAGTCCAAACATAATTGTGTAAATATTGTTTTATGTGATTTATTTCCTAAAAACTGTACATTGGGAATATATTTATGCATATTTTATTGAAAAAGGAAACTAGATAGGTAATTATGCTTTTTGTGTTATTATCTTTACCAAATCTCTGGATTTTTAAGCAGATTTGAATAGTTGACCGGTGTCACTTCAGATATTTTCCCTTTGTTTTTATCCTTAGCATCGCTTCCTAGGAGTCACCTGGGTTCAGAATATACCATTTATGCCTATACAACAAGGTTGTGCTTAGGCCATCTGAGCCAGTAAGATTTCAGCCTTATTAAATCTCTAGGGGATTTGAAGATGGCTTTCACAGCTCAGGGAGTTTACCTTTTGCTTGCATTCAGCCAAAGTCTAACAGTTTAGAAGTTCCCTGAACTAATAGTTCAGGAGTCTGGCTGTTCCAGAGAGTGTTCAGCTTAGGGCTTTATGGCCTTCTGGACCATCAGCAATAAGTTCAGCTGTTTTTTTAATGTGTGTGTGTGGTTTTTTTTTTTTTTTAAACTTTACAATATTGTGTTAGTTTTGCCAAATATCGAAATGAATCTGCCACAGGTATACCTGTGTCCCCCATCCTAAAGCCTTCTTCCTCCTCCCTCCCCATACCCTCCCTCTGGGTCGTCCCAGTGCACCAGCCCCAAGCATCCAGTATCGTGCATCGATACTGGCTGGACTGGCGACTCATTTCATATATGATATTATACATGTTTCAATGCCATTCTCCCAAATCTCCCCACCCTCTCCCTCTCCCACAGAGTCCTTAAGACTGATCTATACATCAGTGTCTCTTTCGCTGTCTCGTACACAGGGTTATTGTTACCATCTTTCTAAATTCCATATATATGCGTTAGTATACTATATTGGTGTTTTTCTTTCTGGCTTATTTCACTCTGTATAATAGGCTCCAGTTTCATCCACCTCATTAGAACTGATTCAAATGTATTCTTTTTAATGGCTGAGTAATACTCCATTGTGTATATGTACCACTGCTTTCTTATCCATTCATCTGTTGATGGGCATCTAGGTTGCTTCCATGTCCGGGCTATTATAAACAGTGCTGTGATGAACATTGGGGTACATGTGTCTCTTTCCCTTCTGGTTTCCTCAGTGTGTATGCCCAGCAGTGGGATTGCTGGGTCATAAGGCAGTTCTATTTCCAGTTTTTTAAGGAATCTCCACACTATACTCCATAGTGGCTGGACTAGTTTGCATTCCCACCAACAGTGTAAGAGGGTTCCCTTTTCTCCACACCCTTTCCAGCATTTATTGCTTGTAGACTTTTGGATTGCAGCCATTCTGACTGGCGTGAAATGGTACTTCATAGTGATTTTGATTTGCATTTCTCTGATAATGAGTGATGTTGAGCATCTTTTCGTGTGTTTGTTAGCCATCTGTATGTCTTCTTTGGAGAAATGTCTATTTGGTTCTTTGGCCCATTTTTTGATTGGGTCATTTATTTTTCTGGAGTTGAGCTGTAGGAGTTGCTTGTATATTTTTGAGATTAGTTGTTTGTCAGTTGCTTCATTTGCTATTATTTTCCCCCATTCTGAAGGCTGCCTTTTCACCTTGCTAATAGTTTTCTTTGATGTGCAGAAGCTTTTAAGTTTAATTAGGTCCCATTTGTTTATTTTTGCTTTTATTTCCAGTATTCTGGGAGGTGGGTCATAGAGGATTCTGCTGTGATGTATGTCGGAGAGTGTTTTGCCTATGTTCTCCTCTAGGAGTTTTATAGTTTCTGGTCTTACATTGAGATCCTTAATCCATTTTGAGTTTATTTTTGTGTATGGTGTTAGCAAGTGTTCTAGTTTCATTCTTTTCCAAGTGGTTGACCAGTTTTCCCAGCACCACTTGTTAAAGAGATTGTCTTTAATCTATTGTATATTCTTGCCTCCTTTGTCAAAGGTAAGGTGTCCATATGTGTGTGGATTTATCTCTGGGCTTTCTATTTTGTTCCATTGATCAATATTTCTGTCTTTGTGCCAGTACTATACTATCTTGATAACTGTGGCTTTGTAATAGAGTCTGAAGTCAGGTAGGTTGATTCCTCCAGTTCCATTCTTCTTTCTCAAGATCGCTTTGGCTATTCAAGGTTTTTTGTATTTCCATACAAATTGTGAAATTATTTGTTCTAGCTCTGCGAAGAATACCGTTGATAGCTTGATAGGGATTGCATTGAATCTATAAATTGTTTTGGGTAGTATACTCATTTTCACTATATTGATTCTTCCAATTCATGAACATGGTATATTTCTCCATCTGTTAGTGTCCTCTTTGATTTCTTTCACCAGTGTTTTATAGTTTTCTATATATAGGTCTTTAGTTTCTTTAGGTAGATATATTCCTAAGTATTTTATTCTTTCCATTGCAATGGCAAATGGAATTGTTTCCTTAATTTCTCTATTTTCTCATTATTAGTGTATAGGAATGCAAGGGATTTCTGTGTGTTGATTTTATATCCTGCAACTTTACTATAATCATCACGCTGCTGAATAACCAAATCACAGAAGAAATCAAAAAAGAAATCAAAATTTGCATAGAAACTAATGAAAATGAAAACACAACAACCCAAAACCTGTGGGACACTTTAAAAGCAGTCGTAAGGGGAAAATTCATAGCAATATAGGCATACCTCAAGAAACAAGAAAAAAGGCAAATAAATAACCTAACCCTACACCTAAAGCAACTAGAAAAGGAAGAAATGAAGAACCCCAGGGTTAGTAGAAGGAAAGAAATCTTAAAAATTAGAGCAGAAATAAATGCAAAAGAAGCAAAAGAGACCATAGCAAAAATCAACAAAGCCAAAAGCTGGTTCTTTGAAAGGATAAATAAAATTGACAAACCATTAGCCAGACTCATCAAGAAACAAAGGGAGAAAAATCAAATCAATAAAATTAGAAATGAAAATGGAGAGATCACAACAGACAACACAGAAATACAAAGGATCATAAGAGACTACTATCAACAATTATATGCCAATAAAATGGACAACGTGGAAGAAATGGACAAATTCTTAGAAAAGTACAACTTTCCAAAACTGGACCAGGAAGAAATAGAAAATCTTAACAGACACATCACAAGCATGGAAATTGAAACTGTAATCAAAAATCTTCCAGCAAACAAAAGCCCAGGTCCAGACAGCTTCACAGCTGAATTCTACCAAAAATTTAGAGAAGAGCTAACACCTATCCTGCTCAAACTCTTCCAGAAAATTGCAGAGGAAGGTAAACTTCCAAACTCATTCTATGAGGCCACCATCACCCTAATACCAAAACCTGACAAAGATGCCACAAAAAAAGAAAACTACAGGCCAATATCACTGATGAACATAGATGCAAAAATCCTTAACAAAATTCTAGCAATCAGAATCCAACAACACATTAAAAAGATCATACACCATGACCAAGTGGGCTTTATCCCAGGGATGCAAGGATTCTTCAATATCCACAAATCAATCAATGTAATACACCACATTAACAAATTGAAAAATAAAAACCATATGATTATCTCAATAGATGCAGAGAAAGCCTTTGACAAAATTCAACATCCATTTATGATAAGAACTCTCCAGAAAGCAGGAATAGAAGGAACATACCTCAACATAATAAAAGCTATATATGACAAACCCACAGCAAACATTTTCCTCAATGGTGAAAAATTGAAAGCATTTCCTCTAAAGTCAGGAATAAGACAAGGGTGCCCACTTTCACCATTACTATTCAACATGGATTTGGAAGTTTTGGCCACAGCAATCAGAGCAGAAAAAGAAATAAAAGGAATCCAAATTGGAAAAGAAGAAGTAAAACTCTCACTGTTTGCAGATGACATGATTCTCTACATAGAAAACCCTAAAGACTCCACCAGAAAATTACTAAATGTGTGTTTTTATTTTTAATATTTATTTATTTCTCTACACTGGGTCTTTATGTGTCATATGGGATCTAGCTCCCTGACAAGGGACTGAATCCAGGCCTCCTGTATTGGGAATGTGGAGTCTTAGCCACTGAACAATCAAGGAAGACTCCAGTTTTTATTTTTGAACCTGGCTTCCTTAAAGTCATCTTTGAGCCAGTGTTTAGTTGTTCAGTCATGTCCAACTCTCTGTGATCTCATGGACCGTAGCCTGCCAGATTCGCCTGCCCATGAGATTTTCCAGGCAAGACTATGGAGTGGGTTGCCATTTCCTTCTTCCAGGGGATCTTCCCAACCCAGGGATAGAACCTGTGTCTCTGGCATTGGCAAGTGGAGTCTTTATCACTGAGCCACCTGGGAAGTCCTTCCTTGAGTCAAAGTAACTTACTATACATCCTACATTTGATCAAAGATTGTGCTTAGATCCCTTAAGATAGTAAGACTCCTGCCCTCTGCTCATGAGTTTGTTGTGAATGCTTTCCACTCTTTCTGCTCTGATTATCCCAACCTTCCAGATCACCAGGCAGAATGTGACCCCAGGAGAGCCTTTCTCAGACACCTCTTTCCCTGGCTTAGGCATGAACTTCTCCATGCCCTGTTCCAAGCAAAGTCCAGGCTTTCAGGCAGAACCGTGCACTCAGTAGTCCTTAAGTCCTGTGTCTTACCTTGGTTAGAACCTCAGCACAGGTATTAAGGCTGGGGGCAGGGACAGCAACCTGCTTGTGCTGGAGTGACACCTCTACTCTATGAGTGGACACTGAAGTAAATAGGAGCCTCTGGTCTTCTCAGTTTGCCCCTCCTGGCATGAAACTTCAACCTTTAAAGCAACCTGGTAAACTCATGACTTTTAGCTGAGAACGCTAAGTTGCTTGCTTAATACTCACAATCACTTAGAGGTAAAATTCAAGTCTCCTGACTCCTACTTTGTGACTGTTCTACTACAGCTGTGTTTATTGTTCTGTTTCACAAAGAAAAGTCACAAGGAATCTGGTAATATAATGATACCTGCAATTACTTTAGCCTTCATTAATTTGATATGTATTGTTGCCCTGCTGAGGGTCTTAAATTTGAAGTATAGAATCACCAACAGCTAAAAATTCAGATCTCATCCCAGAGTTGGAGAACTTTTGAAAAACTGAAAGTTTGACAGGACTGGTTCCCCTTAGCAGTAACTGTCATAAACTAAGTATCGATTTCTCCCTTTATAAAGGGTCATATCCTCCAACTCCCCATAATTAACATTGCTGCAATTTTTTTCTACATTGGATTGATTTCATCCACTTAGGGATAATGACTAGTCCCAATAAGCATTTGCATTTGTGCCTAAAGACATATCTTACAGAAGAAGCTAGGAATAAAACACAACAAATAGAGTGAAAGACAGCCTTGCTCAAAGGCACAGTCTTAAAGCTGCTACTCTAGTCCACCTAGAATGGCTCTCCTTCTCATCCACACCTTCTCTACACTCCCCATCTTCTCTCTCTCTGGATAAGTTCCACTAATTTTTCCATCATCTCAGCAATCCTTTTGTGCAGGAAAACATCTCTAAATACCCAGAAGGTATTCAGGTTTAGACAGGTGCCCTTCTTGTGCTCCAATAGCATGCTATGTTCCCTAGAAGACAGAACCTCTATCTTACGATATAACCTCTTTATAATCACTTGTATATGTGTCCATGTCCTTACTACATCAGAGACCACAATTCATCTCTGCTGCTGCTGCCACTTCAGTCGTGTCTGACTCTGTACGACCCCATAGATGGCAGCCCACAAGGCTCCCCTGTCCCTGGGATTCTCCAGGCAAGAACACTGGAGTGCGTTGCCATTTCCTTCTCCAATGCATGAAAGTGAAAAGTGAACGTGAAGTCGCTCAGTTGTGTCCGACTTTTAGCAACCCCATGGATTGTAGCCTACCAGGCTCCTCTGTCCATGGGATTTTCCAGGCAAGAGTACTGGAGTGGGGTGCCATTGCCTTCTCCAACAATTCATCTCATCATCCATCAAAACAAATAGCTGGCATGTGTTGGACTCGAAGTAAAGGTTAATCAACAAAACTTGCTGAACTCAAGTTTTCAAACCTCTGGACTAAAGAAAATGGGGCAGGGAGGACATGAGGGTTTGTTAGTTCTAATCTGCACTCTGTAATTAACTCTTTGAGTGACCTTGGGCAAATCATATTTTCTCTCTGGGCTTCAGTTTCTCATATGGAAAATGGATAAATTTGTTAGACTTAAATTCTCTTTAGGGTCACAGTCTGTGATTCATCAATGATGCTCAAGCATCAGTGATGCTCCTCGTCAGGAGGTACTTAACACTATAAATTGACAGGGATGTCTTTAAAAGTCTCTCAAGATGATTCCAGCTACAGAACTATCTTGCCAAGTGTTCCATCAGAAACAGCACTATACTGAAGCCGGTCATGATTATCTGCAGGTGGTTATAATAATGCATAACCATCAAAGGAGACGTTTTGTTCGCACCAATTTTCATGTACACATAAACCTTTAAGAGGGCGAATTCTAAGGAAACATAAACTAGCCACAGAGCCGCCCACTTGCAAATTAGCCCATCAGTGGCCTCTAGAGGCCATTCTATTTTTTACAACAATATGAGAAATGAAGAAAACATTCAAAATCTATACATTCATTCTAGTGGAAGGTTTCTAATTAAGTTTTCCATTTGGAGAAAGGGAAATTGATAGTCTATACTTACACAAATTTCACATAGGGTTAAAAATAATCTGATGTTTTCTTAGGTTAGACTTTTAATCAGCTCTGCCTAGGTTGAAAATGAGGTAAGATATACAACATTGCTCCATTAGTTCAATAAAAAATTTAAATAGTGCAGGCAGTATGACTTGAGGGATTTTCTAAAGTCACTCACCTATCACCTCCAACCGCACACCTCCAGGGTTGTCCTTGTATCCTCACATAGTTTTGTAAATATCTCTGTGTGTTATCTTCTCTAGACATTTTTTTTTCCTTTTATGTTTCCCCCTTATTCCTGTCTCTTTCCACTTTTGTTTGCTGTCCACATTGCTTCAAAATGTATTTTTTAAACTTTTTATTTTATATTGGAGTATAGCCAGTTAACAATGTTGTTATAGTCTCAGGTGGACAGTAAAGTAACTCAGCCATATATATACATGTGTCCATTCTCCCCCAAACCCCGCTCCCATCCAGTCTGAGCAGAGCTCCATGTGCTACACAGTAGGACCTTGTTGGTTATCCATTTTAAATATAGCAGTGTGTACATGTTGATCCCAAACTCCCTAATTATCCTTTCCTAGCATCATTCCCCACTGGCAACCATAAGTTCATTCTCTAAGTCAGTGAGTCTGTTTCTGTTTGCAAATGAGTTCATTTGTATCATTTCTTTTTAGATTTCACATATAAGGGATGTCATAGGATATTTCTCCCTCTCCCTCTAGACTTTTAACTATTGAACAGTAGGTATTAGCTCCACAACTCCAGTGCCAAACACAGTGCTTGTGTTAGAGGAGATTTTCAAAAGCAGTGACAACAATTCCTGTTCCAGAAGTCTGCCATGAGGACAGCACTGACTGAGGCGCTGCATGTGAGGCACTCAGCACATGAAGCGCCTCTGTAAGGCACTGTCCAAGTGCCACTGCATGTCACCGTCTATCCAGCTGGTGCACTCTGGGAAATAGAGGTGCCTCATCAAGAGCATCAGCAGCGTCTGTGGAAACAGCTTCTTGCGTGGTGCTGAGCTGGTCTAAATGTACCCCTGGCTGTAGTCAGAGTTCAGGTTGGGCAGACAGGATGCCAATGGTACCAGAAAAAAAAAAATGGAGATTGAGAAACCATGAAATTGATTAGAAAGGATTTGTTTTCTCTTTGGGTATTAGAAGTTCTGTAAAAGATGTATCTCTCCTACTGCCACAAGTCTTCATGAAGTTAGAATGTCTCCTTGAGATTTTTGTTAGAGTATTGCGTTTATAGCTTGTGGAACTCAAGCAACGCCTCATTAAATTCAGAATTGGGCACTAAGAATCCTCTAACAGACTTATGTGTAAACAAACTTGTTTAGAAAAAGGTAAACAAGAACAACCAGTTTAGGATCAAATACAAAGGAATGAGGAACCCACATTTACTGGTATGCACACACGTGGCTTACATCGTAACTTAACTCTGGATTTCAGAAACCTTTCTGAACATCTCAACTTGAATGTTCCACACACATTCCACACTGGTCACATCTAGTATGGAGGCATCATTAACCAAAACTGGCTTTTGTTCTGGAACATCCTACTTCAATGACAGATTCCATTCAGTCACCAAAGTCAGAAACATGAGTCATCTTCATTTCCTCTTTACATGTGACATGAAAAATTCTTGCATCCCTTCCCATTTCACCACCATATTTTTAGTTAAGGTCCTCCTTACTTCTCTTCTGGATTACTGACATAGTCTTCTAGTTGTTTTTAATTGTTTTCAATAACTAGCTACCCACCCCTTTCAATACACCTACTCAATTGCTGCCAGAGCAATAGTCCAAGAAACCAAATTTGCTCGTTTCTGTCTCATAAATATCCTTCAAAGTCTCATAACAGCTTACAGGACTACTCATAAACGGCTTAGCTGGGTGTATAGTGAAGTCGCTCAGTTGTGTCCGACTCTTTGCGACCCCATGAACTGTAGCCTACCAGGTTCCACCATCCTTGGGATTTTCCAGGCAAGAATACTGGAGTGGGTTGCCATTTCCTTCTCCAGGAGATCTTCCCGACCCAGGGATTTAACCCGGGTCTCCCACATGGTAGGCATTGTAGGCAGATGCTTTACTGTCTGAGCCACCAGGGAAGATCTACTGGGTGTATAAGCCTTTTGTCATTTGAACCTTTTCTCATCTCTCACCATGCCCTGATAAGGATCTCTTTTTTCTCATCTGTTCAGTGTTTCCTTTGCTGTTTTATGGCTCTTTGCCTAAAAGCGTGTTCTATTCTTTGTTTGGAATGTCCTCCCTCCCTTCTTTTCCTTGATAATTTGCATTTTCCTTGCGCATACACTGTGAGTTTCTCTTAAACGTCATCCTTGACCTTTCACCCCATGGGACTGTTCTAAATCTCCCATCTCCATGTTTCTTTAGCATGTCCTTTAAACCTCTAACATCACATGTCACATCATACATGTGTGCATGCATGCTCAGTCGTGGCCAACTCAGTGACCACGTGGACTAGGACCACCAGGCTCCTCAGTCCATGGAATTTTCCAGGCAAGAATACTGGAGTGCATTGCCATTTCTTCCAGGGATCTTCAACACGTTTTCTAAACTTCTAACATAAACGTAACACTGTCTTGCAACTAGTTAACTGCCTGCCACTCATTCTCTTTCAGAAGCGGTTGATTTTTTTTACCAGGCACTTTATGGATGACTCCCTGATGTCCTCAGGATAAAAATTTTAAAGAAACCTTAACACATTTTTGGACTCCCTTCCTATTCAGATCACCACAAAGGGAGGGGGTGTATGTCTATGTATGGCTGATAAGGACAGGGAAGTCTGCAGTGCTGCAGTCCATGGGGTCGCAAAGAGTCAAACACGACTGAGTGACTGAACAACAGTGCTGTACATTTTGCTATACAGTAGAAATTAACACAACATTGTAAAGCAACTATAATATATTACAATAAAAAAGTAAGTTAAAAGTAATCTCCAGGATGAGAAATCTTAGCACCACATACTAAGTCCTTTATAATCGTTCTCCTAATGTTCTAGCATCATTTCCTAATAAACCACCCGCAGATTGGTCACACCCTATCCCCCAAGTCTAGTGAACCATATTCAGTTCCCCAAATAGTGTCTGTCTCTGCACATTCTCTTAACTCTGCCAGGAACACCATTTTCTGATTCTCTCTATTCAGTTTTTAAGATTTTGCTCAGCGACTTGTCAAGAACCTTTTCTTCTCCTGTACCCCAAATCAACAGCTCTCCCGCCAACCATGGTTCTCATTCCACTATATAGAAATCATCGGTTTCTCTGGCTGACCCAGTGAACCTGAAGGCACTCCTGGGAGGAACTGGCTGTGTTGAGGTCAGGATCCCCAGCACCTACTCCCAGCACTGCTGGCCAGGGAGCCCAGTGGTTAAGGCTCTAAGCCATAGGTTTTGGAGTTCAACAATGTCCAAGTTCTTCTCTGGCACTACCTAATCATGTGATCTTAGTGGATAACTGGAGTAAACATGTGTATCTCATAATATTTTTTCAAGAATAAACAAACTATGGTTTATTAATTAATAAACAAAACTAAGGCATGATTCTTGCACCTGGCACTTACCAAGTACTAACAGAATGATAGCATGTGTTATGAAGGGCATTCAGTGACATCACTGAATGAATGAAAGACTGAGTGAGCTGTAAGAACAGACAGTGATTGGTCAGCTGTGCATCCAAATCCAGAAAAGAAGGGGGAAAGATACTCCAGATGAGAAAAGCACATGAAGATGTGAAGGCAGGTCATACAGAGAGAGAGAGACAGCTGGAAAGGAGGAGTAAGCAGTGATCTGAATGCATGATACTGATGACAACCTCACCTTACTCTTCAAATGCAGCCTGGGTGCTGGACCACACCAAGGGTCTGGATGACCCCCCGAGCTTATTGATACTGAAAATCTAAATACTCATTCACAATGCTACCAGATTTTTGTTTTCTGATCACTCCAGAATTTTTAATAGCTGCTCCTCAATTTTCCTTCTCCTTTTACTTTTCACTGCAGTCCCAGGAGGACAGTCTCATGGACTGGCTGGGTTCCCATGGTTCGGATCACCTATTGCTCACTCCCCTGACTGCAGTGGCACTTCCCGTACCCTCCATGGGACAGACAGACCAAAAGGTAGTTAAGTGGAATGATGTTGTTTTGCAGAGGTGTTGTCTAAGGAAGAGGTACTCCTGGTCATAAACATCTTATATCTGTATCCTGAATGGCAGTTTTGAAGAAGAAGAAAAAAATTCAGCAAGATCCAAAGATTCTTATTTAGCTACTGGGCATCTCCAGGGTCAATCACGTGGGTATATTTTTCTTTCTCCTCTTTCACTTTTTTTTCTGTCCTTTATGTAGTTTCATCCTTTATGAATTAACAGGATTCGCTTTGCTATCGATTGCTTGCTCAGTTCTGTAGACCTGTCTCTCCCGTTTTTCACTGTTACATCAGCAGTATAGAAATTAGAAGTGGAGCACAATATTACAACCCAGCGCGCGCATGCACACACACACACACACACACACACACACACACACGTGTGTGTGTGCAATGTCCAGGGATGCTCAAACCTATACACACTTTCAGAATCTATTGTTAGTCTGAAATACTGATCTTACTGAAAAGCTGGAAATGGACTGAACTGAAGCATTAGAGACTCTAGCCCACACAAAATGTACATGAATGATCTATGAAAAATGAATTGTCTTTTTCCCATTTCTTATATACCGGACCCTATGGAAGATGACAAAAACTTGTATCATGACCTCATCTGCTCCTATTGTGTGGAAGATGCCAAGTCAGCTCCTTCCTCAGAGTTGAGTGAACCAGCTGAACAAGGGAGTTATTTTTCCAAGCATCAAGGCATAAAGTCTCCATGTTTCCAGGAAAACATACTTTTCATGGTCCCCAATACTCTAGACCTCAACTTATATGAACATCAGGATCTAATATTTTTCATAATGCATACTTTAAAAATATATATTTATACACTTCTCCACCCCAGACAGTGAATGCTCTGTGGACAAAACAATCTCATTGTATCCCTATTCTTTTTAATTTATCAAACAATCGCATTATGTGCATGATGAGTTAGGCACTACACCAAGTGCTTTCCAAATACTGTAATCCATTTATCCTCATAACACCCTTATGATTTATAAACTTTTATTATCTCTATTTTTCAGGTTAAGAATTTGAGACACATAGAGACTAAGTAATTTGCCCAGGGTAATGAGCTAATAAAAGAAGGTGGAAATGAAAACTAGAAGCTGAGGCTCCATGACCTCTGCTTTGAAGAACTTTTCTTTGTTTTCTTTAATGACCGTCGCTTACACCCTAAGTGATAGCAACAAGGACCTTACATATCAGGTATTCAGTAAGTATTCATTGAATGAATCATGTATCTGTTCTGATCTTTAAGTTTCTCATGATTTAAATGTGTATATGTCTATTGCATGTCTTTCACTAATCTCTGAGCTCTCAGAGGGTAGGCATCTTGCCTGACTTACAGCTATAATCTCAGCTTCTGAAATTGTGCCTGGAGAAGCATTCAACAACTATTTGTTCAATAAACGGATCAGTGATTGTTTTAAAGATTTTTTTTTTTTTAATGTGGACCAGTTTTAAAGTCTGTATTGAATTTGTTACAATAGTGCTTCTGTTTTATGCTTTGGTTTTTTTGGCCTCAAGGTATGTGGGGATCTTAGCTCTCTGACCAGGGATAAAACCCACACCCCTTCCACTTAAGGGTGAAGTCTAACTACCGTACCACTGGGAAGTCCTGAGTCAGTACTTTTCATTAAAAACACAGATTTCCATGGATAGAAACTAGGCCGCCATATCCTTCTATTGTGGTTTCTATTGCTGCTGTAACAGATTACCAAAAACTTAGTGGTTTAAGAAAAAAAATACATCTTACAGTTCTGAATGTTAGAAGTACAACATGGATCTCATTAAACTCAAATAAAAACGCTGGCCTGGCTGTGTAGCTTTCTGGAGGCTCAGAGAACACTGTTTCCACGCTCTTTCCAGTTTCCAGAGGTCACCCATTTGCTTGGCTTGTGGCCCAGTTCAATCTTCAAACCTGGCAATACTGTACCTTCCTGTACCTATCTCTATAGTCACATCTTTCTCTGGCTAATTCTCCTCTTCTGCCTCCCGTTTCCACTTTTAAGTGTCCCAGTGATTACACTGAGTCCATTTGATAACCCAGGATAGTTATTTGAAGATCAGCTGATTAGCAACCTTAATTCCATCTGCAACCTGAATTCCATTTTGCCATTTAAACTAACATTTTTATAGATCAGAGAAATTAGGGTGTGGACCTCTTTGGATGAGCATATTCTGCTTTCTGTATCTTTCCTCCTTTACAAATTTCTATGATTCAAAATGTGTATCCCCCTCCACTTCATCTACAAATAAATCCATCTCCTTAATTTTTTTTAACCTCTGCATGGTACTGATCTCTTTCCAAATTGTATTATCAGATCAGATCAAATCAGTCACTCAGTCGTGTTTGACTCTCTGTGACCCCATGAATCACAGCACGCCAGGCCTCCCTGTCCATCACCAACTCCCAGAGTTCACCCAGACTCACGTCCATCGAGTCAGTGATGCCATCCAGCCATCTCATCCTCTGTCATCCCCTTCTCCTCCTGCCCCCAATCCCTCCCAGCATCAGAGTCTTTTCCAATGAGTCAACTCTTTGCATGAGGTGGCCAAAGTACTGGAGTTTCAGCTTCAGCATCATTCCTTCCAAAGAAATCCCAGAGCTGATCTCCTTCAGAATGGACTGGCTGGATTTCCTTGCAGTCCAAGGGACTCTCAAGAGTCTTCTCCAACACCACAGTTCAAAAGCATCAATTCTTCAGCGCTCAGCCTTCTTCACAGTCCAACTCTCACATCCATACATGACCACAGGAAAAACCATAGCCTTGACTAGATGGACCTTTGTTGGCAAAGTAATGTCTCTGCTTTTGAATATGCTATCTAGGTTGGTCATAACTTTTCTTCGAAGGAGTAAGCGTCTTTTAATTTCATGGCTGCAGTCACCATCTGCAGTGATTTTGGAGCCCCCAAAAATAAAGTCTGACACTGTTTCCACTGTTTCCCCATCTATTTCCCATGAAGTGATGGGACCAGATGCCATGATCTTCGTTTTCTTTTTTTTTTTTTTAATTTTATTTTTAAACTTTACATAATTGTATTAGTTTTGCCAAATATCAAAATGAATCTGCCACAGGTATACATGTGTTCCCCATCCTGAACCCTCCTCCCTCCTCCCTCCCCATACCATCCCTCTGGGTCGTCCCAGTGCACTAGCCCCAAGCATCCAGTATCGTGTATCGAACCTGGACTGGCAACTCGTTTCTGAATGTTGAGCTTTAAGCCAACTTTTTCACTCTGCACGTTCACTTTCATCAAGAGGCTTTTGAGTTCCTCTTCACTTTCTGCCATAAGGGTGGTGTCATCTCCATATCTGAGGTTATCAATATTTCTCCCAGCAATCTTGATTCCAGCTTGTGTTTCTTCCAGTCCAGTGTTTCTCATGATGTACCCTGCATAGAAGTTAAATAAACAGGGTGACAATATACAGCCTTGATGAACTCCTTTTCCTATTTGGAACCAGTCTGTTGTTCCATGTCCAGTTCTAACCTTTGCTTCCTGACCTGCATACAAATTTCTCAAGAGGTAGGTCAGGTGGTCTGGTATTCCCATCTCTTTCAGAATTTTTCACAGTTTATTGTGATCTACACAGTCAAAGGCTTTGGCATAGTCAATAAAGCAGAAATAGATGTTTTTCTGGAACTCTCTTGCTTTTTCCATGATCCAGCGGATGTTGGCAATTTGATCTCTGGTTCCTCTGCCTTTTCTAAAACCAGCTTGAACATCAGGAAGTTCACGGTTCACGTATTGCTGAAGCCTGGCTTGGAGAATTTTGAGCATTACTTTACTAGCGTGTGAGGTGAGTGCAATTGTGCGGTAGTTTGAGCATTCTTTGGCATTGCCTTTCTTTGGGATTGGAATGAAAACTGACCTTTTCCAGGCCTGTGGCCACTGCTGAGTTTTCCAAATTTGCTGGCATATTGAGTGCAGCACTTTCACAGCATCAGCTTTCAGGATTTGAAATAGCTCAACTGGAATTCTATCACCTCCACTAGCTTTGTTCGTAGTGATGCTTTCTAAGGCCCACTTGACTTCACATCCCAGGATGTCTGGCTCTAGGTCAGTGATCACACCATCGTGATTATCTGGGTCGTGAAGATCTTTTTTGTACAGTTCTTCTGTGTATTCTTGCTATCTCTTCTTAATATCTTCTGCTTCTGTTAGGTCCATACCATTTCTGTCCTTTATCGAGCCCATCTTTGCATGAAATGTTCCTTTGGTATCTCTGATTTTCTTGAAGAGATCTCTAGTCTTTCCCATTCTGTTGTTTTCCTCTATTTCTTTGCATTGATCGCTGAAGAAGGCTTTCTTATCTCTTCTTCCTATTCTTTGGAACTCTGCATTCAGATGTTTATATCTTTCCTTTTTTCCTTTGCTTTTCGCTTCTCTTCTTTTCACAGCTATTTGTAAGGCCTCCGCAGACAGCCATTTTGCTTCTTTGCATTTCTTTTCCATGGGGATGGTCTTGATCCCTGTCTCCTGTACAATGTCACGAACCTCCATCCATAGTTCATCAGGCACTCTATCTATCAGATCTAGGCCCTTAAATCTATTTCTCACTTCCACTGTATAATCATAAGGGATTTGATTTAGGTCATACCTGAATGGTCTAGTGGTTTTCCCTACTTTCTTCAATTTCAGTCTGAATTTGGCAATAAGTAGTTCATCATCTGAGCCACAGTCAGCTCCTGGTCTTGTTTTTGTTGACTGTATAGAGCTTCTCCATCTTTGGCTGCAAAGAATATAATCAAGATGATTTCAGTGTTGACCATCTGGTGATGTCCATGTGTAGAGTCTTCTCTTGTGTTGTTGGAAGAGGGTGTTTGTTATGACCAGTGCATTTTCTTGGCAAAACTCTATTAGTCTTTGCCCTGCTTCATTCCGTATTCCAAGGCCAAATTTGCCTGTTATTCCAGGTGTTTCTTGACTTCCTACTTTTGCACTCCAGTCCTCTATAATGAAAAGGACATCTTTTTTGGGTGTTAGTTCTAAAAGGTCTTATAGGTCTTCATAGAACCATTCAACTTCAGCTTCTTCAGCATTACTGGTTGGGGCATAGACTTGGATTACTGTGATATTGAATGGTTTGCCTTGGAAACAAACAGAGATCATTCTGTCGTTTTTGAGATTGCATCCAAGTACGGCATTTCGGACTCGTTTGTTGACCATTTTGGCTACTCCATTTCTTCTGAGGGATTCCTGCCCATAGTAGTAGATATAATGGTCATCTGAGTTAAACTCACCCATTCCAGGCCAGGAGGAGCAACACCACGCCTGAGGCCAGGGGCGGTGGCCAGAAGGACCAACCCCATGTCCAAGGAGCCGTGGCTGCATGGGTGCAGGAGGGCCTATAGGGGCTATCCCACGTTGAAGGTCAGGAAGGGTGGTGGTGAGGAGATACCCCTTGTTCAAGGTAAGGAGCAATGGCTGTGCTTTGCTGGAACAGCTGTGAAGAGATACCCCACGCCCAAGGTAAGAGAAACCCAAGTAAGATGGTAGGTGTTGCAAGAGGGCATCAGAGGGCAGACACACTGAAACCATACTCACAGAAAACTAGTCAATCTAATCACACTAGGACCACAGCCTTGTCTAACTCAATGAAACTAAGCCATGCCCATGGGGCAACCCAAGATGGGCGGGTCATGGTGTAGAGATCTGACAGAATGTGGTCCACTGGAGAAGGGAATGGCAAACCATTTCAGTATTCTTGCCTTGAGAACCCCATGAACAGTTTGCAAAGGCAAAATGATAGGATACTGAAAGAGAAACTCCCCAGGTCAGTAGGTGCCCAATATGCTACTGGAGATCAGTGGAGAAATAACTTCCGAAAGAATGAAGGGATGGAGCCAAAGCAAAAAGAATACCCAGCTGTGGATGTGACTGGTGATAGAAGCAAGGTCCGATGCTGTAAAGAGCAATATTGCATGGGAACCTGGAATGTCAGGTCCATGAATCAAGGCAAATTGGAAGTGGTCAAACAAGAGATGGCAAGAGTGAATGTCAACATTCTAGGATCAGCAAACTGAAATGGACTGGAATGGGTGAATTGTATTATACCTGTGTTCATATATATTATTCCCCAACAACAAAAATGGATTTTTGCAGGAAGATACATACAACTACATACCACACAGAATTTAATATAGTGAGAAATTTGTACACAGATTTACCAACATTTATCTGTATAGAAATATCATACAGTTTACTTATTTCAGCCACAATTTCTAAAAGATAAACCTGAATATATAATAGGCACTAAGTGGAAAAATATAATTGAAGGCAGAGGAACAAGGATACAAAAGCAGGGTAAGAAGGACATGTGTGCCAGGACATGGTGCTCTGTGTGACAGGTGAATTGTGTTGTGACAACAAAAAAAATGATAAGAATAATTTGCACAGCTGCCACTCTCTGTGCCAAGTTCTGCACTAAGACATTTAATTGCAATATCTGATTTAAATTACATAAAAAGGTAGATCGGGGTTATGATATAGATTACAGAAACCGAAATTCATAAAACTTAAAAGACCAAGAAGAATACTTTGTGTAAATATACAATTTTTACATAAAATCTGACTCTTCTACTCATTTTATATCTGAATAAACTAAAATTCAGAAAAGTTGAAGACCACACCCACTTCCAGTGTCAGAGCCAGAATTAAAAGGTAGGTATTTGTAGCACAAAATAACGTATTCAGTCTGCCTCAGTGCTTTAGAGAATTGTAAGAAAAACTATTCTTGACATAAAGACGCATTAAAAAATGGAAGGCTGTAAATGATCGAACTTTTTAGTTTATAAATTCTGACAAGTTTATGATAAAAATGAACAATAGCTATATCCTAACCTTATTGGTAAAATGTTTTTATTATTAACATTCTATGAAGAAAATGTGACCATGCTTTGCATGATCCCTGAATAAATCAGTTTACAAAACAAATTAAGTAATCAATGTATCAATAAATCAGTGTGCATGCATATGTGTAAACATATGTCTGTGTATAAACATATAATACACACACACACACATGTGTGTGTAAATGCATATAGAGTTCGTTTTTTAAATAACAGCTTTATTGAGATATAATCCGTATATTATAAAATTCAGGCTTCCCAGGTGGCACTGTGATAAAGAATCCGCCTGCCAATGCAGGAGACACAGGAAGACCTGGGTTCGATCCCTAGTTCAGGAAGATCCCCTGGAGGAGAAAATGGTGACCTGCTCCAATATTCTTACTTGGACAATTCATGGACAGAGAAGCCTGGTGGGCTAGTCTATGGGGTCACAAAGAGTTAAACACAAGTGAGCGCACTCATACACATTATAAAATTCATTGTTTTAAAATATAAAATTCAATGTTTTTCAGTATGTTCACTAGTTTTGCAACCATCACCATGAATCTTGAAATACTTTTTACACCAAAAGAAACTCCTTATTCATTAGCAATCATTCCCTATTCACTGCCCAAACTATCACCTTCTCCCACCCCATCCAAACCATAAACATCCACTAATCTAACACATGTGGAGATATGCCTGTGTGCTATGTGACTTCAGTCCTGTCTGACTCTTTGCAAATCTATGGACTGTAGGCTCCTCTGTCCATTGGATTCTCCAGGCAAGAGTACTGGAGTGGGTTGTCATTTCCTCCTCCAGGGGATCTCCCACACCCGGGGATCAAAACCACTTCTCTTAGGTCTTCTGCATTGGCAGGCGGGTTCTTTACTACTAGCACCACTGGGAAGCCACCTAGATATGCCTAGTCTAGATATTTATAATGAATGGAATCATACAATATATGGTCTTTGAAAGCTGAATTTTTCACAGGTAGGTTTTTCAAGGCCCATCTATGTTGCTTTATGTATTAGTATTTCATTCTCTTTTATTGCCTCCAAATGTTTTATCAAATGAATGAGAGAGGGTAAGAGAAGGAAGATGAAAGAAAAAGAAGATGAAGAGAGGGGAAGTAAGACAAGGGGAGGGAGGGCTTCACTCTTGTAAAAGAGGCAATATAAGATGCGGTTACAGATACAGGTGAGTGAGGAAAGTGACTGAAATACAGGAGTGTAGTCCTGAATAGGTGGAGAGAGAGAGAGGAACAGCTCATCTAACCAGAGAAAAGTAGATAAGAACTGCTGTGGAAGCAAGATGAGTTTGGTAGCAGAAGGAATTTAGTGGAATATAAACTGCCTGGTTCTTAATTTTCCTAATGAGACACATATAAAGGAATTGAACTTACTCAACTTTGCAAGTGTATATTGTTGACTTATGCCATTTCTAGATCTATTTGAAACACTGTGAAAGATCCCTAAGAAGTGAAGTCTATGGCCCATGATATTTAACAGCATGTAGAATCATTAATCTTGTTTTCTTTTTTCCTGAAGCATTTGTATTTTAGGACTTATACAGAATAAGAAATTCAGTCTTGGAGTCTAACTTTCCTGTACACATATATGTGTTCCCTTCTACATAATTGGAGAAGGAAATGGCAACCCACTCCAGCACTCTTGCCTGGAAAATCCCATGGATGGAGTAGCGTGGTAGACTACAGTCCATGGGATCTCAAAGAGCCAGACACAGCTGAGCGACTTTAATTCTATATAATGCCTAGTGAGTGGGTTTTCAATTTGTGCTTGAATATTGAAGAGAGAGCAACTCTTTCCCTCCTAGGACAACTATCATAGGTACTAGGGGAACAGGTTTTGAAGCCATATATTATCTGGGTTCAAATGCTGTTTCAACCACTTAAAAGCTATGTGACCTTGCGAATCTTTCTGTGCTGAGTTTTCTCATC
Source organism: Bos indicus x Bos taurus (assembly GCF_003369695.1). Taxonomy (NCBI): domain Eukaryota; kingdom Metazoa; phylum Chordata; class Mammalia; order Artiodactyla; family Bovidae; genus Bos; species Bos indicus x Bos taurus. The sequence goes on from NC_040104.1 coordinate 37,712,880, forward strand.
TATGAAGCAGGAATGATGAATATACTCAGCTCAGAGGACTGCTGTAAGGATTCAGTAAGTTAATATGTATGAAGAGTTTAGAATAGCCTGACATATATTGTGTGTTTTGTAAATGAGAGCTCTAGCTGTAAAACAGCAGGATCTATCTTTAAATTCTTTCTAATCTAGAACAAAATGTTGATCTATGTGGCTTCTAGCCATAGGTTCTAGTTCTAATTCTTCCTTCCTCGGCCCTGTAAGGCCTTAAATTTCTGTTTGATGTACACATATGAAATCCAAGAATTACAATGTATCCTCTAACCTAGAATACCCTAATCTCCAACACTGACTTGGTGAAATGAGTTTATACTATTCATTTTTATACCCATTGAGTAACACTATAGAATTCTTAACAAAATATTTTAATAACTCAAAGTATTGACACATGTAGTTTTACACTAACTTGTGTGGTACTTTTTATTTTGGGAAACATAGTTTTTCACTTTTATTATAAATAAAGGCATTATTTAAAGGTTTGGCTCTCTGGTTGTTTTACCATTTCCCAATTGCTATAAACAAAATTATTGTCTAGGAAGGATACAAAATTATTTTCTGCTCTGTCATCACATTCTTACACACAATGAATTTTGTACAGTTCAATGGTTCAGTCATCTCCAACTCTGCGATCCCATGGACTGCAGGACATCAGGCTTCCCTGTTCATCACAAACTCCCAGAGCTTGCTCAAACTCATGTCCATTGAGTCAGTGATGCCGTCCAACCATCTCATCTCTTCATACTGTTCATGGGGTTCTCAAGGCAAGAATACTGAAGTGGTCTGCCATTCCCTTCCCTGAGTTTTGTTACTCTTCACTTATTTGAAGGAAATTTTAAATTATGTTTTATGTCTTTAAATTATGTATTTAAAAAATGGACCCAAATTTTTCAATACAGTTCGTCTTAGAGCTTCACTATGTACATTAGCAATATCAAAAGGGAAAGAGTTATATTTTCTATGTCCAGTGCAGCTGCCCATGAAACTGCCTTTTCTGTATATGGAACATATTTCAAGGAATTCAGTATCAGAGCATTGAAATAATTCTCCAGGTGCAAACAGCAGTTACTTTCTTTATTCCTGTGTGTGACATCATTTCCTAGGGGATCCTCAGATAAAATTTTAAGTTGTACAACAAAAAATGATGTTTCCTGCAAGGTAATGAAAACAAAACAATTTAACACCTCAGAAAAAAAAAGGTGGGAGGGATTTACCAGAAGATCTATGCTAATAAACACTTAAGGAAGTAAAAATTAACATATGCTGGAACAATTATGTCTTCATTAAATGCTTTCCACAGATCGCATGGGAATGCAACAGCATAAGAATATTAATAATCAGAAAACACGGGCACATTTAACTAGAATATAACAAAATTTTAAGGCAGACATTAAGAATACTGCAATTAAATGGTCTCTGTAATCATCTCACTAGTGTTGAAGAAATTTCACATATGAGACTGTATTCTGAATAACCACAGACAAATAGTATGGAATTTATGGAAAAAACAGAACAGGTGTGGTTAACCTTTTAGTTTAGCCACAAGTCCTGGTGGTTCAGTGATAAAGAAATCCATCTGCCAATGCAGGAGACACACATTTGATCACTGATCTAGGAAGATCCCCTGGTGAAGGAAATGGCAACCCACGTCAATATTTTTGCCTGAGAAATCCCAAGGACAGAGATGCCTGGCAGGCTACCATCTCTGGGGTCACAAAGAGTCGGACACTATTTTGTGATTGAACAGCAACAATTGCTGCTATGACCCTGGGCAAGTCTTTATAGGCTGTTTCCTCTTTTATAAAAAGGGCATTGTAGCAGGGATCAATGCCTAAGAAGAAGCATGAAAAAGTATGTCACATACAACTGCAAATTTGAGTAATTGCTATTATTTTCTGATTATAGATGGAAAAAACTGGAAGAAAGTAAAGACTTTTTTCTGCATATTCAAAAAAATAGAATTCAAAAGGAAATAATTTCTTCATACTTTTTTTATTCTCTCCTTACTGGACCAAATCAGTATTTGCTCATCTGTATAAATTCAATTATGGAAGTATTTCTTGAACATTTTCTATGTGTTCAAATCTGGATTAATAACTGTCAAACAATATAAAAGTTCTGTGACTTGTGTCAAAAAATACAGGTGTGACTCCTTTCTTTGATCTTTTGGGGCTTCCAGGTGGCGCTAGTGGTAAAGAACCCACCTGCCAATGCAGGAGATGCAAGAGACTAGGGTTTGATCCCTGGGTCAGGAACATTCCCTAGGGGAGAAAATGGTAACCCACTCCAAAGCAACTTAGCATGAGTACTTGCTCTTTTAAGAACTAAAGACATTTGGACAAGTCACTTTGTTTCCATTTTACTAACCTATAAAATAATTTTAATAACAAATGTTTCCCCGCAGTCTTCTTCAAGGAACAAATCAGATAATGTACAAGAAAACATTTCATAAACTACATGATATTTTCAAATGTAAGTGATCATTCCAGGAAATTTGGGAAAAAAGACCAGTTTTGGTTCTAACATGGTTACCAAGTTCCTTTATAGTGAAATTGCTTAAAATCTAATTGGGAAATATTTTTCCTCCTGTTCCTAGAAGATGCTCACCCAAGCATGCAGTCCTTAGATAAGCCCTCACAGCTCCTTTTCCAGTCTGACTCAAATCTTTCTTGCTTCTTCTTTCATATCCATTAATCAAAACTGTGCCATCTCCTGTCTAATTTCTTCACTGAGTGATGCTGTTAATTGCTGTCATTATACAATATGTCATCCATGATAAAATTTTCCCCAGTGTCCCTGGATTAGAATAGTATCCACAGTGTTTGTACTGTGGCTTTGAAGGACCACTCATGCAAGGTGTAGAATATATTCCCTCAACCTGTTAATGTTGAACCTAAACCATATAACTTGCTTAGACGAATGACATGAGGAAGTTTCAAAATACCAATTCTGGCCAAGGTCTCAAAGGACAACATGTGTTCTTATTATTTTTCTTTGGGTTCTGTGATCTGCCACCAGAAAAACATGCTCTAGATACCTCTATTCCAAAGAGGACGTGGACCTGCAGAGGATGTTAGGAGTATGTTTACATTTTAAGAAACTGTCAAACTTTTCTATAATGGTCACACTGTTTTATATTTTCCATCAGCAATATATGAGCATTTCAATTGCTTCATATTGTAGATATACAATTTCACATCTTTTTAAAATTTCGTCATAAAATGAATGTATAATAGTAGCTCATTTGTGATTTAAATTTTCATTTCCCTGATGACAAAATGTATGAAGTGAAGTGAAAAATCACTCAGTCGTGTCCAACTCTTTGCGACCCCGTGGACTGTACAGTCCATGGAATTCTCCAGGCCAGAATACTGGAGTGGGTAGCCTTTCCCTTCTCCAGAGGATCTTCCCAACCCGGGGATCGAACCCAGGTCTCCCACATTGCTGGCAGATTCTTTACCAGCTGAGTCACAAGGGAAGCCCAAGAATACTGGAGTGGGTAGTCTATCCCTTCTCCAGCAGATCTCCCTGACCCAGGAATCAAACTGGAGTCTTCTGTATTGCAGGTAGATTCTTTACCAACTGAGCTATGAGGGAAGTGTATAGTCCACGGGGGTTGCGAAGAGTCAGACAAGATGTATAGCAAATTCAAATATGCTTATTGGTCCTTTACATATCCTCTTCTGTAAGGTATCTGTCCAAATCTTCTGCCTGTTTTTCCTTACTTTGTTTTCTTAGTGAGTTGTATTTTTATGAATTCTAGGTATAGTCCTTTATCAGATATAGATTATACACACACAGATGTGACACATAAGTTGGACTCTACAGTCACAGATATCTGAAACTCTGCTCATTCTCTCAATTTGCTTTCTTTTCTTCAGATTGCTTGCTTTCAATACATTATTTTCATGTTCACTAATTCTCCCATCTTTAAGTTTTTGAACCATCTGATTTTTTTTTTTCAGTTATTGTACCTTTCAGGTCTAGGATTTCTTATTTCCTTTTTTAATAGTTTCCAGCTATCTGTTAAAATTTCCTACCTGCTCAAAAAAACCATTTTAACTCTTTATACATAAATTCCTTTAATTATTAAACATCTTTGCAACAGATGTCAAAGTCTGTCTGTCAATGCAACATCTGTGACCCATCTGAGTCATTTCAGAAAGTAGCCAATGCAAAAGTCTCCATTTAAAACAGCTGTTTTTCAAGGTCAGAGTCCTTTCTCACCTCTGCCTGATTTACATTGGGCCCCTAGTTTCCCCTTCATTTGCATATTATAAAGAAAGCAAGAGATTTAGGCAACATTTGTGCACAGATTTGGATTTTTCCCTCCTTTTATATTTCTCTTATTTCTAAGGCATTATCCAGTCCTGATCTCTGTCCTTGTCAACTCAAGTTGAATGAGCTGTGGTTTTCTGCTGCTATGATCAAGAGACTGTGTGACACTCTTAGCCCTGAATTGTTGCAGCTGAAGTTTTTTAAGAGTAAATGCTTTTCCTGGTTCTATCTGCTTTTTTATATTCCAGTGGTTAAATTTTTTTCTATTATAGAAGTATAGTTGATTTACAATATTGCGTTAGTTTCAGGCATATAGCAAAGTGACTTATATAGATTTCTTCAGATTCTTTTCCATTATAGCTTATTAGAAGATAATGAACATAATTCCTTGTGTATGTGCAGTTGCTCAGTTGTGTCTGACTCTTTGTAACTCCATGGACTGGAGCTTGTCAGGCTCCTCTATCGATGGGATGGGATTATCTCAGCAAGAGTACTGGAGGGGGTTGCCATTTCCTCCTCTATGGGATCTTCCCAACCCAGGGATCGAACCCACATCTCCTATGGCTCCTGCAGTGGCAGGCAGATTCTTCTACCACTGAGCCATCTGGGAAGTCTACAGTTTCCTATGCTGTACAGTAAATCTTTGTCATTTATCTCTTTTATATACAGTGATGTGTATCTGTTAATCCCATGTTCCTAATTTATTCTCCCTCCATTTTCTTGCAGCAAATAAATATACAGACAAATAGAGAGTGGTCAATTAGCACCATGAGTAGAAAAAGTCTGGTCATCCATCAGTGGGTTTTACAGAGGATATGGAGACAGATAGTTAACTGAATAGCCTACTTAAATGGAGGTCTATTAATAAGACATCCACTTTATTACTCCCTCCATTTTATCTGAAGAATATAAGGTTCAGAGTGACAGTTACCCCAAGTTCATACAACTGGCCTGTGCCCACATGACCTCTTTCTGATCCTGAGCTTCTTAGATAAATAATATTTTATTGAAAGACTATTTTGTATTCTGTGTCTCTTTAGGGGCACAAAATAATTTTTTCTAAGTCACTATGGAAAAACATGTCTGAGAAAATTCAAAAGGTTTTTTTTTTTTAATATCTGGTGTTCAATTAGTAAACAGATGAAGTTCAATATATGGTAAATTAGATTAAAAAAATGCACCAGGGACCCTTGTAATGCAGCTGAAAATTGCATTTACTTACATGAAGCAATTGACTGAATGACATGTTTTTCAACATAATATAGTTAAATCGAAATTATATCTTACAGACATTGGCCTTTCTATTTATTTTGCTATATTGAAAGTCAGCCAACTGATTCATTTCCTCTCCTACTAAAACATGTGTCTAAATGACTAAATACACACTGCATTTGACTGGATAATTATATGAATTTGACTTTAGAAAATGTAATACCAGCAAAAACATCCTCCTGAGTTACAAACTTTGCATTCATCTCTAAAGTCTATAATAATAAAAGGGTATGTATTTCTATCTGTATCTATCTATATAAATATCAGTATATTAAAACCAATCAATCCTAAAGGAAATCAACCCTGAATACTCATTGGAAGGACTGATGCTGAAGCTGAAGCTCCAATACTGTGGCCACCTGATGCGAAGAGCCACCTCACTGAAAAAGACCCTGATGCTGGGAAAGATCAAAAGCAAAAGAAGAAGAGGGCAGCAGAGGATGAGATGGTTAGATAACATCACCAACTCAATGAACATGAATTTGAGAAAACTCTTGTGAGACAGTGCAGGACAGAGAAGCCTGGCATGCTGCTGTTTATGGGATGGCAAAGAGTTGGACGTGACTTAGCGGCTGAACAACAACAAAACTTTTAGTTTATTTTTGTATGATGACTATGGAGACTAGTTTATGATATAAGATTGATAGTTCTCTTTAACCAAATTTTTCCATTCTACAATTTTCACTTATGGTAAGGATCCAAGATTAATGGATACTTAAAATTAGAAGATATTTCAAATAACAACTAGTCCATTTGTTTCCAGTCTTAGAATCCCATATTTCTAGTGATCTTTTAGTTAGTACTTGTATTCTGGAAGTGATTTTCAAATTTTCAAAAGAAATCTTGAAAATACTATATTTATGTCATTTAATGTCCATAAGGTAGGAAAAAAAATATCAAAAGAAAGTGAAAGTGTTAGTCACTCAGTTGTGGCTGATTCTTTGTGACCCCATGGACTGTAACCTGCCAGGCTCCTCTGTCCATGAAATTCTCCAAGCAAGTGTACTGGAGGGGGTTGTCATTCCCTTCTCCAGGAGATCTTCCTGACCCAGGGATCAAACCTGCATCTCCTGCATTACAGGCAGATTCTTTACCATTAAAGAATACTGATCTAAGTCCCTCATATCACTGTCAATTTTATGGATATAAACAGTGAGATAACACAATGACAACTACCTTCTCCGAGATTAAAAAAAAAAATGGCAGTTCAAAATCTGGAGCTGCCTGTATTTGACATATTACCTGAAACTGTAATTGATTATCAGCAATTCCTCTCTATGAGTACTCAAAAACTCACAAGTGGGCCATGAGCCACTTGTTCCATGATGCCATGTATATGAGAAGACTCAAAAGATTTTTGAGACACACACGTGCCGGCTTCCTTGATAACGTGATATGAATTGAAGTGGTGATCTACCATCCTTTAGTCTAAACTAATATCCTTTGTCACTCGTCTATCCCAACTAGTTTTAAGGACCATGTTAAGATCATGCTATAAAAATGTAGAAACACCAATCCTAGAGGAGATGTTCACACATTTCCTATTCACCTAGGGAGATTATCCCCTGCTTGCTTTATTTAACTTCTGTTATAGAGTTACTCATAGTCCATAATTTATGGCATATTATAACCACTGCACTCGGTATGACCTTAAATTGCATTTTCTTTACTTAAAATCCCAGGTTTCCATACATAATATCCTCCCTCACCACTTTAAAGTGCTAATAATAGCTTACACATATAAATGTATCTATATACCTTACATACTGCTGACAGAAGTATATGCATATTAATTATAAAAACTTCTTTGCCATATGACCCAGCAATCCCACTGCTGGGCATACACACTGAGGAAACCAGAATTGAAAGAGACACATGTACCCCAGTGTTCATTGCAGCACTGTTTACAATAGCCAGGACATGGAAGCAACCTAGATGTCCATCAGCAGATGAATGGATAAGAAAGCTGTGGTACATATACACAATGGAGTATTACTCAGCCATTAAAAAGAATACATCTGAATCAGTTCTAATGAGGTGGATTAAACTGGAGTCGATTATACAGAGTGAAGTAAGCCAGAAAGAAAAACACCAATACAGTATACTAACGCATATATATGGAATTTAGAAAGATGGTAACGATAACCCTGTATGTGAGACAGCAAAAGAGACACTGATGTATAGAACAGTCTTTTGGACTCTGTGGGAGAAGGAGGGGCAGGGGATGACTTGAGAGAATGGCATTGAAACATGTATAATATCGTATAAGAAACAAATCACCAGTCCAGGTTCGATGCAGGATACAGGAAGCTTGGGGCTGGTGCACTGGGATGACCCAGAGGGATGGGATGGGGAGGGAGGTGGGAGGGGAGTTTAGGATGGGGAACATGTGTACACCCGTGGCGGATTCATGTTGATGTATGGCAAAACCAATACACTATTGTAAAGTAATTAGCCTCTAATTAAAATAAATAAATTTAAATTTAAAAAAACTTCTTTGTTTAAATATAAATTACATAAAGGAAAGTATCAAGTCACAATGGAATTATCACAAAATAACACAGTCGTGTAATTAGTTTTACTATACAGCTCTTGAAATAGAACATTACTAGCAGTCCAAATGTTCCCTAATTCTCTCTTCTGATTTATACCTCATTTTCTTCTCCCCAAACCACCACTATCCTGAATTAAATCACAGTTTCATGCATTCATATGGGTTGAAAAATTTCCTAATTATAGTGAAAATTTCCTAATTATAATTTTTTTAATATTTATAGGATTATCCAGACTTTTTTTTTGTAACTTTATGTCAGTTTGAAGAATTGTGCTTTCCTCAGAATTTATCCAGTGTATATAAATTTTATCTGAATGTAATACTTTATTCATGATATATAATTATTATTTTAATAATTATTATCAGTCCTGTAGGAATACCCACTTTTCTGGAATGATGTTCACTTTTAATTTCTGATATTATTTTTAATCTTCTCTTCTTTATTTATTAATTCTTCTTTGCCCAGAGGTTAATAATTTATTTTGGTCTTCTCAAAGAATCAACTTCAGATTTAGTTAATTTTCTGTACTCTTAATAAATGTTTGTTTTCAGTTTCACTTAATTCTTTTTCCTTTGCTTTTTTGATTTTTATTATCCTTTGATAATTCCTTACAATGATACTTAGATAATTGATTCTCAACCTTTTTCATTTCATCACATATGCATTTTAAACTCCCTCTTAGTTTTATTTTACTTTCACCCTATAAGTTTTTGATATGAATGTTTTAATCAACATTCAATTGAAACTATTCTCTTATTTCTACTTTAAGTGAACTACAAGTTATTTAGACACTTAATTGACAAATGCTTAGGGATTTTTATCTTCTCAATATTGATCATAAACTTATTTGCACTGTGATCAATGAATACTCTGTAGGATTTCAATACACAGAATTTGCTGATATTTGCTTTGTGGTCCAGGATATGGTAGATTTTGACAAACATTTCAAAAGCATCCAAAATATAAATATATATATATATATATGGTAGATTTACAGATTTGAGATGGAGCATTCTCTCTGTGTGTGTGTGTGTGTATATATATATATATATATATATATATCAATTACTATGGCTTTAAATCACAGTTACCATATTCTATATGCAAACTGATGTTTTTGCTTATTTTATCAGTTATGAAAAACATACGATTAATTCTACACTACTACTCTGGACTTATTTTTACTTATGTTCCCATCAATTTCTCATTTTATATTTAAACCTATGTTATTACACCTACTCAAAAGTTTAATTGCTATATCTACCTGAAAATTGATTCTTTATAATTATAAAAGATTCCTTTTAACCAAAATAGTTTGCTTTGTATATTAAATACATTTTTTAATATACACCAAAATCAGATTTCTTTTGATTAATGATCACATAATATAACACTCCATATCCTTCAGCCTTTCTGTAACTTTATGCAAGGTATGTTTTTAGTAGGGGCTTCCCAGATGGCTGTGCGGGTAAAGAATCCATCTGCCAATGCAGGAGACTCAAGAGACATGGGCTTAATCCCTGGGTTGGGAAGGTCCCCTGGAGCAGGAAATGGCAACCCACTTCAGTATTCTTGCCCTGGGAAATCCCATGGACAGAGGAGCATCTGTGAACATCTTTGCATTAACACCCATTAATGGATCATTTTCAAATAAAAAATTACCAGTATATTTACTTTAAATACATTATCAAACTATTTTCTTTCTATTCATTACTCCTAATTTATGTTTTTCTTTGTCCTTGAATTACAATTTCATTTATCTTAAATCATATTATATATTAGATATTTGAGAATTTTTAAATTATTTTAGTTTTTATCCTAGAGTTTGGAACATACATTCTTGAGGTATTAAAATATAATCTAATTTAGATAAGAATCTTAGAATATGATGTCAATTATCTTCCTCCCGATGTGCTTTCTTTTGGTGTAGATCAATTCCATATATATATTAATATATTTTTTAAGTCTCACATTTTTTTAGCTTCACTCACATAATCACCTTTTCTGATGGTCTTCATTTTCTACTACATCTCTGAACATGCATAAAAGATCATTATACCCTTACCTGAAAAAATACCTTTTAAAAGTTTGTTTTATGCAGTTCTACTCATGATTAATACTGCCATATTTTGTTTGACTAAAGTATGATTTTGCATTAATTTATATATAAAATAATTGATGAGCATAGATTTCTACATAGGCAGTTATTTTCTTTATTATATTAAATATACTATTTCATTTTTTACTGGCATTCATTGCTCTTAGTGGGAATTCAGCTCTACATTTTACATTATTCTATTAAAAATATTTATATTTGTTTTAAAATGTTTTCTTTTTTTTTTTCAAAATAGCTTACATATCCATTTTTTATTTATCTTGATTTAAATTAATAGTAGTTTTTTAGGTGTGCATTTTGATGCCCTTTCTAGTTTAGGAAATTAACAGCCTTTATTACTTCAAACAAAAGAAATAAAAAGGATTATAACAGAGTACTATAAAATCATATGCCAATAGATTGGATAACCTGTTGATAGATGAAATAGACAAATGCCAAGGAGCACAAAAAATTTACCAAAACTAAATCACAAAGAAATAGAAAATCTAAATAAGCATACATCAGTTACATTCAAGTAAAGAGATTCAATTAGTAATGAAAAGAAATCTCCCAACAAAGAAAATTCTTAAATCTGATTTCATGATAGGGAATTGTATCATGCATTTAAAGAACTAAACGCAATTCACATTTAACTTTAAACAAAACTGAAGGTCCATTTTCTTATTCTTTGAAAACAAAATTACTCTGATACCAAAGCCAGATATACTAACCATTAGAAAAGAAACTACAGAGCAATATACTTTACGAATATTGATACAAAACTCAACAAAATTCTAGCAAGCCAAATTCAGTTGCATATTAAAACAGTTACACAGTGACCAAGAAGGATTTATTCCCACAATGCAAGGACAATTCAACATAGAAAAATCAATCAAGGTAATTCACATCAAACCTGGACTGGCAATTCATTTCTTATATATTATATATGTTTTAATGCCATTCTCCCAAATCATCCCCCCATCCCTCTCCCACAGAGTCCAAAAGACTGTTCTATACATCTGTGTCTCTTTTGCTGTCTCACATACAGGGCTGGTGCACTGGGACAACCCAGAGGGATGGTATGGGGAGGGAGGTGGGAGGGGGGTTCAGGATGAGGAACACATGTACACCCGTGGCAGATGCATGTTGATGCATGGCAAAACCAATACAATATTGTAAAGTAAAAAATAATAATAATAATAAATTAAATAAATAAATAAAAGTGGTTTAAAGAAAAAAAAGGGTAATTCACATTAACAGAATGAAAAGAAAAAATACATGAACATCTCAACTGATGCAGAAAAAACATCAGACAAAATTGAATACTTTTCATGATTATGAAACTCAACAAACTAAGACTAAAAGGAAACCACCTCAACCTAGTTTCTTTTGTTTGTTTGTTTAATGTATAAACATCCACAGCTAACAGTGTCCTCAATAATGAATGACTAAAAATTTCTCCTCTAAGATCAGGAACAAGGCATATATACCTATTCTTACAATTTCTTTTCAACATTTAGCAGTGGAAATTCTAGCCAGAACAAGTAGGGAAATAGAGAAAGAGAATGAAAGAAAGAGAAAGAGTATGCCAATCAGAAAGGAACAGCTAAAATTATTTGTTCACAGATGACATGATTTTATATGTGGAAAACTCAGTGCTCTACTAAAAATCTATTAGGACTAATAGGTGAATTCAACACATTGGTAGGATACAAATCAACATATAAAAAAATCAGTAATGTTTCATATGTTAACAGTAAACTATCTGAAGAGGAGATTAAGAAAAACATCCCATTTATAATAGCATCACAAAGAATGAAATACTTAGGCATAAACCTAACTAAGGAAGTGAAAGATTTGTACATTGAAATCTATATAACATTGATGAAAGAAATAAGATGCAAATGGAAAGATACCCAAGTTCATGGATTGGGAGGCTTCACATTGTTAAAATTATCATACAATCCAAAGCTATATGTAGGTTCAACATGGTCCCTATCAAAATCATAATTGCATTTTTTATAAATGGGAAAAAATCCTGAAATTTATATGAAATCCTTAAATTCAAATTCATATTGAATTCAGTATTTAGGATAAATATATCCTAGATACCAATATCATCTTGAGAAATGAAAACAAAGCTGAAGGAAGCCCTTGCCAATTTCAAAACATTACAAAGCTACACTAACCAAGCAGTATGGTACTAGCATCCAGAGTGAAAAATATAAGAGAATAGAGCAGAGAAACAAAACTTATGGTCAAATGATCTTAGTCCAGGGTCCTAAGACTACACAATGGGGAAAAGATAGTCTCTTCAACAAATGGTGCTGAGAAAACTTGACATCTATTTGCAAAAGAAAAAGTTTGACCCTTTACTTATACCATATAAAAATTAACTTAAAATCAATTAAAGGTTTAAATGTAAGATCTGAAACTATAAAATTTCTAAAAAAAAAAAAAAAAACTTAGGGGGAAAGTGTCATGACATTCACATTAGATTTGGAAACGACTTCTAGGATGTGACACAAAATCACAGGAAACAAAAGTAAAAATAGGACTACATTAGACTTAAAAACTTCTAGGTAGCAAAGGAAACAGTCAATGGAATGAAAAAAAAAAAAGCTACAGAATGGGAGAAAATATTTGCCAATCATATACCTAATAAAAGGTTAATAACTAGATTAATAACTAGAATATAAAAAGAACTCAGCAAAAAACAAATAACTCAGGTTTTTGTAAATGGGCAAAGAACCTGAATAGACATTTCTTCTGGAGGGCTACAGTCCATGGGGTCACAAAGAGCTGGACACAATGAAGTGACTGAGCACAGCAAAAAGAAGATGTACAAATGATCAACAAGCATATGCAAAGACACTCAACATCACTAATCACTTGGGAAATGCGCATCAAACTCAAAATCACATATCCTATTGTCTCATTATTATCCTTTTATGGTGGCCGGTATCAAAATAGTGTTTTGATACTGTTGTGTTGGCAAGCATGTGGAAAAAATGGAATTCTTGCACACTGTTAATGAGAACGTAAAATGGTATAGCCACTACCACTTCAGTTCAGTTCAGACACCCTGTCAGGTCTGAGTCTTTGAGATCCCAAGGACTGCAGCATGCCAGGCTTCCCTGTCCTTCACTGTCTCCCTGAGTTTGCTCAAATTCATGTCCACTGTTATATTATACACCTAAAAATGATCAAGATGGTAAATTTTATGTTGAATTATTACTATAGTAAATGTTTAAAAAGCAGATGACTGGTTGCTAAGAGATGGGTTGGGAAGGAAGGAAAGAAAGGCACACAAGGAAATGTCCAATATATACATTAAGCCACTTAGAGGATTTCCCTTTTTGCTCAACAGTAAAGAATCTGCTGCAATGCAGGAGATGTGAGTTCAAGACGCTGGTTCAATCTATGTGTCAGGAAAATCCCCTGGCAAAGGAAATGGCAACCCACTCCAGTATTCTTGCTTGAGAAATCCCATAGCCAGAGGAGCCTGGCAAGCTACAGTCAATGGAGTCAGACACAACTTAGTGGCTAAATCACCACCACCACACAGCAGAATTTACTTGAAAAATATCACTTTAAAATATTTTTTCAGATAAAGCTATCAAAGTATTAGAAGAAAACTTGGGGAAATTCTTTTATCTTCTTGAAATGGAGGAGTACTTTCTAGATAAGTCTCTTAGTTAAGAAACTATTAAATAAAGACTGATAATTAAACTAGCTGATTTTCTTTTCAATTACATGAACAAAAATGCCATAACCAAAGTCCAAAGACTATTTATAAACTGGGGGAAATGCCTGAAATTCCTATCACAGAAAAAAAAAGCTATCCTAATATATAAACACCTTCCAGAAATCTAGAAGAAAAGAAACACCCACTGAAAAAGAGTTTAAGAGACAAAGAGGCAGTTTACATAAAAATAAATATCAGTGACCATTAGCTGTATAAAGAGGAGTTCAACTGCACTCAGAATAAAAGATATGAAATTGAAATATTATTTTCCACCCTCAAATTAACAAGAATTGAAGAGTACCAACACATTGTTAGCAATGCTGGAGGACAAAGGAGCCAAGATATTACTTGCTTTGGGGAATTTGAAAAATGGAACGTATTCTATGCAAAGAAAATTGACAATAGCTTTCAAATAACACTTGAATTTACCCTTTGGCAATGGCGCTTCTTGAAATGTATTCTAAATATATGACCACTCATAAACAAAATATATGTATGAGGTTATATAGAGCAGTATTGTTTATAATAGCAAAAGGTTGGAATTATCCCAGTGTTTAGAAAGAGATTAACTATTCACCTCTCCTCCAAGATACACCCACAAACACACATCATAATTTACATGTCAGTTCCACCTTATCACCTCCTGTTTATCCTGATCAGATATTGTATCTCTTGAGACACCTTTCATGATTTCACAAACAGAATATCACTCAATTTTCACAAAATATAAGTTAAGACTTTCCTTAGCTTACTCTCAGCCTGCTGTTTCATTCAAAGTGAAATCAGAAGTCAAAAGTAGAGTCAAAGCAATTCACATATTTACTTTCATCTCTTACAGAATATGATATTCACTAACAATCTAGCATTATCTTGTTTATTTACTCTTCTGTAGGAACATTTAACATGAGAGGTACTCTCTTAACAAAAGTCTAAATATACTTTACTTACATTGACTACAGGTACAATACTGTATAGCATATCTCTAGAGCTTATTAATTTGCTTCACTGAAACTTTATGCCCACTGATTTGGTAACTCCCTATTTTCCCTTTTTTTTAGGCTCTACTAATCACATTTCTGCTCTTTGATTCTATGAATTTGATACTTTAGATACATCATACAAGTAGAATCATGCAGAATTTGTCTTTCCAAGACTGGCTTGTTTCACTTAGCATAGTATCCTCAAGGTTTACCCATGTTGCCACACACTGAAGAACTTTCTTGTCTTTCAAAGGCTTAATAGAGTCCCAATGCATGTATATACTACATTTTCTTTCTGTTTATGGACACTACTGGTATTTATACAAAATAACTGAAATCCAGATCTCAAAGAAATATTAGCACTCCTATAGTAATTGAAGCATCAGTCACAACAGCCAAGATATGGAAACAACTCAGCAGTAAATCTCAAAATTTGTTAAGACTATGAAGAAAAGTAAAGTAAGTTCAGAGCAAAGAGAATAATCAGGATTGCAGACTGGCAGACCTTTTCAGCAGAGAAGGCGGTGGCACCCCACTCCAGTACTCTTGCCTGGAAAATCCCATGGACGGAGGAGCCTGGTAGGCTGCAGTCCATGGGGTCACAAAGAGTGGGACACAACTGAGCGACTTCACTTTCACTTTTCACTTTCGTGCACTGGAGAAGGAAATGGCAACCCACTCCAGTGTTCTTGCCTGGAGAATCCCAGGGACGGGGGAGCCTGGTGGGCTGCCGTCTATGGGGTCCCACAGAGTTGGACACGACTGAAGCACCTTAGCAGCAGCAGCAGACCTTTTCAGGCAAGGTTGACTACCAAGACTATTTTTATATTGTTCCTTCTTTTGAGAGTAAAACAAACAGAAGATAGTAAAAATCCTTCCCATTCTCTCTCTATTCCTCAAGCCTTCCAAGTATCCTTTCATGTGTCAAAATCTCTCTGATTCCCCTCATCTTGTGTCCCTGCCACAGAGACCACTCGAGTCTCTATTTCCACCCATGCCCAAGCAACTGTGCTTCTGGTATCATTAGTGGATCTTGGCTTTATGTTTTTGGGTTCCTCTCTGCAGTGAATGGTGAGCACCATCTAGGAGTCCCTCATTATCATTTCTATAGACAATAAAAGTGCTTACCTGATTATCTTCACATGACATGGCATCTATACCATGTCAGTCACCATTGATAACAATAGTTTACCACTGATTCAATAGTCGCTCCTTGAACACAAACACCCTGTCACATTTCTCTATATAGCCTACTATTAATACAGCAGTCTGTGCAAAGCAGAAACCTAAATTTCAATGAAAGACCAACTTAATAAAAATGGAAGACAGAAAGCAGAACAAAAGCATGAGATTCGTTTGAGTGACAGATACATTTCAGTATGGGTGGCAGAGAAGAAATATGATGAATTATCAGAAAACTGCTTTCTAAAGCATCATGGTTCAAGAGAGGATCCATGGGCACTTTTTAGAAATAGGATAGACCGAAACATTCATCTTCAAATAATTACTTGCCTTAGGGACAGGGATCTAAAATGGCTTTTGGAAGGGATCATTTCACTCAGAAGAGCAATGCTGGTTCATACCTCCACTTCCTTCTCCATTTTGTCTATTTCTACATATGTCAGGCCATTCTTCCTGTGATCATAGCTCCTAGACATACAGGGGAACTCAATAACATAGACTTGTGCTTAAAAAAAAGAAAAAAAAAACATAATGGAAACATGCAGACATGACTGGGCAATCGGACAAGGCTTTACAATTAGTTCTAGAGAAAGGACAATAATAGTTATATATTCAGTTTCCCCAAACACTGAATCCGTTAAATATTGGGTTATAAATTCTAACATTAAAATTGTTAAAAATCAGTGAGGAAAAAATCATAGAAGGGTCTAGTGATATTTGTTATATTCAAATGTGTCCTTAAGAAAAACTAAAACATTATTTAACATTGCTTTTGTTTCATTATTACTCACTAGATTCAGTTCAGTTCAGTTGCTCAGTCGTGTCCGACTCTTTGCGACCCCATGAATCGCAGCATGCCAGGCCTCCCTGTCCATCACCAACTCCCATTAGCCTACCAAAAATTAGTCCATTTGTTTTACTCTTGTAAATCCTGAGAAATCTTTTCTGTATATAAACTGCACCAAAAGAAAGGAGCAAATTGCGTTCATGGTGGCTCAGACAGTAAAGAACCTGCCTGCAGTGCAGAAGATGCAGGTTCAATCCCTGGGTCAGGAAGATCGCCTGGAGAAGAGGCTACCCACTCCAGTTTTCTTGCCTGGGAAATCCCATGGACAGAGGAGCCTGGCGGGCTAAAGTCCATGGAATGGCCAAGAGTCGAACACGACTGAGCGACTAACATTTTCACTTTCTTTTTCATGCAACACTGTTTAACTGAGAATGCCCAATATTCTGTATCTTCAAGGTAACTTAAGAAGGTATTAATTCTTGTTGATAATTAGGTAAGATGAATAAAAACAAAATAGTAATTTGAAGTGAAATGTGATAGAACAGTGTAGTCAAAAAACAAATTAACTGGATATGACAATGTATGCCTACTAGTCACGTGAATGTTTCAGGGTAAAATGTACTGACCTAATTATTTTGAGGAATACAGTGCTGATTCAATAAAGGTAAAATAGTAAAAGGAAACAGCGTAATTTTCAGCAGCGGTTTCTCTCACATTTGTATTTTAAGATACCTTCATGTGTTTTATGTCTTTGATTATCCCAGCAACAGCGGGTAGTAATGATCATAAGCGTCCCTGTTTTACATGAATAGTATTAACACATACAGAAGTGAAGGTAACTAATACTAATGATGGCCATTCAAATTATAAGCCACTTGTGATGATAAAGCTTTTCCAGCACACTCTCTTGTTTTGTTTCACTTGAGTAAATTAACTTTGAGCCAAGAACTTACTAAAAGGCTCTCATTACCCACCACATTCCATGTGTCTCATCGTTTTTTCATATGAGTATTTTTCAGAAAAAATTAACAGAGTTGTAGATATTGTTATGTGTCTCCTTTGCCTTTAAGTGTATGTAGAAGACCAAACTTAGGGGGGCATGGTGCATTGTCCTTATTTCTTTGTACATTTATATTTGCATTCATTACATTGTACATTTCATTTATGTCATAGAATTACTGAACATCTAATATATACCTAATACCAGCTAAGATGGCTCCACATAAAGACGCAAATAAGAGACAATCTTGCTCCCTTGGGGCTCAAAATATGATGGAGGGTAACAGGTCCAGGAATATCTAAATTCATCAAAGCTAAATGGAGGTAGAAGTGAATAAAAGGAAGAAATTCATTCTTTTAATATCTGGGAGGAAACAGAAATAAGTAAACATTGAAGAATGAGAGAAAATTTAAGTAGATGAAGAAGTTCAAGGGCATTTTAGGAGAAGAAATGGCAGAAACAAAGGTATTGAGCAGAATCAAAGCTTCAGATGAATACTTTTTTGTATCTATGGCATAAATGGCACAGAAGGCTGTTTTATAATCATAATTGCTATTCCTTAGAAGCTGTCTTTCATAAGTGTTAATTTTACTCTCAAATTTCATTGTTGAATCATGCAGTCTTTCAAAAATCCACAGCCAAAATCCTGCTCCAAATTGAATGGCATATGCAGAGAATTGCATTCATCTGTCTGAAGTCCAGCTTAACAGAAAGTATTATTTAATGATGGAGCTGAGCATAAATCTTGGTTGGAGGTGGGGAAGCAGTACTAATAGCTCTGTTCCAAAAGTTTTCACTGATGTTAGAAATTAGTATTTAGTTATCCACTGATAGAGAAATGGAAGCTGAATAAGATGAGTAAGTTAAAAGGATATTAATTTAATCTGTATATTTGAGAAAAAGGATTTGGGACTTTCATTTAAAATCAGTTTGTCCTTATTTCAATTTTCATGAATAAAATGCTCAGCCATTTTTATGAATGCAAGTCTTAGAAGAGTTTTTAAATGTGCCCTGGATTTTTTTTTTTTAATGCACCACTAACAACAGAGAAATAGAAGAGAGAAATCTCAGGGAGTAGGTCTCTACACTAGTAATAAGCAAATGAGTTTCAATATTGGGACAAACATGAACTAACAGAAGGAAGAAAACAACCAAAAACAATGTATCTTTGGTGGAGGAATTCATTACAAAGTTTTGCCAGGGATATGAATGAAATTAGACATGTATATAAAGTATATGCAGTACATTGAAACAAGAATACTATGATTTGAAAACCAAGAATTTTGATTCTTTTGAACAGGGATTGATCACAACATGATGGGCCACTTTACTTCATCCTCCTCTGCAAATATACCAAACAGTGTTTGACAATTTGAATATCACATTGTAAGAAAGATATAAATGAAACAAAAGACTTCAAAGGTCTGTAAGGGAAACCTACTGAACAAAGTGCAGCAAAAGAGAGATGATAAATAATAAGAATATACTGATTTTTTACATTGTGTAACAAATTGGCACAAATATTGAAAAACCCATTTATTATCTCGCTATTTCTGTAGATCTGAAGTCTACACAACAGAACTGAATTCTCTGCTTTAGGGAATCACAAGAATGAAAGGAAAATGGCAGCTGAGATTACGTTTACTTTTAGAGGTTGGGAGTTTGCTTTCAAGCTCATTCAGGTTGTTGGCAGAATTCAACTCCTTGCAGTTGTATGACTAAAGTTCCTACTTTCCTGCTGGCTGTTGGCCAGAAATTACTCTTAGCTCCTAGAGGATGCCCACAGGTCCTAGCCACATGACCAATTCACAACATGGCAGCTAAATTTTTCAAAGCCAGCAAAAGAATCACATTCTAGTAGTCAAGGTCAGTCACATATAATGTAACCTAATCAATGGGGTGATTGTTCCATCATAATCATAGGTCCTAACCACACTCAAGAAGAAGAAATGGCATGAGAGTCTTAGAAGCATTCTGTATGTTTGGCTTCATTAAAAAACAACAACAAAAACAAAAGCCAAAACTTTTCCCAAATTCACTGTGCCATTATATACTCC
The DNA here is from genome assembly GCF_003369695.1 of Bos indicus x Bos taurus. Taxonomy (NCBI): domain Eukaryota; kingdom Metazoa; phylum Chordata; class Mammalia; order Artiodactyla; family Bovidae; genus Bos; species Bos indicus x Bos taurus. Next base: position 37,732,867 of record NC_040104.1, read on the forward strand.
TGTAAGCAATTTAAGTATTGATGGGTATTGAGTTTGGTTTTGGAATCTTTTTTTTTTTCAAGTTGAGCCACTCTAGTGGGTGTGAAGCAACATCACACTGTGACCTTAATTTGCATTACCCTAATGATGAATTATGAGAATTTTAAAGGGATTATTGGCCATTCATATATCTTCTATTGTAGTTTACAAGTATCTGTTCAAGTTATATCCTCATTTTTCAATTGGATTATATGTCTTTTATTACCGAGTTAAAGAAATTCTGTATGTATTTTGTATAAAAACTTTTGCCAAATATATTATTTATAATATGCTATTCTAGTTTGTGCCTTGCTTATTTATTTTTAATGGTGTATTTCATGAACATACACTTTTAATTTTGATGAAATCCACTTTATGAATTTCTTCGTTTATGGTTATTGAAGTCCTTTAGTTTCTAAGAAATCTTTAACTATCCACAGATTGTAAAGTTATTTTCATATATTTTGTCCCAAAAGCTTGATGGTCTTGGCTTTTATGCTTTTTCTTTTTTCAGGTTTACCTAGGTAAAGTTGAGATACAAAATTTCATATATTTACAGTGTACAATATGTTTTAATACACACACACACATATAGTGAAATAATTGCCACAATCAAGCTAACTAACATATTTATTCCCTCATATAGTTTACATTCCCACCAACATTATACAAACGTCCCCTTTTCTGTACACACTCTCCAGCATTTATCTGTCTTTTTTTCTAATAGCCATTCAACTGGTGTGAGGTATATGTTGGATTTGATCTGCTCTCCCCTAATGATTACTGTTGTTGAGAATCCTTTCATATACTTGTTGAACTTGTGTTTATCTTTCTTGGAGAAATTTCTCTTAGTCATTTTCTAATTTTTAGAATCAGGTTATCAAGTCTCTTGCTATTAAAAGCCTCTTTGGTTGTTGTTGTTGCTGTTGTTAACCCATAGTAAAAAACATGTGGTTTACAGATATTTTTTGCCATTTCACACGTTCTTTCTTCACTTTGTTGAGTGTTTCCTTTGCTGTCCAAGCTTTTTGCTATGATGTGATTGCATTTGTCTGTTTTTCTATTTTGTTAACTGTGCTTTGGGCTCATATGTAAAAAAATCATTGCCCAGGTCAATGTCAAAGAGCTTTTGCATTTTGTTTATTTTTACTAGTTTTACAAACATGTCTTACATTTAAGTCATGAATTTATTTTGAGTTAATGTTTGTATGTGGTATGAGACTAGGTTCCAGCTTCATTTTTATGCATTTGGATATCCAGTTTTCCAAGTATCATTTAACAAAGAGAATATCCTTTCACATATGTATTCCCAGAAACTTTGTTAAAGGTCAGTTGATTGTATGTGTTTATTTCTGGGTTCTCTATTCTGTTCTGTTAACAGGTCTATGTCTGTTTTTAATGCCACTAATACACTGTTTTTGTTAGCGTAGCTTCGTGGCATATTTTAAAAACAGACAGTATAATGACTCCACCTTTGTTCTTCTTAATCAAAATTGCCTTAATTACTCAGGGTCTTTTGCTAAAACTCCATATGAATTTTAGAACTTTTTTTTCCCTATTTCTGGGAAAAATACCATTAAAATTTTGATATGGATTGCATTGAATCTATAGATTACTTTTGTTAGTATGGATATTTTAATAATATTAATTCTTCTATTCCATGAATAAGGGATATATTTCCATTTATCTGTCTTTTTCAATTTATTTCAATACTTTATAGTTTTCAGTGCACATACCTTTCAGCTCCTTAGTTAAATTTATTCATAAGTATTTCATTTATGAAATACTTTTAATGCTTTATAAATGGGATTTAATGTATAAATATAAATGGTTTTAATGCTATTAAAATGAGATTATTTTCTTAATTTCTTTTTCAAACAGTCCATTGTAAGCATATAGAAATGTAACAAATTTTTGCATGTTGATTTTATATACTAAAATTTTACTCAATTTGTTTATTAGTTCTAACAGTTTTTTGGTAGTGTTCAGTGTTTTCTATACATAGTATAATGACATTTGCATAAAGATAAATTTTACTTCTTCCTTTGAGATTTGTATATCTTTTATTTCTCTTTTTTGCCTAATTATCCTGGCTAAGGCTTCCAGTACTATGTTGAATAGAAATGGTGAGAGCAGGCATCCTTGCTTATTCCTGATCTTACAGGAAAGCTTTTAGCTTCTCACCACTGAGTTAGCTGTAGGCTTCTCATATGGTTTTTACTATGTTGGGGTACATTCTTTCAATAAATAACTTAGTTTTTTTTTATTATGAAGGGATGCTGTATTTCGTTAGATGCTTTTCTGCATCTATTGTGATAGTTATATAATTTTGGTCCAGTGTAATGTATTACATTGATTGACTTGCCAATGGGAGCTGTTCTACATTTCAGGAGTAAATCCAACTTGATCACAGGATATGATGCTTTTAATATGCTGCTGAATTTGGCTTGCTGGTGTTTTGTTGAAGATGTTTGCATCCACGTTCATCACACATCTCAGCCTATGTGTTCTTTTCTTGTAGTACTCTTGTCTGGCTTTGGTATCAGGATATGCTGGCCTCATAAAGTTTGGAAGCGTTCCCTTCTCTTCAACTATTTTGGAAGGTTATGAAGACTGGCATTAATTCTGCTTTAAATGTTGGACAGAATTCACCAGTTCCACCATCTGGTCCTGGGCTTTTCTTTATTGGAAAGGACAGATCCATTTCATCTATGGTGTTATCCAAGTCCACTGTTTCCTTACTGATTGTCTGTCATGATAATCTATCCATTATAGAAAGTGAGGTATTAAAGTACCCTACTATTACTGTATTGGTATCTCTTTCTTTCTTTAGCTGTATCAATGTTTGTTTATATATTTAGGTACTATGATATTGAGTACCTATATTTATAATTGTTACATCCTCTTGATGAAGTGACTCCTTTTGGATGACATAATGACCTTCTTTGTCTCATGTGATAATTTTTGACTTAAAGTTTATTTTGTCTGAGAAAAGTACAGCTATTCCTGCCCTCTTTGGTTACTACATGCATGGAGTATCTTCTATTCATTCCCTTCATCTTCAGCCTATGTGTGTCCTTAAAACTCAAGTGAATCTCTTGTAGGCAGTATACTATTGGATCTTCTTTTTTTAATCCATTCAACCACTTTGGTTAGAAAACTTAATTCATTTAAATTTAAAGTAATTATTGATATGTAGGGATTTACTCTTGCCATTTTGTTACTTTCCTGGCTGTTTTGCTGGTTCTTAGAGGAAAGAGTCAGAGAAGGCAATGGCACCCCACTCCAGTACTCTTGCCTGGAAAATCCCATGGATGGAGGAGCCTGGTGAGCTGCAGTCCATGGGGTCACTAGGAGTCGCACGGGACTGAGAAACTTCACTTTCACTTTCATGCATTGGAGAAGGAAATGGCAACCCACTCCAATGTTCTTGCCTGGAGAATCCCAGGGACAGGGGAGCCTGGTGGGGTTCCGTCTATGGGGTTGCACAGAGTCGGACACGACTGAAGCGACTTAGCAGCAGTAGCAGCAGCAGAGGAAAGAGTATGTGGAGTGCTGGCAGCATGTGTGTGCTTCTAGGAGGACCTGCAGGTTAAGTATCCTGTGAGGTTCATGAGTGAGCCTCTTGCTTCAGTTTGCAAGGTGCTTAATAGAAATGCATCCAGTTTTTGAGTTCCCAAACCTGGATGCTGTGAGTTCCACACATTTTTCATGATTCTAGCTAGCTCAAGCTATTTAAGTATGCCCATCCTCTCAGTGATGAGTTGAGACAGAAATGGACCTCTTGAGCCATGTCCCGCACAGCTGGGGAAGCTGCTGCTGCTGCTGCTAAGTCACTTCAGTCGTTTCCGACTCTGTGCAACCCCATAGACGGCAGCCCACCAGGCTTCCCCGTCCCTGGGATTCTCCAGGCAAGAACACTGGAGTGGGTTGCCATTTCCTTCTCCAATGCATGAAAGTGAAAAGTGAAAGTGAAGTTGCTCAGTTGTGTCGGACTCTAGCGACCCCGTGGACTGCAGCCTACCAGGCTCCTCCATCCATGGGATTTTCTAGGCAAAAGTACTGGAGTTGGGTGCCATTGCCTTCTCCAGCTGCGGAAGCTAGGAGCTGACTAAACCCTCACGTGCCTCTTGGGAAATATCACAGGCTGAGGTCTCCCTTGGCACTGTGCTCTGCAGTCTTCAGGAAGGGGTGATGCAGGCAAAAGGAGACTGTTCTTCTTACCTTCTTTAATGAGCCTCTTCTCAGATTTTGTGTTTCAATAGGTTACTGAAATCCCTCCACTAGACTCCCAGGCTCCCAAAAAAGCACTCTCATCCATGGGTGGCTGTCAAAAATAGTTTTTTAGGGTGGGGAGGAATGATGGCCACAAATGCCTGGCCCACCATCTTGCTGACATTTCTGTGGGTTTCTTTCTCCCCCTCCCCTAGCTTTAAGGGGGCATAATTGACATGCAACCACTGTAACTTTCTTTTAGGCTTTGTTTATGGTAGAAGGGAGAGATTGAAGTTCATTTTTTTCTCATATAGATATCCAACTGTTCCTGAACCATTTGTCAAAAATAGCTTTTTTCCTTTGTCTAACTGCTTCTGTGTATTTGTGAAAAATCAGTTAAACAACGTATTATGAGTGTGTCTGTAAACCAAAATCTATCCCATTAATCTAAATATCTATCTTTTATACCTGTATGACAGTGTATTGATTACTGTAGATTTATACTATGTCTTAAAGTTAGACAATTTGAGTTCTCTATCTTTGCTATTTTTCATGATGATCTTGGGTAGTTTAGCTTTTGGCTTTTGCTTCTTTTGCATTTCAATACGAATATTAGAATCATAAGAGCCATCACAGACTGCTTTGGGCTGCGTTCCAATGCTTTCAGAGAGTGTTTGTAGAATAAATTTTAACCCAGGGTTTATAATTATTATGTGCAAGAAATTAATCTAATATAAGTCACTCTGCAATTAGAGATTTCACCTCTCAATTTTGTTTTTTAACTTTTTGACTAGGACTCTGTCACAGACCTAGCTCTAACCAGTTACTCTTACAGCAATTGAAAAAATAATAATAATCCAACAAATAAATTATTTATGTTTCTTTTCAAAAGTATTGCTCCCTTGAGAACTTCTATTTAATACAGTAACATAAGCAGGCTGCAGTCCATGGGGTTGCTAAGAGTCGGACACGACTGGGCGACTTCACTTTCACGCATTGGAGAAGGAAATGGCAACCCACTCCAGTGTTCCTGCCTGGAGAATCCCGGGGACGGCGGAGCCTGGTGGGCTGCCGTCTATGGGGTCGCACAGAGTCGGACACGACTGAAGTGACTTAGCAACAGCAGCAGCAGCAAGCAGGACCCAACCCGGCTTTACTGTTCTTTTTAGAACTGCACAAGGTGGTACTGAGATCTAACCATTTTTTTCAGCCCCCAAATACCCTTTTCTTTTATTAGTCCCCTTTCCATTATGCCTTACAACCAATCTTACCCAAGTTATAAAAGCAATCATCAAAAGCCATGCAGTTTGATATAACTACTTAAACTATTATCTCCTCATGCTTAGCAAATTTTTGTCACCAGTAATAAAACACCTATATATACATATACGGTATAATATATATGGTAATTTATATTACTATATTATTTATTGAACTGCACAATACACTCAGAAAATCAGTCTACAATTTTCTCAATTCTTACCATTCCCTGTTTTCTCGTTCCTTTATTTTTCTTGCTCTGTCGACATGACACATACTATTTTCAAGTGTAATCCGACAGCTCTCCTCCCGTATCTGCCTCCTAATATGGGTAACTCTTCTACAAATTACTTTGCATACAGCTCTTTTTGTTCCACCCTGTATTTAGCCTGAAACCCAAGTACAGATTCTGTTAACGTTTATTCTCAACCTAAGTCCTCTCCCCTCCAGGCTTGTCTTACTCTTGGGAGGATAATCTTGACAGGAGCTGCCATTTCTATTTTTCCTCTGAACTTCTACACTGGAAAAAATAGCATGTATAACATGTCTGGCTATACCAGTGGTTCTCAAAACTAGTTGAAATTCAGATTCCCAGGTTCATCTCTGAAATTCAATAACTCTGAGAAGTCAGTAAGTCTAGGTAAAGTCCGGCGACTGTTTTACAGAGGAAGTGTATCATGTTTTACTCCTGAGTCACCAACTCAAACTGTATACATCTAATACAAATTAGACCTTTAGTCATTATTTATTAAGTTAAATGATATTAAATAATTATGGTCCATGATTTAGAAAATATACTTCTCTTTGTTCCAATCATTAGTAAGTGCTGTTAGTACTACTTTTAAAATGTGTTGACCTTTATTTTGGATTTCAACAATGTTAGATAAAGCCATGATTATCTTCTACCTAGACTATGTCAATAACCGCCTAACTATTCTCCTCACTCATGCCTTCCAATAGCTAGAGGAATGCTTTCCAGTGAGTAAACCAGATGATGTCACCCACACCTTAAAGCATCAGCCTTGTCCGTTTTCTGCATCACTGAAGTCCCAGGGCCTAGAACAACTGAACAATTCCGCTCAGAGTAGGCACGCAGAAAACAAGTTTGCTCAGTAAGTAGAATGGAGAAAATAAGGGGAGGGAGGGAGGAAGGGAAGGGCTGGGGAAGAGACAGAGAGAGAGAGAAACAGACATGAGAGAGAGAATGATCAAGAGTTTATCAAAATCAAAACGTGTTCTTAAAGCACAGCAGAGTAACCAAGGAAAAAACATCATCCATTTGTGTCTTATAATTCATGGCCACTCAACCAATTTATAAGAATAGGCCTATTTGCAAATATAACCAGCTAAGCATTGCATCTTCGCTGTGGTGCCATGTTTTCTAATAATGAAAAAGAAAAGTAAATATCACCATTTGTAAACACTTCCTGTAGCAAATAAAATATGGAGAAAGTGCAGTGGTGAGAAAAAAGGATAAGACTTCAGATATGGATCGAAATGAGTTTGAATAAAACATCACTGAGGTTGTACTAACAAGTTTAAAGGCCCTTGTGTCTACACTGGAGAAGGAAATGGCAACCCACTCCAGTATTCTTGCCTAGAAAATCCCATGGATGGAGGAGCCTAGTGGGCTACAGTCCATGGGGTCACAAAGAGTCAGACACGACTGAGCAACTTGATGGTGTCTACATTACACTGAGTGTAATTTTTTTTTTTATTTCACAAGGTGGTTATGGGAATCAGATGGGACAAGGCAGTTTGAGAACACACATGAGAACCTGGCACCTGGTAGGACTAATAAAGAAGAGTTGCTTCCCTCCCTCACTTAGTCCTATGGTACATTAATACCTTCCTGATATGCAGATGGTATCACCCTAAAGGCAGAAAGTGAAGAGAAACTAAAGAGACTCTGGATAAAGGTGAAAGAGGAGAGTGGAAAAGCTGGCTTAAAACTCAATATTAAAAATACTAAGATCATGGCATCTGGTCCCATCACTTCATGGCAAATAGATGGAAAAAATGCAAACAGTGGCAGACTGCATTTTCTTGGGCTCCAAAATCATGGAAGACAGGGACTGCAGGCATGAAATTAACAGATAATTGCTCCTTGGAAGAAAAGCTGTGACAAACCTAGACAGCTTATTAAAAAGCAGAGACATTACTTTGCTGACAAAAGTCTGTATAGTCAAAGCTATGATTTATCCAGCACTCATGTATGGATGTGAGAGTTAGACCATAAAGAAGGCTGAGTACCAAAGAACTGATGCTTTCAAACTGTGGTGCTGGAGAAGACTCTTGAGAGTCCCTTGGACAACAAGAAGATCAAATCAGTCAGTCCTAAAGGAAATCAACCCTGAAAATTCATTGGAAAGACTGATGCTGAAGCTGAAGCTCCAATACTATGGCCAACTGATGCAAAGAGCCAACTCATTGGAAAAGACCCTGATGCTGGGTAAGACGGAAGGCAAAGGGAGAAGGAGGTAACAGTGGATAAGAGGGTTGGATGGCATCCATCACTGACTCAATGGATATGAGTTTGAGCAAGCTCTAGGAGATAGTGAAGAACAGGGAAGCCTATCTTGCTGCTGTCTATGGGGTCACAAAGAGTCAGACATGACAGCGGCTGAACCACAACAAATACTCTGCAGAGTGAAGGAGTCCCTCCTCTACTGACACGTATAATAAATTGATGCTCAATTTATTAGAGCATCACTTCAACAACAAGAATGATATAATCAAAGATGCACATTCTATCTAGGAAGTAGTGTGACTTAGTGGAAGTAATCAAGTTTAAAGAGTACATTTGCACATTCAGGTTTCTCTATGGGTCTAATTCTTAATATCTGGAATGGCAATCCACTCCAGTGTTCTTGCCTGGAGAATCCCAGGGATGGGGGAGCCTGGTGGGCTGCCATCTATGGGGTCGCACAGAGTCAGACACGACTGAAGCGACTTAGCAGCAGCAGCAGCAGACACCATGTGGCTCTAGGTTATCAAAAGGAAAATTTATCAGTCCAACCACCTGTAACTGAAATAAGTAGGAATTTATTAAGAGTTTGACTATTAATTAAAGACACTGTAAAGAGTAACACCATGCAGACATCATGGTAATATAGGTTCCAACTTTTCATGGCTTTAGCACTCTAGCAATACCTTATATAATACAGACTCCTTCTTGTTCATTCTATACAAATAAAAGTGATACAGCAAGAAAGAGAGTTCATTACCATGGCAGATACAACAGCTTTTCTAATTTCCTTTTCTAATTTTCTCCCATCATGTTTTAGTGCTGTTTGCACTATATAAATAAAATCTAAGAGTGTGTGCTCTTTCGTGTGTGCTCTGACGTCCTCAGCACAATGCCTATGAGATTCCGTTGTTTCTTTCTAAACGCTAAGTGTTAGTCCATGTTGTGAATATACTGGGAGGTATTTTTCAATTTTCCTGTTAATGGACATGTTTCCACTTTGGGTTTTCAAATTCATTTTTCCCATTGAATTGCTTTTAATTGTTCATTTGACATCAACCAGTGGACAAGACTTGGCAACTGGACAAGAAACCAAATAAATGTTAGTCTGTTTCTTTCCATGAAATGCTACATTAAATGGATTTTTTAAAATTTTTGTTTCCCAAGTTATTACAACTCCATAGAAACACATTCTTTATAATAACCTCATATCTTGAGAACTTGTTAAATTTACTTTTCAGGATGTGTAGTTGTTTTGTATTCCTTCAGAATTTTCTATGTAAAAATTATATCATTTCTGAATACAGATAGTTTTCTTTTTTCCTTATTCATATTTTGGCCTCGTATACCTTGCCTTATTGTAATGGTTAAGCTTCCAGTATGGTGTTGAATGGGAACGGTAGACACCTTCTTGCCTTGAAAGAATCTCTGAGAGAAAGTGTTCAACATTTCACTGTTAAGTATAAAGAACAGTTTTGGGGGGTTTTTTGTTTGTTTGTTTTCTGTCTAGATGTTCCTTACCAGGTTGAGAAAGTTTTCTGGTATTCCTAGATTACTCTGATTTTTCATCATACAGGCAGTGAATTTTGTTAAACACCCCTTTTGCATCTAATGACATGATGATATTTTTTCCTTTGTTGTTAATAAAGTACATAGTGCTGATTAATTTTCAAATGCGAAATCAGACCTGCATTCCCAGGGTAAGTTTTCATGGCCGATAGAGGTTATAGAATCCAAGTTGTTAACGTTATAGTATGGGTCTTTGCATCTACATGTATGAGAAGTATTTTTCTATAAAAATACCTTTTCTTCTACTGTATTTTTCAGGTTTTGGTATCACAATTATGTTGGCCTTAAAAAGAAAGTTGCTTTCCTTCCTATTTATGAAAGAATATTAGTATCATTGTCGTTTTTTCCTCCTCACATGCGGAATAGAATTGCCCAGTGAAGACGGTTTACACCTAGAGCTTTCTTTATGTCATGGGCTTTGATAAATAATTTGATTCATATTTTCTATTTTATCTTGGATAAATTCTGGAGAGTTGTGTTTTTCAGGAAATAGAAACATTTTATTGAAGTTACCTAAGTTTTTATCTTTTAAAGTTGGTAGGATCTCTAATGTAACTCTCTCTTTCATTCCAGGTATTGGTAACCCTGATGTTTTCCCTTTCATTCCCAATCCTTTGTAAGGGAGTTTTATTGATATTTTTTTTTCAATGAACTAAATTTGGGGGTTATTTATTTTCTTTATGTTTTTGTGCTTTTATTTCATTGATTTCTGCTCTTATTTTTATTGCATTTACTTCTCTTTACTTACCTGGGCCTAATGTTTTCCATTAACTTAGATGGGAAATTATATCATTGCTTGTTTAAGCACTTATTAATTTTTCAATCTTTTTTCCTTTATTCTTTAGAATGAATATTTTCTATTGACCTATTACCAAATTCACTAACTCTTCTTTATGACTTATTCAATGTGACAGAAAAACTATAGCCAGGTGACATCAGCCAGTCTTTATGGACTCATGGTGTCATGATTAGAGAAAGCATAGTATCAGGGATAAAGACAAGGTATGGATTCAAGAATGACTCTCACTTGCCCAGGCTGATCTTGCAACTGACCTTGTCAAATATCCAAACTGCCATCAACCAACTAATGCTGAATTCCCAGGATGGCTACATGCCTCAAGGAGATCAACCACTTTGTCACAAATTCATTATACTGGGCTCCATCTGAACTGGACTAAGCACAAATTCACTATAACTAGAATCAAAACATATAAGGGGTATAATTTTGCTTTTCTTGCCAAAAGTGTCTCAGCCAGCACTTCTATTCAAGGGTACACACATAATATGCAAGTGATCTAACAACAACAGGATTTTGCATAATATTACATCATAAGGGGTTCACTTTACATCAAAAGAGACATGGTAGAGGGTTCCATTTAGATCCAATGGATCCACTGTTCCATCATCTGCCATACACCCTGAAGCTATCTGTCCGACCAAGCAAGATAACAGCTTTTTGAAAGTGTGGAAGTGTCAGTCGCTCAGTTGTATCCAACTCTTTGCAACCGCATGGATTGTAGCCCACCAGGCTCCTCATTCATGGGATTCTCCAGGTAAGAATATTGGAGTGGGTAGCCATTCCCTTCTTCACAGGATCTTCCTGTAATAGTTGAGGAAGTCGCTCAGTCATGTCCGACCCTCAGCGACCCCATGGACTGCAGCCTTCCAGGCTCCTCCATCCATGGGATTTTCCAGGCAAGAGTACTGGAGTGGGGTGCCATTGCCTTCTCGGTAGCTTGATATAATGGGGCTCTATCCTTTGAGGTGCAGAATATACCCTAAACAAATACTTATTATACAATGTTATATCTCTAATAAGTAGAATATAAGTCTAGGAGCCAAACAATGGAATCAGAAGAGATCATTCCCAATAATATATTGGTAAATATATACTGACCACTCCTGCATTTCTAATTTCTGTGGATCTATAGGTCCTGGTTCCAAGAGGAAGATTTACCTCATTATCATTTTTCTTGGGCTCCAAAATCAATGTGGATGGTGACTGTAGCCATGAAATTAAAAGACGTTTGCTCCTTGGAAGAATAGCTATGGTAAACCTAGACAGTATATTAAAAAGGTAAGACATCACTTTGCCGACAAAGGTCCATATAGTCAAAGCTACGGGTTTTCCAGTAGTCATGTATGGTTGTGAGAGTTGGACCATAAAGAAGGCTGAGCCGTGAAGAATTGATGCTTTCAAAATGTGATGTGGAGAGTCCCTTGCACAGCAAGGAGATCAAACCAGTAAATCCTAAAAGAAATCAAGCCTGGATATTCATTGGAAGGACTGATACTGAAGCTGAAGCTCCAATACTTTGATCACCTGATGTGAAGAGCTGACTCACAGGAAAAGACCCTGATGCTGGGAAAGACTGAGGGCACATCTCTGTGCCAAGAGACCAGAAGTCCAGAAAGGGAAGTTACTATCCTGGAAGGTGTAATTATCACCTATACTCAGAATGAAGTAAGTCTGCTGTTAAACAATGTGAGAGAAAATAAAACACTGGACACCCAAGTGATCAAGTGGACTTCCTATTGATAGCCTTCTGCCCAATTTTGAAAGCATATCAACAGTGAAGAAGCCATAACCTGAATAAGACACAATAATCAGGAGCTCAAAATCCCTCAGAGATGGATGTCTTGGAAATACCACAAGAGAGGCTAATTGAGGGGTAGAGTAATCTAAAAGTATAGTAACAGGGGAAAATGATGACTATCAGTTGTAGCCAGAGTATCTGCAGCAGCAGAGGCTATATTTCATCTCACCAACCTTCCTCTAGTAAGGAGTTTGGGTTCTCCAGAAAGTGATCAAACAGAATCTAGGCAAAGCTGTTTCTAGATGGTGTAAGCTGATTTGCTTCAGTTGTGTACAACTCTGTGTGACCCCATAGATGGCAGCCCACTAGGCTCCTCTGTCCCTAGGATTCTCCAGGCAAGAACTCTGGAGTAGGTTGCCATTTCCTTCTCCAATGCATGAAAGTGAAAAGTGAAAGTGAAGTCGCTCAGTTCTGCCTGACTGTTAGTGAACCCATGGACTGGAGCCCACCAGGCTCCTCCGTCCATGGGATTTTCCAGGCAAGAGTACTGCGTGGGGTGCCATTGCCTTCTCCGATTATAGGAAGCAAGTGGATCCAAATGTACAAGGGAAAGGCTATTCAAAACCAATGCATTCACCACCTGGCTGTCATATATGTGGTCTGCTTATAGCTCACAGTTGAGTCCCTCCCTAGAAACTGCTCTTGTCCCAAAGAAGTAGCCTTACCCAGAGTTACACACTCAAAGGCAGTCTGCATCCAGTGAGCTACTGAAGCAGTTGAACCAAGACCCAGATCTCTTGCTCCTATGTGAGACACCTTTGAAATGTGAGGCACTTGTGAAAAGCCATATTTGTGTGACAGCATTCCACAGGATCAGCTGAGGTCTCTGCTGCAACTACACTGTAGATCAACATGCTGTTCCGATAATCCACTTTTCTTACAGGTGGTATACATAAGACCACTCCCCAATAAGCCACCTGCACTCAAAGTTCCATCTTAGATTCTGCTTCTAGGACAGTTCTATGTTTCTAGAGAAGTGCTTAATGATTGCTTTTCAGATTAACAAAGATGGGCACAATAAAGGAAAGAAATGGTATGGACCTAACAGAAGCAGAAGGTATTAAGAAGAGGTGGCAAGAATACACAGAAGAACTATACAAAAAAGATCTTCATGACTCAGAAAACAACAATGGTGTGATCACTCACCCAGAGCCAGACATTCTGGAAAGTGAAGTCAAGTGGGCCTTAGGAACCATCACCATGAACAAAGCTAATGGAGGTGATGGAATTCCAGTTGAGCCATTTCATATCCTAAAAGATGATGCTGTGAAAGTGCTTCATTCAATATTCCAGCAAATCTGGAAAACTCAGCAGTGACCAGAGGGCTGGAAAAGGGTCAGTTTTCATTCCAATCCCAAAGAAGTGTAATGTCAAACACTGTTCAAACTACAGCACAATTGCACTCATCTCACACAACATAATGCTCAAAATTCTCCAAGCCAGGCTTCAACAGCATGTGAACTCTGAACTTCCAGATGTTCTAGCTGGATTTAGAAAAGGCAGAGGAACCAGAGATCAAATTGCCAACATCTGCTGGATCATCAAAAAGGCAAGAGAGTTCCAGAAAAACATCTATTTGCTTTAGTGACTATGCCAAAGCCTTTGACTGTGTGGATCACAACAAACTCTGAAAATTCTGAAAGAGATAGGAATACCAGACCCCTGACCTGCCTCCTGAGAAATCTGTATGTAGGTCAATAAGTGATAGTTAGAAGTGGACATGGAACAACAGACTGGTTCCAAATAGGAAAAGGAGTACATCAAGGCTGTATATTGTCACCCTGCTTATTTAACTTATATGCAGAGTACATCATGCGAAATGCTGGGCTAGATGAAGCACAAGCTGGAGTCAAGATTCCTGGGAGAAGTCTCAATAACCTCAGACATGCAGATGACACCACTCTTATGGCAGAAAGTGAAGAGGAACTAAAGAGCCTTTTCATGAAAGTGAAAGAGGAGAATGAAAAAGTTGGCTTAAAACTCAGCATTCAAAAAACGAAGATCATGGCATCCAGGCCTATCACTTCATGGCAAATAGATGGGGAAACAATGGAAGCACTGAGAGACTTAATTTTGGGGGGGCTCCAAAATCACTGCAGACAGTAACTGTGGCTATGAAATTAAAAGACACTTGCTCCTTGAAAGGAAAGCTATAATCAACCTAGACAGCATATTAAAAAGCAGAAACATTACTTTGCTGACAAAGGTCCATCTAGTCAAAGCTATGGTTTTTCCAGTAGTCATGCACGGATGCGAGATTATATTGGATTATAAAGAAAGCTGAGTGCCTAAGAATTGAATCTTTTGAACTATGGTGTTGCAGAAGACTCTTGAGAGTAACTTGGACTACAAGGAGATCAAACCAGTCAATCCTAAAGGAAATTAAGTGTGGATATTAATTGGAAGGACTGATGCTGAAGCTGAAGCTCCAATACTTTGGCCATGTGATGCAAAAAACTGACTCATTGGAAAAAACCCTGATGCTGGGAAAGATTGAAGACAGCAAGAGAAGGGGACGACAGAGGATAAGACGGTTGGATGGCATCACCGACTCAATGGACATGAGTTTGAGCAAGCTCCGGGAATTGGTGATAGACAGGGAAGCTTGGCATGCTGGACTCCATGGGGTCACAAAGAGTCGGACACGACTGAGTGACTGAACTGAACTGAATAAATTCATGTCAATGGCTGTACTGCAAATTATTAAAGGAAGAGAAGAATGTCTAATGTTTCTCTTAGCCCAATCCCAGTTCTCTAACTCCACTGTAGCTACTTTCCCCAAAAACCCTTCCCAGTAAATGACCTGAATATACATTTATGTCCCAGAGATTTTTTCCTGGGGAACCTTATCTAAGGCAAGCCCAAAATATACATTATTCCCATTTTACTCATTAGTGAATTTAGACTCAGGTAGGTGAAGGAATTTGCTCAATAAATCCACAGCAGTAATTGACAGGGCCACTAACTCTAACCCAGGTCTGGTTGATTCCAAAGCCCTATTCCTTGGACTATATCATACCCGCTACCCTCTCTTCCCCAAATGGATATTACTTTTTTAATAAAAGAATCTGCAGTCTTTTCTGTTTGCTTTAAAGTAAAACATCTCAAGCTGACAGGTCTATCAGAACTTGTCACTTACAGTTTAATGCCATGCAGCCTGGTTGATGCTTGTCAGACTGACAGTAAAGCCCGAACGGATACTATGCCATTATGCATTTAATGAACTGCCCTCATGGAGCCAAACACCACGTTAAATACTTAATGCCAGTCAAATTTATTTACAGGATCAACTCTCTCCCCTTCAGATATTGCCGTTTATCCTTTAGGCTAAAGCCTCTGGGGCACTTTGGGAGTTGCTCGGCACTTCGTCCGCATGGGAAAATCCATAGCCAATGGTGACATTTTCCAGTCTAGGGTGAAAACTATTTAGGAAGAAAAATAGATCCCAAGGAACTTCAAGTTGAGAGAAAAGAGATGAGATACCAAAAAAGATATTGTTATAATGTAGAGCTTGTAGAAATAGATAAAAGAGCTCTTTTGTCCCATATCAAAATGCTATTTCTGCTGCCCAAAGCCATATAAAGACTGATTCCAAATCTATCAGCTTTGCTCCCTTTTCACCTTTTGAAATACTACTGATAGGAGGAGGGGAAGTAGAGAAGCTTACAGGATAGCATCTGTCTTACAGCCTAGTAGGATTTCTGGGATTACTCCAATAACTCTTCAGTAGCCTGATATTTTTTGTAAAAGTTCAGCTGAAACTTCCTCTATCCTCTGTTGGGGATTCACGGACATTGTTTTTTCCCCTAACACACCTACATGACTTATTTCTGTGCTGCTGTGTTGTTAGGAGCGTGTGGAAAGGAGACAAAGCCAAGCTGGAGCATGGCCAAAGGAGAACAGAAAGAGGGGTGAGAGTTTTGGGGTTCATGTCATGTGAGAAATGGCTCAAGGACCCAGAGACATATAAGGCGAGAAGATTAAGAGAGGTCAGCAATGCGCTACTGTGGGGAAGGGCAGCTATCCTAGTCCTAACCCTGAGCTCGTCCTGCTCATCAAACTCTTCTCACATATCACTCCCTGTCCAGAAAAGCTAGCTTTTCATTATCCCTACCCCTCAGTCTTGTTAAAAACAACTCATTCAGGCTTCCCTGTAGCCCAGTGATTAAGAATCTGCCTGCCAGTGCAGGGGACATGGGTTTGATACCTGATCTGGGGAGATCCCACATGCCAGGCGGCAACTAAGCCCATACACCGCAACCACTGAGTCCTCACTCTAGAGCTCACGTGCTGCAACTACGGAGCCATGCGCCTGGAGCCCATGTGCCACAAGAGAACACTTTGCAACGAGAAGCCCCTGTACCACAGCTGGAGAGTGGGCCCGCTCACCACAACTAGAGAAAGCCTATGCACAGCAGTGAAGACCCAGTGTGCCATAAAATTGAAAACTAAATCTAAAAACAACTCCCTCTTTACTTCCCAATTCAAATATCATTTCTTCAGGAAGTGTCTTGTCCACCAGCACTACTTTGATGAGTACTACAACCACCAGAATTGGTTATTTTTTTTTTTCTGTTATATGATCTCACAAAACTCCTCTAATTTAACTTTATAGCACTTACTACAATTTGAAACTTTATACCTGTTATGTGATTTTGCAATCACTGTTGATTCACCCGCTATATTCCACATCCTATGTCAGGATAAAAAAGTACTATGTTGTTTTCTATTGCATCCTTGGATTTAGGAGGGGAGCTTGGACAGAATGGGAACTTGACAAATTGTGCAAGGAAAAAACACATCATGCATACATGAATGAATGACTTAGTATAAAGAAATAGATCTTAGAAATAGAAATGAAGGACAGCCACATGACATTTCAACAAAGAAAAAATTTTAGTGTAATCAGAGTTATTCAGCAGTGAATCTGCCTACAAATGAGAGCTTAGCTCCCTGCCAGGGAAAGTACTCAAGAGCAGAGACCAAAACTTGTTTTTAAAGTGCATGTATATATAAATTAAACTTGGACCCCATTAACTGCTACTTAACATTCTAGAGTTTTAAGATTCTATTAATGTTTTCCTCTTTCCTTTTGCTTCTCTATAAGTTCATTCATTTTTATTAAATTTTGATTGACAAGTTCAATGACTACCTTACAAATCCCTCAGCTCTCAGAGTTGTGGCAAAACAAACTTGCAGATCCCATCAGGAAACAGCAGAAAAAGTGGTTTGCTCTTTGGAAGTCTAATCTTTGGGGATTCATTTATGAAAGAGTAATTCCCTATGTCCTGTCCATCAATCCTGTTTCTTCTGGGTACAACAGATGGCTTTGTATATTGAATATTTAAAACACACTTTTTGATGATTTTTTTCCACTCCCCTGAGAATGGTTCACATAGTTATTAAAGTGAAAAACACAAATAGCAAACTCAACAAGCAATCAAGAGTGATTTCTAGGGGGAACTCTTATTTCCAAGCCAGGTTTGCCTAATGCACACATAATGAATAAAAAAGAAATAACAACAATAACAACAACAACAACAAACTAGGTGGAAAGGAATTTTTCAATATACTAATAAAAATATAACTAAAAATAAAAATTTTATAATCAGGGATGCAGATTTTGATCCACTGTGAGAAAATACTTTGTACATATTAAGCAATGAGTTTCCAGATGCTAAGTGTTTCCATGGAGGATGACAGACATTTGGCAGAGATGTTTCAGCTAGGATTCATATATTGAATTGACTATGAGTTATAATACTGTTTAAATATCTTTCCAATTCTGAGATTCTATGATTTGTACCTTAGTTTGAAGAAGAGATAGATAAACAATTTGGAACTAAGACTGGGCCTATATCAAACAACCCATCAACTCAATTATTTTATCCAGTAAAGGATATGGTCATTCAGAGGAAATGATCTGCCTGCTGGTCTAGTTTAGAAATACTATTTTCTATTTAATAGATGAGGAAGCTGCTTCACAGACAAAACAAAACAAAAAAATCTTCCAAGGGGATATAGGTAATAAAATTCTAAAATTTTAACTCATGTGTTTCTGACTACAAAGAATAATGCTGTTTCCATTACCTCTAACTGAGTTTAGAAAGAAAATCAGAACTGGTAACAGAGGCAAATGAGTAGCAGTGTATTTATAGGGTATCAGACATGTCCAAAGCCTTTGACTGTGTAGACCACAACAAACTCTGGAAAATTCTGAAAGAGATGGGAATACCAGACCACCTGACCTGCCTCTTGAGAAATCTGTATGCAGGTCAAGAAGCAACAGTTAGAACTGGACATGAAACAACAGATTGATTCCAAATAGGGAAAGGAGTACCTCAAGGCTGTATATTGTCACCCTGCTTATTTAACTTATATGCAGAGTACATCATGAGAAACGCTGGGCTGGATGAAGCACAAGCTGGAGTCAAGATTGCTGGGAGAAATATCAATAACCTCAGATATGCAGATGACACCACCCTTATGGCAGAAAGTGAAGAGGAACTAAAAAGCCTCTTGATGAAAGTGAAAGAGGAGAGTGAAAAAGTTGGCTTAAAGCTGAACATTCAGAAAAGTAAGATCATGGCATTCGGTCCCATCATTTCATGGCAAATAGATGGGGAAACAATGGAAACAGTGGCAGACTTTATTTTTGGGGGCTCCAAAATCACTGCAGTTGGTGACTGTGGCCATGAAATTAAAAGATGCTTGCTCCTTGGAAGAAAAGCTATGACCAACCTAGACAGCATATTAAAAAGCAGAGACGTTGCTTTACCAACAAAGATCCATCTAGGCAAGGCTATGGTTTTTCCAGTAGTCATGTATAGATGTGAGAGTTGGACTATAAAGAAAACTGAGCACTGAAGAATTGATGCTTTTGAACTGTGGTGGTAGAGAAGACTCTTGAGAGTCCCTTGGACTGCAAAGAGAGTTGGACTATAAAGAAAACTGAGCACTGAAGAATTGATGCTTTTGAACTGTGGTGGTAGAGAAGACTCTTGAGAGTCCCTTGGACTGCAAAGAAAGAGAGTTGGACTATAAAGAAAACTGAGCACTGAAGAATTGATGCTTTTGAACTGTGGTGGTAGAGAAGACTTTTGAGAGTCCCTTGGACTGCAAGGAGATCCTGTCGGTCAATCCTAAAGGAGATCAGTCCTGAATATTCATTTGAAGGACTGATCCTGAAATGAAGCTCCAATACTTTGGCCACCTGATGCGAAGAACCAACTCTTTTGAAAAGACCCTGATGCTGGGAATGATTGAGGGCTGGAGGAGAAGGGGACGACAGAGGATGAGATGGTTGGATGGCATCACTGACTCAATGGACATGAGTTTGAGTAAACTCCAGAAGCTGGTGATGGACAGGGAGGCCTGGTGTGCTGCAGTCCATGGGGTCGCAAAGAGTTGGACACAACTGAGTGACTGAACTGAACTGAACTGAGACATGTATAACATAGGCTGGGGAGGGAAGGGAAGTGATTTGAGAGCAGGATCCAAAGTCATGAAAGAGAGAGATCTCTTGAGGAAGGCAGGCATCCTTGACTCTGAGGCTTGGTAGGGAGGGATCCTGTATGACTGTTCTTCTTTTCTGGGAATCAGGGAGGGAGGTTGCATAGACCTGGCCAGGTGGTCATTAGATCAGGGTATTGCCATCTGCACTGAAGCAGAGTCAAGAGATAATCACTAACCCGAAGGGTAACTCATTGAGTCATCATCCCAAATAGGGTGGGTAAACCCTAACAGTTGGGACTCAAGCCACATGAGAGGAGGTTCGAAGTAGATGATGGGGAGAAAACAAGGGTTGATTCTGAAGCATGTGCAGGCTCCCGCAGTGGGACTCAGCTCTAGTTTCCATAGCCACAGACATGCCTATGTGGGGAAGGAAGGCAGGAGACACACTGGGGAGCGCTAGGCAGAGTAGCCAAGGCAGAAGGGAACTTGCATGGGGCAAATGGTGGCACAAGGGGGACTCACAAATGGTTTACAAAAACCAACCTTCTTTGTCACTGTGACCATGTCCCTTGAAACTTATGTTACCAAAAATCTGGGCAATACCAAAACTCCATATTCTATCATAAGAAAGGCCTGAGGCTGCTGAGCAATTGAAAAATCCACTTCCACACTGATCAGGACCCATTCAAGAACAAGATAAGCTGGATTTTCAGGGAGAGTTAGCAATGATTCCAGATGGGGACCACTGGGAAAGTCAGCAGCCATTTCCTAATGGAATAAAGGTAGATTTATATACATTTGAATTATCATTTCTATTATCAATCTCAGCAATTAAGATAGTTATTTCATTATAATAATACTAGGAAATATCATTGTAAGGTTGTGCATTTTTGTTTTCTTCTTGTTCAGTGATACTGTTTTTTTAACAGAGTAATACAACAGAGAACAATGGCAGTTCATCCCAGCCCAGGAGAGAAACATTTTCTTCCAATCCTGGTACACGTATAACAGTGTTTTTGTTTGTTTGTCTATCTGTTTGGATTTATTTTGTGAGTCTGAATGTACATTTTCTACTTGATTAACTGTGCTTTGATTCTCCTGCAGCTGGAATAGGGATTGTGATGTCATAAAACATGACAAAATCAGAAAAGAAGAAAACAATGAACAAGCAAACAAACTCCGCTCGGGATCTGAAAGGAGGCATTATTAGTCACTAAAGATTGCCTGCTACATCTGCGCTCATTTGTTTGGGCAAAAGACTTTGTGTCCAGACAGAGATTCCTAACTATTGTCTCCAAATCAGCACTGGCTTGGCTTCACTACCAGAATGCAAATTATGTTATTTGCTGCCATTGTGTGTCAATTAAAGATAAAATGTGAATTCCTAGTGCAATATGCTCCAACTGGCTTAACATCTGGGTTTACCTAAAATTCAGGGACCGGTTTCCAAAGATGTTCACTGCTTGGATGCAGAAGGTAGGAAGCGTTGGCTTCTCAGTGAAGCTGTAGAACATCTCTGGCAACAACCGAAGCATGGCTACTGGTGTGTGTTCCAAACGTGTTTTATAAAAGAGAACTTGTCTCTACTTTTCCCTGTTCTTCCTGTGGCATCTATGCTAATACTACTACTGTCTCCCCAATCACCAAGATTCATAGCTTAACACAAAATATGCTATTTCTCCCACTCCCGGTCCTGTCACTCTGCTGTCTGATAAAACACTTCATGGATTCCCATTTTGCTGTATCTGTTACCTAACCTTACTTCACCATTCCCACAGATCCTGTCTGGATTCATATCTTCTATACCCACTGGCCTAAAATATCTTAATAAACTTCTAATTGGTCCCTCTTCCTCTGGCATCTCCTGTGACTGTTTTTCCCTAATATATCTGTATCTGCCTCTGGAAATGACCTTCTGATCATGGCACGCTCCTTCCTCCAAGCTTCCCATGGCTTCCCAAATTAAAGACACAATGCCATGAGCAGACTGTCTGTAATTCTATGTCTCTCCTTGCTGTCCACTCTTGAATCTTATTTTCCCTCCACAACTTCATTCTTTCTAGTAGTTGCTACTCATTTTTCAAGACAGAGCTCAATTATTTCATCATCTCCGAAGCATCCCCCTAAACATTCAAGAAGAACCATGTCCCGTTTTTGTCATTTATTTCATTTATACTAGCTATCTCTGTTGTTTCTTTTATCTCCTACTTTTCCATTGTTTCTCTCCATATTCATTTACAAATCATTATCACAGTGTGTTTTTGAAAATAATTGGTTCTTCAATTTTAATCTCTATCCTTATGACTTAGTACATAAACAGGCATCCAACAATGTTTTTGTAATGAATGAGTGGTAAATCAGTCATTAGGTGTATACTTAAGCAAATTTTGGGGGCTAAAGAAAACCACCATTGCTTCTAAAATATTTAGTTGACTATCAGATCAGATCAGATCAGTCGCTCAGTCGTGTCCAACTCTTTACATAATTCTTAAAATAACTTTATAGCAAATTCTACTGAGCTTCCTTAATCTTAGTCATAAAGCTGTATCTTGCTGATGAAGAAAATAATGTGAATTTGGGAAAATTTGTAAGCTTTCATAGTTTTATGCAAGCAACTAAATTATATTATTGTTGGTATATCCCTTAATGGAAAAAGTGAAATATAAAGAGACTTATAAAGTCCTGTTCTCCTTTTAATGAGGTAATTTTGTGGTGTTTTCAGTCACTCTCTGACCAAGCGATTTTACTTGGATAGAGTAACTGCTATACAAATCAGCTCTTGACAATTTAAAATACTCTAGTAACAGGCTGACCTAATAGTGTTCATTCATCAGCATTTATTGGATACCTACTATGGAGACAATAGTTAGATGCTGAAGAAAAAATATAGGAAGTTTTGGTTTTAATCCTTGAGATTACAGTCCATTGGGGTAGCCTGACTTTTAATTCAATACCTACAATAGCAGAAAATGAGAGCTCCACCAAAGAGATGAAGAGCTTATTCAAGGAGGAAAAGAATGGTGAGATCAAGTCAAGCTGATAGTTCGGGAATGAAGGCCTAGGACATAGGTTTTCGGGAATAAATAGAAGTTTGACAAGCAGAACTGGGGGAATTTACATTTCAGGAACAAATTACCATCTTGGAAGTCAAAGGCATATGCATAAAGCCCTACTGGAGCTCCCAGCTAAAGTCAGCATCAATCACCAGACAAGGGTTTGAGCCATTGTGGATATCCAATCCAATGCAGCTGACGGTTACACAACTGTGAAGTAGGAAAACTAGAATATGAATACAGGTCTTATGACTCTAAATCCAGTGCTCCATACTTTACTCCACTGCTGCCCATCAAATGGAACTAGATAACATCTAGCATAGAATTTCAGGCCAGTACAACAGAATAGTTAAGAGCTTGTAATAAGTCATCCAAGCTCAGACTAGAGCCTCAGCTCTGCCATTTATCAGTGGTGTGAACTTAGATGAGCTCATCACTACTAACAGACCTCAGTTTCTCCATTTAAAAATAGCATTAACAATAGTCTCTCTTCACCCCACAGGATCATTATGATGGATAAATGAGTTAATGAATATAATACTCCTGGCACAGAAAAAATATTCAATAATATAAAGCTATTATAAAAAATAGTACCATCTTATGATTTTTTACCTTTAAACTCTGTAAACGTTGTCTCTGGCTCATTTTACCCCACTATGGCCTCAAACAGCATAAAGGCCTTCCCTTATAAATGGACTAAAATGTTTCCTTTGTTCCTTGAACACACCATCACAGCCAAATGTATGAAGCTGACTATAGTCAAATATCCCAATGTTATACAAATTTCAAGAGACTGAAAATTCATCTAGATAATACAAAACCAATGTTCATTATAGCTTTAATTAAATTCCATTGTGGTGTTTTATCTACCCACTTATCTGTCTTTGAAGTCTCCTGTAAGGTCAGAAACTTTATCGAGCCATAAAAACTAAATAGATTTGGATGACTCTATCAGAAAACACTAATGTCATTTCCTTATCTCTGTGAAATCGTCTTTTTCTCTATATACACCTCTAACAACTACAGGAAGCAACCTTGGTTGTATTATCTTCAATTTCCTTTGAGTACTTTCTCTCTCTTTTTTTTTTTTTTTTCTGTCAGTTTTTCTGCTAAAAATTTAATTTTGCCCTTTTAGTAAGTATATAATTTTTTAAAAAACATCAGTACAAATCTTTGTATTTCCTCATCCTTCTGGATATTGCATGAAATGTTATTTGTACTTAGAATGCTTCCTCTACTTGTAATATTTAATATTACTATCTGAAAACTTCTTCTGAGAACGAGGTAAAGGGTAGCTGTGTACATTTAAGCATACAACATATTTCATATACCTGAGGAAGACTCTGAAAAGTCATGATTTTTCCACCCACGATTTGCTCAAGTCAAGACTAGCCGCAAAGCATCACTGTCCCTACTTGGAACCTCAATAACGTAAAACCCACCTCCTATTTGCTTAACTGAGACTTTAATCCAGAGAGCTGAGCCTCCCCTTTTCATATATCCAACTCCTGTTCTTCTCCAAAGCCCAGGTAGAGACCTACCATTGCTGAAATCCTTCCCTTCCTCTTTGAGCTACAGCAGAACTGCTCACATGCAGCGCTCCTTGCCATTTGCTGCCTTGGACACTACTTGGCCAAATTTTTACCAAAAATCAACTGTTCTTTACGAAGTGTGCACAGTACTATATGTGTATAAGCAGACTGCTCCTTAGAATTTTGAGAATGGACCTTATTTTAAAAGCATGAAGTATTTTGTCATGGTGAAAAGAATATGAACTTTGGCATTGCCTAGAACTTCAGCTCAAAGCTAGCACCAAAAATGTGCAACGCTGAGAAACGCAATTAACAGATAGGAAAGTGAATGTAACTTGCATCCCAGTAATGAGAGATAGGTCTGGGTTCTAAGATCAAGTATATCTAATTGCAAAGGTTTCTCACTTTTCACATATTACTAAGGAATCAGATGATAATAATAATAAATGATATTTTCATATCCATGTTCCTAGATTTAATATCATTCCTAAAATTCAGCTGGGCTTTCTTGGTGGCTCAGCAGTAAAGAATCTGCCTGCCATTGTAGGAGTCGCAGGTTCGATCACTGGGTCCACAAGATTCCCTGGAAAAGGAAATGGCAACCCACTCCAGTATTGTTGCCTGGAGAATTCCATGGACAGAGGAGCCTGGTGGGCTACAATCCATGGGATCGTGAAAAGTTGGACACGACCTAGGGACTAAAACAGCAACAAAATCCAGCTACTTTCTCCAAGTTTTACCAGCATATCTTGTTGTCAAACTTAGCATCTCTGACAGTAATTTTCATCACAAATCCCAAGATAAATATCTGCCCAGCCGCTCCTACTCAGAACATATTTGATATTTCTATTTCCCTTACGATCTTCCACCCAAACTAATCAGCCATCAGTTTATTAATAACTGTCACACTATTGCTAAAGCGACTTGCAAAACTACCTCAATTTTGTGACTGCCCTGTTAAGCCCTCATTACATGGAGTCCTGACTATGGTCAGAGTCTTGTAACCACCTTTTGACCTCCATCCAATATATCCTCCAGATGGTGGTCCATGCTACATTTATAAGATAATAAACTGGCCACATCAGGTTTCATGTTGCAATTATTCCCTTTCTACTGCTTTCAGAATAAAATCTAAATGATGCAGAATTCAAGTTTATTCACAACCCTCTTTGCTAGTGTCTTTTCCCCTCACATATACTCACACATCCGTACCGAAACAACCAGCCCTTTCCTAAAAACACCTTATAGTTTCACATATTTCTGCCTTTGCAAATGCTATTCCTTCTTCCTGGAAGCTGCCGACGCTGCATGAAAGCCACATAATTATCCTTCAGAATCCATCTCCTATGCCACTTCTACTCAGAAGCTTTGCACAACTCGTCTTCTGGACAGAAAAAAATACCACTTATTCCATTTACCCAATGCATACTTTTCAAACTACATACAAAAATAAGCTCAAGATGGGTTAAAGACCTAAATTTAAGACTGGAAACTGTAAAACTCCTAAAAGAAAACATAGACAGAATATTTTTTGACACAAGACACACCAATAATTTTTTTCTGGATGTATCTCCTGAGGCAAGTGAAACAAAAGCAAAAATAAACAAATGGGAGCTTAAAGCAAAAAGCTAAAAGCTTTTGCAAAGCAAAGGAAATTACTGACAAAATGAAAAGAAAATCTACTGAATAGGAGAAAATATTTTCAAATAATATGATCAATAAGGGGTTAATATCCAACATATTTAAGCAGCTCATACAACACATCACCAAAAGAAAAATAAAACAACCCAATTAAAAAATGGAAAGGATTGAATAGACATTTTCCCAAAGAGGACATGCAGATGGCCAGCAGGAAAACATGCTCAACATTACTATCATCAGGGAAATGCAAATCAAAATCACAATGAGATGTCACCTCACCCCTGTCAGACTATCATCAAAAAGAACATAAATAACACATTATGGTGAGAATGTGGAGAAAAGGGAACCTTCCTATACTGTTGGTGGGGATGTAAACTGGTACAGTCACTGTGGAAAATATTATGGAGTTTTCTCAAAAAACTGAAGCTAGAACTACTATGTGGGGCTTCCCTGGTGGCTCAGTGGTAAAGAATC
This sequence comes from Bos indicus x Bos taurus, assembly GCF_003369695.1. Taxonomy (NCBI): domain Eukaryota; kingdom Metazoa; phylum Chordata; class Mammalia; order Artiodactyla; family Bovidae; genus Bos; species Bos indicus x Bos taurus. The sequence continues at coordinate 37,759,148 of NC_040104.1, forward strand.
AGCTTCCCAATGCAGGAGACATGGGTTCAAAGCCTGATCCGAGATTTCACATGCCATGGACCAACTACACCCACGCACGACAGCTACTGAGCCTGTGCTTTAGAGTCCAGGAGCCTCAACTACTGAGCCCATGTCCCACTGTTACTGAAGCCTGCATGCCCTAGAACGCGTGCTCTGCAACAAGAGAAGTCACCTCAATGAGAAGCCCGCGCACCGCAACTAGAGAAGAGCCCCCCGCCCCCCATGACGCAACTACAGAAAAGCCCGCACAGCAACGAAGACCCAGCACCGTCAAAACTAAATAAAAATATAAATAAATAAAAACATATTAAAAGAAAACTATCATATGAGGCAGGACTTCCATTACTAGGTATATAACCAAAAAATACAAAAATATTAATTAAAAAAGACACATGCACCCCAATATTCATAGCAGCATCATTTACAACTGCCAAAATATAGAAGCACCCAGTGTTCTTGCCTGGAGAATCCCAGGGACGGGGGAGCCTGGTAGGCTGCCGTCTATGGGGTCACACAGAGTCGGACACGACTGAAGTGACTTAGCAGCAGCAAGTGTCTATCACCAGATGAACAGCTAAAGAAGATTGGTATACACACACACACACACCCATACATAATGGAATATTAGCCATAAAAAAAGATTAAAGTTTTGCCACTTGCAACAATATGGATGGACCTGGAGGGTATTGTGCTTAGTGAAATAAGTCAGAAAAAGACGAGTACTGTATGTGATCACTTGTATGTGGAATATAAAAGATAAAACCAAACATAAACAGACTCAGAGATACAGAGAACAAACTTGTGGTTACCAGAGGGGAAACGGAAGTGGGAAGGGGCATGACTGATGGGGTAGAGAATTAAGAGATATCATCTAATACACATAAAATAAATAAGCTACAAAGTTACACTGTACAACACAAGGAATATAGCCAACATTTTATAACTTTAAATGGAATACAATTTATGAAAATTTTGAATCAAAATGGAATATAATTTATAAAAATCCTAGATTTCAAGGAACAGGGTATAGCTATCTTTAGAGGAAGAGCATTATTTTTTTGCCTACCAAGTACTCAAAGAATAGGAATTACACTTTGACCCTTCTTTTCAGTTGTTGGAAAATGTAAGCAAACATTTAGCTATTGATCTGCTTTCCTCTGATGGTGCTTAATAAGATTATCTAGGAAATTGCCAGATGAAGCAGGAAAAATTTTCCAAAAACAAAAGTCTATTATATTGTTTTCAGATAGACAGAGTTAGATTCTAAATGGATGAGGAACACAGATTTCGGTAATATGAAGAGATGGGTAAAAGTGTAAAATAAACTGTAACATGGATACAGCCTGTATCCTTCACCCCATCCCAGCTTTCCTTTTTGTGATCTGTTGCACCCAATCATGAAGATGACTTAAATCTATACTGACCTGGCAACTGACAAATCTCTTTCATCAATGCTACTATTACATCCTCAAAAAAGCCTGAAAAGCAAGAAATTTTTTATGAATTTCACTTCAACCACAGAACCTTAAGTTGTATAATCAAAATCCAAGGCCTGTGCTTTCTGCACTATGCTGTGTTCCCAAGATAAACACTGTCATCTTTCTTCCATCTTCTCACGTGTTTTTTGAAGCCTGAAAGTGAAATTCCACTTGTAGGAAGATGAAATAGGTATTTGTATTATTTCAGGCCTTTGTATAAATCTCAAGCCTTATCTAAAAATCAAATCAAAATGCAGCATTAACCATAAATGGAAAACATAAAAATCAAACTTAAAGAAAATATACAAGAAAATCTTCAAAATTGAGAGCAAGATATGAAGTTCTAGGCAAAGAATTCTTACACTTTATACCAATAAATAACTAGTCATCTTCAAAATTAAAATCTCTTACTTTGTGAAAAATTCTATTAAGAAGCTTAAAATAAAAGTTACTGACTGGGAGAAAATATTTGCAAACCACATATTATAAAAGGATCTCTCTGTTTAGTCACTCAGTAGCGTCCTACTCTTTGCGACCCCATAGACTGTAGCCCACCAGGCTCCTCTGCCCATGGGATTCTTCAGGTAAGAAGACTGGAGTGGGTTGCCATGCCCTCCTCCAGAGGATAGAACCTAGATATATAAAGACCACTCAAAACTCAACAGTATTAAAAAAAAAAAAAAAAGAGGTAAGAAAATAGGCAAGTGACATGTACAGATAGTTCAACAAAGGGAACATACAGGTGGCAAAGAAGCATATGAATGATGTTCAACATTCAAATCAGATCAGATCAGATCAGTCGCTCAGTCGTGTCCGACTCTTTGCGACCCCATGAATCGCAGCACGCCAGGCCTCCCTGTCCATCACAAACTCCCGGAGTTCACTCAGACTCACGTCCATTGAGTCAGTGATGCCATCCAGCCATCTCATCCTCTGTCGTCCCCTTCTCCTCCTGCCCCCAATCCCTCCCAGCATCAGAGTCTTTCCAATGAGTCAACTCTTCGCATGAGGTGGCCAAAGTACTGCAGTTTCAGCTTTAGCATCATTCCTTCCAAACACCCATGGCTGATCTCCTTCAGAATGGACTGGTTGGATCTCCTTGCAGTCCAAGGGACTCTCAAGAGTCTTCCCCAACACCACAGTTCAAAAGCATCAATTCTTTGGTGCTCAGCCTTCTTCACAGTCCAACTCTCACATCCATACATGACCACAGGAAAAACCACAGCCTTGACTAGACGAACCTTTGTTGGCAAAGTAATGTCTCTGCTTTTTAATATGCTATCTAGGCTGGTCATAACTTTCCTTCCAAGGAGTAAGCGTCTTTTAATTTCATGGCTGCAATCACCATCTGCAGTGATTTTGGAGCCCAGAAAAATAAAGTCTGACACTGTTTCCACTGTTTCCCCATCTATTTCCCATGAAGTGGTGGGACCGGATGCCATGATCTTCGTTTGCTGAATGTTGAGCTTTAAGCCAACTTTTTCACTCTCCACTTTCACTTTCATCAAGAGGCTTTTGAGTTCCTCTTCACTTTCTGCCAGAAGGGTGGTGTCATCTGCATATCTGAGGTTACTGATCTTTCTCCCGGCAATCTTGATTCCAGCTTGTGTTTCTTCCAGTCCAGCGTTTCTCATGATGCACTCTGCATATAAGTTAAATAAACAGTGTGACAAGGAAGTGCAAATTAAAACCAAGATGAAATGGCACTATGTAAATATCAGGAGAGCTAGAACAGAAAACAGTGACAACAGCAAATACTGGCAGGCATGCAGAGAGGCTGGATTAGTGAGACAGTGCTGATGAGAACATGAAATAGTTTAGCCATTACGGGAAAGTCCCATTTGTATATTTTGGATTGTGCTACCTTTGCTTTTGGTGTTATATCAGATGAAATAATTGCTAAGGCAAGTGTCATGGGGGAAGGGGAGAAATGAGCATGAAGTCTCAACTTTGCAAGGTGAATAAGTTCTAGAAATCTGCTATACTATTAGTAATACATTGTACCTAGAATTCACAATATTGTATTATACACTTAAACATTTGTTAAGGTGACAGATCTCATGATAAGTGTTCTTATCAATAATTTTTTACAACTGAAATCACATGTCACTTTGCTTTCTCTCAATGTCCCCAACTTATACAATATAGCACATGAATTCTATTAGAGGAAATCTTTCTTTAATGAAACTGAAAACCTACTATTTTGTGGTAAGAGGCTTTATAAATGAAAAAGTCATAATGAGAATTGTTATGAATGATTCTTCCATGGATATACCATCTTAAAAGTAAGATTTCACTGCCTGAAACTTAATAAGACTGTATTTTCCAATTACAAAGTAATATATTTGAATCAAATTATATTTCATAATAATTATATAATTAGCAACTGGGACATCTTGGCTTCATGTAATTTTGATTACCTATGGACAGTCTATTTCCCAGAATATCTTTCCACTTAACATTTCTTGGTAATAATAGAAATGTCACATCTTCTGTTAAATATATCAACCAATGTTAGGCAAGAACATTAGGCGAGAACAGAAGATCAAAATTTCAAATCCATAATCAGTTACAGTCACACACAGTTTCCCAGGCCCATGACTTCTATCTTATTTCTTTAACCAAGAAAGACATATCAATAGAATTTTATGGAAACAACCCTCCTTATTATTAATATCTAGCCATTCATTAAGTAAGTAACCACTGATTTCTATGTGCCTAACTAAGCACTACAGGTTTCTCTGGTGGCTCAGTTGGTAAAGAATCTGGCTGCAATGTGATTCCTGGATTGGCCCTGGAGAAGGGAATGGTAACCCACTCCAGGATTCTTGCCTGGGAAAATTTGTGAACAGTGGAACCTGGTGGGCTACAGTCCATGGGGTCACCAAGAGTCAGACACGACTGAGCAACTAACACTTTCACATAACAAAGCACCAAAAGCTGAAGACATTATAAATTTCAAAAGAAATTCCCTGTGCTGCTTGAGTTGGTACCAGCCTAGAGTATGTCACTGAGACAGCTCTTCTCCAGACACATGCATCTGTCCTTAGCACCATTTCTACCCTTCTAAGCTCTTACTGGCCACAGATGGAAACCGGGAAAGCTTTTCTTCCCAGATTCTTTACTGCCAGCATTGATTGCACGGTTAAACTCTAGCTATGCAGAAGGCTTAACTTTGTTTATCTACTGGGGGTTTTGTTTTTTTTAATCTCAACTTTTTAACTTTTTATTTTATATTGAACTATAGTTGATTTACAATGTTGTGTTAGATTCAGGTGTATGGCAGTGTTTCAGTTATACATAAACATTTTGTGTTTTATATTTCATTGACTTCTGCTCTTATATTTATTACTTCCTTCTCCTTACCTATTTGGAGTTTACTTTGCCATTTTTTTCCCCTAGCTAAAGGTAGAACTTTAGATCTTTTATTGTATAACTTTCTTGGAATACATAAACATTTAAAACTATAAATTTCTCTCCAAATTGCTAACATAAACATTTAAAATTCTCTCTGAAGTCTGATTGGTTATATACCACAGAACTTGGTAAACTGTGTCTTTACTACCATTCAGTTTGAACTATTTTCTAGTTTCCCTTCTGATTTCTTTAATCCATGAATTATTTAAAACAACATTGGTTAATACGCCAATACTTAGAAATTTTCAGAATATCTTTTTGCTTTGATGCAATTTATTTTATAGTATTTGTATTTTCAATATTTTTAAATGTATTGAGACTTTGTATGGCCTATCATAGGGTCCATTTTGGTGTATGGACCATTGGCTATTTTGTATATTTATTCAACTGCTGAGGACAATTTTTTCATATGTGTCTGCTTTTGGTTGGTCTCAAGTTCCTCTGTATCTTTTTTTTTTTTTTAGCTTGTTTTAGTGTTTTTTCAGAGTTAATACTTGTCATTTGTGGAAGGGTACAAATATAGTGGCTTTGCCAGAATTTTGCATAATATGTGAACAGCAGGATCAGAGCTAGAGTTATTATCTGTTCTTAAAATATATTTCAAGTTATTATTGCTTTGCAATAAAATCCTCAAAAGCTCAATGGCTACTATCAGAAGAGACCTATACCCACTTCTTTGGCTAAATACCCAAATGGCTAGCAAAACCCAGAGAAGAAATTGTCAGCTACTGTAGTATATTTTAGGCCAATAGTGCCTGGACACTCTCAAGAGTAAAATCTATCATTAGTGTTAAGTCTTTTCTACTGTGATCTCATGGGCAACTTGTTTTGAGAAGACAAAAAATGAGTGGCTGTTAATTTGCCTTTCTTATAGTAGACCCTGGATGCTATCTTCAGAGTCATCATACTTATACTCTGGAACCTTCGTGAACTCCTAAATTTATAAGTGGTGAATTTTCAGGCTTTCTCTTTTACCTCAAATTACATTTCTGTTGAGAGTAATGAGTTCCCTGGCACAGCTTCAAATTTTAACCACAGATCTCAACATTTACCAAAGTTTTATCTCTCCCTTGTCAGTAATATTTAATAAAATATTTTTACAAACTTAGGAGAATTTATAAGTATGTAAGGAGAAGGCAATGGCACCCCACTCCAGTACTCTTGCCTGGAAAATCCCGTGGATGGAGGAGCCTGGTGGGCTGCATTCCATGGGGTCGCTAAGAGTCGGACATGACTAAGCGACTTCACTTTCACTTTTTACTTTCATGCATTGGAGAAGGAAATGGCAACCCACTCCAGTGTTCTTGCCTGGAGAATCCCAGGAATGGGGGAGCCTGGTGGGCTGCCATCTATGGGGTCTCCCAGAGTCGGACACGACTGAAGCGACAGCAGCAGCAACAGCAAGGAAAATGAGAGAACAACCCAGCAGCAGTGGGATGTGAAAGACTAACATCATTCACTATCTTAGTAATTCACAGCTCAGTGTTCTGGTTTGTGCTTCAGCAAGGGAACAAACTGTTAGGGCAGCTCTTATCAAGCATTGTAATTAGATTATTTCTTTTTTGTATCTTCTACTGGATTATAAACTAAATTGTCATTTCATCGCTAGTACCTACCATAGTAGGCCTTGATTAACATTTGTTGAATGAATTAATGGAAAGATCAAACTAAGAACACTAAAGCTTTACTGAATTTACATGATAAAAAAAAACTCTGCTTTTCAATATTAGTGTCCATTATGAGAAAAAAAAAAAAATATATATATATATAAATGAAGGTGGGTGGGTATATGTGTGGGTATGAGTATGTGGTTATGGATATGATGATTATTAATATTAGCTTAAAGCTCAACATTCAGAAAACTAAGATCATGGCCTCTGGTCCCATCACTTCATGGGAAATAGATGGGGAAACAGTGGAAACAGTATCAGACTTTATTTTTTGGGGCTCCAAAATCACTGCAGATGGTGACTGCAGCCATGAAATTAAAAGACGCTTACTCCTTGGAAGGAAAGTTATGACCAACCTAGACAGCATATTAAAAAGCAGAGACATTACTTTGCCAACAAAGGTCCGTCTAGTCAAGGCTATGGTTTTTCCTGTGGTCATGTATGGATGTGAGAGTTGGACTGTGAAGAAAGCTGAGCATTGAAGAATTGATGCTTTTGAATTGTGGTGTTGGAGAAGACTCTTGAGAATCCCCTGGACTGCAAGGAGATCCAACCAGTCCATTCTAAAGGAGATCAGCCCTGGGTGTTCTTTGGAAGGAATGATGCTAAAGCTGAAACTCCAGTACTTTGGCCACCTCATGCGAAGAGTTGACTCATTGGAAAAGACTGATGCTGGGAGGGATTGGGGGCAGGAGGAGATGGGGACGACAGAGGATGAGATGGCTGGATGGCATCACTGACTCGATGGACATGAGTTTGAGTGAACTCCAGGAGATGGTGATGGACAGGGAGGCCTGGCGTGCTGCGATTCATGGGGTCACAAAGAGTCAGACACAACTGAGCGACTGAACTGAACTGAACTGAACTGGACTGCAGTTGCCAGGTTTCCCTGTCCATCACCAACTCCCAGAGCTGACTCAAGCTCATGTCTATAGAGTTTTTGATGCCATCCAACCATCTCATCCTCTGTCATCCCCTTTTCCTCCTGCCTTCAGTCTTTCCCATCATCAGGGTCCTTTGTTCCCTGAAGGTCTCATCTAAATAACAATACAGTCAAGCTCTCCACCAAACAACTCAAACTCTTGGTGTGAGAGAGAGCTTGACTCTAAGGAAACAAGTGACCAAAAGGAAATAAACACTTATCAGTGTTCTTTAAAAGCTTCTGCTCACATCACAGATAACATTTGATAAATCTCAGGAGGCCATTAGTCACCTCTGGCTGTCACCAGAGGATCACTGACACAGTAGACACAGCAGACACAGCCTGCAGGCACTTTACAATTGTACCTTTTTTTACTTCTACTCTATGGAACTAAATTTCTGAGCCAACTCATTCCACCATTGAATTATACCAATCTACAAAGCAGTTCTCCCACCAAAGGAAATGCTAGGGTTAACAGACTTTCTCTTGAAACCCAATCAATAGTAGTCTTATAACATGTAACAGCTATGTTCCCATTGTTAGGGTTCTCACTGAACCCTAACCCCAAACTACAGCTATAAAGCTTTTCCAGAAATCTCCATAGCAATGAGCTCACTTAATGAAGTTTAGGTATAGGTATATACCTAATACCAATAGGCCAAGAAGAGTTACCAATATGCAAAACTGGCTGGAAGGATTTACTGCTTGGTCAATAATTGATTAGATATTTGCCCTAAAGAATGGCAGAGTGGGACATTTATATTTTAAGTATTTGTATTCATTATCTACTCTGTTCAGGCTTAGACTAGACATGGGGCACAAAAAGGAGAACAAGACCCAATTGTTAACCTTAAAGACTTCACAGGTTAGTATCGAAAATAAAATATACCATTTAAATACACCATAATAAATACACCCATGTAGCATGACGGGTGAAGGCAGTCATAGAATCCTTAGGGGTTACCCAAAAAAGTATGAGTGTTTGTACTGAAACTGAAATAGGGTAGGAAGTGGTAATGGTAGAGGGTTTTGAATAGAGTGTTCTATTCAGAGGGAAAAATATGCGCAAAGTTTTAGACAGTGATACTCAACATGAGTAAGAGAAAAAGATACTGTCCTTAGGCAGCTCCTAGTCAGTGTGGATGAACTAAACCATGTCGAGTTAATTTTTATAAGAGAAGGTGAATAAAATTCAAGAGGTCTAACACTCCTTGGACTGCAAGGAGATCAAACCAGTCCATCCTAAAGGAAATTAATCCTGAATATTCATTGGCAAGACTGATGATGAAGCTGAAGCTCCAATACTTTGGCCACCTGATGCAAAGAGCTGACTCATTAGAGAAGACCCTGATGCTGGGAAAGATTGAAGGCAGGAGGAGAAGGGGATGACAGAGGACAAGATGGTCGAATAGCATTACCGACTTGATGGACATGAGTTTGAGCAAGCTCTGGGAGTTGGTGAAGGACAGGGAAGCCTGCATGCTGCAGTCCATGGGGTTGCTAAGAGTCGGACATGACTGAGAGACTGAACTCAACTGCTGAACACTCCTTGGAAAGTCAAGAAAAGTTTTATAGAACAAGAAAATAATATTTGACCTTGATCTTCAACCTTCAGATGTCCTGTTCCCAAGTGGGTTATTTTAGAAGCTAGACAAATACCTTAATGTTTCTAGCAAAAGTATCCTAAAATATCTTCAGAGTAAAAATGAACATGAGCTGAACACTCCTTGGAAAGTCAAGAAAAGTTTTATAGAAGAAGAAAATAATATTTGACCTTGATCTTCTAGCTTCAGATGTCCTGTTCCCAAGTGGGTTATTTTAGAAGCTAGACAAAGACCTTAATGTTTCTAGCAAAAGTATCCTAAAATATCTTCAGAGTAATATAAAAATGAGCATGAGTATGGGCATTTTCTAAAGTATGCTGAAAACAGGAAGAAAGAAGAGGTCACTGTTGAACCAAGAGAGGGAGAGTGAAGCATTTCTGTTGATGTCTGGGTCAAAGATGAGTGTTGGTGGAAAACATATAAATATCAAATATCATAGGATCAGAAGTCCAATAAGAACTCAGTGCATTTGTTGAGTCATCAACTTATATTTAATGCATGCCTACTCCATAGGAATTTTGGACAAAGGAATACAGACATATAGATTAGAAAGACAGCACCTTATCTCAAGGCAGACATCGCTAGTAGAGGGAGTCATGGAAACATACAAAGTACAGTGGGATGAATAAGTGCCATGATAAGATATACAGAGGAGACTTAGAGGCAATTATCTTGGGGGAGAGGAGCAGAGTTGGGAAATTAGGTCAGAGAAGGTTTTCTGTAGGAAATAATACTATAAAGGAACTTGGGGTTCTGCGATAGTGAACCAGATTTGAAGCTATCAAATAAATTCATCCCTTAATACAGTCAACATTCCTATATGGTGTTAATATGAAGTTAGGGAGTCAGTGATTAAGACCCAAGTATGTATTAAGATACGTAAGGTTCTGCCTGAAGCAGGTGTCTTGTGACGTTCCTTCTCTTGAAGAAAATGATGTACAAGTTTATTTTGATAGTCAGTGACAGGCAGTGAAAGCCAACTTTAGCAAAGGAATTCAAATCATATTTATGCGGCGGAAAAACCCCCTCCATGTACTGTCTCTAGAGAATCTTAGAGAAATGACATTTAAAGACGTTTTAATTTCTGGTGTTCAGTGTTCTCAGTAGGCAAACTATGGAAGAAGCGACTGCTTAATTGGAGGTGTCTAAGGTATTCATGTAAGTGTAATTGGAAATATGAAATTTTATCTGTGGTATTCCCCCTAATTTTGTGCTAGAGACCAAGCACAAAATGAGATGACCGCAAATTGGTATTTACCCAACACAAATGTTTCACTATAGGACTGCTCTGTGCTAATGTGAGAACATGGCAAGACTTTGACTTTCTCTTGAACCACAGGCTGAACTTAACCTTTTAACATAGAGAAAATTGATCTTTTCAAACAATATCTCATTTACATTGAACATAATTAAATATAAACTTACAGAACAAGAAAGAAACTAATATTTTCAGTTATACACTTATGTTTACATATATCTTCAAAACCATTCTATGACATAGATATTAGACCCCTTTTAAAGATATGTAAATGAGAAGAATAAGCCTCTGATAGGTTAAATGACTTGTAAAAGAACATGCAAATGTGAAATGACAAAACTGAGATTTAAATTGAGACTTGTCCCTAGCCAAAATTCAAACTGCTCCTTTAGTTCAAATGTCATCCTCCTTAAAAAAAAAACCATCATAATAGTTTCTGGAGTAAGTAGTGACTGGGAGTAGAATCATAGTGTAAACATTACCAGCTTATCTTCTTAAAAAGTGATTGGTAGTGAAATTTAGGAAAACTAAAGTAGCAAATATATGTTACAAAATTAAGAATATAAGATAATGTTACCACAGCAACTTCACACCAAAAATACTGCTGTCTGGGTTTTGGAAAAGTAGATTATTTCAATAAAATAAAAAGAAAGTCAAAGCAAAGTCATGAGTCTCTTCAAAAATTAGCCCAAACTAATACCCTAAAAATGGACATAGTAGTAGTAGTTTAGTCTCTAAGTTGTGTCCGACTCTTGTGACCCCATGGACTGTAGCCTGCCAGGCTCCTCTGTCCATGGGATTTTCCAGGCAAGAACCCTGGAGTGGGTTGCCATTTCCTTCTCCAGGATAAATGCACATAACAATATTCAAGATAAAGGGCTTTCTAAAACCAAATTTACTTAATCTCTGCAGCATTTGACTCTGTTGACCGCCTTCTCTTACATGAGACTCTCTCGTTCCTCTTGTCTGTGATAACACATTTGTATTCTCCTCTTCAGTCCTGGCCTATTCTTCCCTAATCTTCTTACTTTGATCCCCTCTGCCTCTTTCTGATCCTACAGTGCAAGGACTCCCCTTAATTTCCCTTTGACCTATTGCTCATTTTACTAAGTAAGATTTTGTTAGCTAACCTCTACCATCAATGTTTTAACATTAAATGCCACGCTATTGTAATCCAAACTCCTATCTCCAACTCAAAGCTAGACTTTCAGTTCCTCTAACTCACCTATCTGTCCTCTTCTCGGTGCAGCATTATGTTCTTAGGTAAAACACAGCAGGTTGAGAATTCCAACTGGGAATCCTCAGACCACACTGGATTATTGATAGGTGACTACAAAGCCAAGAAACCAGATAGACCGAGTACGAGTGTCGGAGGTGAGGGCCGCCAACATTAATTCAATGAGTCTAGACAGATATGGTAGAGTTTGAATGTGTTTCTTTCAACTGCCAACTTCTTAGTCATTTACCCATCTTCAGCTGTGGCTTGTCTATTTTAAAGCATGAGCAATGGTTTCTAAGTGATCCCTTATCTCCCCTTAGATCTGTGAAAATCAAAGCAAAATGCCGCTGTCGAACAAATTTCCCTTCGCGTAGCCTATGTCTCTAATTCCCCATTCTCATTTTCCATCAAACCAATTTTCCTTTTACCGTCTGTCTCCTACAAATACATTTGAGGAATCTTTTCCTGCTGATTGAATTAGGCCCTGCAAATTAATACTCTGTGTTCCACTTTCTTTCACTTCCACTTCTCTCTCGAAAATTTGTTCAGCTTATTTGCCTTTGAATCTTCCCAATTCTTCCCATCACTGAAGAGCTGCGGTTTTCTTTTAAGGCATCCTACTTTCTAAGGCTTCTTTGTGGGGAGTGTCAGAGAGAAAATGGTCTCTTAAACTGTTTTATCACCAAATATTAATATGCTTTTAACGAAAGTTCATAAATTTTGAACTTTCATTTCAGTGCCTTCAGCCCTACCATAGTTTAATAAATATCCTAGTCATTTATTATTCAAAAACCATTCATTTAATCTATAACATGCTAGAAACTGAATTAGATCTTAGAGATGTTAAGATGAACTATACAGGAAAACTTCCTCAAGAGACCTAGGATCTTGAGAAAAAATATGTATAGAGATACTGTATAATAAACATACTTAATAAAAAAATTTTGTAGGTGATCACGTGAGAGTAACTATGAGAAATAGTTGGACAGAGATGATATCTTAGAAGTAACATTGGATGTGGAGTCTTCTGTGCAGATCAAAGGTAAAACTGCATTTAAGATAGCGGAAGCAGCATTCTAAGGTCACATATGTTCACAGTGGACCCTCTACAGGTGCCTGGACGGCTCACAACAATCCACTCTTGTCTAGGAAATATCTCCTTGATCTAGAATATTGACACAGATACGGATGGACCCCTGGAGCCAAGTTTAGACTTCATGATCCACACCACACTTCTGGCCACAGCTTCTTGGGCCAGAAATTCACTTTTAAATTAAGTTACACAATTTCTTTTCCACATATTTTTTTTTAATATTTACATGTTTGTTTTATTCCTAAACACTGCCATTGGGCTAAAATAATTTATGCAACTAACAAACATTAAAATATTATTATCCATGGATGTAATTCAAACAAGTGTATCACCTGTCAGTTGGGCCTTATGAAAACAAATTACAATTAAGACAAACATAGATTGATTTAATTTCTTTAAAATTTGTTCTTTTCCAAATAATTTTGATGCAGGGCCTTAGAAAAGGCCTATCACTCTTTTTATATAACTGGAACATTAGCACATGAAGTCAGCAGTTCTGAAATAGAAACTCTGTCCCTCCATGTGGTCTGAGGTTACAATGGGAGAAAAAAAAAATGAATTAGACATGGAGAATAAAGCAGAATAAAGATTAGGGACCTTTACTGCATTTTAAATATTAATTCCAGTCCTTCAGGGACAGAGATATATTCTAGCTCAAAGATTCTGGGAGATGCTCCTATAATAAATTTCTTCTTTCTGGTTTAGGCACCCCTGAGCTGGTTTCATTACTGATAGAAAATCAGTCTTTATAACCTAGGTACTCAAAAGTCTGAGCCAACCATTTCAAGTTCCCAGTGGCCAAAGCTGGAACACAGTGAGCAACAAAATAAATACTGTAGTACTGGATTATAATCCAAAGTAGAAAATGAATATACATAAGCTCATGCTGATATAAATATATGATTGATTAAATAAATGAATAAAGGAAAGGAGATAAATTGCATTTACAGAGGAATTCCAAATATACTGTTCCCTGGGGTGTGGGCTGACTTAGTGACTTACAAAGAATCAGGTACAGAAAGAGGAAACTAGTGGAGAAACCTGGCAAACCCGGTTTTAATCAAGAGGTCAAGGTTAACAGCACAGTGATAAGTCATGTTAATAGCATTTTCCCCTTGATACGATGTGATGAGCAGGGCATGTCACCTCTGTGGTAGACTTTACAGAAACCTGTAACTCCAGTCTAACCATGAAGAAAAACATCAAATAAATCCAAATTGACAGGCATTCTACAAAACACCAGCATTCCTCAAAATTCTCAACATCATAAAATACAAGAAAACAATCCGAGAAATGGTTACTTACCAGAGGAGACTAAGGAGATGTGATGATTAAATGCAATGTGGTGTCTTCAATAGGATCCTATAAGAGAAAAGGACTTTAGTAGAAAAATGGCTGCAACTCTCTACATAAAGCAGAGTTTATTGGTGATTTACTAATATTTGTTTTTTGATTTTGACAGATATAACATGGTGGTGTAACACGCTAAGTACAGGGAAAACTGGGCAAGGGTCTATGTAGAAACTCTATTCTATTTCTGCAAAGTTTCTGCAAATCTAAAAAGTAGAGACAAAATATTATTCCAAAGTAAAAATGATTTATGTATGGCTACAGTGCAGAATTCATGTAAGGGCATGGCAACAAACACTGATATCAAAGAAGGGAATGCAGGCCAAACTGCAAAACATAGTCTTTCCTATACAAGATAATGAAAGCTCAACAAAGGAGTGAAACCATCAAACCTGTTTTAGAAACAGCATTCTGGCATCTTTCGCACAAGCTATATTTTTAAGGAGGCAAGGCTTGGAGAAGAAAGTATAGTTGCAGGGCCATTACAAAGTCCAGGCAAAAAGTTTCAAGGACCTAAATTAAGATATCTTTGTTAATATGGTACTACTCATTGAGCAAAGTCCCAAATAAAAGTCCATTCACTCAACTCGGCACACAAAGTCATAAAAAGCAGTTTTGCAGAGTACTGAGCACAGTTCCCAGGGCTATACAGTAGGTTCTTCTTAGTTATCTATTTTACATATAGTAGTATGCATATGTAAATGATTTATACAGAAAAAGAATCTGAAAAAAAAAAGTTGATATATGTATATGTATAATTGAGTCACTTTGTTGTACAGCAGAAACTAACACAACATTTTAAGTCAACTATACTCCAATAAAATTTTTTTTTAAACAACTTTTAAAAAAGTGATTTTTCAAAGGCCAGAGAGACCTCTGATGTATTTAGGCAGGCTCTGGTTCTGAGACTGTATTACTGGTCTAAGATCATTAAAGAGCTTTAATTTTCTTTATTGATTTTAAAGAAGCACTTCAATTCACCTTTAAATATTCTTCCCCTCTTCCCCTTTACATTATAAAATTTCTATCAAAGATCCTTAGGGCTTTCCACACGTTCCTACAAAATCAACTTCCTTTAATGTTTCTTCCACTTAGCATTTAAAGTCTAATAATTCTGCGGTCACCGCCATTCCCCAAAGTCTAACCCATTATCATAGCTGGCTTTTTCCCTAGGATGCACTTAGAATAGCAACTGCCCACAGCCTAGGAAGAGCAGTCAGTTCTACCAGCATGCATCGAAGAATCCAGCCCTCTTCTCAAACTCTGCCTTCTGTAGTTGGTTTCCAGGTGTTTTGATCAATATCTGAGTAATTAAAATTTCTCATGATCAAAGTTCTGACCTTCACATTGGCCCTGCTTATCAGTAAAAACATGTCTTGATCTTGTCGGGAGCTGCCTAGAGAGTCATACAGAATACCTCTAAGCCCCTGTCTCTCTCCCTGTCCTTGACTTTGGTTCAGACTGTGTCTGCTGTGTCAGCCAAAATCATGCCCTTGGCTGCCTCAGGTAATCTTCAGCCAGTGCCAGTTGCCTTCCTTCTTCTGTAATGTCCCTCATACACTTTCTCAATTACTATTCTAAATCATCTGATATTTTGCTGGTTTAGCCCTGTATTTGGTTAGTCTTCATTTTATAAAATCTTAAAAAAATGGAATTCAAATCCAATAATCCAATTTTGTATGCTCTGGGTATTTGTAAAGAAATATATTCTCCACTTTGCCAACAGAGATAGAGACAGTCCTCTCTGTTTTAGGAAGTACTACACCACTCTAAGCCTCCACTTTCCAGCCCATAAATAAGTAAAGGCTCCCTTCAATGTTGAAATCTCTTTGACCCCTGAGTAAGGTTATTAAACAATCTTATTTTACATTGCCCCACCAGCTGCTTACTGAGCGACTATCACTATGGAAGGTGCCTAGAATAAAGCAAGAAATCAGAGAGATATGGTCTCTGCCATCATGAGTCTTAAATTGGTAAATGAGCAATTGTAATGAAAGTTGCAGTTTAAACAGAGGATTATCTGCAGCTGTGTACTGGTATATAAGCACTGTCCACCCAAGACACAAAATTAGAGCCTTAGAGAAAGGTAAAGATTGAGCTGAGTTCAGGAAAGTCACTGCTATCCTGAGGTCAAAGATAGCCAGTCACTCAACAAGGGTCTGAAGGTCCCCTTTCTCAGATCTCAGGAGCATTGACATCATCTCTACATTATAGTCCACTTTCTACATTGGATTTTCGTGGAAAAAATCCAAAACCACTTCTCTGGCCACTTTCTCAATCCAAGACATAAAATACACATGAAACCCTTCAGTGGATCAAGCATTCTTAGAGAACTAAAATCACCATGTGAATTCAGTCAGTCAGTTCAGTTCAGTTCAGTTGCTCAGTTGTGTCTGACTCTTTGCAACCCCATGGACTGCAGCATGCCAGGCTTCCCTGTCCATCACCAACTCCCAGAGCTTGCTCAAACTCATGTCCATCAAGTCTGTGATGCCATCCAACTGTCTCACCCTCTGTTCTCCCCTTCTCCTCCCATCTTTCTCA
The DNA here is from genome assembly GCF_003369695.1 of Bos indicus x Bos taurus. NCBI lineage: Eukaryota > Metazoa > Chordata > Mammalia > Artiodactyla > Bovidae > Bos > Bos indicus x Bos taurus. The sequence goes on from NC_040104.1 coordinate 37,775,724, forward strand.
GCATCAGGGCCTTTTCCAATGAGTCAGTTCTTTGAATTAGGTGGCCAAAGTATTGGAGCTTCAGCATCAGTCTTTCCAATGAATATTCAGGGTTGATTTCCTTTAGGATTGACTGGTTTGATCTCCTTGCAGTTCAAGGAACTTTCAAGAGTCTTCTCCAGGACCACAGTTAAAAAGAATCAACCCTTCAGTGCTCAGCTTTCTTTATGGTCTAACTCTCACATCCATACATGACTACTGGACTAGATTCTGCCAACATTCACTTCTAAGTATCAAGTGATATGGTAGTGTAACTATATGGTTTCAACCCGAGTTATCTCAGACAGATTGGCAAGAGCTGCGCCAGGCAACACTGGTCTTCCCCAATCATCAACTCAGTTGGTCTTCCAATGTATTTTTATTGACCATCTATCAAATAGTAAGAGCAATGAGGTTAAGTAAACTTCTGAATCTGTCCATATAAAATGGCTAGCTTGATAATTCAGGACAATCCAAAAATTTTAATTAAAAAAAGAACTAATGGATATAGTTTTAAGTAAGTGTAGTCCACATGAGAATATTATAGAAAGAGCAGACCTTAGAGTTTACCACTCCTCCATCTAGCCTAGGGAAGAGAAAGTTGAGATCAAAGAATTTAACCAATATGCTCAATGTTGCATTAGTTAATAAGGAAGCTCAGACCGGAATCATTGTATCCTTGAATCTATGTTTCTACTGCTGCTAAGTCGCTTCAGTCTTGTCCGACTCTGTGCGACCCCACAGACGGCAGCCCACCAGGTTCCGCCGTTCCTGGGATTCTCCAAGCAAAAACACTGGAGTGGGTTGCCATTTCCTTCTCCAAACCATGAAAGTGAAAAGTGAAAGTGAAGTCGCTCAGTCGTGTCTGACTCTTCGAGACCCCATGGACTGAAGCCTACCAGGCTCCTCCATCCATGGGATTTTCCAGGCAAGAGTACTGGAGTGGGGTGCCATTGCCTTCTCCGTATGTTTCTGAAGAACAATAAAAATCTTACAAGACTAGCCATTGCCAACATTTATGAAATGTTTTCTAGGTTCAAGACACTATCCTAAGGCTGCCCCTCCCTACTTTATTGTGCTGTGATGGATATTAAATGTAATAATGTATGTGAAGAGCAGTATAAGATCTTCAGCACTTAACAATTATAACAGTAATTGCAATATTTGAAACATTACATGCTCCCCCATTTCCATTAAGGTGAGATAAAACTAAATCCCCTGAAGATATTTAGTAACTGAAGGAACTAGTAAAACAGTAAGAGGAACACAAAACTTTATCATAGAAATAATTTCCTGAGTTGTCTATTTATATCTTTTAATTTTGTTTGCCCTCTTACTTCACTGTAATTGAGTAGACATTTTATTCACCTTTCTCACTCAGCATGAAACAGCACCTTGGAGCCTCATAAATAATATCTAGCAATATAATCATATCAAAGAAGAGTATACATCAAAGCCTAAAGAAAGAACTGTTGAGAATTGTGTATAATCAGATGCACCAGAGAAAAAGAATATGGAATAACTATGTTGGGAAAGGAGCTATGTTGTTCATACAGTGTTATATTCTATCTGCTAACTATCTATTTTATGTGGAATAAAATCACAGCATGTGAGATTTAGAAACATAATGAGAAATAATATGAACCAATCCCATAACTTTTTAAGATGGGATTTGGAGAAGTTAAGTGTATTTCCTGTCCTCAAAAGGTTACCAAATCAGTTATCCAAGAATGAACTCAAGTCAGACAGACTGGCTCCAAAAAAAAGTGCTCAAGGATACTACAAGGTTATAAAAAAGAAAGAAAGATAGCATTAAGTCATGTCCAACTCTTTCAACCCCATGGGCTGTAGCCTTCCAGGCTCCTCTGTCCACGGGATTCTCCAAGCAAGAACACTGGAGTGGGTCACATTTCCCTCTCCAATGCATGAAAGTGAAAAGTGAAAGTAAAGTCACTCAGTCATGTGCGACTCTTAGCAACCCCACGGACTGCAGCCTACCAGGCTCCTCCGTCCATGGGATTTGCCAGGCAAGAGTACTGGAGTGGGGTGCCACTGCCTTCTCCCACCTTTACCCATTACCCAGTTCCAAATCCACTTTCACATTTTTTTGGTATTTGTTATAGCAACACCCTACAAAGAGAACAAACTTTGAGTCCTCTCACCCTTTCTGCCTTCGCACTACCTCCCACACATTTTATGCATATTATCAAATCTTACCAATTCCAGTTCCTAAATATCTTTCCAATCAGCCCACATTCCCCCATTTGGGTAGTAGTAGCCTTGTTTTCAGCTTCCCAGGTGGCACTAGAGACAAAGAACCCATCTGCCAATGCAGGAGACATAAGAGACACGGGTTCGATCCCTGGCTGGGAAGATTCCCTGGAGGAGAGCAAGGCAACCCACACCAGTTTCTTGCCTGGAGAATCCCATGGACAGAGAAGCCTGGTGGGCTACAGTCCATAGGGTCACAAAGAGCCAGATATGACTGAAGCAACTTGAAACAGCACACAGCCTTGTTTAAGTTGCCATCAATTTGTGCCTGTGTTTGAGTTTCCTATGGTTGATGTGATAAACTACCACAAACCTAGTAGCTTAAAGTAACATGAATTTCTTTTCTTACCATTCTATAGGTCAGAAGTCTGACAAGGGTTCCACTGGGCTCAAATCAAGGGATCAGCAGAGGTGTGTTCCTTTCAGTAGGCTCTAGGCAAGAATCCATTAATTTTCCTCTTTATCTTTCTAGAGATCATTCCCATTCTTAGGCTTGCTGTCCCCTTCTTCTATCTTCAAAGCTAGTAGTCTAGTATCTCTCTGACCTAGCTCAGTTCAGTTCAGTTAGTCATGTCCAGCTTTTTGCAACCCCATGTACTGCAGCATGCCAGGCCTCCCTGTCCATCACCAACTCCTGGAGTTTACTCAAACTCACATCCACTGACTGAGTCAGTGATGCCATCCAATCATCTCATCCTCTGTTGTCCCCTTCTCCTCCCACCTTCAATCTTTCCCAGCATGAGGGTCTTTTCAAATGAGTCAACTCTTCGCATGAGGTGGCCAAAGTATTGGAGTTTCAGCTTCAGCATCAGTCCTTACAATAAATATTCAGGACTGATTTCCTTTAGGATGGATTGGTTGGATCTCCTTGCAGTCCAAGGGACTCTCAAGAGTCTTCTCTAACACTGCAGTTCAAAAGCATCAATTCTTTAGCTCTCAGCTTTCTTTATAGTCCAACTCTGACATCCATACATGACTACTGGAAAAACCATAGCCTTGACTAGACGGACCTTTGTTGGCAAAGTAATGTCTCTGCTTTTTAATATGCTGTATAGGTTGGTCATAGCTTTTCTTCCAAGGAGTAAATGTCTTTTATTTCATGGCTGCAGTCACCATCTGCAGTGATCTTGGAGCCCCCAAAAATAGTCTGTCACTGCTTCCTCTCCCCCAATATTTTTCTCTAACAATAAACCAGGAAAAGCTTTCTATTTTAAGGGCCCATGTAACTAGATAGGGCCATTTGGATAATCATGGTTAATTTCCACATTCCAAGGTCCTTAATCACTTCTTCAAAGTCTTTTTTGCCACATACGGTAACATTCACAGGTTCTCAGTATTAGAACTTGGATAACGTTGAGGCCATTGTTCAACCTACCACTCTCCAGATTACTCAATTAGGCTTCTAATTGATATTTCCACATGTACACTTCCTAGCTCTAAAGTATCCCCAATGTGCCACCAAAATACTCTCCTACAGTGCAGATGCCTTTCTTAAACATCTTTTAATAACTTCCCACTAGTCTCCAGCCTGAGCACCCAGTTATGCTAGGTGAGTCCGACATAGCAAGAGGGCACCCAGGTAAGACAGCCATTTGTTCAGCCACTGTGCACATTTGTTTATGACCTCATATTGCTTTTAATCACCAAATGAGATTATTATCAGTTGTACTTTTATAAGATTATTACTCTTTCAGTGTAAACATTTTAAAGAGAATACAAATTTAAATATAAATGGCCTTGATTCAACACAGCTCAAAATCTTGGATTGAGCACTGTGGTGCTGAGAGAGCTCCAGGAAAATCCATCTAGCTCGAGGAAAAAGACCTGGAGGGGGGATCTTAACACACAGGAAGAATGCAAAAACCTCTCACATTTTTCTTTCTTCCCTCCATTGTCTTGTAACGCAGTTCCCAAGCAAGCTTGTAGAGGAGGGCACGGGGTAAGACAAGCAATAATGGAAACTCACAGGAGCCAAAATTTTAAAGGAAGGTAACTTTCCTTCCCCTTAAGTAGAGCTGCAGTTCCAACAGGATGGTACCCACACCTAAAGGAGAGCAATGGGGAACCAAAAAGTACTGCGAAGGTTACAAGAACAGAGGAGCTTGGAGAACTGACCCCATAAAGTTACTTATGAACTCTGGGCTTAAAGCCATGCCACAGATGCATGAATCTGATACAAATCAACAGCATACTTAAGACTTTGAGAACTGAACTAATGGATAGATCACTGCCCAGGTCCCAGGCTGTCCACTGGGTGGTGAGCACAGGAAATAAATGCAAAGATTTCTATAGTGGTTTTGAAATCTAAATTGACTTTGAAATTTCAACCCGCAGAAGGAGATTTGGAAGTTGCAGCATGAACCTTTATCAAGTAAATTACCTGCTAAAACAAAAACATCAACATTTCCCATTGACTTTAAACAAGACTCAGAGTCTCAGAACACATATTTTCAATGTCCAGAATTTATTTGAAAATTCTATGGCATTGGGAGACCCTTGAAAGTCTGAAGTCACCTAAGAAAAGGCAATCTACTTATATCCATGTTAAGATGACACAACCATTGTAATTATCATTAAATGATTTTAAAGTCTATAAAAAAGACTAATTGCAAACATTCTTGAAATAAATTTTAAAGTAGAAAAAATTATCAAAGATATTTAAAGCTAAACAGATGGAAATTTGAGAACTGAATGGATAAGAAAGCTGTGGTACATATACACAATGGAATATTACTCAGCCATTAAAAAGAATACATTTGAATCCATTCTAATGAGGTGGATGAAACTGGAGCCTATTATACAGAGTGAAGTAAGCCAGAAAGAAAAACACCAATACAGTATACTAACGCATATATATGGAATTTAGAAAGATGGTAACAATAACCCTGTATACAAGACACCAAAAGAGTCACAGATATATAGAACAGTCTTTTGGACTCTGTGGGAGAGGGAGAGAGTGGGATGAATTGGGGGAATGGCATTGAAACATGTATAATATCATATATGAAATGAGTCGCCAGTCCAGGTTCGATGCACGATACTGGATGCTTGGGGCTGGTGCAGTGGGACAACCCAGAGGGATGGTATGGGGAGGGAGGCGGGAGGAGGGTTCAGGATGGGGAACACAGGTATACCTGTGGCAGATTCATGTTGATATATGGCAAAACCAATACAATATTGTAAAATAATAAAATAAAATAAATGCAAGTACTGAAATTAAAGAAAAATCCCACTGGGTGAACTCAATGGCAGAATGACAGTAACAGTAAGAAGAGTCGGTAAACTTAAATTAATAGATGTTATCAATGGAACCAACAGGTTTTTTTAAAGAGTTTTAAAAACAGTCCCAGGAGCTTGAGAGACAATAACAAAAGGTCTAGTATCTGTGTCACTGAAGTTACAGAAAAAGAGAATATGGCATAGAAAAACTGCATGAAGGAATAGTGACTAAAAACTTTAGACGTTGAATAAGGTAGAAACCCATGCATCTATACTGATGAAACAAAGAGGGAGAGAGACGGAGACAGACAAAGAGACACAGAGAGAGACAGAGAGAAAACATGAGAAAGTTCTTCTGGAAAAGGCAAAACACTGTAAGTAGAAGGAAAGATGGCTTTCAATAATCAACAAAGTGCCAACGCTAATAAGAAAAAAGCTTAATAAGGAATCATCACTCACAAAAACTCCCTACAAAATGCTTTTTTTAATTACAAAGAAAATAATGCCAACTTTACAGTGGAGAAATTTGATAGAAAACTCTTTAACTAAGTGATTAACATAACATCACCATAACTGGCATAATTATAACAGAGAAAAATTAAGAGAGAAAAACACCATTATCTATGGCACGTGTTCATCAGATCATTGCAAAACAATAAACCCAAACAGGACATCTAGATGTTCTTCCCTCTCACCGCTCTTCACTTGGCAAAAAAAAAAAAAAAAAGAACATTCTTATAGAGATAAAAAAGAAGTGTTCTTTCAGGGAACAGCAGAAGTGCCTCTTGTCAGCAGCTCTTAGATAAAATGCAAAATGAAGCTGAATGGAAAGAATTAGAATAGGGAGACCAGGTTTATATCTTAACTCAGTTACACACAGAGCGTCACTGTTTACATTATGAAGTGACTGACACTGTAATTTTTGAGAAACTAATGAAGTAAAATATGTAAAACTGCCAAACACATCACCTTTCATAAAGTTGATAAAGTAACTGAATTAGTTGGATATGGATACTGTGAACTATTTCCTCTGTAGGGATGAGCAGAAACTGTCATTTTGTAGGACTTGGGAAAGTTTCCATCAGTCATGAAGGAGGTTCCCTCTGGCCTTGGGAAGGATAATGTATTAACTAATTAAAGAGCAAGTATATGTATCTGCATGCTCAGTCTTATCTGACTCTGATCCCATGGACTGTAGCCCACCAGGCTCCTCTGTCAATGGAATTTGCCAAGCAGGAATACTGGAGTGGGTTGCCATTTCTTCCTTCAGGGGATCTTCCCAACCTAGGGATCTGACCCGTGGTTCCTGCCACATCTCCTGCGTTGCAGGCAGATTCTTTACTGATGAGCCACTGGAGAAGCCCTAAAGAGCAAAAGTATGGAGGGAATAATGAAGATTTCCAGAACTTCAAGAATGAAGTCATTTCTAAAGATTGCAGTTCTAAAGCCTGTATTAATCTCCGTTCCCTCTTAAAACTCTACTAAAGTAGGGGTAAAGAAATGTTTTTGAAGCCATCCAACCATGAGAATAAAGATGTGAGGGGACCCGAGAACAATAAAACTATGAAATCTGAAAAACAGATGAACAAGGTAATATGGGCAGGAAACCTGAGAAAGCTACGTCCTGAGTTAAAAGTAAGCTAAATATAGAAGCAACCTAATTTTCCTTTCAGGACTCACAGAGGGCTCAAAATTTGGTGGCCCTATTATCTCTAGAAACAGAGAAAAAACAGGGCTGAAATCACCCAAATTGTCTGAAAATATATTTGATAAATTCAACTCCAAATCTCATCTCTTATTCTCCACAGCTAGAAAACCATTTATTTCCATCCCAACAAACTGGCATTTTTCTGAAAATATAATACAATACGTCTCCAAACTGGGGGAAGTGAAGTCACTCAGTCGTGTCCAACTCTTTGTGACCCCATAGCCTACCAGGCTCCTCCGTCCATGGGATTTTCCAGGCAAGAGTACTGGAGTGGGTTGCCATTCAAGCACAATTTAGGCTTGATTTCTGTAGTACAGAGAGTACTAAGTGAAAATTCCCATACTAGATTTTGATAACCATGACTTCTTGTCTCATTCGACTCCCAGAATTCTGGCAGCAAAGTTATGTTCTATAAATAAGAATAAGCCAAACTAGTCTGTGGAACATCACTGGAGATATGCTAACATCAGAGTTCACGCAACTAATCAGAGTACAAAGGTCACTTTAATATGGATCCCAGAGAAGCCAAGCTTGATTCATTTAGAGTTCAATCATTTCTCCGAGGGTTCCAATGATCCCAAAGAACAACATGGAGCATACAAATAATGAGTTTAACAATGTTTGGTATTTTACCAGGAAGACTGAAAAGTCAAGAAAAGGAAGTCACGAATATTTGTAAGGGAGCATTTACTGTGTTGGATGGTGAAAACCAAATTGCTCAAAATGGAAGTTAGAAAGTGAAAGGGTGGTACATAAGGAGATGGAATTAGAAGCCTCTAAGCGGCAAAAGCATATTAGAGTGAGTATACTGAAAGAAAGAAGCTCGAAAGGCAGGATACGGTAGAGAATAAGATCCTTAAAATTTTGGTTTGGGAAGTATTGTTGAGGGTGGTGGCATGTGATATGGCCATCGCCATGGTGAAGCTGGATTTCATGGGAAAGGGGAAACCATGGTTGTAGGTGATGAGGTCATGTTGCAAGCGACAGACATTTAACTATCTTAAGCAAACCCAAATATTTTAAGCAAAATATAGGCCATATCGTCTCATAACTGGGAAGCCCATGAATGCAACTAATATCCAGGAACTGTCCAATAAATGGCATTAAATTCAGACACTCTCTCTTTGCTCTGCTTTCCTCTGTGCTGAATTCATTCTCAGGCAGCCTACTCTCAGTAAATATGTATTGATTCAATGGATAAAAAATAAATTGTATCAACTCTCTTCTTCCCTTTATTTCAAAATGTCTTTTTCTTACTCTGTTGCTTTCTTTGTTTATCAAAGAAAGGGTGTACATCCCTTTTTCTTTCTAAGCTTAAATTCTACATGTGTAATATAAAGTCTCATTTCTTCCCAGAACCTCTAAAACTACCTTCTACGAATTACCCTACTGTAATCTAAGCATCACTGCCTCTACTTGATCCTTCCTTGTAGAAACACACAAAATTTTATATTTTACTAACCTAAAAACAAAAACAATTTTTAAATACCTTAATTTTTTTACATATAAATTCATTTATTTTAATTGGAGGCTAATTACTTTACAATATTGTATTGGTTTAAGCTTCTTTCAAAGCCATTACTCCCTCACACTCCCATTCTCTCTTTTTCTTTGTCAAATTTCTGCTAAATTCAGTCTATATTCACCACTTTTCCCAAAAAACCTCTTACAATCCAACTCTTAATTCCAAGAGAGTCATGAAATTACTGTTTGAAAAGTCAATTATGATTTTCCACACGTATTCTATAGTCTGTCTGACCTTAGCTTTCATCTCATGACCCCAACCAGGCTTATAGTTTATTTCAAAATTTTATCCTTAATATCCTAGCAAATCTATTTCTGTATTAACTCACTGATTTCTGTCAGTGGTCCTCTCAATTTCCCAAGAACACAGATGGAAAGTCCAGAGTCAAATGGGAAGAAACCTTTGTCTTCCAACCTCTCCACAACTTACCAGTCACTAAACCATCTCATTTTTTGTCCCTTGCTGTCCCTCATTTTCCTTTCTCATTCCCAATAATTTACTTAAAACTCCTTGTGTAGTAACCAAACAATTTTATTTACCACACTTTTCCAGATCTAATTCGCTTTTCAATGCATCTTTCACAATGCCACAGATCTACATCTTTAAGGACAGTCAGTATTATATCATTCTTCTTTATAAAGGTCTTCCTTGGCTACCTGTGTCCTACAAACCAAAATTTCCAAACTCTAGCGAATAGTGTTTCTATTGTAATGGATTTTCCTCAGCTGAAATGAAAAGGTTATAGAAAGTGGAGTCAGAAGACCCAGTCTCAAATATACCTCTAACACTTTATTTTCAATAATACTTTAAAAATTAACATTGTATACATATAACATCTATAAAATATGCATAAGGTTTGTAGCTCAGCTGATAAAGAATCTGCCTGCAATGTGGGAAACCTGGTTCAATACCTAGGTTGGGAAGATCCCCTGGAGAAGAGAAAGGCTACCCAATCCAGTATTCTGGCCTGGAGAATTCCCAATAGTCCAGGGGGTCTCAAAGAGTCGGACACAACTAAGAGACCTTCACTTTCACTTTCAAGAAAGACAATTGAGAGCTAACGGTTAATTTGCCAAGATCGATCACTTAAAGGCCCACTTGCCAGCAAAAGAGCTTGTCTCCTGCCAAGTCCCACAGAAGTTGACATGACCAAGTGCTTAAAATAACCAGTCTTGGTCAAGAACAAGTCTTATCTGTAATTCATCATGTGAGGCGAGGTGCTCGAGCTTTCCCAAACATGAATAGATGACAGGATAAGGCTGGAGACAAGGTTACACAGCATCACATCCTTATTATATCTCAACTTCTGTTCACTCTACAGAAAAGGACTGGGAATTCCCTAATCATGCGGCTTCAAAGCATCATCACCAAGGGTCAAGGTCCCTCTCCTGCAATTTGATGTCTGGCCCTGCCAGATGGCTCTGCACTGCCCGTAATGCAATGAGAAACATGGGACTGGCACGCTCTCTGCTCTTCGGTCAGTATGATTCCTCCCAATAAAAACTGCCTCATCAAGTCTGATATGCCCTGCTTAGGCATCTTTCCCGACCGCCTGAAAGCCAGGCCATAAATACTTATATACTCCCAATTCTGTTCTAATGCTTTCCAGTTGGAATACTTCTGAATGTCACATAACACCTTTGGACTTCAATTTCCTTAGCACAGTAGAATAAAAATACATTTTTTTCTTTTTTTAATAGAATCAACTAGATTCAAAATATTGTGTTAAAGGGTATAGTACAGTGATTCAGTTATTTTTTTCTGATTATATCCCATTACGGTTATTACAAAATATTGAATATAATTCCCTGTGTGGTACACTAAAACCTTGTTGCTTATCTATTTAACACATAGCACTTTGTATCTGTTAATCCCATGCTTCTGGTTTATCCCTCCCTCTTGACCTCTCCTCTTTGGTAATCATAAGTTTATTTTCTATGTCTGTCAGTCTACTTCTCTTTTATTAATAAATTAATTTGTATTATTTTCTAGATTCCACATATAAGTGATACTGTATGGTATTTGTCTTTCTCTGTCTGACTTAATATGATAATCTCTAGGTCTATCCACGTTGCTTCAAATGGTAACATTTCATTCTTTCCTATGACTGAGTAATATCCCCTGATGTATGTTTTGCATACATACACATATTATGTCTTCTTAAGCTAATCATCTGTTGATGGGCACTTGGGTTGTTTCCATGTCTTAGCTATTGTAACTAGTCCTGCTGTGCCCATTGGGATGCATATATCTTTTCTAATTAGAGTTTTCATTTTTCTCTTGATACATACACAGAAGTGAGATTTACATATATACAATTTACCTATTTTTAGTTTTTAAAAGAACCTCCATACTGTTTTCCATAGTGGTTACACCAATTTACATTCCCATCAACAGTGTAGGAAGGTTCCCTTTTCTCCACACCTTCTCCAGAAGTTATTATTTGTAAACATTTTGATGACAATCTTTCTGTCATAATAAGGTATCATCACACACCAGTGTGAGGTGATATTTCATTGTGGTTTTGATCTGCATGTCTCTAATAATCAGTGATGTTGAGCACCTTTTAATGTGCCTATTGGCCATCTGTATGTTTGCTTTGGAAAATGTCTCTCTAGATCTTCTGCTTAGTTTTTATTGGATTGTTGGTTTTATTCAATATTGAGTTTTAAAATTAAAATGCTTTTGTGACTAAAAATTATAATGTACGAAAGTACCCATTTCAGTACTTATTATAAAGTTAGATTCAAAATGATTTTTGGATTGAATAAAATCCAATTCTATAAAATATTTTAGGCTATCAATAAGGGAAATAGAGTTTAATCAAGACAATTAATGGACTTTTTAAATACAGGAGGTCAGAGCACACCACATTAATCAAAGGCAAAGAACATTATCTATCATGGTTCTTACTTTTGCTGACATTAATATTAAAAAAAAAAAAACAAGGAATTACTTGTACTTATGCACAAGAGACATAATAAAAAGCTTTCTTTAAAACATAATAGAAGGTCATAAGGCATTTATGTTACATTTATTGTTCCACGTTCAGAGTTCTTATCTTCTCTAAGCATTGTTAAACCAAAGTGTCAAAATCATATGCTACCTGAATTAAAGAGCTATTTTTTATGAAATAAACATTTTTTTTTTCATTAAGAACTACTGTCTGCATTGCCTGGGAAAAGGATTATGAGGGATACAGATATATAAGAAGGGTAAAATGAGTCATGCTCATGAAAAAAATAGCATGGCTTTCCAACTTGATTTATAAACTCAATGTAATCCTAATTAAAATCCCAGCTAGTTATTTTGTGGATATTGACAATCTGCTTCTAAAGTTTATATGGAGAGGCAAAAAAAAAAAAAAAAAAAACCCTCTCAGAATTGCCCCAGGATAGCCAACACAATATTGAAGGAGAAGAACAAAGTTGGAGGACGGATACTACCCAATTTCAAGACCTACTGTGAAACCACAGTAATCAAGACAGTATGATATTGGACAAAGCATAAACAAATAGATCAGTGGAAAAGAACAGGGACCCCAGAGATAGACCCCATAAATATAACCAACTGATACTAGACAAAGGAGCAAGAGCAATACAAGGGAGCAAAGGTAGTATTTTCAACTAATGGGGCTAGAACAACTGGACATGCACATGCAAAATAAATTAATAAATAAATCTAGACAGAGAATTTACAACCATCATAAAAATGAACTGAAAACAGATCACAGACCTAAATATACAATGCAAAGCAATAAAACTAAAAGATAAGCATAAGAGAAAACCTAAATAACTTTGGATATGACAATGCCTTTTTAGATATAACACAAAGACATGATCCATTAAAAAAATTAAAAATAAGCAGAACTTAAGTAAAAGTTAAAACTTTCGAAAAGACAATATCAAAAGAGCAAGCCATATACTGGAAGAAAATATTTACAAAAGACATATCTGATAATGGACTATTATCCAAATTATATAAATAAAGAACACTTAAAACTCAACACTAGGAGGGAATGGCAAGACATACTTAAAGCGATGAAAGAAAATAACCTACAGCCCAGATTATTGTACCTAGCAAGGATCTCATTCAAATATGAAGGAGAAATCAAAAGCTTTACAGACAAGCAAAAGCTGAGAGAATTCAGCATCACCAAACCAGTTCTCCAACAAACACTAAAGGATACTCTCTAGACAGGAAACACAAAAACGGTGTATAAATTCAAACCCAAAACAATAAAGTAAATGGTAACGGGATCATACTTATCAATAATTACCTTAAACGTAAATGGGTTGAATGCCCCAACCAAAAGACAAAGACTGGCTGAATGGATACAAAAACAACACCCCTACATATGCTGTCTACAAGAGACCCACCTCAAAACAGGGGACACATACAGACTGAAAGTGAAGGGCTGGAAAAAGATATTCCATGCAAATAGGGACCAAAAGAAAGCAGGAGTAGCAATACTCATATCAGACAAAATAGAGTTTAAAACAAAGGCTGTGAAAAGAGACAAAGACGGTCACTACCTAATGATCAAAGGATCAATCCAAGAAGACGATATAACAATTATAAATATATATGCACCCAACACGGGAGCACCGCAATATGTAAGGCATATCAAGTGTGAAAGGAGAAATTAACAAAATAACACAATAATAGTGGGAGACTTTAATACCCCACTCATACCTATGGATAGATCAACTAAACAGAAAATTAACAAGGAAACACAAACTTTAAACGATACAATAGACCAGTTAGACCTAACTGATATCTATAGGACATTTCATCCCAAAACAATGAATTTCACCTTTTTCTCAAGTGCACATGGAACCTTCTCCAGGATAGATCACATCCTGGGCCATAAATCTAGCCTTGGTAAATTCAAAAAAATTGAAATCATTCCAAGCATCTTTTTTGACCACAATGCAGTAAGATTAGATCCCAATAACAGGAGAAAAACTATTAAAAATTCCAACATATGGAGGCTGAACAACACGCTGCTGAATAACCAACAAATCACAGAAGAAATCAAAAAAGAAATCAAAATTTGCATAGAAATGAATGAAAATGAAAACACAACAACCCAAAACCTGAGGGACACTGTAAAAGCAGTCCTAAGGGGAAAGTTCATAAAAATACAGTCATACCTCAAGAAACAAGAAAAAAGTCAAATAAATAATCTAACTCTACACCTGAAGCAACTAGAAAAGGAAGAAATGAAGAACCCCAGGGTTAGCAGAAGGAAAGAAATCTTAAAAATTAGGGCAGAAATAAATGCAAAAGAAACAAAAGAGACCATAGCAAAAATCAACAAAGCCAAAAGCTGGTTCTTTGAAAGGATAAATAAAATTGACAAACCATTAGCCAGACTCATCAAGAAACAAAAGGAGAAAAATCAAATCAATAAAATTAGAAATGAAAATGGAGAGATCATAACAGACAACACAGAAATACAAAGGATCATAAGAGACTACTATCAACAATTATATGCCAATAAAATGGACAATGTGGAAGAAATAGACAAATTCTTAGAAAAGTACAACTTTCCAAAACTGGACCATGAAGAAATAGAAAATCTTAATAGACCCATCACAAGTACAGAAATTGAAACTGTAATCAAAAATCTTCCAGCAAACAAAAGCCCAGGTCCAGATGGCTTCACGGCTGAATTCTACCAAAAATTTAGAGAAGAGCTAACACCTATCCTACTCAAACTCTTCCAGAAAAATTGCAGAGGAAGGTAAACGTCCAAACTCATTCTATGAGGCCACCATCACCCTAATACCAAAACCTGACAAAGATGCCACAAAAAAAGAAAACGACAGGCCAATGTCACTGATGAACATAGATGCAAAAATCCTTAACAAAATTCTAGCAAACAGAATCCAACAACACATTAAAAAGATCATACACCATGACCAAGTGAGCTTTATCCCAGGGATGCAAGGATTCTTCAATATCCGCAAATCAATCAATGTAATACACCACATTAACAAATTGAAAAATAAAAGCCATATGATTATCTCAATAGATGCAGAGAAAGCCTTTGACAAAATTCAACATCCATTTATGATAAAAACTCTCCAGAAAGCAGGAATAGAAGGAACATACCTCAACATAATAAAAGCTATATATGACAAACCCACAGCAAACATTATCCTCAATGGTGAAAATTGAAAGCATTTCCTCTAAAGTCAGGAACAAGACAAGGGTGCCCACTTTCACCATTACTATTCAACATAGTTTTGGAAGTTTTGGCCACAGCAATCAGAGCAGAAAAAGAAATAAAAGGAATCCAAATTGGAAAAGAAGAAGTAAAACTCTCACTGTTTGCAGATGAGATGATCCTCTACATAGAAAATCCTAAAGACTCCACCAGGAAATTACTAGAACTAATCAATGATTATAGTAAAGTTGCAGGATATAAAATCAACACACAGAAATCCCTTGCATTCCTATACACTAATAATGAGAAAACAGAAATAGAAATTAAGGAAACAATTCCATTCACCATTGCAACGGAAAGAATAAAATACTTAGGAATATATCTACCTAAAGAAACTAAAGACCTCTATATAGAAAACTATAAAACACTGGTGAAAGAAATCAAAGAGGACACTAATAGATGGAGAAATATACCATGTTCATGGATTGGAAGAATCAATATAGTGAAAATGAGTATACTACCCAAAGCAATTTACAGATTCAATACAACCCCTATCAAGCTACCAATGGTATTCTTTGCAGAGCTAGAACAAATAATTTCACAATTTGTATGGAAATACAAAAAACCTCAAATAGCCAAAGCTATCTTGAGAAAGAAGAATGGAACTGGAGGAATCAACCTGCCTGACTTCAGGCTCTACTACAAAGCCACAGTCATCAAGACAGTATGGTACTGGCACAAAGAGAGAAATATAGATCAATGGAACAAAATAGAAAGCCCAGAGATAAATCCACGCACATATGGACACCTTATCTTTGACAAAAGAGGCAAGAATATACAATGGATTAAAGACAATCTCTTTAACAAGTGGTGCTGGGAAATCTGGTCAACCACTTATAAAAGAATGAAACTAGAACACTTTCTAACACCATACACAAAAATAAACTCAAAATGGGTTAAAGATCTAAATGTAAGACCAGAAACTATAAAACTCCTAGAGGAGAACATAGGCAAAACACTCTCCGACATACATCACAGCAGGATCCTCTATGACCCACCTCCCAGAATATTGGAAATAAAAGCAAAAATAAACAAATGGGACCTAATTAACCTTAAAAGCTTCTGCACAACAAAAGAAACTCTAAGCAAGGTGAAAAGGCAGCCTTCAGAATGGGAGGAAATAATAGCAAATGAAGCAATTGACAAACAACTAATCTCAAAAATATACAAGCAACTCCTGCAGCTCAATTCCAGAAAAATAAATGACCCAATCAAAAAATGGGCCAAAGAACTAAATAGACATTTCTCCAAAGAAGACATACAGATGGCTAACAAACACATGAAAAGATGCTCAACATCACTCATTATCAGAGAAGTGCAAATCAAAACCACTATGAGGTACCATTTCACGCCAGTCAGAATGGCTGTGATCCAAAAGTCTACAAGCAATAAATGCTGGAGAGGGTGTGGAGAAAAGGGAACCCTCTTACACTGTTGGTGGGAATGCAAACTAGTACAGCCACTATGGAGAACAGTGTGGAGTTTCCTTAAAAAACTGGAAATAGAACTGCCTTATGACCCAGCAATCCCACTGCTGGGCATACACACTGAGGAAACCAGAACTGAAAGAGACACGTGTACCCCAATGTTCATCGCAGCACTGTTTATAATAGCCAGGACATGGAAGCAACCTAGATGCCCATCAGCAGATGAATGGATAAGAAAGCAGTGGTACATATACACAATGGAGTATTACTCAGCCATTAAAAAGAATACATTTGAATCAGTTCTAATGAGGTGGATGAAACTGGAGCCTATTATACAGAGTGAAGTAAGCCAGAAAGAAAAACACCAATACAGTATACTAATGCATATATATGGAATTTAGAAAGATGGTAACAATAACCCTGTATACGAGACAGCAAAAGAGACACTGATGTATAGAACAGTCTTTTGGACTCTGTGGGAGAGGGAGAGGGTGGAATGATTTGGGAGAATGGCATTGAAATATGTATAATATCATATATGAAACGAGTCGCCAGTCCAGGTTCAATGCACGATACTGGATGCTTGGGGCTGGTGCACTGGGACGGCCCAGAGGGATGGTATGGGGAGGGGGGAGGGAGGAGGGTTCAGGATGGGGAACACGTGTATGCCTATGACGGATTCATGTTGATATATGGCAGAACCAATAGAATATTGTAAAGTTTAAAAATAAAATTAAATTAAAAAAAAAAACTCAACACTAAGAAAAAAATTCAAATAAAATGGATCAAAAGCCCTAACACAAACCTCACCAAAGAAGATATATAAATAACATATGAGAAAAGGTTCCACAGCATATATTATCTGTGAAATACAAATTAAAATAATGATGATATACCACTGTGTACCTATTAGAATACCCAAAATCCATTAACACTAACAACATCAAAGCTGACCCAATATTTAGGGAAAAGAGTATGGTCATTCTTCAATTCCTCTTTCATTATTTCTCACTGCCTACAATGTCACAGCTGAAAAAGGGGGAAAGAATTTTTTTGTTGGTTGTTTTGTGTTTTTTCTATTAACTCACCTCCCTAGTTAACACTAACTGGCATCAATGCCAGTGTGTGTAGGTATTCATGTTTGATCCTTTCTCAGTTATTAGATGGGTTATTTGTGGGGTCTCTGTGGACCTCTGACCTAGATATCTATTTTATAGACTATTTCGTGTCTCATCTAGATTATTTGCAAGGGCACATTCAGGATGTCTCTAGCCTAACTAGTTTTCACGATGCTCACTTATCCTATGGAAAATGTCCTGCTCTTTACCATTCTGATCTGTACTGACACAGACAGACTCAACAATGCTGACAATTAAGGCTACCTCCAAAAGTCTCTACCTAAAGAATTCTCTAAATTGGATTCTCCAGGTATTTATATGTGTCCCCTAATCCAAAGAGCATATATTAACCTCTATCTAGACAAATTTCCAATCATGTCCCAAAGAGAATAACCACAGGGCTCTATTCATTAGCATTAAGCTATAGAGTGAGAGGTCAATCATCCACTTTTTGCAGCTATTTACAACTGCTCTGAGTGGAATTCTTGAAAGACTCCTTACTTAGCTTTGGAAGAATATAAATATAAAGGACATTCTCTATCCCATTAATATCTTCAAACTCCTAATTGCCTCATATAATCTAATGGGGAAACTGTGGATGAAATTCATAAAAGTCTTATATTATATACTAGTAAATTATGTAAGGTGTTATCTGAAAAATATGTATTATCTTTATAATGTGGTGGTACACTAATGGGGTGTACATTAGTGGAGGTACACTAATATTACTTTGAGTTTTAAACTTGAAATTTCACCTAAACTTCTGCAATCAAGAAAATCTGCATTCTACAGTTTATTTTTAAACTGTAAAATAAATTTATGTTTATGAATAAGAACAAGGATTAGATTTAATTATTGAAACCATAATGTAGACAAAAAATGGATACTTTATGATACAGTTAACTTGAATATAATTACAAAATATACATACTGCACTCCTGGTGTTAATTTCCAACTCCTTCACACTGAGAACAAACACAAACATATCCAAGTATAGTTAAGGGAACTGCCTCAATTCAGGTCTTTATCTTCTTAGGTAGCTACTATTTTGTACTCTAAATCATCACACAATGCACTCTACTTCCTCAAAAGATTTGCTTCCACTTAATAACCAGAGAATGATAGTACTAATGAACAATTATCACATCTAATTATTCTTGAATCAAGCTGTCTCTGCATCAAACATAAATTATGTTGTATTTCTCTAGTGCACCTAATATATTCCATATTCAATTAAAAAAAGAAAAAAAGACAACCCACTGTCAATTTGTCTGGCTTTCTTATTATCCTGGTCTGAGAATGGTATTTCTTTCTTATGTGACTCTTTTCCTCCAAAATATTTACTACTGATCTTCTCAGCACTGTATCTTTCCGTATTGTCTGAGTTTGAGGCATGGTCTTAGTCAATTTATGCTGCTATAAGAAAGATACCATAGACTGAGTGTTCATAAACAACAGAAATTTAATTCTCAAAATTCTAGAGGCTGGCTGAGACTTCTAAGATCTAGGTAGGCACAGCACATTCAGCTCTGGTGAGAGGCTGCTTCCTGCCTCACAGATCGTTATCTTCTCATTGCGCACACATGGCAGAAAGGGAAGGGCGGGCTCCAGTGTCTCTTTTATAATGGCACTAATCCCATTCAGGAAAGCTCTACCCTCACGACCTAAAATCTTACTATAGGCCCTCCACATCCAAATACCATCAAAATTAGGGGTTAGAATTTCAATATATGAATTTTAGGATGACACAAACTTTCAGTCTATGGAAGATGTCTTTCACTCTGATTTTTGGTAGGAAAATTGTTTCCATTTGGGGGCTTCCCAGGTGGCACTAGTGGTAAAGAATCCTGCAGGAGATGAAGGAGACACAGGTTCAATCCCTGGGTTGGGAAGATCCCCTGGAGGAGGAAATGAAACTTCAGTATTCTTGCCAGGAGAATTCTATGGACAGAGGAGTCTGGTGGGCTACGGTCCATGGGGTTGCAAAGAATTGGACACACCCGAGCATCCTAGCACACACACAGATCCCATTTAGACCTTACTTGAAAACATCTCATCTCTGGAGAAATTATTTCCTGTCACTCTTTAAGAATTTCTTTTCAATACCTCCTCCTTAAATGGATCATTTTTCTTCATCCATCTGAGTTTTCCTAACTCATAAAGCCATGCTTATTATTTTAACTACTCCAGAGCTTTATAATATAATTCAGTTTGTAAGATATAAAAGCATGTGGAGTCTGTGATTGATTGCATAAATTTGAATAATCTGCCACCCTTTCCTACAGATACATTCTTTTGCAATAAGACTTTGAAGCTCTCCTCATTAAAAGGTGGTACCCATTTCTCTAATCCTTGAATCTGGCTAGGCTTGTTACTAGTTTTGGACATTAGAATTCTGCAAAAATAATGTTGTGCCAGTTCTGAGTCTAGGAACTATAAGGCTATGCATACAACCGCATTCTTTCTTAAGAACCTTCTGTACAGGTTAATCTGTTTTGTGATGAGACATGATAGTCCAGTCAGCTCCACAGGCCCAGATGACAGCAAGGCAATTAGAAGGTAAATGAGATCATCTTACACTCATGAGCCCAGCAGTAGTCTGGCAGTTGACTACTGAAAAATGATTAAAATTTGATGAGACCAGAAGAGCCCAGATTAGGAAAAAGCTCAAACTGCCAAATCATAGAATCTTGAGCAAAATAAATCATTGCTTATTTTAAGATACTAATTTTTGGTATGTGCTGTGCTGTGCTTAGTTGCTCAATTGTGTCCAACTCTTAGCAACCCCATGGACTGCAGCCCACCAGGCTCCTCTATCCATGGGGATTCTCCAGGCAAGAATACTGGAGTGGGTTGCCATGCCTACCTCCAGGGGATTTTCCCAACCCAGCAATCAAACCCAGGTCTCCTGTATTGCAGGCAGATTCTTTACTGACTAAGCCTCAGGGAAGCTCCAACAATATTCAAATAACCCATAGGAAGGCAGGAAAACTAAAACAAAGAAAGCAAAATGGTAACAACTAAAAAATATATAAAATAAAATGGAACAAATAGAGAAATCAGAAATAGACCCACAGAAATATACATAACTGATTTTTTTACAAAGGTACAAGAGCAATTCAATGGAAGAACGGTAGCCTTTTCAGTGAATGATGCTAGAACAATTAGATACCTACAGGAGGAAAAAAGAAAAAAGTCCTACATGTTTTACTATAATTAATTTAAAATGAATCATGGGATTAAATGTAAAAGGTATAATTATACAACATTTTTTTAGTCACAGAAAGTCCTTGGAATCTGAGGTTATGAAAGGAATTCTTAGATTTGACACCAAAAGTACAAATCATAAAAGAAAAAACTATCAACTGGATTCATCAAAATTATCATCTTTTGTTCCAAGAAATAATAAGCTTAGAGGATGAAAAGACAAATAACAATAAGAGAAATATTTGCAAAATGTTACCACTGAAAGAGATTGGGAAAAGGGCACACGAGACCTCTCTGAATTATTTCTCACAGTTGGATGCCATCTACAATTAGCTCAAGAGAAAAGCTGCAATATTTTAAAAGTCATAGAAGTATTAGAAATTGCAATCTAGATATAAGGAAAACTCTATATAACAGGAATATCCATTGTTATGGCAACCAGTTGATTTTGTGGCTCCTTTTAAGACCCCCATGCTCACTGTATTTGAACCTGTTTCATAGAAAGAGCTCAATCAACTAAAGCTGTCCTTCTCAAACTCTTGCTAACTATATGCTCTGCCACCTCTGTCCTCTTTGTTTGCATGAGTTGCTGAAGATAATTAGAAACTTCAATGGCCTCTGTGAGAAAACTAATACCGCCCCAAACTAGTTCCTCCAAGAAATTCCCTTCCTGTTGCTTCCACTCCTCCTTCTTTTGTTTATCAACTTTTATCTTCCCTTCATCTATGAATCTGTAGATTTGTCCCCTGGTCTGGGATGTGCTTCAGGAGCCCAGAGGAAAGAAGACGGGTAGAGTTAGGGAAGACTTCAGAGAAGTAGGATTTGATCTGCCTTTTGAAGAAAGGAAACCTGTGAGGAGAAGTGCCTGAACCAACATGGAGAGTCAATGTTATTGGAGAAGAGAATTTGTATAAGAAGGTAGATTAATTAAATTTCTTCTTCCTGTCCCTGTATCTCTTTTATATATGAAGACTCATCTTTTGTCATATCTTTTCTTTGTACATCAAACTCCCTCATATATTTCTCTCATCTTCCCACCCCCTTCCCCTCTGACAACCACCTGTTTGCTCTTTTCCTCTTTGTATATTCTTGCCTCTTTTGTTGTAGATTCAGTTCAGTTCAGTCACTCAGTCATGTCTGACTCTTTGCGACCCCAAGAATCGCAGCACGCCAGGCCTCCCTGTCCATCACCAACTCCCGAAGTTCACTCAAACTCACATCCATCGAGTAGTGATGCCATTCAGCCATCTCATCCTCTGTCGTCCCCTTCTCCTCCTGCCCCCAATCCCTCCCAGCATCAGAGTCTTTTCCCATGAGTCAGCTCTTCGCATGAGGTGGCCAAAGTATTGGAGTTTCAGCTTTAGCATCATTCCTTCCAAAGAAATCCAGGGTTGATCTCCTTCAGAATGGACTGGCTGGATCTCCTTGCAGTCCAAGGGACTCTCAAGAGTCTTCTCCAACACCACAGTTCAAAAGCATCAATTCTTTGGCGCTCAGCCTTCTTCATAGTCCAACTCTCACATCCATAGATGACCACTGGAAAAACCATAGCCTTGACTAGACGGACCTTTGTTGGCAAAGTAATGTCTCTGCTTTTGAATATGCTATCTAGGTTGGTCATAACTTTCCTTCCAAGGAGTAAGCGTCTTTTAATCTCATGGCTGCAGTCACCATCTGCAGTGATTTTGGAGCTCAAAAAAATAAAGTCTGACACTGTTTCCACTGTTTCCCCATCTATTTCCCATGAAGTGATGGGACCAGATGCCATGATCTTCGTTTTCTGAATGTTGAGTTTTAAGCCAACTTTTTCACTCTCCTCTTTCACCTTCATCAAGAGGTTTTTGAGTTCCTCTTCACTTTCTGCCATAAGCGTGGTGTCATCTGCATATCTGATGTGATTGATATTTCTCCTGGCAATCTTGATTCCAGCTTGTGCTTCTTCCAGCCCAGCATTCCTCATGATGTACTCTGCATATGAGTTAAATAAACAGGGTGACAATATACAGCCTTGACGTACTGCTTTTCCTATTTGGAACCAGTCTGTTGTTCCATGTCCAGTTCTAACTGTTGCTTCCTGACCTGCATACAAATTTCTCAAGAGGCAGGTCAGGTGGTCTGGTATTCCCATCTCTTTCAGAATTTTCCACAGTTCATTGTGATCCACACAGTCAAAGGCTTTGGCATAGTCAATGAAGCAGAAATAGATGTTGTTGTAGATTACTTGACCATATAAATGTAGGTTCATTCTTGGGCTTTCTATTCTGTTGCACTGATCTATGTTTCTGCTTTTGTGTCAGTACCATGCTATTATTTTGTTAACACTTTAGCTTTGCAATAAAATTTGAAATCAGGGAGCATGATAATTACATCTTTGTTCTTTCTGAAGATTGTTTTGGCTATTTGGGGTCTTTTGTGTTCCTATACAAATTTTAGAATATTTGTTATAGTTTTATAGGAAATGTCATTAGTATTTTGATAGAGATTGTACTGAATCTGTAGATTGCCTTGGGTAATCTTAACAAGATAATTTTTCCAATCCATGAGCATGGTATATATCTTTCCATTTGTTTGTGTCATCTTCAATTTCTTTCATCATTGTCTTATAGTTTTCTGAGTACAAGTCTTTTACCTTCTGAGTCAGATATACCTCTAGGTATTTATTGTAAGAGCTTAGATATGTGATATATTACAGTCTTTAATTTCTCTGCTTATGATATAATCAATTGTTCACTCTTATTGATAAGGTCATTTGTGTAATTGTCCTCTCTTAAAACAAAAGTAAATACTGTATAGTCTCAGAGGGAACATATTTTTTCAATAATATATTCAGCAAGTGCAATGTGAATCAAGTTATCACAGCAAGAGGAAATACATCTGTAAACACCAGAGTAAATAATGATTATTTATGAAGAATTACCAAGTAATTCATGACATTTCCCTTTAAGTTTACAAAAATCAGAGTATTTAAATTTCACTAAGAAAGTTAAATAAGACGCAAAATGTAAAATAAAAATATCCTGAACCCAACCAGTTAGGAGGCAGTTCAATTTAATAAAGAAGCATGTGTTTTTGGAGAAAATAATTAAACAAGTTTTCCCCTTTAAGTTCTTACACAAATTATTTAACTACTGACCTCCAGTTTTCTAATCTACAACATGGGGATAACTTCTTCATATAGGTTTAGGGAAGAATGAAAATAGGTGCACAAAGTTGCTAGTACATAGTAATTGCCCAATAAATAAATTTCCTTTTCCCTAAAATGCCCTAAAGTTATGTTGCATATTTAACCTAATTCAACAAATATTAATTTGACCATGAGTATCTGTAAAGCTTGTATTCAATGTTTTTCATATTATAAGGATTAAACTGCTATAAATCATGCCTTTAAGATTTTTGCATTGAGATAAAGATGGTACATTTATATTTCTGCGATTTCATATAAAAGTTCAAACAAGTTCTAGCAGTCGATTCATTCTGCCATTTCAGCCTTTTTATAGTTTCCGGTCTTGTATTATAGAGATGAGAAAAACAACATTTCTCAGACTCCGCTTCAGTGACAGTTACAGTACAGCAGATGACTTAGTTTCTACCAATAAGACAGACACCACCATCATTTGGATGCAAACATTACCAAGCTGAAGTAATTAGTATTTGCTGATAATCATGACTGGAGAAGGAAATGGCAACCCACTCCGGGACTCTTGCCTGGAAAATTCCATGGATGGAGGAACCTCGTAGGCTACAGTCCATGGGGTCGCAAAGAGTCAGAACACAGTAAGGCTCTTTAGATACTGAAAGATATCTAGTGTATCTGGGATGACTTAAGTTGAGTCCTAGAATCTATTTGTCCTATTATAGATGAGGTTGGAAGTGACTGCAGCCACAGTCGAGTATTGTTCTTGACTTTTCTAGTTCCAGCTGCTTATTTTTCTTGGCCCATTTTAGGATTCTGTAAGCTAGTTAACATCCTTTAATATGAGATCTAGTGTTGTCTGTCATCCACAGGTTAGAAGCCTGACAAATACAAAAACGGTGTGTTTTATTGTTCCTTGCCTTTACTTAAAGCTCTTAGGTAATTACACATGTGCTATGGACAGTCAGAGGAAGCCAATATGAATTACTGTGCAATTCCACGTTCCCTTGTTTTCTAGATTCAGTATATTCGCCATGATATGGAATGAGGAGAGACTAAATTAGGCACAAAGGTATAATTGCCAAACAATATTCAGTGGTAAAAAGCAGAAAATGGTCTTATGGAACATTTTCAGAGTATGAGCAGGAAGTGAATATTATCGCTGGAAGAGCTTTGAAATACACCCCTCTCAATGCTCTGAGATTCAGAACCAGGGTTATGACTGAGAAAGTCAAAGATAAACAGAAAGAAATGTAAAGGAAGTGGAAAAGCATACCCAAACCTGATTTCAAACATTAGCTCCACCACACTTACTATCTGGCCATCCTTAGGAAACATAGCTTACCTTTCTGGACCTCAGTTTCATCATCTTCAAAACTAAGATAACAATGGTGGTAATAAGGCCTATCTTTGATTAAATGTAATAATACATATAAAGTATTTTTTACAAAGGCTGCCAAGTTTTATCATCTCATTAATATTATGGTTATGACCACAAATTTTTAATAACTATTGCTATTCAAGGTACATGGGTATAAAAACTGAAATTATTTTCCATCACAAGTTCTTTTTTTTTTTTATACTGTAAATTGTTGTGTTTATTTATTTGTTATTTTTACATGCTTTATTTTTTTAAATTTATTTATTTTAATTGGAAGCTAATTACTTTACAGTTTTTGTGGTTGTTTTTGCCATACATTGACATGAATCGGTCATGGGTGTACATGTGAACCCCTGTCCCAAACCCCTCAACCACCTTCCTGCCCATCCCATCCCTCTGGGTTGTCCCAGCGCACCAATTTTGAATTCCCTATTTCATGCAGGAAATGGAAGCTAATTACAATATTGTAGTGGTTTTTGCCATACATTCACATGAATCGGCCATGGGTATACATGTGTCCCCATCCTGAACCCCCTTCCCACCTCCCTCCCCATCCCATCCCTCTGGGTCATCCCAGTGCACCAGCCTTGAGCACCGTGTCTCATGCATCTAACCTGGATTGGTGATCTGTTTCACATATGATAATATACATGTTTCAATGCCATTCTCTCAAATCATCCCACCCTCACTTTCTCCCACAGAGTCCAAAAGTCTGTTCTTTACATCTGTGTCTCTTTTGCTGCCTCGTATATAGGGTCATCATTACCATTTTTCTAAATTCCATATATATGCATTAATATACTGTATTGGTGTTTTTCTTTCTGACTTGCTTCACTCTGTATAATAGGCTCCAGTTTCATCCACCTCATTAGAACTGATTCAAATGTATTCTTTTTAAAGTTGAGTAATATTCCATTGTGTATATGTACCACAGCTTTCTTATCCATTCGTCTACCGATGGACATTTAGGTTGCTTCCATGTCCTAGCAATTGCAAAGTGCTGCAATGAACACTGGGGTACATGTGTTTCTTTCAATTCTGGTTTCTATGCCCAGCAGTGGGATTGCTGGGTTATATGGCAGTTCTATTTGGGTTTTTAAGGAATCTCCACACTGTTCTCCATAGTGGCCGGACTAGTTTGCATTCCCACCAACAGTGTAAGAGGGCTCCCTTTTCTCCACACCCTCCCCAGCATTTATTGTTTGTAGGCTTTTTGATGGCAGCCATTCTGACCAGCATGAGATGGTACCTTATTGTGGTTTTGATTTGCATTTCTCTGATAATGAGTGATATTGAGCATCTTTTCATGTGTTTGTTAGCCATCTGGATGCCTTCTTTGGAGAAATGTCTGTTTGGTTCTTTGGCACATTTTTTGAGTGGGCCGTTTATTTTTCTGGTATTGAGCTGCATGAGCTGCTTGTATATTTTTGAGATTGTCAGTTGCTTTGTTTGCTATGATTTTCTCCCATTCTGAAGGCTGTCTTTTTGTCTTGCTTATAGTTTCCTTCGTTGTGCAAAAGCTTTTAAGTTTAATTAGGCCTCATTTGTTTATTTTTGCTTTTATTTCTATTACTCTTGGAAGTGGGTCATAGAGGATCTTGCTGTGATTTATGTCAGAGAGTGTTCTGCCTATGTTTTCCTCTAGGAGTTTTATAGTTTCTGGTCCTATATTTAGATCTTTACTCCATTTTGAGTTTATTTTTGTGTATGATGTTAGAAAGTGTTCTGGTTTCATTCTTTTACAGGTGGTTGACCTTTCTCAGCACCACTTGTTAAACAGATTGGTTTTTTTCCATTGTATATTCCTGCCTCCTTTGTCAAAGATAAGGCGTCCATAGGTGCATGGATTTATCTCTGGGCTTTCTGTTTCACTGATCTATATTTCTGTTTTTGTTCCAGTGCCATACTGTCTTGATGACTATAGCTTTGTAGTATAGCCTGAAATCAGGCAGATTGATTTCTCCAGTTCCATTCTTCTTTCTCAAGATTGCTTTGTCTATTCGAGGTTTTTTTGTGTTTCCATACAAATTATAAAATTATTCATTTTAGTTCTGTGCAAAATACTGTTGGTAGCTTGATGGAGATTGCACTGAATCTATAGGTTGCTTTGGGAGGTATACTCATTTTCACTATATTGATTCTTCAGATCCATGAGCATGGTATATTTCTCCATCTATTTGTGTCATCTTTGATTTCTTTCATCAGTGTTTTATAGTTTTCTATATATAGGTTTTCTGTTTCTTTAGGTAAATTTATTCCTAAATATTTTATTTTTTTCATTGCAATGGTGAATGGGATTGTTTCCTTAATTTCTCTTTCTGTTTTTTCATTATTAGTGTATAGGAATGCAAAGGATTTCTGTGTATTAATTTTATATCCTGAAACTTTACTATATTCATTAGTTATCTCTAGTAATTTTCTGGTGGTGTCTTTAGGGTTTTCTATGTAGAGGATCATGTCATCTTCAAACTCCAAGAAGAGTTTTACTTCTTTTCCAATCTGGATTCCTTTTATTTCTTTTTCTTCTCTGATTGCTGTGGCTAAAACTTCCAAACCTATGTTGAATAGTATGGTAAGAGTGTGCAGCCTTGTCTTGTTCCTGGCTTTAGAGGAAATGCTTTCAATTTTTTGCCACTGAGGATGATGTTTGCTGTGGGTTTATCATATATGGCTTTTATTGTGTTGAGGTATGTTCCTTCTATGCCTGCTTTCTGGAGAGTTTTTGTTATAAATGGGTGTTGCATTTTATCAAAGGTTTTCTCTGCATCTATTGAGATAATCATAAACCAACTTTTCTATTTACTAGCTGTGTGCTTTGTGGCAAGTTAATTTCTGTGGTTCAATTGCCTGTAAAATGGGAATAATGATAATACCAATGTAAAGTCTACAGTGAGAAAACACAAATAAAAATACCAGCACAAAGTTCCAACTCAACAGCATTAGCTATTAAGATCATTTCATGATCTTCTGTACAACAGAGATATACATTATCTCCTCGGTTGTCTTAATTTGTGTAGTGGATATTATTTTCCTTGTTTACTAATTACCAGAAACAGACTTTCAGCAAGTATAAATTATTTGCACTATGTCACTCAGTCAGTAAGAGGGAGTATAAGATTTAAATCCAGGTCTCTAAATCCTCTTTGCACTCTAACCCAATGCAAATAATTATAATACTTTTAGATGGGATAAATATTCTGCCTAGAAATCAAAGTTAATAGGCTCAACCTAAAATATTTTAAAAATCTAACTTTTTATGAATTATCCATGCCCAAGAGTCTAATCACATCATCTTTACCTCACATTTTCCCTAGAAATCTCATTTAATCTTTATTACAGCTCTTTGAGTTGGGTGCAATTGGTATTATTTTACAGATTAGATAACGCAGTTTTATAACAGATTATCTACGATCACATAGCAGGCAATGATGGAGTAAGGATACACATGTTTGCAAAGCTAACATTCTTTCCAATCCACAGTGATGCTTCAAGAGAGAAGATGATAACTTATATACAGAGAATGGTGTAACAGAAGGCTATCAAAGTGGGATGGGCTTCCCAGGTGGCGCTAGTGGGTAAAAAACCTGCCTGCCAATGCAGGAGACATAAGAGATGTGGTTTCGACCCCTGGGTAGGGAAGATACCCTGGAGGAGGTAATGGAAACCCACTCCAATATTCTCGCCTGGAGAATCCCATGGACAGAGGAACCTGGTGGGCTGCAGTCCACAGGGTCACAAGGAGTCAGACATGACTGAAGCAACAGACAGCACATCAAGGTGGGAAACCAACAAAGAGTCTACAATGTGAAAACTCGGTTTGGCAATAAGCCAGAAACCCAGAGTTTTAAAAGATTAACTTCCTTGTACAACAGAAACCCAGACAACATGGTAAAGCAATTATGCTCCAATTAAAAAAACAAAGTAGCACTCGTACAGAAACAAGTTCTTAATAAGTCAGCAGACTTTTCAATGTGATAGAGATTCCTGAGACTCCCCCTTGCCTAAAGCCAAAACTGTCCCTAGAAACTTGGAAAAACTTTTAAAAGGGTTGTAGATAATGGTTCAAAATGTTGTGGGAGTGTAGAGAGGCAAACTGTTGTATCAGAGCATCTGCAGGTCATTTGTGCCTCACAGCTTCTTCCAATTCTGTTATTCCAATTGTTTTATTATTCCTGATTCCCCAGGGATTGGGGAAGTGCCTGTAATATACCCATCACTACGTCAAGTGGTGCTAAGGAGACATACATCGAATAAAAACAGAAGACATTCGTAGGATAAAATAGAGCCTCTGTTCCATGGAATGATTAAACCCAATGTGAGAAAAAGACTACACATATGAAATGATCAGACATGAAAAATATAGTTAAGGTACAAAATTTTATAGAACAGATTATAAGCCTCTGGGGAACCAGATCAACCACCAACCAGATTGTTCTATAACCGCTGGACACGTTGAAAGGTTTTAAACAAATGATTGAGAAAATCATATTAATATTTCAAATAATTAAAACAAAATTTAATTAAAAAGTTATGTAGCTTGTTTTAAAGTTGAGTTCATGTATAATATCATGTATGAAACGAGCTGCCAGTCCAGGTTTGATGCACAAAATTGGATGCTTGGGGCTGGTGCACTGGGACGACCCAGAGGGATGGTATGGGGAGGGAAGAGGGAGGAGGGTTCAGGAAGGGGTACACATGTATACCTGTGGCGGATTCATTTTGATATTTGGCAAAACCAATACAATATTGTAAAGTTTAAAAATAAAATTTAAAAAAAAAAGTTGAGTTCAAATATGATGATGACATTTTTGGCTTTGATGTGAACTGCCATTTTAAAACAGAAAAGGAACATAAACCTTTGAAATAAAATTCAATATTTCTCATTATTATTACTATTAAGTTTTCACTGCTCACTTATTTTCTTTGCAGTCACGAGGGTAAGCTGCTTCAGTCCTGTCCAACTCTTTGTGATGCCATGGACTGGAGCCCGCCAGGCTCCTCTGTCCATGGGATTCTCCAGGCAAGAATACTGAAGTGGGTTGTCATGCCCTCCTCCAGGGGATCTTCCTGACCCAGGGATCAAACCCACATCTCATGTCTCTTGCATTGGCAGGCAGGTTTTAAAAATGATGCTATTAATTAGTTTTCAAAACACTTTCATAAATTAACTTAATGCTTTTTCACTAAAACCCTGAACTTGGGTAAGATACCCAACCTTGAGAGTCCCTTGGGCTGCAAGATCCAACCAGTTCATCCTAAAGGAAATCAGTCTTGAATATTCATTGGAAGGACTGATGCTGAAGCTGAAACTTCAATACTTCGGCCACCTGATGAGATGAACTGACTCATCGGAAAAGACCCTGATGCTGGGAAAGATTGAAGGCAGGAGGAGAAGGGTATGACAGAGGATGAGATGGTTGGATGGCATCACTGACTCAATGGACATGAGGGTTGGTGATGGACAGGGAAGCCTGGCATGCAGCAGTCCATGGGGTCGCAAAGAGTTGGACATGACTGAGCAACTGAACTGAGTGATCCAACCCCTCAGGATTAGGTTGCCTATCATACTCTGAACAAAAGGGGTTAACAATAAAAAGCAGACATTACTGTGGATATTAACTATGTCATACAGAATAAAGTTCTCATCTCTCACATGGTAAGTAATTAGTAAACAATAGCTGACTCTAAATATGAATTCTCAGTACTCCATTGTTGGAGCTGAGGCTTTAATTGGCTCAGTCTCCTGACTTCTTTTCCAGAACCCCTTTCTCTACAGCACACTTGTCTGACAGTCATATACCAAAAAAGAACTGCTCCTCAAACAGCTGCTCAGTGTAAGTCGGGATGCCCCAGTGCAAGTATAAAGAAGGAACAGGCAAAAAATGCTTAAAATGTCTTTTCTGATTTTCAGATTCAGGTGGGATATTAAATTATTTTACTTTGCATTTATTTGATTCCTAAGATAGTTGGTCACTTTTCAAAAATTTGCTAATCATTTGTACTTCCTATTTGGGGGATTACTGGGGTTAGCTTTTCAGCTGTGAAGGAAGCACCATAATTTAATAACAGTACTAAACAGAAGTGCTTCAAGGAATGTCATAAAAATAGATTCATGAAAGATGCTTGGGATTTGAACATGCACAGAAGACAGTGCAAAATATATTTTTATTTTTCCTTTCCTGTTCTTTGCTTTCATCATATCTGACTTGCACCGTCTCCTTATTTCCACTTCTCTTTTTTTCCACAGGTAACTAGCCTGTCTTCTATTTGTAGGCTAATATTTTTTGGACTTTATTAAGATGCATTGTAATTGCAGTCTCCTTAATTGCTGCCTAATTGGTTCCTTCCTCCCCTTGGTGTATTTTTCATGCATTATTAAATTCCAACTGGCTTTCCGGAACTCATTTCGCATTCCTTCCAGACAGCTCTTCCAAAGTGAAGCTGTGTGTCTCTTCGTCTCTTGGTCACCCAGGAAAGAGCACTGGGGGAACTGAGAGGATCACTGGCAACTGCATGCTTCCTGCTATAACAATGACAGCAAGAGTATCTAGTATCCCAGTCCCTCACTGCAATTCACAAGTACTCTAACCAGTAGCAACGCATTCAGTCAGTTTCTTAAAGCAGGTGCAATTATTCCCATTCATCAAAAGAGGCATCTAAGGATCAAGGAGGTTAAATATCTTTCCCAGAGTCAAAAAGCTGTTTGGGGACTCACACCTATGTCTCCAAAGTCCTGTACTTATCCCACCATCATTAGCTGCTTGTGTACAAAGCCAAGTGGCAGGTCTATACCCAACGAAACTCATCAGTTCCTCTACATATTGCTCAAGAACTATTTTTCTTTTCTATGAAGTCTTTCAACAGGGAAAATGGATCATAGAAAGATGAAGTAATCTGAAGTCAGAAGGTCTGATTTTTAGTCTAACCAGCTGCAAAGCTACTAAACACAGTTGATCTTCAGTTCCCCCATCTGTAAAGCTAATTCTTAGATTTATTATGTCTCCAATGTGTGTGAGTTATATTTATAAAAACAGTATTGCTATCTGACTTATAAGGCTCAGTGCTAATCTGGGTTTTATTAATCTCCAAGTATCTTAAAATAGAGTGCCAGCAGACTCTTTAAAGACTTAATGCCTTAAGTGTTTCAGCCGGAACTGCCATCTTCCAGTAATTCGCCAAAATGACCAACACAAAAGGAAAGAGGAGGGACACCCCCTACATGTTCCCTAGGTCTCTTAGAAAACATGGAGTTGTTCCTTTGGCCACATACATGCAAATCTACAAGAAGGGTGATATTGTAGATATCAAGGGAATGGGTACTGTTCAAAAAGGAATGCCCCATAAATGTTACCATGGCAAAACTGGGAGAGTTGACAATGTTACCTAACATGCTGTTGGCATCATTGTAAACAAACAAGTTAAGGACAAGATTCTTGCCAAAAGAATTAATGTGCATATCGAGCATATTAAGCACTCTAAGAGCCAAGATAGCTTCCTGAAATGTGTGAAGGAAAATGATCAGAAACAGAAGGAAGCCAACGAGAAAGGGACTTGGGTTCAGCTGAAGCACCAGCCTGCTCCACCCAGAGAAGCACACTTCGTGAAGACCAATGGAAAGGAACCCAAACTGTTGGAGCCAGTTCCCTATGAATTCATAGCCTGATGGGTGTAAAAATAAAGACCTGGACTGTACAAATGTTTCTCTTAATTGAGCAGAGGTGTTGTGTCCAGATTCAGTGGGAGACGTCTTTTCAAATTTAGTGTTTTTTCTTCCTGAAAGATGTAAGATAGTTTGTTGTTCAGTATGCTCCATTTTTTAATAAACTGCCAGATATTATTTATTTAAAAAAGACTTAATACCTGATATACTTTCTGGAAAAAATGGTAGAATTAATAAACTAATAAGTATCTCAAGCCAGCCAATAAACAATCAAGATCCATTCTGGAACTCTGGGGAATTTCACATTCTAAGGCCACTTATTGTTTATTGTACTCACATATATAGGGGGTTGCCAGGTGGCCCAACGGTAAAGAATCTGCATTCCAATGCAGGAGACCCAGTTCAATCCCAGTAGGGAAGATCCCCTGGAGAAAGAAATGGCAACTCACTCCAGTATTCTGCCTGAGAAATCCCAAGGACAGAAGAGCCTGGCAGGCTACATTCCATGGGGTCACAAAAGAGTTTGACATGACTTAGTGAGTGAAGAGGAACTAAAGAGACTCTAGACGAAAGTGAAAGTTAAGAGTGAAAAAGTTGGCTTAAAGCTCAACATTCAGAAAAAGAAGATCATGGCATCCAGTCCCATCACTTCATGACAAATAGATGGGGAAACAATGGAAACAGTGACAGACTTTATTGGGGGGGGGGCCTCCAAAATCACTGCAGATGGTGACTGCAGCCATGAAATTAGAAGACGCTTATTCCTTGGCAGGAAAGTTATGACCAACCTAGATAGCATATTCAAAAGCAGAGACATTACTTTGCCAAGAAAGTTCCATCTAGTCAAGGCTATGGTTTTTCCAGTGGTCATGTATGGATGTGAGAGTTGGACTGTGAAGAAAGCTGAGTGCTGAAGAATGGATGCTTTTGAACTGTGGTGTTGGAAAAGACTCTTGAGAGTCCCTTGGACTGCAAGGAGATCCAACCAGTCCATTCTAAAGGAAATCAGTCCTGAGTGTTCATTGGAAGGACTGATGTTGAAGCTGAAACTCCAATACTTTGGCCACCTGATGAGGAGAGCTGACTCATTTGAAAAGACCCTGATGCTGGGAAAGATAGAAGGCAGGAGAAGGGGAAAAGAGAGGATGAGATGGTTGGATGGCATCACTGACTGAATGGACATGAGTTTGGGTAAACTCCAGGGGTTGGTGATGGACAGGGAAGCCTAGCGTGCTGCAGTACATGGGGTCACAAAGATTCAGACACGACTGAGTGAACTGAACTGAACTAAACTGAAGACTAATTACTTGGCTCAGGCTTTGTGAGTGTGATTTATGCATTATAACATTTCCTTCACATATTGGTTTTAATACTCACTGATAATCTTTGCATAAAATTGCTCTTTCCCATTGGGGATTTCAAATGGCAACTTTCTCAATTATTTATTAGCAATAGTTCTACAAATTAGAATATTTTCTCCTCACTTTTTATTGCTCTATATTCCATCAGAAATAGTTTTTACTACAGTTAGGGACCTGCTAAATGTAGCTAGGGCTGATACACAGGAATCACTTGTACCACTTACATAATGGTCTTTCCTAGTCTCCAAGTTCAAAGAGTAGTACTTATGCTGAAAAGTGAAAACAACAGTCAAAGTAACTTCACTGTATCATAAAATCATAACTCCTAATCCTTTCTCTGTGTCTTTACTCATGCTGGAGCCCCTTCTACTGCTTTCTTTCTGTGTCCAGGTGTTATAAGATCTTATCAAAATGTGAATGTGTTCCCTCAGAGTGGGGAGTAAGGTGATCTGATATGATTATCAGTGATTAGTATTTTTTCATTCATTGGCAAGTAAATAGCAAGGCTTAGTCGATCAAAGTATACAAAATGGTTAAGTTTTGACCAGAAGGAGAGAGACCATTCTGAATAACTGAAATTCTAGTCAGGGTAATCACTGCAATAATGACCTTAAGATAACATTTACAAACTATGTCTGTGTTCCAGATTCTGGTATAAGCATGTTACAGACTTTAATTTATTGGGTTGGCCAAAAATTTTGTTCAGTTAGTGAACACATTGTTCAATAAAGCTCTTGGTAAAAATGAATAATGTGTCTCTTATTTCTACTTAAAACCTAATGAACTTTTGGGTCAACTCAATATTTAATCACAAAGACTCTGTGAAGTAAGTTTGATTATAATACACAATGAAGGATGAAGACAGAGGTCCTATAACAAGTGGTAGAATTGAAAAGGCACAGACAGTGGGGAGCTCTGAGCATTCGGCCCCAGTCTAGGAACCCGTTCCCTAATCATCTAATAAAAGAAGGAACCCGGAGGCAGTAAAGATGAAAGTAACGTCTCTTTCAGCTAAATTTAACTTTTTGCCAATTTAACAAACCTGCCACCAAAGCCTAGACTGTTAGCTAAAAGAAGAATGGACAATTTGTCTCTTCAAGAGACCTCTTATAAACTGAGGTTCAGGGAGGGGACATTACTTGTCACTGAGAGCTGGATCAGTGCCAGATCCAGGGCCAGAACCCAGCTGCAGTGAGTCCCCAGGCTTTGTACTTTGTACTTTCTACATTCTTGTACCCACTTTCCCAACTTTTGATATGCAATTTCCCTGTCACACTTCTGCAGTTCTTCTAATTAAGATTTATAATTCCAATGACCAGTGTAGTATGGTAGGAAGAACAAGTCATTTAAGGCTAAGCAGACTTGTATAAGTCTAAGCAGATTCATATCATAAGGCTAAGCAGACTCATGGAGTGGAGAACCGCATGGCAATCCACTCCAGTATTCTTGCCTGGAGAATCCCAGGGACAGAGGCGCCTGGTGGGCTATGGTCTATGGGGCTGCAAAGAGTCAGACATGACTGAAGCAACTTAGCACACACAGACTCATATTTGTATGCCAGACACACAACCTCTTTGGATGTCCGTTTTCTCATCCAGACATAATGAGTTCCATCAGATTTTTATGAGATTTTAAGATATCTATATGGCTAGCATCTAGTTGGAACTCAATTAATGCTTTTTAACTTGCCCTTCAAATCTCAAGTTTTTCAATGAAATGAAAATTTTAACAACATATCCTCCAGATAATTCCTAAAATGAGAAAGAGACAGACCTGAGGCATGATACTTATTCTCTCCTGATCCCCGCTTAATATCTCTTGCATTTGGGAAGACGTATGTTCCTGTCATTACCTGTATCTTATTATCCAGACTCATCTTTCGAAACGTCTTGGTGTTTATCTACCAGGAGAATTCCTTAACGCATGATACATTAATTGATGTCAAGTCTGCCATCCTAGTTTTGATTTCTAAATTGCTCCTTTATTTTCTTTGGAAGAGTTTAAGAACAGTAACAAAAAGTATTCTTCCTCAATTCGATTTTGTCATGAAATAAAGTTCCACGCAAAATTCTAAATTGCTGAGAAAGATGATTTGACTTAAGGAACAAACTAGCTTCCTTTCTACCCAGTGCTTAGATCTGAAGCAGCCCCCAACCCTGTGCCAGGCACTCATGACAGGTACCACATCACAAATCACTTGTAAACCAGTTCATCACTCTCGTTCCACTCACTTCAGCCGGTTCTCCTTCCCCATGTTTTGGGTCTGTTTGTTCTCCTTACACTCAGCACAATTTCCCCAACTACATGTGACCTTGCCTTCTTCTTGCCCACATTTCACGTTCTGCCTTGAATGGCGGTGTAGACAATTTTAGTGCCTTTGCTTGAGACACTTCAACTGAAGCAGGAAAAATAATGCATTTATGTAAAATTCAACATAGATGGACTGAATTTCTCGGAGATCATTGCCCATGACACCTAGCTGCAGACCCCAGTTATATTTCATTCATGCTCCTCTCTCAATTTGGAATGCCCTTCCTTCCTTTTTATTTACCTCACCAAAACTATTCATCACTGAAGATTAGGATGAATCATATCTTCTACAAAACCTTCCCCATTAGGTAACCCACCTTTATACTTCATTAACATGTTGTTCATAATTATATTATGGAATGTAACATAATTCATTGTAATTATGCTTTCAAATAATTAACATAATAGTCATCACATTTCTTACACTGGACTGTGAACTCATTCAGGATAGAGACACCTATCTTTTATTCTTTTATCACCTTATTCTTTTTCACACCATTCCATTTCTACCACATTACCCAGCACAAAGCAAATACTCAATTTATCAACTTGACTCAACTCTGGTGAAAGGTTCCTATGGAGAACTGGGACAGCAGGAAGGAGGTCCACAAACACACCAAATGGAAACAGAGATTTCCAAACTCCACAAAAACCTTACTTGATTGAAAAGTAAAACTTAAGAGAATGCTGGACATGTCTCATTTTCTTCATCTGTAAAATAGTTCTAGTGATGAATACCTTATACCCATGTTAATGACATTAAGTAAAACATAAGAAAGTAGAGTACGTGGCACAGAGTAGGTGCTCTGTGGTAGAAAATAACTGCAAACTGTTGTGCAAGCTAGAATTTATCCTATAATTTGTATTAAAACAGAAAAAATAGAAAACAAAAGTTGATATCTTTAAGATATATAAAAGTTTTATGAGGCTATTTTATTTCCCTTTTACAGCTTTACTGGGCTATAACTGATATACAACATTATATAAGTTTAAAA
Source organism: Bos indicus x Bos taurus (assembly GCF_003369695.1). Classification (NCBI taxonomy): domain Eukaryota; kingdom Metazoa; phylum Chordata; class Mammalia; order Artiodactyla; family Bovidae; genus Bos; species Bos indicus x Bos taurus. The sequence goes on from NC_040104.1 coordinate 37,813,292, forward strand.
TGTACATGATGATTTGATACATGGATATACTGCAAAATGATTAACACACTACCGTTACTTAACACCTCCATTACTTTGCGTAGTTACCGCACACATGTATGTGTGTGTGTGTGTGTGTGTGTGTGTGTATGTTGAAAACATTAAAGATCTACTCTCTTTTTATGGTTGAATAATATTCTGTTGTGTGTATGTATGTGTATACCACATTTTCCATATTCCTTCATCCATCAATGGACACTGAGCTTGTTTTTAACTTTTGACTATTGTGAATAATGCTGCAAAGAACATGGGTGTGCAGCTATCTCTTCAAGATCCTGATTTCACGTCCTTTGGATATTCACCCAGAAGTGGAATTGCTAGATTATATGGTAGCTCTGTTTTTAGCTTTTGAGAAACCCTCATACTGTTTGAAAGTTGATATTTCTTGATCACAAATTTGTTTAACATATTCTGATCACCTATTTTGTGATCAACCATTTCTATGGGTGAAACGACTACACAGATCACATGATCTAATCTGTATCTCCTCTATGAACTCCTATCCTGAGCTCCAGAATCATTCATTTATTTCCTTCCAGATATCTAAAGGTAACTTAAGCCATGACCAAGAGGGAATATATCATTTTCTCTAAACTAGTTCCTACTGTAGTATTCCTCTCAGTAGTAACATCAATAAATCACCAAGACCCAGACTCTTCTCATATATATCCTTTGTGTCCAATTATCCCTCAGATCTTACCTTTTTAATATTCATTAATTCCAACAAATAATTAAATTCTTGTGCAAAGAACTATATTAGGCATTAAGTCTACAGTCGTGGTCAAAATAAGTAAATCTTACTCTAATAGATTTTACCTTCTGGAATCTTGATAGGTGAATAAATGCATGCATATATATACATATATGCATATATACTGTAAGGGGATGAATGAGAATGAAGAAAAATAAGTTAAGGTTAAAGGATGGAGAAAATTGGAGAAAGTTGCTGTTTGAGCAAAGTGGCCAAAGAATGGCTTTCTGCTAAAATAACATTTGAGTGCGGTGCGCTATTAGCAACTGGTGTCTGACTCTCTGTGACCCCATGGACTATAGCTGGCCAGGCTCCTCTGTTCTTGGGGATTCTCCATGGAAAGAATACTGGAGTGGGTTTCCATGCCCTTCTCCAGTGGATCTTTCCAACTCAGAGATCAAACCCAAGTCACCTGCATTACAGGCAGATAAATTCTTTACCATCTGAGCCAACCAAGGAAGCCCAAGAATACCGGAGTTGTTAGCCTATTCCTTCTCCAGGGGATTTTCCTGATCTAGGAATCAAGCCAGGGTCTCCTGCATTGCAGGTGGATTCTTATCAGCTGAGCTCCCAGGGAAGCCCTAACATTTGATAGGGACCTAAATGAATTGAGAAGGAAAGCCAGCATGGCTAGAACAAGTGGGTTAAAGATTCATTTTGATATTTGGCAAAACTAATACAATTATGTAAAGTTTAAAAATAAAATAAAATTAAAAAAAAAAAAAGGGAAATGGCACTCAGTGAAATCAGAAGGGTGATGGCAAATAGATTACGGGAGCTTTATGAACCACGGTCAAGACTTTGAAACTTTTGTGATATTTCTGGCAGCAAGTATCCTGAACTGACTTAAATTTTAGAAGAATCTCTCCTGTTCTAAGCTCTTTTTTGAAGCTAACTTCTATATCAAATATTCAACCTGAGAGTGAGCATCTTCACTTGAATATCTAATAGTAATAATACACTTAGCTCTTGATTTCCTATGCTCCAAACTGTTTTTTTTTTCATTATTCTCTACTCACACAAAAGCATATGGTTACTCAACACTCAACCTAGAAATCATCCTTAATCCCTATATTCTTTACTCTTCTCCCCCCCAACCCCAGTATCAGCAACTCATGTTAATGCCACCTCCAAGATGAATCACAAATCTAAATATCTCTATCTCTACTGCTTTCCTAGGTTTAAAGTCACCATAATTGCCAAAACTACTGCCTATTACTACAGTCTCTTGTCTTATCTCCCTGCTCTCTTGTCCACTTATGATTCATTCTCCACACAAGAAATATTATCTTTATAAAATGTATATTGGATCACGTCATTTCCTTGCTTAAAACTGCCTGGTAAGGTTTTTTGTTGAACTGCTCTTCGACTAACCAGGTCCTGTATGACTCAGTTTCAAAAAGCACCTTTCAAATAAGTGCTTATAACCTTGCTGCTATAACAAGTACCTATCAACCTGGTATTGGTTTTGGGCTTCCCTGGTGGCTCAGACGGTACAGAAGCCACCTGCAGTGCAGAAGACCTGGGTTCGATCCGGGTAGGGAAGATCCCCTGGAGAAGGACATGGCAACCCACTCCAGTATTCTTGCCTGGAGAATCCCCATGAATAGAGGAGCCTGGCCTGCTATAGTCCATGGGGGAGCAAAGAGTCAAACACGACTGGGTGACTAAGTGCAGCACATGTATGGAATTCAGCAATGGGCAGATGGTGGAAGAGTTTGGAGGAGCCTAACAGAATAAGTCTAGATTGCTTTGACTGTTGGTAGTAACACAGATTTTAAAGACAATGGGAATGAGGGCTCAGAAGAAATGAGGATAGAACTTAAAGCCTGTTGAGTCTTAGAGAATAACTGAATAGTCATAAATAGACTGTTCATAGAAATATGAACACTAAAGAAGATACTGCTAGGGACTCAGAAAGAAATTCAGTTCAATTCAGTCATTCAGTCATGTTGGACTCTTTGTGACCTCACAGACTGTAGCACTCCAGGCTTCCCTGTCCATCACCAACTCCCAGAGCTTACTCAAACTCATGTCCATCACATCAGTGATGCCATCCAACTATCTCATCCTCTGTCATCCCCTTCTCCTTCTGCCTTCAATCTTTCCCAGCATCAGGGTCTTTTCCAATGGGTCAGTTCTTCACATAAGATGGCCAAAATATTGGAGTTTCAGCTTTGGCATCAGGCCTTCCAATGAATATATTCAGAGCTGATTTCCTTTTGGATGGACTGGTTTGATCTCCTTGCAGTCCAAGGGACTTTCAAGAGTCTCCTCCAACACCACAGTTCAAAAGCATGAATTCTTCAGTGCTCAGCTTTCTTCATAGTCCAACTCTCACATCCATGCATGACTACTGGAAAAACCATAGCATTGATTAGACAGACCTTTGTTGGTAAAGTAATGTCTCTGCTTGTTAATATGGTATCTAGGTTGGTCATGGCTTTTCTTCCAAGGAGCAAGCATCTTTTAATTTCATGGCTGCAGTCACCATCTGCAGTGATTTTGGAGACAGGAAAATATGGCTGAGGAATAGGATGGGGAGACTACTTTCTCCCCCACAAATTCACCAAAAGATCATTAGAATGCTGAGCAACTTCCACAAAACAACTTCTCAACACTAGTGGAGGACACCAGGCACCCAGATAGGCAGCCCATTCTCTTTGAAAGGAGGTAGGGGAAAATATAAAAGACAAAAAGAGAAACAAAAGAGTTAGGGACAGAGATCAGAAGGGAATTAGGGACATGTTATTAGAAATTGGAGGAAAAGAATCCTTGTTATCAACTGGCAAAAAAAAAAAAAAAAACCTCAGTATTTCCTACAGTTATGTGGAAAGCAGAACTTATAAGCATATGTGCTTGTTCTGAGTTTCAGAGCATTGAGAAGAGAGTACTTCAAGGCTGTTCCAGAGAAAATACTCACTTCCCGCTTGTACTCTGAATATGTCCCACAGGACCATTTTCTGCTTTTTCCCACTGAGTATTGTTTGGCAGCTGTACCTTGGTGCCTAATTTAGTCTCTCCACATTCCATATCATGGAGAATATACTGAATCTAGAAAACAAGGCAAAGTGGAATTGCACCGTAATTCATATTGGCTTCTTAAGAGCTTTAAGTAAAAGCAAGAAAATAAAACACACCATTTTTGTGTTTGTCAGACTTCTTACCGGTGGATGACAGACGACACTAGATCTCATATTAACGGATGCTAAATAGCTTACAGAATCCTAAAATGGGCCGAATAAGGAACACACTTTGATATTTAGCCGATGAGGTTTCACAGCAAATTGGTGAAGAAGCAGCAGCAAGTTGCAGCCTGGTTTCCTCTCCCACCCAATGTAAAATGTGAAGGGAAAGATATAAACTAAGAGAAAGAGTGCTGAGCAAAAAGGAAACAGCTCCAGGTGACCTGAAAAATTCTCAGCCTATCCAGATTTCAAAAGATGCCAAAATTAGCAGACTCACTGTCAGGGAAACATGCTCTGGGGAGAAAATCAAGGATGTGTCTGGATATTTTGCTAGTCTGGTGGTTTGGAATCCTCAAAGGCCAGAGTATTCGATTACACAGAGGGCCCTTTAAAGAAATTAAGCATGGGATTCATGGATCTCCTCAGCATCTAATGAGCAGCTATGAAAAAACATAAGACTATTCAGGAAATACTTATGGAGGAGCCTCTTGTCTAATGAAATAAATCCCTGAGGCATACATGAGAGACCTACAAGGCTTTTGAGAGTAGTCTACCAGCAGAAATAGTGCCATCTTAGACTAAAAGGACAGAGAAGAATGAAATGAAAAAGGTTGTTAGATTCTCTACAAACATAAAACAAGCTGATGAAACTACTCATGCAAACATTTACTATCTTTTGTGAAAAAAGGATTAGAGGGCAGAGCCAGCAGCCCAGAAGACAAAACTGCCAAGTCCAGAGAAGAGAGCTATGGGCCAAGAGTTTACAGCAGCAACAGGAATCAAATACCAAGTCAAGAACTGAAATTATATGCATTCATTTGTCTGGTATCAGATTCCTTTTTCTCTTAGAAAGTAAGTTCCATGAGAATCAAAGATCTTGCATGTTTTATTCATTGTTATATCTCCAGGATCTAGAACAATGTTTAATATATTGTATAATTATAAATATTTGTCAAATAAATGAATTATATATTAACAAGATGCATATTAATCATGTAACTATGGAAAAGGGAAACAAGCTAAATTTCCATGCAATTCCCAGATCTAATACTAAGCATATTTCTTCATCTTTATAAAGTATAGCACAATGTACCACTAATATAGGAATACATATGAAACTAAATAATTTAAGAGAAATAAGTCATGTGCAGGTGTTAATATTTAATTATAAAAAAGTACTCAGCAGGAGGAAAAGGGGACGACAGAGGATGAGATGGCTGGATGGCATCACTGACTCGATGGACGTGAGTTTGAGTGAACTCCGGGAGTTGGTGATGGACAGGGAGGCCTGGCGTGCTGCGATTCATGGGGTCACGACTAGCAACTGAACTGACTGACTGACTGACAAGTGTATTTGTGATATACTTTACAGTGATCTGGACACACTAGTGTGTCACAACACCAAATTTTAGTAAGATCTAAATTTCACTTCTGAGATGGTGTCAAAAGTCTTGGGCTTTCTGTAGTTATTAACTATCCTTGAACCAACTGTCTCAACAGAAAGAAAAAGGTTTTTGATAGAACTCTGCTTTTGCTCAAAAATCCCAATGTCATTTACTGTTGAGCTGTGGCTATCCTTAAAGATTTTATCAAAGGAAGGTTTAAAGGTTGGTGTGTCCCATTGTAAAAGAACCCAGAAATAATCTGGAAGTTGGATCATTTTAAAACTCTGTATAACTTCCACACAATGCAATGAAACTGGGTTCTCCTAAACCCAATTTGATTTTCCAAATCCAGTAGTTCCCTCTGTGGAGCATTGTTGAAATCTGCTGCTACAGTTTTGTTCACTGAAATCATATCAGCTGATACCAAAACCAAGCCCAAGAGTCATGTATGTATTTTTTCTATAAATGCTGGTTTATATAAATGGGCTCAAAATACACCTGAGACAAGGGTTGTGTCTCAAATGGCATGTTCACCCCTGGAGAAAATCATTTGACTATGAAAAATAATCTAACTGAATATTCCATTAATATATGGTGTGCATGGGACAATTTACTAAGTAGGTTGAGAAAGGCGAATTTTAATAAGGAACTGATTTTGATTTCTGATTGTATTTTAGATCATTCAGATTTCTTCACCAGGAACAGAAAAAATGAACAGAAATAAGCATTAGTAGGTATTTAGAAAGGGTTCTTACTAGCATTCTGAAGTACTTTCATACTAATTCTTATGGTTATTGTTCCTATTCTCTGAAAAGTGTTCATTGAGTACCTATCAAGTATCCTGGACTTAGAAATTCCAGATTAAAACCCAAGAAGACTGGGCTTTCTTCATCCTCTCTCTCTCAATGGCATCACTGTATTCAGCAATAAATCCCCACTAAATTCCAGTGGAAAGAAAAAAGGAGTTCCTCTCAGACATAGATTTAAATTACAGACAATACAACGAAGGTTCCTGTGTTGATTATCTATGGTTATGTGACAAATTGCTTCCACATTTAAAACAGTAAACATTTATTATCTCATTTCTTTTCTGTGGCTCAGAGATCCAGATGTGGCTTAAATGAGCACTCTGACTCCCGGTCTCTCATAAGACTGCAGTCAACTTGTTCATCACTTGTTCACAACTTGCTCACGCCCCCTTGGTAGGTATAACTCTGCAATAGCTATTGACTGGAGAAATGAGTTCCATACCACAAAAGCGTCTCTATGAGACAACTCACAATAGAAGCTGTTTCCCTCAAGAGTAAGAGGCAAACGAAAAACACGACATGTACAATGGAAATCATGGTCTTTTTGTAACTTGATGTCTGAGGTGACATCCTACCACTTTTGCATTATTCTGTGTCTTAGAATAGGTCCAGTCCACACGCAGAGGAAGAGTTTTACACCAGGTCATGAATAATAAGAGGCAGCAATCATTGGAGAGCGCTACGGAGACTGCCTACCACACATTCCTGCTCAGAGATTTGAGATTCTCATATTATGATGGTTCATTTTACATGTCAATTTGATTCAGTGATAATGACTAGCTGTCAAACACACACTAGTCTAGAGGTTGCTGTAAAGGTACTTTTAAAATGTCATTAACATTTACAATTTTTGACTTTAAGTAAAGCAGATTACCCACCACCCCCAGCCCCCATAAGATATATAGGCCTCATCCAATCTGCTGATGGCCTCAAGAGCAAAGATTGAGAAAAAAGGAATTGTGCTACCAGCCTGCACCATAGAAACCCTGCCTGAATTTCCAGCTTTCAGACTCAGAATTGTAATATCACCTCTCACCTGAATCATCAGCCTGTTGTTGCCTTGCCTTACAGATTTTTGACTTACCAGACTCCATGATTATGGTAACTAACTTACTAAAAATATCTTTCTTTCTCTATCATCCCCTCCACCCTTCTCTCTCTCCGTCTTTCTCACTCTTTCCCGAGTATATAGACACAAAAGTCATACATACATACATATAGATACATACACATATATATACATCCCATTGGTTCTGTTTCTCTGTAGGGCCACGACTAATACATATGCAATACGAAAATACTAGCACCTCATCCAATTATTACTCAAGATTCTTGTGAAGTTGAAACATAGTAATCCAGTATTAAAACAATATTGACTTTGGATTCAGTGACACAGACCTGTGCTCAAAATCCAGCTGTCTACATAATCATCTTTTGACCTTACACAAACTATTTATTCTTCCTGAATTTGTATAACGCCCTGAAATAAAGATAATGGTACTTATACTGTAGAATCAAAATGAAATCATACAGGAAAAAGACAGCTTGAATATAAGCCATTTGACCAAAATTAGTTATAAACATTTTGTGTTACCAAATGTAAACTACATAACTAATATTTTAATATAACTATTGTTACTATTATCATCACAGTTTGCCATACTCAAATAGTAAAGACACCATGTGGATAAAAGAAGTTAACATCAGTTCTCTTTTCACTGTTTATGAGTTTCCTACCAACTGGAAACAAAGAAACAAAAAATAACAGCAAATAGGGCATTTACAGGTAGAAGGAATAAATCACAGTTTAAAACAGTTGATTAATCAGCTCATTTTCCTTGAAATCAATATGTTCTCACATTTGCCAGTGTGTTAATTATTGTGGCAGGGTTTTTCAAAGTTGCTTAGTAAATTTAGCCACATTTCAGCCCAGATGTGTGTTTGCCATAATATGTTTTCTATGTAAATATTGACAATATTTCTTTGGGGACTTTTGGCTGTGTAATGTTTCTGTTCAGTTTAACAGAGTATTTGGTCATTTTCCAGAGTGGATGTAAGCATTAACTTGTAATTCATGGCATGGTGTGATAAAAATCATGGATTGGGCAGAGAAGTGAGATGAAAAGTTCTTTACTTAGCCTGTTTAACAAGGGTGAACATTCTACTTGGAGAATATATTCATGATCCTGCCTTAATGAGTATAGACGCCAAGTCTTCTATTTGGTATCTGTTGTCCATTAATACATATGACTCTTTATACTGTCCTCAGCATTTCTGGTAGTATACATGTATGGAAGATCAATGCAGTATTGCATGATGCAAACTGCAGTGTTGTTGAGGCTCAAACAAGGATTGTACTAGTTTTCTGCTTGTAACCATGAGATTTTGAAGAAATCATATAACCTCTCAGAGCTTTAGTTTTCTCATCTATGTAGTGAACCAGTCGGAAAACAATTCTTCCATGAGCCTAACTAAGGATATCATAAAACTTCAAATTCTTCCCTTTGGGTAAAATAGCAATTTTGTTTACATTCCAAAATAAATGATATTACCCCTTGCTTCATTTATCTGTAAGTCAATAATGACTCTAAGTTGAACAACAAATGGTTAGTTGTTGTTTATTTTTTAAACCAACTCTCAAGTTGGACTCTAGCAAAGCTCCAAGAAAACGAAAAACTAGACAGTTAAATGTAAATATAAAGGATGAATCAGGAAAATGCCAAATAAATTAACAAGTAATACAGTTCAATAATAAAGTATATATTTATCAATAATTATTTTATTATTATCATTAATAGTTGATTCATTTCAAGACTGAAATAATTTAATCAAGGTATCTTCATTTGCTCTTCCATCTCCTCTTATGGCAGTGAGGTTTTTTTTTATTTTTATTGAAGTATAGTTGATGTATGATATCATACATGTTTCAGGTGAACAACATAGTGATTCACAATTTTTAAAAGCTACATTCCATTTATAGTTATTATAAAATATTTGCTATCTCCCCTATGCTGTACAATATGTCCTTGTAACTTATTTATTTTATACATAGTAGTGTGTGTCTCTCAATCTCAGACCCCTATCTTGGCCCTGCCCTCTTTCCTCCTCCCACTGGATATATGAAATGACTGGATAAAAACAAGTAAGAGAAGAGAGTCTTTAGTCCCACACTCAAGAACTGAAACTAAACGGAAACCTGTTTGAGGACTGTCTTTCTTCTCATCAGCTGTCCTAGAGACCACAGCATGGCTAAGAAGGCAGCTGCTACAGCAACATCAGGTGTGCAGGAGACGAAGGACTTAGCCAAGCACACAGTCTTGAAATGCAAATCTGACAATGTGAAGCATGGGATAAAAACCCATATGAACTTATTAAAAAATGCTATATTGGAATGATTTCCAAAACATGTTTCATAACTAACTACTCTAGTTTTAAGAACTAAAAAGAAGACAAAAATGTATTAGAATGTCTCAGTCCCATTGAGCCTCTCAGGGCATCCATTGAACATAATCCACAGCAGGTTAAAAATCTCCTGCAACACTGGATTTCTTCTGCCTTCTTACATACTACCCCCCAGACATAGTATGTGTCTTCTTTCCCTAGATAAAGAAACCATCTTCAATATTCTGATACACAGTATCCATCATGAAAAAGGATTAAAGTTCATCATTGGTATATCCAGGGATATCTCCAAAAACATTGGTAATATTACCAGGTAGAATCTAATCACTTGCTGGACCACTGAAAGGTTAATATACACCTTGAAGTTTGCAGAGGGAGAGGGGAAGGGAGGGAGGGAAAAGGGGAGGAAAAAATAGAGGAAGGGAAGGGAGGAAGAAACGGAGTAGGAAGGAAGAGAGGAGAGAAGAAAAGGAGGGGTGGAAAGGAGATAAAGGAAGAAAATGCAAGGTGTATTTTCTGTATGTCTTGCCTTCCATACAGTCAGCACAAATGGGCAGTAAGCCCACGGGACCTTGAATATTCATTCTCTCTGTTCTAGACACCAGACTGTGTCACTAAATCAAGTCAGTTCTACTGTTGGCATTCAACCTCACAAATCATGAAAGGCCAAACAAGAGGAGAGAGCCTTGGATGTCTCCCGGCTTAGGTGTGCTCTGTAATAGAGATCCCAGAGAGTCCTGATTTGAGACTGCACTTTTCTTCTCAGTTATAAAGTGAGACTGTTCTCTATTTGGCTCTAGTTTTTCTGGTGTATACATGTTTGGCAGGAAACTAAAATGGGAGGCAGTAAGAGGCACAGAATTTTGGTAACAAACCTTCATCTGCTGCTGCTGCTAAGTCACACCTGTCGTGTCTGACTCTGTGCGACCCCATAGACGGCAGCCCACCAGGCTCCCCCGTCCCTGGGATCCTCCAGGCAAGAACACTGGAGTGGGTTGCCATTTCCTTCTCCAATGCATGAAAGTGAAAAGTGAAAGTGAAGTTGCTCAGTCGTATCCGACTCTTAGCGACCCCATGGACAGTAGCCTACCAGGCTCCTCCATCCATGGGATTTTCCAAACAAGAGTACTGGAGTGGGGTGCCATTGCCTTCTACAAATCGTCATCCTATACCTTTAAAATATCACTTACTCATACTTCCATAATACTGTCAAAGACACTCATTATATATTTTTTTAACCTTGTATTATAGATGTTTATAAAAGAGACTTTATCTAAATACTAAGGTTGTTTCTTGCTACAATACTGGGCTTCAGTGAGCCCTACAACTAGATGTTAACATTTAAAAATGAGTTAATTACAATTAAATATATTTCCTGAATATGCCCAATTCTCTGTACAACTCATTTACATTATTTATAGTAAACAGTGTCTCTAGCATGTTATTCAACCTTGTAGGCAGAATGGTGCTTCTGACTCAATCCTTTTGCTTACATTTTCAAAATAATAGGTTAATCAGTTGTCTCTTAATTTTAAATGTAAAATATAAACAACAATATTATACTAATTTGTTTCATGTTTTAGAGTAGTCATTCCCAATCACCAGACAAAAGACAAATGACTATCAAATTTTCAAATACTGCAAACTGAATTTTCAAATATTCAACTTATTGAAGGAGAAAAAAATAAAACCAGAACAAGGTGGTTTCCATTTTGGGTTAGGATGCAGAAGATTGAGAGACCTTTTCTCATATCATAATAATAAGGAAACACTGAATAAGATAGAAAAAAATCAGTGTTTGTTTTTATTATTCCATTAGGGAGATGACAATGTTAAAAGTATAAATGAACTAAATTCCAGAAAGGTATAATCCCTTTCAAGGAAACTCTTTACATTGTATATAGGGAACTTTGCTGATATAAGGAGAAACAAGCAAACTTTTAATGGCAATGCATGGGTCAGCATGTCATATATGAAATCTAAGGAGTTCCAGATTCAAAAAATCTATACGTGATTGCAAATTATTTCCCAAGGGGCCATGACAAAATGTACGGTGGCATATCAAACACTAAGAAAGATAAGAAGGGAGAGAGAGAGAGAGAAATCTCCCAAGGCTTAGAAATCCATGAGCAAAGTTAAAGAGCAAAGAGCTCTTCAAGCAGTCAACAGAGCTAACAGGTGAACTGTACAACAGACAGAACCACAATCCTCCTGATGTTTATATAACAAGCCCTGCTAATATGGGAATCCTGAAAATGCCTCCAAAACATTTATAATCAGTAGTGAACTGAAGCTTCTTAAAATTGGAACTCATCCCAGACTCTGCTCAGGATTAGATCAGATCAAAGAAATTAGCACTTTAACCCAGCAGCCTCAGAGAGAAAACAGAAATCCTTTTTCTGGAAGTAAATATTAGATACTTCCATCTCTATCATTTATTTTTAAATGATGTCTGGCATACAATTAGAATAATGAGACATAAAAAGAAGGAAACTGTGACCCAAAATCAATACAAAATACTGTGCAGAAGCATAATCACAGATGAACCATATATTGAAATTAGCAGAAAAGGACTTAAAAACCAGTATTATAAATACATTAACGGATTTACCAAGAGGTGGACCAAAATACTTGAATACATAAGGAATTTCACCAGAGAAATACTAACCTTAAAATAAAACAAAAAATTTGATAAATGCAAGACAACTAGAATTTAAAACACCTGGGACCTGCTACAACGAATATTAAAAACAGCCCATGTCCTAGCCAGATTAACATGAAATCCCACGTTAAGAGCCTATTTACCTCAGTTTACATACACAATACATAACATATGGTTACAAACAAAAAATTACAAAGCATGCATAAGCACATGACCCAAAGCAATCAGAACTAGAATCAAAAATAGGACACACTTGTTGAGAAAATCAGGCAGGGGATATTAACTATGACAAATGTATTAGAAGGTCAAATGTAAAAGGGAGAAAACATGCAAGTCTAGACAGGTGATGCAATTAGAGACATGAGAACTATAAAAAAGAACCAACAGGATATTCAACAAATCAAAACCAGTGCAACAGAAGTGAAGAACGCCTTTCATGGTCTCATCAGTATACTGGATGAGGCAGAAGAAAGAGTCAGTGAGCATGAAGATAGGTCAATGGAAACTCTCAGACAGACAAAGAGAATGGATTAAAGAGAGGAAAAAAAGGATATTCAAAACTCATGAGACAGTTTCAAGTAGTTTAACTTATATATAATTGGAATACCAGAAGGGCAAGAGATAAAGGAGAATCTTTTTTGTAGAAAACATTACTGATAATTTGAAAAGCATTGAGACATTCTATGACAGATTCAGGAAGCTCAGAAAAAGCTCAGATTCAGGAAGCTAAGCGCAAAAGAATGCTAATGAAAACTGTACTTAGTCATATCATATTCCAACTGCAGAAAACCAAAAACAATGAGAAAATACTGAAAGAAAACAGAGAAAGGGCAAAAAAAATTACTTCTAGAGGAACAATAAAAAGAATTACAGTAGACTTTCACAAGGAACCATTTAAGCAAGAAGAGATAAGTGAAACATTGAAGGTGGTATAAGAAAAAATGTCAATCTAGAATTCAATATCCAAAACATTAAGCTTTAAATTGAAAGAGAATGGCTTTCTCAGACAAAAAAAAACAGGAAATCCATCACCAGAATGCCTGATGCATGAGAAGTGTTAAACAGAGTACTTCAGAGAAAAGGAAAATAAAATAGACCACAATTTAAGGTCCATATAAAGAAGGAAAGGAATCAAGGAATAAATGTAAAATAAAATATTTTATTTTCCCTTTCTTAACTTAAAGGTAACAGTTAAAACTAAAAACAATAACAATGAACTACTGGGTAATTACAGCACACAAATAAGTGAAGTGAATGACAGCAGTGTCATAAAGCGTGAGAAGGAGGAATTCAGAATTCACTGCACAAACTACCTTCACTACTAGGACTTCCCTTGTGGCTCAGACAGTAAAGCGTCTGTCTACAATGCCGGAGACCTGGGTTCGATCCCTGTTTCGGGAAGATTCCCTGGAGAAGGAAATGGCAACCCACTCCAGTACTCTTGCCTAGAAAATCCCATGGACGGAGGATCCTGGTGTCCATGGGGTCGCAAAGAGTCGGACATGACTGAGCAATTTCACTTTCACCTTCACTACTATTCACATGATGTGGTATGATTTATTTAAAGGTAAACTTATATTAGTTAAAAATGTATATTGCAAACTCTATAGCAAACACCAAGAAAAAGACTTTTAAAAAGAATAATTCATGTATTAAGAGAAGAGAGAAAATTAAATTATATAAAATGCTCAATTGCAACCAGAGAAGGTAGGAAAAGAATGGCAAAAATAATATTTCAGAAAGAATTAACATAATAAAAATAAAGCAACCACATAGATGGTAGATATTAACTACATCAGTAATCTAATTAAATATGAATGGTCTAAATTAACCAAATAAAAGACAGAGATTATCAGAGTGGAAAAAATAAAGCAAGACCTACCTGGATTCTAGGTACTTTAAATGGTAAGATTCAGATAAAGTAAGGAGACATACTATCAGATCAGATCAGATCAGTCGCTCAGTCGTGTCCAACTCATTGCGACCCCATGAATCACAGCACGCCAGGCCTCCCTGTCCATCACCAACTCCCAGAGTTCACTGAGACTCACGTCCATCGAGTCGGTGATGCCATCCAGCCATCTCATCCTCTCTTGTCCCCTTCTCCTCCTGCCCCCAATCCCTCCCAGCATCAGAGTCTTTTCCAATGAGTCAACTCTTCGCATGAGGTGGCCAAAGTACTGGAGATTCAGCTTTAGCATCATTCCTTCGAAAGAAATCCCAGAGCTGATCTCCTCAGAATGGACTGGTTGGATCTCCTTGCAGTCCAAGGGACTCTCAGGAGTCTTCTCCAACACCACAGTTCAAAAGCATCATTTCTTCGGCGCTCAGCCTTCTGCACAGTCCAACTCTCACATCCATACATGACCACAGGAAAAACCATAGCCTTGACTAGACGGACCTTTGTTGGCAAAGTAATGTCTCTGCTTTTGAATATGCTATCTAGGTTGGTCATAACTTTCCTTCCAAGGAGTAAGTATCTTTTAATTTCATGGCTGCAGTCACCATCTGCAGTGATTTTGGAGCCCAGAAAAATAAAGTCTGACACCGTTTCCCCATCTGTTTCCCATGAAGTGGTGGGACGAGATGCCATGATCTTCGTTTTCTGAATGTTGAGTTTTAAGCCAACTTTTTAACTCTCCACTTTCACTTTCATCAAGAGGCTTTTGAGTTCCTCTTTACTTTCTGCCATAAGGGTGGTGTCATCTGCATATCTGAGGTTATTGATATTTCTCCCGGCAATCTTGATTCCAGTTTGTGTTTCTTCCAGTCCAGCATTTCTCATGATGTACTCTGCATATAAGTTAAATAAACAGGGTGACAATATACAGCCTTGACGAACTCCTTTTCCTATTTGGAAACAGTCTGTTGTTCCATGTCCAGTTCTAAGTGTTGCTTCCTGACCTGCATACAAATTTCTCAAAAGTCAGGTCAGGTGGTCTGGTATTCCCATCTCTTTCAGAATTTTCCACAGTTTATTGTGATCCACACAGTCAAAGGCTTTGGCATAGTCAATAAAGCAGAAATAGATATTTTTCTGGAACTCTCTTGCTTTTTCCATGATCCAGCGGATGTTGGCAATTTGATCTCTGGTTCCTCTGCCTTTTCTAAAACCAGCTTGAACATCAGGAAGTTCATGGTTCACATATTGCTGAAGCCTGGCTTGGAGAATTTTGAGCATTACTTAACTAGCATGTGAGATGAGTGCAATTGTGCAGTAGTTTGAGCATTCTTTGGCATTGCCTTTCTTTGGGATTGGAATGAAAACTGACTTTTTCCAGTCCTGTGGCCACTGCTGAGTTTTCCAAATTTGCTGGCATATTGAGTGGAGTACTTTCACAGCATCATCTTTCAGGATTTGGAATAGCTCAACTGGTATTCCATCACTTCCACTAGCTTTGTTCGTAGTGATGCTTTCTACAGCCCACTTGACTTCACATTCCAGGATGTCTGGCTCTAGGTCAGTGATCACACCATCGTGATTATCTGGGTTGTGGAGATATTTTTTGTACAGTTCTTCTGTGTATTCTTGCCATCTCTTCTTAATATCTTCTGCTTCTGTTAGGTCCATACCATTTCTGTCCTTTATCGAGTTCATCTTTGCATGAAATGTTCCTTTGGTATCCCTGATTTTCTTGAAGAAATCCCTAGTCTTTCCCATTCTGTGTTTTCCTCTATTTCTTTGCATTGATCACTGAAGAAGGCTTTCTTATCTCTTCTTGCTATTCTTTGGAACTCTGCATTCAGATGTTTATATCTTTCCTTTTCTCCTTTGCTTTTCACTTCTATTCTTTCCACAGCTATTTGTAAGGCCTCCCCAGACAACCATTTTGCTTTTTTGCATTTCTTTTCTATGGGAATGGTCTTGATCCCTGTCTCTTGTACAATGTCACGAACCTCATTCCATAGTTCATCAGGCACTCTATCTATCAGATCTAGGCCCTTAAATCTATTTCTTGCTTCCACTGTATAATCATAAGTAATTTGATTTAGGTCATACCTGAATGGTCTAGTGGTTTTCCCTACTTTCTTCAATTTAAGTCTGAATTTGGCAATAAGGAGTTCATGGTCTGAGCCATAGTCAGCTCCTGGTCTTGTTTTTGCTGACTGTATAGAGCTTCTCCATCTTTGGCTGCAAAGAATATAATCAATCTGATTTTGGTTTTGACCATCTGGTGATATCCATGTACAGAGTCTTCTCTTGTGTTGTTGGAAGAGGGTGTTTGTTATGACCAGTGCATTTTCTTGGCAAAACTCTATTAGTCTTTGCCCTGCTTCATTCCATATTCCAAGGCCAAATTTGCCTGTTACTCCAGGTGTTTCTTGACTTCCTACTTTTGCATTCCAGTCCCCTATAATGAAAAGGACACCTTTTTTGGGTGTTAGTTCTAAAAGGTCTTGTAGGTCTTCATAGAACCGCTCAACTTCAGCTTCTTCAGCATTACTGGTTGGGGCATAGACTTGGATTACTGTGATTGAATGGTTTGCCTTGGAAACGAACAGAGATCATTCTGTCGTTTTTGAGATTGCATCCAAGTACTGCATTTCAGACTCTTTTGTTGACCATGATGGCCACTCCATTTCTTCTGAGGGATTCCTGCCTGCAGTAGTAGATATAATGGTCATCTGAGTTAAATTCACCCATTCCAGTCCATTTCAGTTCACTGATTCCTAGAATGTCGACATTCACTCTTGCCATCTCTTGTTTGACCACTTCCAATTTGCCTTGATTCATGGACCTGCTAACACTAATTAAAAGGAAGTTGAAATACCTATATTAATTTCAGAAAAAATAGGTTTGAAAATGAAGTAAAATATTAGGGATAAATACATTATGTAATGATAGAAAGAGTAATCACCCCAAAGACATTGAAGTGCTAACCATGTAAGTACCTAACAATAGAGCATCAAAAATGCTATAGAACCAAAAGGAAAAATAGACAAATCACTATTACAGTTGGATACTTCAACACCCTTCACTCAGTAACGATATATCAAGCAGGCAGAAAAGAAGTAATACTACAGCTGGCTTGAACAGAAACATCAATCAATTTGATCTAATTTATATTCATGAAATACTCATACAACTAGAACAAAATACACATTGTTCTCAAGCTCACATTGAACATTCATATCGATAGACTACACTCTGGACCATGAAACACACCTTGAAAAACTTAAGGAAATAAAATTATATAAATTATTTTTTTTATAATAATGGAACTAAAATAGAAATCAATAACATAAATTAGCTAGCAAATCTGAAATACACAGAAATAAAACAGCACATTTTTTTATAAACTGTCGGTGAAAGAAGTATGAAGTGAAATTATTAACATTTAAGTAAACTAAAATGAAAAGATAACATGAACATTTGTGCTTAGAGAGCAATTCATAGCTTTATGTATATGTATTAGCAAATAAGAAAGATCTAAAATCAGTTATCTGAACTTCGACCTGAAAATATAGAGTAAAAACTTAAGCCTAAATAAGCAAATAAATAAATAAATAGCTAAATGAAACTGAAAAGGGTTGGGGGGAGGGAATAGAAGCAAAGTTAGTACTTGTAAAAGATGCAAATTAATAAACCTCTAGCCATGCTAACCAGAGAGAGAGGGAGAGAAAAGACAAATCATCAATATGTGAAATAAAAGAGGGATATTACTACTAATTCTATTGACATTTAAAGGATTCTGAAAGAAGGAATTCAATGAACAAACCTATCAACATAGATTTGATAACTTGGAAGGCTGGACAAATTATTTAAAAGACACAAATTACTGAAAATCATTCATGCAGAAATAATCTGAATAGTTTACAATTCTTAAATAAAATTGAATGAGTTATAGTCTCCAAAAAAGAAAATGCCAATCACCATCACAGATAGTTCACTGATGAATTCTGCCACACATTTAAGGAAAAAGATGATAGCAATTCCCCACAATATCTTTCAGAAAATAGAAGAGGAGGGAATATTTTCAAACTCATTCTTTGAAGTCAGCATTACTCTAATGCTAAACCAAGGAAAGACACTGAAAAATATCAGAAAACTACAGACTAATATCTCTCATGAACATAGATGTGAAAACCCTCTTCAAAATATTAGCAAATCAATTACAATAAAATAAAAAAGGAATTATATGCTTTAATAAGAGGGATTTTTTTCTAAAAGTTGTTAAACCAAAAAAAAAAAAAAGGAAACTTCTTTGCTTGATAAAGAGTATCTACAACAACTCTACACCTAAAATTATATTTAGCAGTGAGCAAAAGGATCTTTTCCCACTATGAAGGGCAAAAGGACAAGGTACTCTCTCACCATTCTTATTTGACAGTGTATTGGAAGTCCTAACTAGTACAATAAAATAAGAAGACAAAAAGGGAACTAAGTATGTACACAATTGAGAAGGAAGAAATGAAACTGTCTTTGCTCACAGGTGACACCATTACCTATATAAAAAATCCCAAAGAATTGACAAAAAAAATTCTTGGAATTAAGCAAGCATAGCAAGTTTGCAGGATACAAGGGAAATATATGTAAGTCATTTGCCCATCTATATAACAGTTTAAAAAGAATTTGGCAAAACTAATACAATTATGTAAAGTTTAAAAATAAAATAAAATTTAAAAAATAAATAAATAAATTTTAAAAAGAATACTACTTCAAAAATGAAAAATACTTAGCTATAAATCTAATAAAATATATATCATCTAAGTGTGAAAACTAAAAAACACTAATGAAAGAAATCAAAGATCTATAAAAATGCAGAAATAGACCATGTTCATGGATTGGAACTCAATATTGTTATATTTCAAATCTTCCCAAAATGATCTGTAGAGGCAATGAAATCTCAGTCAGACTCCCAGAAAGCTATTTTTATAGATATCTACGAACTAATTCTAAAGTTACTATATAAAAGCAAGATATATAGAATTGCCAAAACATTGCTGAAGAACAAAAAATTTGGAGGACTCATACTCCCTGATCTTAAGACCATTATAAAATTACAGTAATCAGACAGTGTGATATTGGCCAAACAATAGACGATGGTGCAGAATAGACATAGATCAGTAGTGCAGAATAGAGACACCAGAAGCAGATGCCCATGGGATTCTCCAGCCAGGAATACTGCAGTGGGTAACCATTCCCTTCTCCAGGGGATCTTCCAGATCCATGGATGGAACCCATGCCTCCTGCATTGGCAGATGGATTCTTTACCATCCAAGCCACCAGAGAAGCCCTAGAAGTAGACCCCACACAACTATAATTATCTGATTCTTGACATAGGATCAAAGGTAATTCAATATAGGTAGGCTTCAAAAACTTGTTCTGAAGCAATTGGAAGTCCAACAAATAAACAAACAAAATCTCACAACAACAAAATTATACACACCTTGACAAAAACATTTCACTTTTCACAGTAACTAACTTAAAATGAATCACAAGTCTGTACATACAATTCAAAACTGTAAAATTTATAGATGAAAACATAGGAGAAAGTCTAGATAAACAGCTTTGGCAATGAGTCTTCAGATATTAACATTAAAATCACAATCCATTAAAAATTACTAAGTTACAATTTGTTAAAATTTAAGAATTCTCTGAAAAATATACACTTAAAATCAAAAGATAAATCATAGATAAGAAGAAAATATTGGCAAAATGCATATCTGATAAAGAACTGGCTTCCAAAATATAAAAAGAACTTTTAAAACCCAGCAATAAGTGAGGAAACAACCCATTTAAAATGGACAAGTGACCTGAAAATTACCTCAACGAAGAAAATAGATCTATGAAAAATAAGCACATTAAAAAAATGCTCCACATCAGTTATCATTACTACCACTACTACTAAGCCACTTCAGTCGTGTCCGACTCTGTGTGACCCCATGGATGGCAGCCCAGCAGGCTCCCTTGTCCCTGGGATTCTCCAGGCAAGAACACTGGGGTGGGTTGCCATTTCCTTCTCCAATGCATGAAAGTGAAAAGTGAAAGTGAAGTCGCTCAGTCGTGTCCGACTCTTAGGGACCCTATGGACTGCAGCCTACCAGGCAACTCCGCCCATGGGATTTTCCAGGCAAGAGTACTGGAGTGGTGTGCCATTGCCTTCTCCATCTGTTATCACTGGGTAAGTGCAAATTAAAATAACAATTTTATATCACTACACAATTATTAAAATGCCTAAAAATTTTTACAAACTGACAATAGAATTGCTAGTAAGTATGTAGAGAAGTCAGAGCTCTCGGTCATTGTTAGTGAGAATGCAAAATTGTTCAGCCACTTTGGAAGACATTTTTCTAGGTTTTTTTTTTTTTTAATATGTTAATTATGTGATTTCTTTTTTTTTTTTTTTAAACTTTACATAATTGTATTAGTTTTGCCAAATATCAAAATGAATCCGCCACAGGTATACATGTGTTCCCCATCCTGAACCCTCCTCCCTCCTCCCTCCCCATACCATCCCTCTGGGTCGACATTTTTCTAGTTTTTTAACAAAGTTAAACACAGTCTTACCTATGATCCAGCCACCATTCTCCTAGGCATCACCTAACTAACTGAAAAACCATGTTCACACAAAATCCAGCATGTAAATCATTATAGCTGTTTTATCTATAATAGCCAAAAAATGGAAGCAATCAAGAGGTCCTATAATAGGTAAATGGGTAAACAAACTATAGTATATCGATAGAATTGAATTTTATTCAGTAACAAGAAGAAATGAACTACCAAGCCACAAGACATGGAGAAAGAATTATATTCTAGCTGATAATGTGTTCTCACAGAATATGGATCACTAATTCTCATACCACTATAGATGAATACTGAATTGAATGCAGGTGGTAACATCCAGGCTCCTTAGTGCCATGGAAATTTAGATAAGCAAAAGAAGAGGCTAGAATTATCCATGTGGTAATAAATTAGAACTGGAGACATGGGTATGAACTCATGCTTAGCTTCATGTAGAGACACATGACTCTGTATAAATATTCATAGATACATCTGTATAGTTTTATACACACGAGTTTGTTACTATACATACTTCCTTCCTGTGTCAGCTGTGTCTTTAGATACAATGTTAAATATATATATATATATATGTTTGTTACTATACATATATTTCCTTCCTATGTCAGCTAGGAGAGCTAGAAGCAACAACACTCTAAAAACAGAAACATGTGTAGCAGTCAGCTCTTGGACTGTAATATCATTCTTCAATAAAAGGAACCAGAGGTCTTTGAGGACCTGTTGATTCTAGAATGTGGGGAGAAAATACACAAGATGAACTTGGAGCATCTTGTAGTGTCAATAAATGCTCAAAAATGTGCACACACACACAGTCACCTCCACGAGCATGAGGATATGTCAAAGGAACACAAGAATCAAGTATAAGAGCTACTAGGTCTAATTATGGGCTTTCATAGTGGCTCAGATGGTGAAGAATTTGCCTGCAATGCAAGGTACCTGGGTTCGATCCATGTGTCAGGAAGATCTCCTGGAGAAGGAAATGGCAAGCCACTCCAGTGTTCTTGCCTGGAGAATCCCATGGACAGAGGAGCCTGGCAGGCTGCAGGTCATAAGGTCACACAGACAGACACGACTGAAGCAACTTAACACATACACACACACATACACACAGATCTAATTATGAAAAACATCTGGCAAATTTCAATTGATGGATATTCTACAAAATACAAGTACATCTCAAAACTTCCAATGTCATCAAAAGCAAGGGAAATCTGAGAAACTGTCACAATCAAGAGGAGACTGGGAGAGCTGATGACAAATGTATAGTATCCTGGATAGGATCCAGGATCATATAAAGGACATTTGGTAAAAACAGAGACATTACTTTGCCAACAAAGGTCCGTCTAGTCAAGGCTATGGTTTTTCCTGTGGTCATGTATGGATGTGAGAGTTGGACTGTGAAGAAGGCTGAGCGCCGAAGAATTGATGCTTTTGAACTGTGGTGTTGGAGGAGACTCTTGAGAGTCCCTTGGACTGCAAGGAGATCCAACCAGTCCATTCTGAAGGAGATCAGCTCTGGGATTTCTTTGGAAGGAATGATGCTAAAGCTGAAACTCCAGTACTTTGGCCACCTCATGCGAAGAGTTGACTCATTGGAAAAGACTCTGATGCTGGGAGGGATTGGGGGCAGGAGGAGAAGGGGATTACAGAGGATGAGATGGCTGGATGGCATCACCGACTCGATGGACGTGAGTCTCAGTGAACTCCGGGAGTTGGTGATGGACAAGGAGGCCTGGCGTGCTGCGATTCATGGGGTCGCAAAGAGTCAGACATGACTGAGTGACTGAACTGAACTGAAGGAAATCTAAATATAGATTAGTTACAACATATCAATAGCGTTTCATCAATTGTAACAAATGTGCCATTCTAATGAAAGGTGTTAATAATAGAGAAAACGGGTTGTGGAGTATTATGGGAATTTTCTGTACAAATTCACAGGTTTTCTATAAATCCAAAACTGTTGTAAAATTGAAAGTATTTTAAAAGGTAAATAAACCATTAATACCATGTAATTTCCTAAATTTTTGTCTCCTTATCTTTTTCTGACCTATGATATAAGCAAACCTGGGACTTCTATTTGAGACTATTAAGACCTCATACAAGCACTGACAATTCTGATGCTCGTAATAGCTCTCTGATATAATTAAAATAGCTCCTATTGTTATTCTAATTTTATAGGCTAGGAAAATAAAATCAAGACATACGTGCTTTTCTTACTGGTATTAGCAAGGAGTTATAAAGATAGATTTCTGGCTTTATTCATTCTCCCCTCAATTACACCATTCTGTTAAACACTTACCCTCACACCAAATTACTGATATGTTCCTATACTTATGATCACTACCTTACAGAGGGTCTGATTAATAACAGACTCAGTAAAGAATATGTACAGTAATAAATGCTTCACATTTAGATTTAAAGAAATTTATAAGTGGAAGAAAATTCAGGGGATAATCTTTCCAGCTCAAGCTCTTTCATTTTGAGATAAGGAAAATGAATGAAGCTCAGAAAGGTGAATTAACATGCCCAAGTTCATTGTTCAGCTGGTTAGTATCTGTATGCACACATGCTCAGTCACTCAGTTGTGTCAGACTCTTTGCAACCTCATGGAGTGCGGCCCACCAGGCTCCTCTGTCCATGGAATTTCCCAGGCAAAAATACTGGAGCTGGTTGTCATTTTCGCCTTAAGGGGATCTTCCCAATCCAGGGATCGAACTCGCAAATCCTATGTCCCCTTCATTGGCTGGTGGATTCTTTACCACTGAGCCACCTGGGAAGCCCCAGTTAATATCTGGACCAGAGCTGAAATCCAGTTCTACCTGATCCTAGATCACTGGTAATTACTTCAACAGTATGCTACTTAATAGACCGTGGTACTAGAATTTTTTTTTTCCTCTATGGCAGAACACTTACGAAGCAAACTGCCAAAATAATTGTAATGTTCCTAAAAGTTCAAGAAAACTTCTAAGCAGATATTCCCCAAAGAGCAAGAAAACAAAAATTAATATAAACCAAGAAAGAACAGCTGTAGACGAATACTCCAGGGCATTAGGTTGAGCCATATGAAGTTGCTGATTTTAAACCTTTTCATGTGCAAAAATATCAGTTTCATACAGTTTAACTGAAGAGTTCCTGACAAGTGGATTAACAGAATAATAAAGGCCAAAGGTAAATCTGCCTATCATATTGGTATGCAAGTTAAATGGTACCAAAAATATATTAAAAATAACATTAATTCACCCATTCATTTAGTAAATATTTACTGAACATTTTCTGGGTAAGGCATCGAGCTTCATGTTGATAGGATTTAAAAGGTATACAAGGTAAAACCGAGCTGGAAAAGAAAGTTAATCTAGTCTTAGGACTAAAACATGAACATCATCATCATAAAACAATAGCTCCTCTTCATTAATCAAAATGTAAGAAGAACTATATTATCTCCTTATGCAGATATCTCATTTTAATTTTCTAATAATCTTCAGGTTATACAAATATCATTTCATTTTCCAAGTAAGGAATCTGAAGCTTCAGTCAGTCAGTCAGTTCAGTCGCTCAGTTGTGTCTGACTCTGCGACCCCATGAATCCCAGCACGCCAGGCCTCCCTGTCCATCACCAACTCCCGGAGTTCACTCAGACTCATGTCCATCGAGTCAGTGATGCCACCCAGCCATCTCATCCTCTGTTGTCCCCTTCTCCTCCTGCCCCCAATCCCTCCCAGCATCAGAGACTTTACCAATGAGTCAACTCTTCGCATGAGGTGGCCAAAGTATTGGAGTTTCAGCTTTAGCATCATTCCTTCCAAAGAAATCCCAGAGCTGATCTCCTTCAGAATGAACTGGTTGGATCTCCTTGCAGTCCAAGGGACTCTCAAGAGGCTCCTCCAACACCACAGTTCAAAAGCATCAATTCTTCGACGCTCAGCCTTCTTCACAGTCCAACTCTCACATCCATACATGACCACAGGAAAAACCATAGCCTTGACTAGACGAACCTTTGTTGGCAAAGTAATGTTTCTGCTTTTGAATATGCTATCTAGGTTGGTCATAACTTTCCTTCCAAGGAGTAAGTATCTTTTAATTTCATGGCTGCAGTCACCATCTGCAGTGATTTTGGAGCCCCCCAAAATAAAGTCTGACACTGTTTCCACTGTTTCCCCATCTACTTCCCATGAAGTGATGGGACCAGATGCCATGATCTTCATTTTCTGAATGTTGAGCTTTAAGCCAACCTTTTCACTCTCCTCTTTCACTTTCATCAAGAGGCTTTTTAGTTCCTCTTCACATTCTGCCATAAGGGTGGTGTCATCTGCATATCTGAGGTTATTGATATTTCTCCCAGCAATCTTGACTCCAGCTTGTGGTTCTTCCAGCCCAGCGTTTCTCATGATGTACTCTGCATATAAGTTAAATAAGCAGGGTGACAAAATACAGCTTTGACAAACTTCTTTTTCTATTTGGAACCAGTCTGTTGTTCCATGTCCAGTTCTAACTGTTGCTTCTATACCTGCATACAGATTTCTCAAAAGGCAGATCAGGTGGTCTGGGATTCCCGTCTCTTTCAGAATTTTCCACAGTTTATTGTGATCCACACAGTCAAAGGCTTTGGCATAGTCAATAAAGCAGAAATAGATGATTTTCTGGAACTCTCTTGCTTTTTCCATGATCCAGCGGATGTTGGCAATTTGATCTCTGGTTCCTCTGCCTTTTCTAAAACCAGCTTGAACCTCAGGAAGTTCACGGTTCACATATTGCTGAAGCCTGGCTTGGAGAATTTTGAGCATTACTTTACTAGCATGTGAGATGAGTGCAATTGTGCGGTAGTTTGAGCATTCTTTGGCATTGCCTTTCTTTGGGATTGGAATGAAAACTGACCTTTTCCAGTCCTGTGGCCACGCTGAGTTTTCCAAATTTGCTGGCATATTGAGTGGAGTACTTTCACAGCATCATCTTTCAGGATTTGGAATAGCTCAACTGGAATTCCATCACCTCCACTAGCTTTGTTTGTAGTGATGCTTTCTACGGCCCACTTGACTTCACATTCCAGGATGTCTGGCTCTAGGTCAGTGATCACACCATCGTGATTATCTGGGTCATGAAGATCTTTTTTGTACAGTTCTTCTGTGTATTCTTGCCACCTCTTCTTAATATCTTCCCCTTCTGTTAGGTCCATACCATTTCTGTCCTTTATTGTGCCCATCTTTTTTTTTTTTTTAATTTTATTTTTAAACTTTACAAATTGTATTAGTTTTGCCAAATATCAAAATGAATCCGCCACAGGTATACATGTGTTCCCCATCCTGAACCCTCCTCTCTCCTCCCTCCCCATACCATCCTTCTGGGTCATCCCAGTGCACTAGCCCCCAGCATCCAGTATCGTGCATTGAACCTGGACTGGCATCTAGTTTCATACATGATATTTTAATGTTTCAATGCCATTCTCCCAAATCTTCCCATCCTCTCCCTCTCCCATAGAGTCCATAGGACTGTTCTATACATCAGTGTCTCTTTTGCTGTCTCGTACACAGGGTTATTGTTACCATCTTTCTAAATTCCATATATATGTGTTATTATACTGTATTGGTGTTTTTCCTTCTGGCTTACTTCACTTTGTATAATAGGCTCCAGTTTCATCCACCTCATTAGAACTGATTCAAATGTTTTCTTTTTAATGGCTGAGTAATACTCCATTGTGTATATGTACCATAGCTTTCTTATCCATTCATCTGCTGATGGACATCTAGGTTGCTTCCATGTCCTGGCTATTATAACCAGTGCTGTGATGAACATTGGGGTACATGTGTCTCTTTCCCTTCTGGTTTCCTCAGTGTGTATGCCCATCTTTGCATGAAATGTTCCCTTGGTATCTCTAATTTTCCTGAAGAGATCTCTAGTCTTTCCCATTCTGTTGTTTTCCTCTATTTCTTTGCATTGATCGCTGAGGAAGCTTAGGAAAACTAAAAAGACTCAAGTAAATCACAGAGCTCATAAATGCCAGAGCCAGTGTCTGAACTCAGGTCTACCTGCCTCCAAAACCTATGTTGTTAATTCTAATAAATCGTGTTGATTTTGTCAATAAGATGAAGAAGGTGAGGCTGTTGACAAATGCTTTCACACTACTGAGAAGGATATAAATTAGAAACTCTTGGTAATATTTACTCAATCTGCAGGAATGTATATTCTATGACCCGAGAGTGGTACATTTTTCGTAACCAACTTTACCATAGGTTTGTGTAACCTTTTGTAAACCTTTTCAAAGAACCAATCTTTGGCTTTGCTTAACTTTTTTAAATTTGTCTTTTCATTACATTAACTTCTATTTTTGTTTTTATTACTTTACTTTTGGGGGATTGAACTGTTAAGCTTTTATAAATGTCTTCAACTGAATGCTTGATTAAAATTTTCAGTTTTTTTTCCTAGGTTAATATAAACATTTGTGGATAAAAATTTTCCTCACAATAATATTTTGATTGTATCCACAAGTACTATTCGTGTTCAGTTCTAAGTATCTTCTAATTTTACTTAGGATTTCTTCTTTGACTTTGGATTAATATAGTAATGTGTTTTTGAACCTCTACCTGTTTGGGGATTTTTACTTAAATTGTTACTGATTTTTAAGTTACTTTCATCTTGGTCAAACAATACAGTCTAAATGGAAAAGTTGATACTGGAGCAATAAGAAATCCATGTCAGTGACCACATTTGGCTGACTAGTGTCATTAGGAAAGAAAGGCCATCTCAAAAAGAAAACAAAAAAAAAAAACAAAGAGGAGTTAAGCTACAGAGAAACAACCTAACTGTCCACAGATAGGTGAATGGATAAAGAAAATGTAGTATATGGATTGATGTAGCTATATAAGTGAATATTATTCATCCTTAAGAAATAAGGATATCCTGCCATTGTGACAACATGAATGAACCTGGAGGACATTTTGCCAAGTGAAATAAGCCAATCACAAAAACAAATATTATATGATCTAATTTATACGTGAAATCTAAAGGATGTCCAACTCATAGAACCAGAGAGTAGAATGGTAGTTGCCACAGGCTGGGGATAGGGAAAATAGAGAAGGGAACTTATACTCAAAGAGTATAAGTTCTCTGTTATAAGATGAATAAGTTCTGGAGAGCTAATGTAGAGATTGGTGATTACTATTAAAAATATTGTATACTTGAAATTTGCTAAGACAGATCTTAAGTGTTCTAATCATACATACACACACACACAAAGTTACTATGTGAGGTGATGGATATATTAATTAACTTGATTGTAGTAATCATTGTGACACACTGCATTACAATGTATATGCACATTAAATCATCATACTGTGCACCTTTAAAAATTACATTGTATAGCAGAAATTGACACAGTAGTATAAAGCAACTATATTCTAATAAAAAATATTACATTTTACAACCTAAATATATAGAATTTTTGTCAATCATACCTCAATAAACCTGAAGCAAAACAAATATATAAACAAACAAAAAAGAATCCTTTCCTGGAAAACTGTTGCAGAACTGTCTGAATTGTCTACCTCAATAGACTAATGGGAAGCATTTATCTACTGCCTGTACCCACCATGGTCAAGGGTAGCCCCAATGGCAGTAGCTCCCCACACTTCCAATTTGCATGTGCAAATTGGATGCAAAAGAGACTCTAGGCTGTCAGAGAAGCAACTGAAAGACACAGATTCAGGCCTGAGCCAAGGTATTGATCCATTTCACCTGCAAAAGTCTGGTCAATAAAACCTCAAGATACCAGGGTAAGAGGTGTGGCTGAGAGGATGCTGACGTGCCACAACGCAGATGCCTAACATACTCCAAATATTAACTAAATTTCACTTTATATCCTTGGTCTTCTTTGTGCTGATGATTTCCATGCTTCCTTAGGAGGAAAAAGATTGGTTAGGCCAAAGGGTTCAAGGATTCCTAGCTCCTCCGGTTAGTTACCTCTTAGAAATCCAGATGGAACTACGTCATCTCCCCACTTTAAACCATTTCGTGGCTTTCCGTGAATCTTAGAATAAAGACCAGGATCATTTAGAGCCTTCCTATCTTGGCCAAGCCCCGTTTTGTGCCAGTCTTCCCGTCTCTGTGTGTTAGTGACACTGGTCTTCCTTCTCATCCTCAAGAGCCATACTTCTTTCTCCTCAGGGCCTTGATACACAGTTTTATCTTCCCCTTCTCCAGGTTAACCTCATTCATCTTTCAAATCTTATCTCAAACATCCAAGACTTCATTTCCGCTTTTACAGATGCTCCTAGGCCCTCCTATTGTTATATGCTCCAACACAATTTAATACCGTGTTTAGGTCATGCTTATATGTAACCCATGGCTATCTCATTCATTAAACTGTACACACCCTGAGGAAAGGAAGGGGGTTTATAATTCATTATAATATTCCAAGTGCCTTAAACTAACTTGTATGCACATCAAAGAAATAGAAATATTAATAAAATCAAAAATTTTTAAGAAAATCAAAGTCCTTTCCACCATTACTGAATATAATCTAAAGCTCTTGACACTTATCATTCAATAATCCTTTCTAGGAAGTTTCATGTATTTAGACTGCTTTCATTTTGGATTCCTACAACACACTTTGTTAATTATTTTCTACCTTTAAATCTTTCTGTTTCCTCCATAATTGGAATGCCCTTCCAAGGTCTACCCATCATGATTCTTGCACACTTTGTGACCAGGTCCGTGTTGCTCCCAACAGGCTCACATTCGAAATCTTCCCAAAGAACTTCTGAAATCACTTGTCTCGCTTCTGTTTTTTGTTGCAACTCTGGACCATCAGTTCTTGTGTCTAAAAAGCACATGTTAGTTTAGGACCTACACCAGAGGTCTACAGTCCTCAGTCTACAGACTGGAGCAAGTCCATTTTATATTTTCTTGAACCCAGAAAAAAACACTCTATTGACAAATGCCAAAATGAATAAAAATTGGCAGAAATACCTAATATAGAAAAATGAAGGTTAAATCAAACATGATTTACTTATTTAAATTGTATAAAATAAAATCAGCATAGCAGAAAATTAGCCAGAGTCTCCAACACACAAAATCATATACAGATCCCAAAACCTCTCAGTTGCAGACAACAACATCTGTATGAGCAAGAATCACATCAGAACCCTTGAAAGCATAGCAGTCACCTTTACACATAAACTAATCTGCATATGGACCCAAGGCAACCTCATCTTGGTCTGCAGCACCCATCAGTCACAAAGCTTTGCAATTCACAACATAAACTTGGGTTATACAATAAAGAGCCAAGATCTCAAATATCAAGCTAAATCAAGACTGATCCGATAACATTCCAGAGGTCAGTGCTGCAGAATAAGAAAAGGAATCAGTTTGGCAGACATCTTTGGGGAATAAAAACAATCTCTACTCATTCTGTGTGTGTGTGTGTGTGTGTGTGTGTGTGTGTGTGTGTGTGTGTGTGTATATATATATAAAACTTTGGGGGGTTTATTATTGTCCTTTTAGTTTCTAACACCTAGAAGTAAGATACAACACACAAAAATTTAGATTTTCTGTTTCTCTTAACAATTCTGAAGGCAGCAGTGAAGGACAAGCTTCCCTGAAGGATACAAAGTAGCAACAGTCCTTTTTAAAAGAAAAAAACGCATTCTCTGATGCATTTCAGAGAAATGAACTCTTATTTCCCACCATCTGCTGTGACTTGTCCATGAACAGCTGCCTTCATTTCTATTACCTATAGGCAATACAAATGCTTCAAAAAAAAAAAAAAATCTGATCTAGACTGTAAGCTCTCTGTAGGCAGGGACCTTGCTTTACTGAGTTCAACTTTTTCCATGTCATTTAACACATAGTATTACCTGTAACAATGGAAAAAGTAGACTCGAGGTAAAAGCAGTGGACCTAGATTTCAAATCCCAGTTCTTCCCCTTGGCAGTTTTAAGGTCAGGGGGCAGTTTCTTTATTTGTCAGGTAGAAACATCTGTAACACCCATTTGATAGGGATACAGTGAATTAGATAACATTATGCAAAGAATCAGAAAGAGAGATTCTCACTTATCATTTTTATTTTTACTTGACTGATCATGGAAAACACGCAAAGAAAAGTGAAGATTAGATCATCAGGCCAGCAAGAAACACATTAAACAGATGGCAAGGCAACAAGGAGATGAGGTGCAAGAGAGCAATTTGAAGAAGTGAGGAATGGTGAGGTTTAATCAATATGGAAATGCAAGCACAAAAGGGCCTGGACAATGCTGAATACATTTTCTTCTCCAATAATGAGGACACAGCCACCCCAGCAGGCTGTGCAGATTTCCCAGTTTATTAAACCAGGGTTGATCTTACCTTGTGTTATCCTGTAATTTACGCAGCAAATGAAAGTGGAGTCTGAGATAGGGACAGAGAGACTGCCAAGGCTGATGCACTTTCATAGGGTGGCTGACCCACCTGCAACATAAACTATTAATAATAGACTCACACCTTTCATATCTGTTCCCCTGAGGACAATTAGTGCAAACACAATAATTATATTTCTTTAGTTATTATCACTGTATGCACTGCTTATTCTAAATTATACTGAGCACTTGCTATGAGTTAGCCTTTATGCTAAATGCTTTACATATTTTGCTACAAATAATTCTCAATATGACTCTATAGAATAAGTTGGAATGTATACTATTGTTAGACTCTATTCATAAATAATGAATCTCAGTTTCATGGAAATTAATGAAAATTCTCCTATGGTTGGTAAGTGTTAGAGCCATGACTTGAACATGAACATGTCTGATTTTAGATATCTTGCTCTTATCAAAAAAAAAAAAAAGGAAAGAAAGAAAAAAGAAAATAAACCCTTTACTCCCTGGGAGAAAGATCCAGGGCACCCAAAGGCTAATTCTAGCTATTTATGAGTCATTTAAATTAAATATACTGATTTTCAAGACTAGATATTTATCATGTATACATAATTTTTTCAACTTTTTAATAAATTTATTTAATTGCAGGATAATTACAATATTGTGATGGTTTTTGCCATACATCAAGAATCAGCCATAGGTAAAACATGTGTCCCCCTCCAACCTGAACTCCCCCACTTCCCTCCCCACTCTATCCCTCTAGATTGTCTCAGAGTACTGGCTTGGGTACTCTGCTTTATGCATCAAACTCCACAAAACCTTATAATCATTGATAGCATTGATGTCTTGCCATCATTACTGCTCACTTATTAAATTTAGTCACTAAATTGGTTTGTGATTTTCTAACAGAGAAAAAGAATGATTATAAATAAATGGCCATATGACTACACTGTCTTCCATCAGTGTTAATGGATATATTGTTTTTGGTATCGTTTCTGTACCCTTTCCCCTAAAAAGGCTGGTAAAAAATCAGTTAACCTGAGGCCATCTGAAATAAAAATCCAGTCCTTTTGTCCATCTCTGCAACACTCCCACCAATATTCCTCCAACCATAACATTAACACTAACACAGACTATACCACCTTCTAAGGCTAGATAGCCCTGGGAAGCTCCGACTTCTACAAAATATTTTATAAATTTGACATGGAATTTTTTCCCCATATAATGATACTTAGTCTCTTTTCTAGGGTCTCATAGTTCAAATTTCACTGTACTGAGATAGAAGGAAGAGAAAATAAGTAAGCAGAATAAACAAAAAGGAAAAAGAAACACGTGGGTGCAGAAACTAGAACAATCTCTCCAAAATTACTATCTTTGGCAAATTAACCATAAGTATTGCATTAATGTATCAGTAGCCTTCTGCAGATACTCTGTAGGAACAAGCAAATAGTTATTTGGATAACCACTTTGAATTGTTCAATTTTGAAGACTTGTTTAGCCTATCAAAACCATGTTTACAATTCAACAGCATTCCTTTTTTTTTTTTTTTTTTTTTGCAATTTGTCCCAAGTACTGGTACCAATGCATTCAATATACCATTATTCCTTTCCTTTCCTGAGTCAATCTTGTAGTAAGCTCAGCAGTAGACATTAATTCAGTTATTAGCAAATATTTTTCAAGTACTGATAAGTGCCATGTTCTATGATAAGGGTCAACAATGAAGCAGTTAAAAAAATAAAAATATTGCCAATATTGGAGTATACATTTTAGAGAGTCAGACTAAAGTTAATAATACATATTTAATTTGATAGGTGCAACAAAGAAAAAGAAAATATGAAGAGATTGAGAATGAATGGAATGGAAATGCCACGTTATTGTGGTTTAATCAGGAACTTCCCTTGATGAGATGATATTTGGGCAAAGACTTGCAGAAAGTAAGAGAGGAAATTTCTGTGTATCTCCAGGCAGATGTATGAAAGATAAAGTGAGTACTTGAGTACGAGGAAGAAGGAGTCAGCCACAAAGAGAGAGATGAAAGATACCTGAGTCAGAATGGGAAGAAGTGGGGACAAATCACGTTGCTGTTGTTCAGTCACTCAGTCATGTCTGACTGACTGCAACCCCATGAACTGCACCATACCAGGCCGCCCGGTCCTTCATCATCTCCCACAGTTTGCTCAAACTCACATCCATTGAGTCAGTGATGCCATCCAACCATCTCATCCTCTGTCATCCCCTTTTCCTCCTGCCTTCAATCTTTCCCAGCATCAGGGTCTTTTCCAATGAGTCAGTTCTTCCTCTCAGGTGGCCAAAGTATTGGAGCTTTAGCTTCAGCATCAGTCCCTCCAATGAATATTCAGGGTTGACTTCCTTTAGGATTAACTGTTTGATCTCCTTGCTAATTCAGGGTAAGAATTTTTTTATTTTATTCTGGGAAGCCATGAGAAGTTTTTGATGAGCCACTCTGGCTGCTGGACAGAAATAACTTGGAAGGAAAGCAGGGTTTTAGTTAAGATGGTATTCAAGTCATCCAAAAAAAAAGTTGTAGTGACATTGGAATGAGAGGAACATAGGAGGTGGTAGAAAATGATCAGATTTGGGTTATATGTTTTCAATTAAAATCAAGAGAATTTGCTGATGGATTAGATATCATATTAGTTTTCCAAGGCTTCCACAACAAAATACCACACATCAGGTGGTTTAAATAACAGGCATTTATTTCTCATAGTTCTGGAGGCTGAAAGTCCAAGATTAAGGTGTCAGCAGGATTCATTTCTTCTGAGATCTTCTCTTCCTGACTTGTAGATGACAATCATCTCTGTGTCTTCGTGTAGCCTTTCCTCTGTGAGTGACTGTGCCCTAATCTCCCATTCTTGTAGGGATCCCAATAATGTTGAATTAGAACCTATCCACATGGCCTCTTTTTACCCTAATTACCTCTTTAAAGAAGACTCTATCCCCAAATATAGTCACATTTCAAGGTACCAATGGATTAGTGCTTCAAAAGATGAATTTTGCCAGGGCATGATTCAGCCTGTAACAGATATAGAACATCAGAGAAAAAGAGGATGCCAGAATGACCTTACATTTTTTTTTTCCACTCTGAGCACTGAGATTAAAGTTACAATTTACTGATAAAAGGACACAAGGTGAAAAGCAGGTTTGAAGGTAAACTCCATCTAGGTGGCATGTTGAACAAGCAGCTGGATATGAAAGTAGAATCTAAGTAAAGGTCAAGGATAAAGATATGCTGGGATGCCCGTCAGTGAATACACAATATTTAAAAGCATGGGATGGTTGAAACTGCCTAGAGAATACATTTGGTTAGAGAATAAAATAAACATGCAGATGGAGAACTATGCCATTGCAATATAAAAAAATCCAATAAAAACCATTCTAAAACAATATAGGAGACAGAGGAGGAAAGACCACTGAGATAGAAGGAGGACCCTGAAA
Organism: Bos indicus x Bos taurus; assembly: GCF_003369695.1. Taxonomy (NCBI): domain Eukaryota; kingdom Metazoa; phylum Chordata; class Mammalia; order Artiodactyla; family Bovidae; genus Bos; species Bos indicus x Bos taurus. The sequence continues at coordinate 37,847,848 of NC_040104.1, forward strand.
GTGTGCCCGAGAAGAACAGTGAACAAAATGTTTCAAGAAGGAGGGAAGGACCAAATGCATCTAGGTATGAAAATAAGACAGTAACACAAGGTCTCAGAGTAAATCACTGACTTCTTCCACCCAAAAGGTTATAAATGAGTTTGGCAAAAGCAATGCTGGTGACATGATAGAGATGAAATCTTAATTCCCCACATATAATAGGTGGTTTCTGCGGTTACTTCTTCTACTTCACTCATGGTGTCCAGAGCATGCAGGGTGGACAACAATCACCTGCATTCTGACCTGGATCGAGTTATCTCCTGATTTCACTGTGACTTGGTCCTTCATTCGACCAAGGATCTGGTAGCTCACCTACCTCTTGCCACTTTATTCTTGCCATGGAATGAAGTCAACTGCTGCTTGGTGCCAGGTGGTGACAGTGGTAAAAAACTTGTCTGTCAATGCAAGAGATGTAAGAGACACGGGTTCAATCCCTGGGTCAGGAAGATCCCCTAGAGGAGGGCATAGCAATCCACTTCAGTATTCTTACTTGGAGAATTCCGTAGACAGAGGAGCCTGGACAGCTACAATCTATGGGGTCGCACAGACTCGGACATGACTGAGTGACTTAGAGTGGAGGATGCCGCTTGGGATTCTGCTCCAAATTACATGAACCACAGTTTATCCACCCACTTCGAGCAAGTATCCCAGCTGTTTACCTAGAAACACCTGTTCCCACTGTAAACTCTCTCTACCAGCCAGTGTGTATCAGTGAGCTGATACTTCTGGAGAATTAGCTCCAAGTCATGCATCCAGAAAACGACTCTGGATACAACACATCTAGGAGGCTGAAACATTTCAAACTGCAAAGTCTCCTAAAAGAGATCTTATTTTCAAAATTGTCCATTTTATAAACTAAGTCTCTTTTAAAAATTAAATCATTATTTGCTGCACTGTGTGGTATATGAAAATAGTTAGATGGATGTGGTGGGGTGGCGACATGCACTTACTACCCAGTGGCTCAGTGGTAAAGAAGCCACCTGCAGTGCAGGAGCCACAGGAGACCTGGGTTCAATCCCTGGGTCAGGAAGATCCCCTGGAGTAGGAAATGGCACCCCACTCCAGTATTCTTGCCTGAAGAATCCCATGGACAGAGGAGCCTGATGGGCTACAGTCCACAGGGTTGCAAAGAGTCGCACACAACTGAAGCAACATAGCACGCGCGCGCGCACACACATTTATGAAACTAGAACCACCAGCCTGTGAATAACCCACTGGTGATGGCATGGTGGTTAACAATTACATGGGTATGGTGATGTGGGGACATGTACACACTACTGTATCTAAAATCGATAACCAAGGAGGACCTACTGGGAACTCAACTCAATATTCTACAATAACTTTAACAGGAAAAAGAATTTGAAAAGGAATGGATACTTACATGGGTAGAACTGAATCAGTTTGTTGTATACCTGTAACTAATATGTTGTTGTTAATCAAATATACTCCAATATAAAATAATTTTTTTTTTAATTTTTAAAAATCATAGCAATGATTTCACACTGGTAACACACTGGTGGCTGGCAATTGTTAGTCATTTTATGTTTTGTCCAGTAAACTCTATTTTAAAAAATAAATTGCAATGATTTGTTAAATACAATATAATTATATAAAAATGATACGAATTTTGAACAAGTTAGGCCTACGGAATGCAATCAGAGGGAAGAAAGTGTTATCCTTTTCTTCCCCTTTTCCTGTTCATACATACAGGCCTATGTCATATCTGCTCCATGGATGCTGTTTCTAAATCATAAAGCAGTCACCACTTAGCAGTTCCTCATCCAAAGGTGTAAGAATAAAATAAATAAAATCTAGGCTTCATTTGGAGTTAAAAGGTCTGCCCTTTCCCAGCCTAGACCTGCTTTAAATGTTTGTGTTTGGTTTATTTTCTACTTCTCTGCTTCTATATGTCTTCTCCTATTTACCAGGTTGCTTCTGAAGACAGGGGATGTGCAAGAGGCTTGGAGGCAGGTCTGGAGTCAAGACATTTGACTGGCATGCCCTATGCTCATATCAGGGCTCTCTGGACTTAAGAGATTTTCAAGCTGATCTTTGTCTTGGGATGCTTTCATGGATTCTGTGGAGAAGCCCCCTCAATCAAGTGTTGTAATTTTCCTACATTCCCTAATATGGATATACACCTCCTTTCAACCTCTGGTTGTATGTAGAAATTTTCCCATATAATCTCTTATTGATTCTTGGTGTTTTAGCATCTCTCCAGGCACCCTGCCTGGACCATATCCCTTTAATATGGTCTCAGGTGCTCCCTCTCCCTCTGCCTTTCCCTCTCCTCCTTTCTCCTTTCTTTTCTCTCTTCCATCCTTTCTGTGTCTCTCTCTTTCTCTCTACCTTTCCCTCCATCCCTCCTCCCCCCACTGATAACACATACACACATACTTTTGATCCTCAGAAACCTCATCATTGCTAAGAGCACAGCACAAGCACTTCTACAATGGAGCTACCACCCTCCACTGTGTCAGGCAGGCCACTCCCTTCACTTTTAGACCTCCTGGTATAAGTCCAGTACCAGCATCTGCATCTTCACAGACTCCAGGTGCAAACAATCAAGTTCTCCAAGTGGCCTCCTGGAAGCCCTTGAAGTTTCACTTGGCATAAAGAGAAGGGAGAATTTTCAACTCCACTGCCCCTTGCGTCCACAGGACTACCAAACACCACTCTTGAACAAGCTGCAGCTCGAATTCCCAACCACTCTCTTCGTCTCTCCAACATCTTTCAGATAATTGAGGTCACAAGTGAAAAAAAATTGGAAAAAACAGTTCTTGATCACCTACTTTGTAAGTTCCATTCAGGTAGATTTGCACCTCAGTTTGAAATGTGGGATTATTTGCCATCTATTTCATTTATTTTCTGGAGGTTTTAGCTAATAATGACCAATGAACTTTAATATCTTGCTACATTAGCATTTAAATATATTGTGTAATCAAAGCATTCTATTGGGTAATTGATACTAATAATATTAGGGGCTTCCCTAGTGGCTAACATGGTAAAGAGTCTGCCTGCAATGCTGGAAGCCTGGGTTCAATCCCTGGGACAGGAAGATCCCCTGGAGAAGGAAATGGCAACCCACTACGGTATTCTTGTGTGGAAAATTCCATGGACGGAAGAGCCTGGTGGGCTACAGTCCATGAGGTCGCAATAAAACTCTATTAAAAATGCTCAGTCCAAATGGATCAGGTCATTGACAGTTTATGTAAAGAAACTTCTCCTGGACTTTAAAATGTGACCTACTTATACAATGAAATACTAGACAGCAGATAGAAAATGAACAAACTGGTGATTCACACAACATGGATGAGTCTCCAAAGCGCTACACTGAGCAAAGAAAGTCAGACACAAAACAGTACATACTGATGAGTCTATTTACATGAAACTCTAGAAACCAATCTAAACCTTTAGAGATGGAAAGCACATCATCAGTGGTTTAGATGGTGTGAGGGAGACTCAGGGCACAAGAATTTGGGGGGAGATAGAAATGCTTGTGGTGAATACATGCATATAGGAGTATACAAATTTGTCAAAACTCATCAAAAGGTACACTTTAAATAACAAGCTAAATTTTTTTTAAATATATACATATACAGGTGTGTATATATTTAAAAACTTTTAATTGTCATTTAAAGTGAACCTAATTTACAGATATAAATGGGCTTCCCTAGTGACTCAGATGATAAAGAATCTACCTGCAATGAGGGTGACCTGGGTTAGATCCCTGGGTTGGGAAGAGCCCCTGGAGGAAAGCATGGCAACCCACTCTGGTTTCATTGCCTGGAGAATCCCCATGGACAGAGGAGCCTGGCGGGCTACAGTCCATGGGGTCGCAGAGTCAGACATGACTGAGAGACTAATAACACATATATACATATATGTGTATATATAACTAATAACACATATATACATACATATATATAGCCATGTGTATATATACATAGACTTCCCTGCTGGCTCCGTCGGTAAAGCATCTGCCTACAATGCAGGAGACCTGGGTTCGATCCCTGGGTCGGGAAGATCCTCTGGAGAAGGAAATGGCAACCCACTCCAGTACTCTTGCCTGGAAAATCCCATGGATGGAAGAGCCTGATAGGCTACAGTCTGTGGGGTCACAAAGAGTTGGACACAACTGAGCAACTTCACCTACCTACCTATATATGCATATATGTGCATTTGTATATGTGTATACACACACACACACACACACACATTTATATTCCTAAATTACATATGGGAGCTAAACTCCTGGACTGCATCATGTTTGCCCTTGCAGAATTGCTTTCACTGAATTGTACTATATTTTATGCTTTGTCATAAGGCCCTCAAAGAGATAAAAATATAGTTTAAAAAAAAAGGCAGCCTCAATACAGGATGTATTTTCTGGAGAGATGCTTTTTAGTGTGTTGTTCACCATGTTATATATAATATCTTTTCTATAAGGAAAAACAAGAGAAATTTCAGTAACATGTGAGCTACCTGCAAACCATGTTTTTACCCTGTGGACACTAAATTGCATAATGAATCATTTTTTCCTTTCTCAAGTTATTGCTACCAAATTCAGAGCTTTGAAACTTCTGGGTTTCATGGCACCCATTCTGTATAGTAATGCATTGTTTTAGTTCTCTAATTTTTTTTTTCTCATTAAGATTCAAGGCTCCTGAATTGGCGTTGATTTATTATTGCAGAAAGGAATAAAGAAAGTAAGTAAAAAGCAAATTCTTGAAAACATCTGTCAACCAAAGAGAAAGACTATAACAGACTAAAAAGCAACCAGACTAATAATTAAATTCCAAATGCTAAAGACCTACCCAATCCCTCTTGTATACATGTAAGACACAAAAATTCATCATAGAATTCAGGTATATTTAAGGTAGAATCTGTTTTATGCCATGATCATTGCTGAGAAATCTGAGCTGTGGATCAAGAGGAGACAATCTAAGGAAATAATGCTACTGGGAAGACTCTGAATCTAGTCTTACAAATCAAAGGAAAGAATTTTAAGAAAGTAAGTTCAATTCTATTAACTGGGAAAAAGGAGAATTAAAAAGTACTCATTTCACTGTGATGTTTTAAGTATTAGTTAAAATAATGTATGTAAGAGAGTCAGCTAGTGTAGGAGTTTTTCTTAAGTTAATAAAAGTTAAATTATACAAACAGAATCTAAGAAAAATAGTCGGTGGCCTGTCAGTGAGGAAGAGAAAGTAGAGTGTGTGGTGCCACACACAGCTGCTTCTCAGACAATAGGGCTTGAGATGAAAAACAACATCCAACTAATTCAGTATTTTCCCCTCCTGGCAATTTCTGATTGTTATTGTTCTGTGTTCATTCCTTTTGCAGCTGTTCTCAAGTTCGCTAGTCATCTCCTTGTGTTTTATCCTGTCAACATGTTTCTCACATCTTCCATTTACCCTTCTCAAGCGTTCCCAGTAGAATCCCATACACACAAGAAACTCTCTTCACATTTTCCTTTTATTTCTAGTTGGCTCCCAGCATGTCTTCACAGAAAGGTGGCCAGCATTGCCAAGACTCTCTCCAGCTTGAGGGAGCAAAACTGTGAAGCATGCTCCAATTTTTCTCTCTTCGGGCCACAGGAGGTAATCTGTTCATCTACTGGCTCATTTGACAAGGAATAATTCAACACCTTCTACACGCTAACTGCTGTGTAACCAATGGCTGCAAAGTACTCACTTTGCACAAACACTGCCTGGACGACCCTCAGCGTCATCTTGATGCCTTATTCATGTCTCCCTCTCACAAAGGGAAAACTAACTGAGACTAAATATGGCAGGGGCAACCCTCCCAACCTACAGATAAGGCACATATCAGCCACTCTCTGCAGTAGGGCAGTTTCAAAGAAACGTCCCCTCACCCACCCCATGACAATATAGCTAATTCCTGAATGTACTGAAAGAAACTTTATAAAAAATTACAAATGCATAAGGAAGGAAGAGGGACGAAGAAAGGAAAGAATGAAAGAAAGAAAGGGAGAACAGCAGCAGCAACAGGGAGCTAAAACAAGATTTGAGGAAGACTGGCTGAAAGAGAACACAGAAACCAGGTTATCTCAGGATAAATGCTTATTATCAGTGTTGTGCTCTTTTGAGCCCACATGACCAGGTGGCGCTAGTGGTAAAGAACCTGCCTGCCAGTGCAGGAGACGCAAGAGATGCCGGTTCGAACCCTGGGCTGGGAAGATCCCCTGACAGACAGAAAGGCATGGCAACCCACTGCAGTATTCTTTCCTGGAGAATCCCATGGATAGAGGAGCCTGGTGGGCTACAGTCCATAAGGTCGCAAAGAGTCAGACACAACTAAAGCGACTTAGCACAGCACAGAGGTTGAAGAGAAGTCCCCTACTTTAAGCCCAGATCCTCAAAGAGGACTGATGTGGTACTACATCAGCAATGCCCATCAGTTCCCAACAGAAACAAATGAAACCTCTAAAGGAAAGCATCCTCAAGTCATGCCATGAAGGTACATTCAGATTACACTGAACCAATAAAATATTAACAAAAAAGGAAACAGTCTACCATACTATTCAGCACATATGACAAAGAATACATTTCTTTAAATGACCCAAGATCTCAGATATCTATACCTCATTTTTATTTTACAAAAAAACTTTCCTTTGATATAGAATTTGTCAGGAGAAGGCAATGGCACCCCACTCCAGTACTTTTGCCTGGAAAATCCCATGGGCGGAGGAGCCTGGTAGGCTGCTGTCTATGGGGTCACATAGAGTCGGACACGACTGAAGTGACTTAGCAGTAGCAGTAGCAGCAGAATCTGTCAACAGTTTTTTTCACCATTGTGATGATGTCATTCCACTGTCTTTTGTGATTCAATTTTTCTTATGACAATTCAATTTTGCTGTCCCCTTGTGGGTAAAGTTCCCCCCCCCCCCCGAATATCTTTGAGATATATTCTTTATCTTTAACTTTAAATTAGTTAGTTATTATATGGTTTTATTTGCACTTATCCTGCTCTATTTGTGCTTCACTGATATTTTTTTTATTTTTTATCAAATTTGAAAACTTTCTGGTGAATGATTTTTCAAGTAAACTGTCCTAGTAAATCTACTTTTAGGTAATAACCCAAGGGAAATGATAACATAGCTCCACAAAAAGAAAAAAATCATATAAGAAGCATTATAATAACAAAGATCTGAAAATAATCCAGATGTCAGGTAAATAGATAAACACATTATTGTTGCATACTCAAACAATGGAATGCTACTCAGAACAAAAATGAATGAAGTACTAACAGACAGAATAATATACATTAATTTGAAAAATATAATGCTGAGAGTAAGTATCCAGATATAAAATAATATACTCAGTATGATACCATTTATATAAAATATTAGAGCAGAAGAGACAAAACTAAGCTTTGGTTGTCAATATTAGAACAGAGTGGCCTGGTGAAGGGATTAAAGACTTGAAAGAGACATGAAGGAATTTAGAATTTACTGAGGTATGGAAATGTTTTAGATTCTAATTGCAGTGGTGATTACACAAAAGTGTACATCTGTCCAAACTCATCCAATCATCCTTAACATCTTTGCTTTATACCCTAAAGTCTTATATGCATCCCATATCTAAATCAATGTGAAGGTTGAACAACTGTTTAAACATATATAAAGACAGAATTTGAGAAATGGAAACGAGATCAGAAACTACACCAAGTGAAACACAGAGCAAGAAAAGGAAACTATAAAAGAAAGTTAAGAAACATAGACATTATTTTCTCTTTCTGTTAATTTTATAGGTCATTTATTTGTGTCAACTTTCTGCTAACAAATAGGTAAAGATTCAGGTTAAAATATTTTATGAATCTTCTAAATAGAATTGACAACAGACTTCGGAATTATTGCACCAAAATCTACACAAAGGTGGGACTCCAAGGAGATGAGTAATGAACTGACACCACATTAGATTTGATGGGTTTTGATGAACCTGTGAAAGGCTTAGATTTTTAGTCTCAGGGTTTAGAGTGAGAAAAGCTCAGGAGCAATTAAATATGTGCCTCAAAGGGCACTTCTCCCAGGTAGGAATGACCTAAACAAACCCATACAATCCTGTCCCAGTCCTAGGCAAATGCAAGGAAACTTGCCTTGACTCTGGTGTTGATAAAGGTGGATGTCATGTGGAAATGATTCTGCAAGAACTTTAGGCCAATAGGCAAACCTCAAGTTTTGTTGTTGTTGAGGTGCTGTCATGTCTGACTTTTTGTAACCCCAGGGACTGCAGCACACACACCAGGCTCCTCTAGGTCCTCCACTATCTCCCAGAGTTTGCTCACATTCACTTCCAATGAGTTGGTGATGCTATCTAACCATCTTATCTTCTGCCCGCCTCTTTGCCTTCAATCTTTCCCCACATCAGGATCTTTTCCAATGAGTTGACTCTTCACACCAGGTACCCAAAGTACTGGAGCTTCAGCTTCAGCATCAGTCCTTCACATGAGTATTTAGGGTTGATTTCCTTTAGGACTGACGGGTCTGATCTCAAGCTTATTTACATCTAAAATTCATATCATCTTTGTAAATCAAAATCTGAAGTACAGGCAAGATAAAAGATAAGAAGGGCCCCTTGTTGCCTAGAATTAGCAAATTGAAAGGCTCTGGAGATAAAAGCAACTCATCCTAAGTCTCAAAGAATGCCCACAAATATTCCAGATATTACACAAAAACTCAAATGAACCTTTTGGCCCACCGAATACTCTTCTATGGACATTAAGCATTTCATAGCCAAAAATGACCCCAGGAGGAAACAAAGCACTATCAGGAGAATTATCAAAAAAGAGGAAAAAAAAGATAAAAATAAATCAGCAGAAACAAATTTATACAAATTTCAAAAACTTTTTATAAGTTTGTAATTATCAAATGTAAATTATTTTAAACATATTTTGTAGTGTTTAAGAAAATAAAAGGAAACCTTTATAATAACTACAGGGAAAAAATAAACTGAATAGAAATTTTGGAAATGAAATTTACATATCCCAAAGAAAAAAATCAATGTACAGGCTTTATAACATGTTAGTCACAACTAAAAATAGAAATAGTTCAAATGAAATTATTCAGAAAGATTATAGAAGTGATGGAATATACAAGAGAGTAAGTAAGAGACACGGAGGAGAGGAAGAGAAAGTCTAATGGGTGTCTATTTCAAGTTAAATAATGAAAAGATAGATACAATGGAACACAGGCAATATATGAAGAGACAGTATCTGAGAATTTCCAAAATAGATAAAAATACAGTTTCTCAGATTCAAGAAGCCCATGGAGTATGGAAAAAGAGCTACAGAAACCCACTTCTATGTATATATCATGACACTGACACACTAAAGATGAAGAAAAGATATTGACAGCCTCTTGAGAAAGAGAGAAAATAGATTACCTTCAAAGAAGCAGCTGTTAGACTGACCACTGACTTACCAAGAGCCACTTCAGGAGCCAGACTACAGTGTACTTATATCTATCTTCAATAGGCTGAAAGGCTACATTTGCAACCTAGGATTCTATACACCACAAAAATATCTTCCAAATGTTTAAAGGAATTAAAAATATTTAAAACAAACAAGTATATATATATATATATATTTTTCCCCCAGAAAAACATCTATGTCTGCTTTATTGACTATGCCAAAGCCTTTGACTGTGTGGATCACAACAAACTGTGGAAAATTCTTTTTTTTTTTTCTTTTTTTAAATTTTTTTATTATTTTTTAACTTTACAATATTGTATTGGTTTTGCCATACATCAACATGTATCCGCCACGGGTGTACATGTGTTCCCCATCCTGAACCCCCCTCCCTCCTCCCTCTCCATACCATTCCTCTAGGTCATCCCAGTGCACCAGCCCCAAGCTTCCTGTATTCCTGCTTTGAACCTGGACTGGCAATTCATTTCTTATATAATATTATACATGTTTTAATGCCATTCTCCCAAATCATCCCCCCCCCAACAGAGTCCAAAAGACTGTTCTATACATCTGTCTCTTTTGCTGTCTCGCATACAGGGTTGTCATTACCATCTTTCTAAATTCCATATATATGCATTAGTATACTGTATTGGTGTTTTTCTTTCTGGCTTACTTCACTCTGTATAATCAGCTCCAGTTTCATCCACCTCATTAGAACTGATTCAAATGTATTCTTTTTAATAGCTGAGTAATACTCCATTGTGTATATGTACCACAGCTTTCTTATCCATTCATCTGCTGATGGATGTCTAGGTTGCTTCCATGTCCTGGCTATTATAAACAGTGCTGCGGTGAACTTTGGGGTACACGTGTCTCTTTCAATTCTGTATATTTTTAAAGTCTGGCACCATAGACCCTCAAAAAGGAAGCTCTACAGCACATGATCCAAATGAAAAGTCTGAGTTACAAGAAAGAATGAGAAGCAAAATAAGTTGTAAATATAGATAAATCCAAAAGAAGACTGACTACATAAAATAATTTTATAATGTTTCATAAAATAAATTAATTGAATTAAATATATAAATATACAAGCTGGAAGAAGAGAAATGAAGCTAAAGTAGTCTAAGACCCAATGTTGTACAGAAGAATGGTAAAGTTTTTGATTCACTTAAGATTTTTTAAGTGAAGGACACATGTGGTAACTCTCAGGATGACCAGTGGAAAATAAGAACAGCTTGTATAAATTATAAGCTAGTATAGTTCTGAATAAATGGCCCTTAAAGATACATTCTGAACCCTCAAACATATGAGTGCTATCTTATATGGCAAAGGGAATTTTGCATATATGGTTAAATTTAGGATCATGAAGTAGGAAGATTATTATGAACTGGGCTTTTATTTATGTATTTGGGCTATAAATATAATCATCAATGTCTTTTTTAAAGGTAGGACTCACAGATTTGAGTACAGAAAAGGAGAATGTAATATGATGATATTAGAACAAATGTAATAATGTGCTCTGAAGATGGAGTAGAGGCCAATGTAAAGAATACAGGTGAACATTTAAAAGTGAAAAAGGCAACAAAACAGATTATCCCCTCATTACTTCCAAAAGTAATTATTCCTACTGACATCTTTACTTTAGACCAATGAAAGTGATTCCAGATTTCTAGATTCCAGAAATGTAAAAATAAATTAATTTTTTTCTTAAGCCACTAAATTTGTGGTAATTTCCTTTGGCAGCAAAGGGGAATAATACATATAGAAAACATGAAGTGATACAAGTTATTCAACCAAAAAAGAAAAAAAATAACAGGGAAAAAGAACCCATACAAATGGTGGAACAAAGAGAAAGGACAAAAAATGTAGATACAATCTCACATATATCTGTCATTATATCAACTATTAATGAATTATGCTCTTAAAAGATGAAGAATGTCAGATAATTTGAAAATATATCCACAACAAAATACAAGAACAAAAACAGCTGAAAAGTAAAGTATTGAGGAAGATACAGCATGCAAATATAAACCAAAGCAAATATTTAGCTATATACCAAATAGCAGAAAACTTTGCTAGAAATGAAGGTGACCATTCCATTATGATAAAATACAGTTCAGTGGCAACCCACTCCAGTACTCCTGCCTGGAGAATCCCATGGATGGAGGAGCCTGGTAGGCTGCAGTCCATGGGGTCGCTGGGAGTTGGACACCACTGAGCGACTTCACTTTCACTTTTCACTTTCACGAATTGGAGAAGGAAATGGCAACCCACTCCAGTGTTCTTGCCTGGAGAATCCCAGGGAAGGGGGAGCCTGGTGGGCTGCTGTCTGTGGGGTCACACAGAGTCGGACACGACTGAAGCGACTTAGCAGCAGCAGCAGTAGCAGCATCAGAAAGAAGCAAATTAAAAAATACTCAACATTGTTATTTAGGGATATGCAAACCAAAAACCACAATGAGGTACCATTTCACACACAATACAAAATAAGAAAATACATAAAACTGCTGGCAAGGATGTGGAGAAATTAGAACCCTCAAGCATTGCAAGTGGAAAGGTAAAATGGTGAAACTGCTGTGTAAAAGGTTGGTAGCTCCTCAGTAAATTAAACCCAGAATTACCAGATGACCCAGTAATTCTACTTTTAGGTGTACCCAAAAGAATGGAAAACAAGGACTCAAACAGATATTTTAATGCCAGTGTTCACTGCAACATATTGATAAAATTCAAAAGCTAGAAACAACCCAAGTGTCCAACAATAGATGAATGAATAGACAAAATGTGGTGCATACATGGAATGGGATATTATTTAGTCATAGTAAGGAATGGAATTTTGACACCTGCTATGACAAATATTGAGCTAGTAATGCTCAAAATTCTCCAAGCCAGGCTTCAGCAGTACGTGAACCATGAACTTCCAGATGTTCAAGCTGGTTTTAGAAAAGGCAGAGGAATGAGAGACCAAATTGCCAAGATCCACTGGATCATGGAAAAAGCAAGAGAGTTCCAGAAAAACATCTATTTCTGCTTTACTGACTATCCCAGAGCCTTTGACTGTGTGGATCACAATAAACTGTGGAAAATTCTGAAAGAGATGGGAATACCAGACCACCTGACCTGCCTCTTGAGAAACCTGTATGCAGGTCAGGAAGCAACAGTTAGAACTGGACATGGAACAACAGACTGGTTCCAAATAGGAAAAGGAGTACGTCAAGGCTGTGTATTGTCACCCTGCTTATTTAACTTCTATGCAGAGTACATCATGAGAAACGCTGGGCTAGAAGAAGCACAAGCTGGAATCAAGATTGCTGGGAGAAATATCAATAACCTCAAATGACACCACCCTTTTGGCAGAAAGTGAAGAGGAACTAAAAAGCCTCTAGATGAAAGTGAAAGAAGAGAGTGAAAAAGTTGGCTTAAAGCTCAACATTCAGAAAATGAAGATCATAGCATCCAGTCCCATCACTTCATGGCAAATAGATGGGAAAACAGTGGAAACTGTATCACTTTATTTTGGAGGGCTCCAAAATCACTGCAGATGGTGACTGCAGCCATGAAATTAAAAGACGCTTACTCCTTGGAAGGAAAGTTATGTCCAACCTAGACAGCATATTCAAAAACAGAGACAGTATTTGCCAACAAAGGTCCATCTAGTCAAGGCTATGGTTTTTCCAGTGGTCATGTATGGATGTGAGAGTTGGACTATGAAGAAAGCTGAGCGTCAAAGAATTGATGCTTTTGAACTGTGGTATTGGAGAAGACTCTTGAGAGTCCCTTGGACTGCAAGGAGATCCAACCAGTCCATTCTAAAGAAGATCAGTCTTGGGTGTTCTTTGGAAGGACTGATGCTGAAGCTGAAATTCCAATATGTTGGCCACCCACCTCATGCGAAGAGTTGACTCATTGGAAAAGACCTGGTGATGCTGGGAGGGATTGGGGGCAGGAAGAGAAGGGGACGACAGAGGATGAGATGGCTGGATGGCATCACCTATTCGTTAGACATGAGTTTGGGTGAACTCCGAGAGTTGGTGATGGACAGGGAGGCCTGACGTGCTGCGATTCATGGTGTCACAAAGAGTCAGACACGACTGAGCGACTGAACTGAACTGATGACACATATGAACTTTGGAAATATCACACTAAGTGAAATTAGATAGACACCTAAGGACAAATATTATATGACTTTCAGTTCAGTTCAGTTCAGTAGCTCAGTCACGTCCGACTCTGCGACCTCATGAATTGCAGCATGCCAGGCCTCCCTGTCCATCACCAACTCCCGGAGTTCACTCAAACTCATGTCCATCGAGTCAGTGATGCCATCCATCCATCTCATCCTCTGTCGTCCCCTTCTCTTCCTGCCCCCAATCCCTCCCAGCATCACCGGGTCTTTTCTAATGAGTCAACTCTTCACATGAGGTGGCCAAAGTATTGGAGTTTCAGCTTCAACATCAGTCCTTCCAAAGAACACCCAGGATTCATCTTTAGAATGGACTAGTTGGATCTCCTTGCAGTCCAAGAGACTCTCAAGAGTCTTCTCCAGCACCACAGTTCAAAAGCATCAATTCTTCAGTGCTCAGCTTTCTTCATAGTCCAACTCTCACATCCATACATGACCACTGGAAAAACCATAGCCTTGACTAGACGGACCTTTGTTGGCAAAGTAATGTCTCTGCTTTTGAATATGCTGTATGCTGCTGCTGCTGCTGCTGCTGCTGCTAAGTCGCTTCAGTCGTGTCCGATTCTATGCGACCCCATAGACGGCAGCCCAACAGGCTCCCCCATCCCTGGGATTCTCCAGGCAAGAACACTGGAGTGGGTTGCCATTTCCTTCTCCAGTGCATGAAAATGAAAAGTGAAAGGGAAGTCGCTCAGTTGTGTCTGAGTCTTCACGACCCCATGGACTGCAGCCTACCAGGCTACTCTGTCCATGGGATTTTCCAGGCAAGAGTACTGGAGTGGGGTGCCATCGCCTTCTCCTGAATATGCTGTCTAGCTTGGTCATAACTTTTCTTCCAAGGAGTAAGTGTCTTTTAATTTCATGGCTGCAGTCACCATCTGCAGTGATTTTGGAGCCCCCCAAAATAAAGTCAGCCACTGTTTCCACTGTTTCCCCATCTACTTGCCATGAAGTGATGGGACCAGATGCCATGATCTTAGCTTTCTGAATGTTGAGCTTTAAGCCAACTTTTTCACTCTCCTCTTTCACTTTCATCAAGAGGCTTTTTAGTTCCTCTTCACTTTCTGCCATATGGGTGATGTCATCTGCATAGCTGAGGTTATTGATATTTCTCCCAGCATTCTTGATTCCAGCTTGCGCTTCTTCCAGGCCAGCGTTTCTCTGGGCTGGATGTACTCTGCATATAAGTTACATAAACCCTCTTTATCCTCCATGATATCTCAGTGATTGATGTGTCATAGTGAAAGACTTCCAATTCAGAAAGATCTAAGATTCGATCCCCAATCTGCCACATTTTAGATTTGGGTTGCTGACCCAATCAACTAATTTCTCCTAGATTCAGTTTTCCAATCTGTTAAATAGCAGTATCATCTACCTTGAAGGAACTAATGATAATTAGGGATAATATATGTGCCAGATAATACATGTTCCAAGGACCAAACCTAATATTGTATAGGTATGGAATAAATCATAACATCTAATATATTCTACTTACTTATATGTTGTTTTCCTTGGCAATCATAGAGTATCTCTATAATTCTATTTCCAGTTTCTAACATATATATCTGGAATATAGCAGGTTTAACTGTAAGTCTGATACTATTGATAGGGATCTTAAAACTATGTTTTAAGATCTGTTTTTTAATCTTAGTTTCTGCAGGTCAAGAATCTAGGTGCAACTCAGCTGGGTCTTTTGGCTCAGGATTTCTCACAAGGTTGTAATCAAGGCTGTAATGCAGTGATCACAAAACTTGACTTGAGGATTAATTTACAAGCTCATTGACTCCTACAATTCAATAAAAACAACAGCAAAAATAATCTATTTTTTAAAATGGGCAAAAGACCTGAATAGACATTTCTCCAAAGAACATTTACAAATGTTCAACAGGTGTGAAGATGTTCAAAATGATTAATTTTAGGGAAATACAAATAAAAACCACAATGAGATATCATCTCACACCTATTAGGATGGCTATTATCCAAAAACCAAAGAATAAATGTTGTGAAGGATATGAAGAAAAGACATCCCTTTTACACTGCTGGTGGAAATATAAATTGGTGCAGGCAGTATGGAAATCAATATGAAATTTCCTCAAAAAATTAAAAACAGAATTACCATTTGATCCGGCAATCTCACTTCTGGGTATATATCCAAAAGAACTCAATCCAAATTTCAAAGAGATACTTAACTTTAAATATATCCCATACCTTGTCACCTATTCCATATCTACATTTTATTTATTTGGATAATAGCAAACAGTTTAGTTTATTAAGTTGGGATTCATATATCACCCTCCCTCATTCTCACCCAGAAGCAATAATAAATACAATACTTAATAAGAAGTCACTTAATTGTAAGGAATAATACAAGCATGGATTTACATAACACTATCAGAATAGTGCAAACCACACTGAATGCTGACGTTTCTTTAATATGCTAGCTCTTATATTTAATTTGAAGCTTTTTTTCCCTTCTTTTTCCCTCATAGTGTTTCTGTTTATTTTAATTAATTAATTAATTTAATTGGAGGATAATTACTTTACAATATTGTGATGGTTTTTGCCATACAACATCATCTACAAAAGCATATGGAATTTTCAACACAAATATATTTTGTTGAATTTGTTTAGTCAACAGAATTTAGCAAATCATAGGTCCCTTCAGTTTGCAGAGGGCAGGGAGTAGCCTAGGCATTGATCATTACTCAGTTCAGTTCAGTCGCTCAGCTGTGTCTGACTCTTCACGACCCCATGGACTGCAGATCATTAATCTGTACTTATACACTTACAAAGCTATTCAGTTTTAACTGTGATAACAGCTGCCTTTTTGCAATGTAAGAATGCTGTAATGTAAGTGCATACAGATCTAACGGAATTGAACCATAACCAAAAAATAAGAGCTAAATAATTTTACTATAAAAAATAAATGAGAGTTATCTGTACCCCCATGTTAACTGCAGTATTATTCACAAGAAATTTATGGAAACAACCTAAATGTCTATCAGTGACCAAATGGATAAAGAAAATGTGGCATATATAGCTATATACATATATATGTGTTTGTGTGTATATATACACACACACATACATGCATGCAGGGAAATATAATTCATCTTTAAAAAAACAGAAGGAAATCTTGCTATTTGCAACAATATAGTATGGCATGGACCCAGAAGACATTATACTAAATGAAAAAAAAAAAAAAACACACATACAGAAAGACAAATACTACACAATCTCAAGTATATGTAGAATCTGATATAGTTCCTTCAATCTTAATTGCAGTACTCAAGCATTTTTATCACAAGCAATGTTGCTTCCTAATATCATTGACATTCTACCCTTTTCAAATTACCAGGAGAATAGAAAGCTCAATGTGGGAGACCTGGGTTGGATCCCTGGGTTGACAAGATCCCCTGGAAGAGAGCATGGCAACTGACTCAGTATTCCTGCCTGGAGAATCCCCATGGACAGAGGAGCTTGGCGGGCTTCAGTCCATGAGGTCGCAAAGAGTCAGACATGACTGAGCAACTAAGCACAGCACAGCATGGCCTGGTAACAGCTGAAAAGTGAAAGTGAAGTCGCTTAGTCATGTCCAGCTCTTTGCAACCCCATGGACTGTAGCCTACCAGGCTCCTCACTCCATGGGATTTTCCAGGCAAGAATACTGGAGTGGGTTGCCATTTCCTTAGACATATATAAGGCATGGGCCCTGACCTCTATAATCCAATGTGCTCATACTTACTGAGCTTCTTCTATCTGTTAGACATTATGTTTGTAGTTAAAGAGAAAAAGATAAGTGAGAAACAGTCTCTGTACTCAACGTATTTATGAACACATGAAGTAGACCTAAAAATCATAACATACAAGGCAGAAAGTGGCAGATATGAGGCAGAAGAGGCAAAAAGGGACAAAATAACAGAGGGCTTTTAAATGATGCTAAGGAGCTGATGGAAAGTCACTCAAGGTTTTCACTCAAGGCACTGATATTAGAAATATAATCCTTGCTGCTGTGTGGAAGATGGTACAAGAGAAGTAAGACGGAACCGTTAAATGTTTGTGGAGAGGAAAAGGATCTGAATTAAAGCAAGGACAGGAGAATGAGTACTTTCTTTACTTCAGCCTCTGTTCACTGAGACATGTAACTCAATCTACCTGTGCCTCCAATCACTCATTATAAACAAGCATCACTGCCTTGGCCCTCCCCATGCTGCCCCTATCTCTACTTCCCATTGATGGCAAGGTCCCAAACCATGATTCATCCAGGTAGACTCTTTGGCAGTGCCTGGTAAACAGTCGATACCCAAGACATTTGTTTCAGCTTGACCACATGAATCAGGGAAGCTGTGGACACATGCCTTGCCTCCTGTTTTGTTGGCTTGCTCCAAACTTGGCACAAGCCTGTGGCCTTGAGAAGAAGGGACTTGGGCTAAAAAACACTGAGGAGCATCTGTGCTCTCTGTACACAGCACTGTTTTGAAATCCCCTGTCCCTGCTTCAAGAGCTTGACAGCAGCCAGAACCAACTGTTTGGTCAATGAAACCACAAAGGCTAAAGCAAAAAGAAACCAAACAACCTGTAACTTCCTTTCAGAATATTCAGTGTTCAAATTGAACTGCATTGCTCAGAAATCCTTTCATTATACTGTTATTTCAGTACCTACTGCTTACCAGGTACTGTAAGGTCAAAAAAACAGAACCAGATGCAGGGCCTACCTTCAGTTCAGTTCAGTCACTCAGTCACGTCCAACTCTTTGCAACCCCATGAACTGCAGTATGCCAGGCCTCCCTGTCCATCACCAACTCCCGGAGTTTACCCAAACTCATGTCCATTGAGTCAGTGATACCATCCAACCATCTCACCCTCTGTTGTCCCCTTTTTCTCCTGCCCACAATCTTTCCCAGCATCGGGGTCTTTTCAAATGAGTCAGCTCTTCACATCAGGTGGCCAAAGTATTGGAGTTTCAGCTTCAACATCAGTCCCTCCAATGAACACTCAGGACTGATATCCTTTAGGATGGACTGGTTGCATCTCCTTGCAATCCAAGGGACTCTCAAGAGTCTTCTCCAATGCCACAGTTCAAAA
Organism: Bos indicus x Bos taurus; assembly: GCF_003369695.1. Taxonomy (NCBI): domain Eukaryota; kingdom Metazoa; phylum Chordata; class Mammalia; order Artiodactyla; family Bovidae; genus Bos; species Bos indicus x Bos taurus. The sequence goes on from NC_040104.1 coordinate 37,866,581, forward strand.
GCATCAATTCTTCAGCACTCAGCTTTTTTTATAGTCCAACTCTCCCACCCATACATGACTACTGGAAAAAACCATAGCCTTGACTAGACAGACCTTTGTTGACAAAGTAATGTCCCTGCTTTTTAATATGCTGTCTAGATTGGTCATAACTTTCCTTCCAAGGAGTAAGTGTCTTTTAATTTCATGGCTGCAATCACCATCTGCAGTGATTTTGGAGGCCAAAAAATAAAGTCAGCCACTGTTTCCACTATTTCCCCATCTATTCACCAAGAAGTGATGGGACCGGATGCCATGATCTTAGTTTTCTGAATGTTGAGCTTTAAGCCAACTTTTTTACTCTCCTCTTTCACTTTCATCAAGAGGCTCTTGAGTTCATCTTTGCTTTCTGCCATAAGAATGCCATCATAAAAAGACAGTCATGAAATTAAAAAACGCTTGTTCCTTGGAAGAAAAGCTATGACAAACCTAGACCATGAATTACAAAGCAGCGACGTCACTTTGCCAAAAAAGGTCCATATAGTCAAAGCTTTCCTGGTGGCTCAGATGGTAAAGAATCTGCTTGCAGTGCTGGAGACCTGGGTTTGATCCCTTGATCAGGAAGATCCCCTGAAGAAGAGAATGGCAACCCACTCCAGTATTCTGGCCTGGAGAATTCCATGGACAGAGGAACCTGGCAGGCTTCAGTTCATGGGGTCAGAAAGAGTCGGACACAACTGAGCAACTATCACTTTTACTTTCATGGCTTTTCCAATAGTCATGTATGGATGTGAGAGTTGGACCATAAAGAAAGCTGAGCACTGAAGAATTGATGCTTTCGAACTGTGGTGCTGAGAAAACTCTTGCGAGTCCCTTGCACAGCAAGGAGATCCAACCAGTCAATCCTAAAGGAAGTCAACCCTGAATATGCATTGGAAGGACGGATGCTGAAACTGAAGCTCCAATACTTTGGCCCCCTGATGCAAAGAACTGACTCACTGGAAAATACCCTGATGCTGGGAAAGATTGAAGGCAGGAGGAGAAGGGGATGACAGAGGATAAGGTGGTTGGATGGCATCATTAACTCAATGGACATGAGTTTGAACAAACTCTGGTAGATAGTGAAGGGCAGGAGAGACTGGTGTGCTGCAGTCCATGGGGTCACAAAAAGTTGGACCCAACCTAGAGACTGAACAACAATCCACCAACAACCTTACATGAGCTCACATTTCAATAAGGAAGAAAGATATGATAATTAGATGATAAATGATGATGGATAGACAGGCTAGATAGATGACAGAGAGAGAAATTGGTAAACATAGCAGGTTTTAAAATAAAAGAACTCTGTTAGTCAGAGGCTAGATCATCAACTTGGCATGGGGCACAAGGAGAGCCTTCTTGGAACAGGGGCTGTCAGAGTTGAGTATTTGAGCATGAAGAAGAGTGTAACAGGGGAGAGAGTGAGAGGAAAGCGCAAGTTTGCTTACTAAAAAGCAACACAGTATTCAAGTGTACAAGAAATACAACTGGAATCAAGGAAACTGCAGGCCAGATTGTGGGAAATGATGGGTTTACCAAGATAACACCCTCCTGAGAGCCAAGGCCTTTCTATATGCTTTTATTAAGATACTGGTGTGGGTATGCATCTTTCATTTGTAATCAGCCAGTGTCTAAATTGGGCTCCCCTGGTGGCTCAGATGGTAAAGAATCTGCTTGCAATGCTGGAGACTCAGGTTCAACCCCCAGGTTGGGAAGATCCCTTGGAAAGGAAAATGGCAACTCACGCCAGTATTGTTGCCTGGAAAATCCTACAGACAGAGGAGCCTGGAGACCTACAGTCCATGGAATTGCAAAGAGTCAAACACAACTGAGCAACCAACACAAATGGTGTCTAAATTATGAAGTACAGTGGCCTTGGTCTTGATTGTTCCTGTATTTTCAACCCATTTCTGCATCTTCATACTATTTGTTGGCTACTCCAAGTTCCCTAGAGAAAAGAATGAAAAACAGTGACTGAGAAACGGGATCTTCTTCAGAGAAAAGAAAGTCTGGTTGTTTTAGGTGAATAGTGCATTCAATGGGGAGGGAACACAAGAAGTTTTCATCATAAACTCAAATAAATCCTTTTGCTTTTCTTTCATGCCATGAGCAACATTTCCTGATCCCTGAGGTAGAAGTTGTAATCAAATCTATGGCACAAATCTGGCAAACACAGTGAGGCCCCTACCGTGTGGGCGGTTCGGGACCTGCAACATACGCCTCCAAACAGGTCTTTGAGTCAAGCCACAGATGGTGTGACAGCTCTGGCGCCGTCAACTGACCGGTCGTGCGCTGAACGTAAAATGTAAATAACCGCCTCTGTGATGACCAGAGAGTCCTTCTTTGGAATTCAAATGTACTGCAGCCCACTTAGCAATATGGCCATCCGTGCTTCCTGAGATAACAGAAGCCTTTTGTAATTGAAAAGTTCCAAATCAGTAGTCATTATTTTACTACTACAAAAACAACTGAAAATTGTTCCAGTCACTTGGAAAGCAGGAAAAAAGTCAAGAGTGTCAAGCATCTCACGCCCTAAAGTGAAGGGACAGGACACGGTGAGATGTTACAAAACGAGCCTGACAGCACTTGCCCCTCACTCACATGCAAGACACAAAGGGAAGTGAAGGGAACTATCTGGGAGGCTCTGAAGGTCATCTGTCCTTTGGGCATTTTCCCCAATGGAAACTGAAAATGTGCCTAGGCCAGTTGGCAGAATGTACCTTGCACTGCCATTAATCACATTCTTTGATGCATCTGGGGTTATCACCCACTGGAAGGGCCAAATGGGTGATGACTGATTTCTACAAGGGAAAGTGTAAGGAAAAAGAAAGAATTGAGCTTGTGGTATCATAAATTAAAAAAAAAACCAGAATCACTCCTAAAAAAATACAAGGAATATGTGTGGGTATTTGAGTTGGTAAAGCAATGGGTCCCATCTGGAGATCTGAGAGAAGAAAATAAAAATCAGGGCTTTCAACTACAGCAACAGGAAGGTGAGACAGTGACAATGGGCGCACATGGAAAGGAGGAAGCCTCTCTAAAATGGGGAGAGGGCTTCAGGACAGAGGGCTTGATAATTTTGAGCTTTGAAGGACCTGACTCCATCCCGGAAAGTCTGAAGAAGACAGGCAATGGTTAAATGATTATCTATATTTCCCCTGAAATATAGAATCAGGGATCCCCCTGGAAGGAGGACAGACGATCTATTTTACCACTGAAAGCGGAGCAAAGGTTTCAGATGAGAGTCAGGCTTGAGCATGCCCAGTGCAGCCAGAGGACAGATGGGCCACAGCAGAGCAGTAAAACGCTGAAAGGCAAAGTCCACTGGGAAGTCATGAACAACCAGCATGAAGAGGTAAGAGACAGCAGGAGGGACGCTCCAGAGAACACAGAAAACACATCACGAGAAAAATCAGCTGTCAGCATCTTCTGTTAATGCATCCCACAACCACCACATCAGTTCTCAGTCCACGGCCTCTCAGTTGCCGAGTGCACCCTTTAATATAGGCTCTGGAATGAACAAGGAAATCCCTTTAAGCATTTCTTCTCTAAGATGAGAACGACGTTAAACTTTCTCAGTACAGGGTGCTGGGCGGACACTGCAGAAGGGGGACGCCATCCTGCAGTTTCCACCACGGGTCGGGGTGGGAGACGTGGGTCTCAGGTTATCTTGTCGCTCACCAGCCCCGACCGTGGGCCCTGAGGGCAGTCCCTCTGCAATCTTGTTCCCTTAGCAGGAGATAAGCTCTCTGCAGCCCTCCAGACCTGCAAGCCAGCGTCCCATTCAGCCTACACACTCTCAAGACCTAGATTTGCAAGGGAACTTCCACCACACGCCCTCACCCCCACTGCTGTATCTTGCCATCCGGTCTGCACTCCAGAACGTTGCCTATTGCTTCCCAGCAACTCCCAACCCAGGTCTAAACTGGAAAAACAGGAAACTTTTTTTGTCATTCAATGGACTAAAACATTTCTTCCCCTGCAGGAAAGTCCAAAGTCTTCCATGTTCATCCTTTCTTGGGTACGCTCCCTAAGCCCTAAGGTACTATATAATTGCCTTTCATCTTCTACTGACACTTTTATCATATTCAATAGTTCTTTATATTGAATTTTCTCTGTTTAACCTACTGTGCAGTTTCTTTCTCCCAGACCCAGATTTCTACTGTCAACAATGCAATTTTATAATTATACAAATCAGGTAAGACCTTCTTCCTTTGACCTCTGTGTTCAACCCAGCCCCCTCCAACTCTGCACAGTCAAATGATTCCAGTGAGGGGAGGTGGGGGAGATGGTGGAAAACAGACAACAAAGTTGATGAAATAAATAAACCACAAGATCCCTGCTCTGCTGCAAGCTTCTGGAATCACTGCAAGTACGATTCAATTCAATATACCCATTAAATTATCTTACTCAGAGATGGGGATTTCACAGAACTCTTAGACTTGTACTCTGCTAACCTGTAAGCTACATGTGTGATTTTCACCACTACATCACTTCAACTATTAGTAAAGAAGATTGTCAATTCCTCAGTAACATATATTTTAATATTTTTGAAAGAACTGTTATAGTCAAGGACTAAAGAAAGTAGAAAGAAAAGATAACCTATGGTTAGTCTGAAAAGAGAAAACTTATCCAGAAATAGGAAGGGTCTTAAAATGATCCAAATTCAAGTGAATTTTTTAAATTCAATCCCAAAGTGAAATTATTACAAATATATATTTTTCAGATTACAAAATTTTTGAAGCAGAGGGTATTCCCTGACAAAGAACAACAAAATTAAGCTATCCTCTGGTCCTTAACCATTTCTCTGAAATTTCAATATCCTTTGCAGCATCCCTGTAGCTTCTTTTTAAATAACCAGGAATAAGGAATCCATCCCTCCCAAAAGAGATCAACCCAATTTCAGAGATGACAAATGTTCAGAAAAAGCTTCCCTTAATTGAATCAGGAGAAGCACAAAAACGTAAAGGCCCTTTTCCTAGTGACAGCCTTTCGATACCTGAAGGAGATTCTTATATCCCTGGAGATTTTCTTTTCTCTAAGCTAAACAGCCAAGACTTTATTTTCCATATGGCTTAGAGTTCTGTCACTGTCCTCTGAACACACAGCACTTATAATGTCTTTTTCCTATTTTCTTTGCACATCTCCCTCTATATGTAATGAGAATCTTATACTCCCATTGGCATACTATGCCGGGAGCCGGCATATTGCATATTGAGTGCATATTGCATATTGCATATTGAGTGCAGCACTTTCCACAGCATCATCTTTCAGGATCTGGAATAGCTCAACTGGAATTCTAACATTGCTGGGAGCCAGCGTGAGGAACTCCGCCCATGACAAATGTCATGAGGAAGGAGGCTCGGCATACGCAAAGGCAGGATCGAGCCTCAGGAGTCCCCCATCTACCCCCAAAATCAGAGTCTGCCTGCTTTCTGCTTTGTGCTTTCACCTACACCTCAGACTTTACGGGGGGCTGTCCCCCACTACCTCTCTCTGAAACAAGAGTTAGCTTACCGCTCCAGTTAATAATTCCTGGGTGTGACAGTGTTTCAACCTACAAACTCCTTTGGAAATCCTCTAGCCTGCCTGAATAGGTTTTTCCAGCCACATGTGATTGCTCAGAGCCTCCCAACTGTGAGAGGCATGAGATGTTCTAAACTGTCTAAATACAGATTCCTTTGAGCAGTTAAAAGATTGATTAGAAATTGTATTGGTGAAGGGATTTTCACTTGTTGGGCCAATGTTTGCTGCTAAGTTTCCATATCCCTTACCTGCTGTGTCCCTGGCAGTGTATTGATTAATATAATTGGTGTAAGTAGTAGCTTTAATGTTTGTAACCTGGGACCCTTGAGTTAATTCTTTTTCTTGTTATAGCCCACCACATCTTTGCTATCTAATGCTTTTGGAGGGTGGCGCTTGACTTATCACCTTTAGAGAAAAATAAGTTTTCTGAAGAAAGGGTCTTAAAATGTTAACAGACCTCCGGGCCAGAAGATGATGCAAATCACCTAAGCTTTTGCATATGATAAGTTTGTAGGAAGAAAGCCTGGCTTGCTGCATGACTCTACCCCTTCCCCCATTATCCTCTATGCATAACTTAAGGTATAAAAACTACTTTGGAAAATAAAGTGCGGGCCTTGTTCACCGAAACTTGGTCTCACCATGTTGTTCTTTCTCTTACCTTCTGGCTGAATTATTCAGCCTCTTTTCTCCACTGAATTTCCTCACTGAGCTATCCTTATTTCAGCCTCTTTTCTTCACTGAATTTTCCTCACTGAGCTATCCTTATTTCAGCCTCTTTTCTCCACTGAATTTCCTCACTGAGCTATCCTTATTTCAGCCTCTTTTCTTCACTGAATTTTCCTACTGAGCTATCCTCATTCTATTACTCTTTATATCCTTAATTAACGTTTAATTAAGCAATTGTTTCCTGATCCTCGCCGACGCTGTCCCCGCTTCGAATTCCCTGGATCCACCGGGGCTGGACCCCGGCAATACTATATGTGTTACATGGCAGAACAGAGCCAAACTGGCACCTACAAGGCTCAGTAAGTCTGTATTTCAATGAAAGTAACTGAGTCACTGCTTGTACTCTACTCATGTTCCCTGGGCAAGCTCATCAGTTTTGGGTGGTTTTAGCCACCACAAACATGAACCCCTGGTGCCTGGTCCATATCACCAGCTCAGGCTTCCCCACAATGTCCTGATGGTACACTACTATCTGCCCATCATCACTCCTGGATATCCCAGAAATGCTTCAACCTCAATGGGCTGAACACTAAAATCTCCATTTTACCCTATAAGTGTGCTGCTCCTATATTCTCTGTCTTCAGTTAAGAGCACTACCACTGACCCACACACACAAGCTAGAATGCATGACGCAAAGCAAACGTTAATCCTGTATTTTCTCCTTGTCACTCTCTAAACATCTCTAATGCTTTTTCACACTCCCACACTGCTTCATGATATTGTCGCCCTGATCTCTCCTATTAATCCCCCATCTCATTATTTCCTATTCCTCATTCAGTAATTAACCAGGGTATCATCACTTTCAAGAAGCTCAGAAGAGAACAAAGTCAAGACCTTCTCAAAGTCTAAAATACATATATGGATAACTTAGTGATTTTTCTACCACACTCCCCTGAAAATCATCCTCCCCTGAAATAAATGCACAGTACCCACTTCTCTCACCTCACCCTAAAATGCAGTTGATTTCTTCTTTGATCTTAGACTTACTATTTTTTCTTTTCTTTTTCAAAAATTTCCTAAGACTTTTTACTTTAAAAAGCATGTGAAGTATTTCTTTATTACTTTAAAATGAGATACCCATACCAGCGGCTGCGACGGTGCATGAGCACGGCAGAGAGGAGCTACCCCACATCCAAGGTCAGGAGCAGCGGCTGCGCTTTGCTGGAGCTTCCATAAAGAGATACCCCATGCCCAAGGTAAGAGAAACCCAAGTAAGATGGTAGGTGCTGAGAGAGGCCATCAGAGGGCAGACAGACTGAAATCACAATCACAGACAACTAGCCAATCTGATCACGGGGACCACAGCCTTGTCTAACTCAATGAAACTGAGCCATGCCATGTGGGGCCACCCAAGAGGGATGGCTCATGGTGGAGAGGTCTGACAGAATGTGGTCCACTGGAGAAGGGAATGGCAAACCACTTCAGTATTCTTGCCTTGAGAACCCCATGAACAGTATGAAAAGGCAAAAAGATAGGACATTGAAAGATGAACTCCCCAGGTCAGTAGGTGCCCAATATGCTACTGGAGATCAGTGGAGAAATAACTCCAGAAAGAATGAAGGGATGGAGCCAAAGCAAAAACAACACCCAGTTGTGGATGGGACTGGTGATAGGAGCAAGATTCGATGTGGTAAAGAGCAACATTGCATAGGAATATGGAATGTCAGGTCCATGAATCAAGGCAAATTGGAAGTGGTCAAATGAAACGGCAAGAGTGAATGTCGACATTCTAGGAATCAGCGAACTAAGATGGACTGGAATGGGTGAATTTAACTCAGATGATCGTTATATCTACTTATGTGGGCAGGAATCCCTTAGAAGAAATGGAGTAGCCATAATAGTCAACAAAAGAGTCTGAAATACAGTACTTAGATGCAATCTCAAAAATGACAGAATGATCTCTCTTCGTTTCTAAGGCAAACCATTCAATAGCAGAGTAATTCAAGCCTATGCCCTGACCAGTAATGCTGAAGAAGCTGAAGTTAAATGGTTCTATGAAAACCTACAAGACATTCTAGAACTAACACCCAAAAAAGATGTCCTTTTCATTATAGGGGACTGGAATACAAAAGTAGGAAGTCAAGAAACACCTGGAATAACAGGAAAATTTGGCCTCGGAGTACAGAACGAAGCAGGGCAAAGGCTAATGGAGTTCTGCCAAGAAAACACACTGGTCATAGCAAACACCCTCTTCCATCAACACAAGAGAAGACTCGACACATGGACATCACCAGATGGTCAACACCAACATCAGACTGATTATATCCTTTGCAGCCAAAGATGGAGAAGCTCTGTAGAGTCAGCAAAAACAAGACTGGGAGCTGACTGTGGTTCAGATCATGAACTCCTTATTGCCAAATTCAGACTTAAATTGAACACAGTGGGGAAAACCACTAGACCATTCAGGTATGATCTAAATCAAATCCCTTGTGATTATACAGTGGAAGTGAGAAATAGATTTAAGGGACTAGATCTGATAGACAGAGTGCCTGATGAACTGTGGATGGAGGTTCGTGACATTGTACAGGAGACAGGGAGCAAGATCATCCCCAAGCAAAAGAAATGAAAAGAAGTAAAATGGCTGTCTGAGGAGGCCTTATAAATAGCTGGGAAAAGAAGAGAAGCGAAAAGCAAAGGAGAAAAGGAAAGATATAAGCATCTGAATGCAGAGTTCCAAAGAATAGCAAAGAGAGATAAGAAAGCCTTCCTCAGCAATCAATGCAAGGAAATAGAGGAAAACAATAAAATGGGAAAAACTAGAGATCTCTTCAAGAAAATTAGAGATACCAAGGGAACATTTCATGCAAAGATGGGTACAATAAAGGACAGAAATGGTAGGGAACTAACAGAAGCAGAAGATATTAAGAAGAGGTGGCAAGAATACACAGAAGAACTGTACAAAAAAGAGCTTCACGACCCAGATAATCATGAAGGTGTGATCACTGACCTAGAGCCAGACATCCTGGAATGTGAAGTCAGGTGGGCCTTAGGAAGCATCACTACAAACAAAATTGTAGAGGTGATGGAATTCCAGTTAGGCTATTTCAAACCCTAAAAGATGATGTTGTGAAAGTGCTGCACTCAATATGCCAGCAAATTTGGAAAACTCAGGAGTGGCCACTCCTGGAAAGGAGTGGAAAAGGTCAGTATTCATGCCAATCCCAAAGAAAGGCAATGCCAAAGAATGCTCAAACTACCACACAATTGCACTCATCTCACACGCTAGTAAAGTAATGCTCAAAATTCTTCAAGCCAGGCTTCAGCTATACATGAACCGTGAACTTCCAGATGTTCAAGCTGGTTTTAGAAAAGGCAGAGGAACCAGAGATTAAATTGTCAACATTCACTGGATCATTGAAAAAGCAAAAGAGTTCCAGAAAAAAACATCTATTTCTGCTTTATTGACAATGCCAAAGCCTTTGACTGTGTGGATCACAATAAACTGTGGAAAATTCTGAAAGAGATGGGAATACCAGACCACCTGACCTGCCTCTTGAGAAATTTGTATGCAGGTCAGGAAGCAACAGTTAGAACTGGGCATGGAACAACAGACTGGTTCCAAATAGGAAAAGGAGTACATCAAGGCTGTATATTGTCACCCTGCTTATTCAACTTATATGCAGAGTACATCATGAGAAACGCTGGGCTGGAGGAAAAACAAGCTGGAATCGAGATTGCTGGCAGAAATATCAATAACTTCAGATATGTAGGTGACACCACCCTTATGGCAGAAAGTGAAGAAGAACTAAAGAGCCTCTTGATGAAAGTGAAAGAGGAGAGTGAAAAAGTTGGCTTAAAGCTCAATATTCAGCAAACGAAGATCATGACATCTGGTCCCATCACTTCATGGCCAATAGATGGGGAAACAGTGGCTGACTTTATTTTTCTGGGCTCCAAAATCACTGCAGATGGTGACAGTAGCCATGAAATTAAAAGACTCTTGCTCCTTGGAAGGAAAGTTATGACCAACCTAGATAGCATATTCAAAAGCAGAGACATTACTTGCCAACAAAGGTCTGTCTAGTCTAGTCAAGGCTATGGTTTTTCCAGTGGTCATGTATGGATGTGAGAGTTGGACTATAAAGAAAGCTGAGGGCTGAAGAATTGATGCTTTTGAATTGTGGTGTTGGAGAAGACTCTTGAAGTCCCTTGGACTGCAAGGAGATCCAACAAGTCCATCCTAAAGGGGATCAGTCCTGGTGTTCATTGCAGGGACTGATGTTGAAGGGAAACTCCAATACATTGGTCACCTGATGTGGAGAGCTGACTCATTTGAAAAGATCCTGATGCTGGGAAAGATTGAGAGGAGGAGGAGAAAGGGACAACAGAGGATGAGATGGTTGGATGGCATCACCAACACAGTGGACATGGGTTTGGGTGGACTCCGGGAGTTGGTGATGGACAGGGAGGCCTGGTGTGCTGCGGTTCATGGGGTCGCAAAGTGTCAGACACGACTGAGCGACTGAACTGAACTAAACCCACACTTACTTCACAAAGTCTGTCTCCTATCTTTTCTCTTGAATCAGAGAAACTGGCAACTTTTAGGACATGGAAGCAACATAAATGTTCATCAACACAGGAGCAGATAAAGAAGATGGGATACATATGTACATTAATATGTAATATTAATGGCCATAAAAAGAAACGAAATTGGGTCATTTGTAGAGACATGGATGGACACAGAGACTGTCATACAGAGTGAAGTAAGTCAGAAAGAAAAAAACATGGCTGATTCATGTGAATGTATGGAAAAATAACACTACAATATCATAATTAGCCTCCAATTAAAATAAATAAATAATTTATTTATAAAAAGAATGAAACACTAAAAAAAGAAGAAACATGCTGTATATTAATGCATACATGTGGAATCTAGAAAAATGGTATAGATGATCTTACTTGCAAAATAGAAACAGAGAAACAGATGCAGAGAACATATGTACACCTGGGGGGAGGGGGAAGTGGGATGAATTGGGAGACTGGGATTGACATATACACAGAGAGCTGATTCCCTTTGTTGTACAGTAGAAACCAATACAACAATGTAAAGCAACTATACTGCAACAAAAAAATTTTTAATAACAAAAGAAAGAAACTGGCAACTTTCGACAACCATATTCTTAATAAATATCAGGCAGAAAGTTCTCATATTATGGGAACTAAAGTCCTCGATTCCAAAGATTTTATAACACCATCATATGTATCAGCTCATCCAGGGATCAAGGAAAGATTTTTAAATAATCCAGAGACCCATAGCAAGTAGATAAAAAGCCCTTAGAGATTAGTGATTCTAACATAGACCCTCTCCTAACAGCTGAAGTCAAAATTCAGACTTTGGAATGACATTAACTGTGTTAGAGTACTGGATTCATTACTTAAAACTGTTCCTAGGCAAGGGTGTTAATTTCCATTTCTTCATGTATAAAATTAGGATAGTAATACTTCCTATCTCATAAGATTTTTTAATTGAAGTATAGTTAATGTATAGTTTTAATTAATACTGAACAAAGTGATTCAGTTTTATATGTATATATTTGTGTGTGTGTATACACACACATTCTTTTTTAAATTCTTTTGCATTATGGTTTATCACCAGATATTGAATATAGTCCCCTATGCTATATAGTAGGACCTTGTTTATCCATATATGTAAATTCACATCTGCAAACTCCAATCTCTATTCACCCTTCCCCCACCGACCTCCCCCTTGGTAATCACAAGTCTGCTCTCTAGGTCTGTGATTCTGTTTCTGGTTCATCAGTTCAGTTCAGTCACTCAGTCGTGTCTGACTTTGCGACCCCATGAATCGCAGCACACCAGGCCTCCCTGTCCATCACCATCTCCTGGAGTTCACTCAAACTCACATCCATCAAGTCAGTGATGCCATCCAGCCATCTCATCCTGTGTCATCCCCTTCTCCTCCTGCCCCCAATCCCTCCCAGCATCAGAGTCTTTGCCAATGAGTCAACTCTTTGCATGAGGTGGCCAAAGTACTGTAGTTTCAGCTTTAGCATCATTCCTTCCAAAGAACACCCAGGGCTGATCTCCTTCAGAATGGACTGGTTGGATCTCCTTGCAGTCCAAGGCACTCTCAAGAGTCTTCTCCAACACCACAGTTCAAAAGCATCAATTCTTTGGCGCTCAGCTTTCTTCACAGTCCAACTCTCACGTCCATACGTGACCATAGGTAGGTTCATTTCTGTCATACTTTAGGATCCACATGTAAGTGACATATACTGTTTTATGAGGATTAAGTAAAACGTAGAGTATCAGTGAGAACTCAGAAGTGTTAACCATCCAGAATACTGAAGATCAAGGAACCAGTCAGGCATTTAACTGGGACTTCATCTCAAATCTTTCTATATCATATCCACACTATCTTTATAAGTACATAGTCTATTTTAAGAAACATGATATATGGTCAAAAAATGACTTTGGCCTGTTTTGTTTTTCCTTTTCTTGATTGTTTCAGCTACAATTTAAGACTTATCAAAATTTCCCAAGAAAATTTCCCAGTTAGAAATATGGTCTTAGGCTATAAAATATGGCACATACATTCTATCAAACTCTGAAATGGAATGAATCTTTAATGAAAATAAGCCTTCCTTCCTCCACCTTGGCCTCTTTAAGATGTAACTGTCAGAAAAAAAACCTGCTGACTTAGACCTTTCTTTACCAGCCGAGCCACCAGGGAAGCCCATTCCTTATATTAGATGACTTCATATGTTTTGCCTCATATGAAAATTCAGGTTCTCTATGACAGTCTCACATTTTTTATTGAAATATAGTTGATTTATACAAAAATCAACTTTAAGAATACATGTAAGTATGTATATATATATTTTTTTCATATTCTTTTCCATTATGGCTTATTATAGGATATTGAATATAATTCCCTGTGCTATAAAATAGGACCTCATTGTTTATCTGTTTTATATATAGTAATTTTTATCTGCTAATTGCAGATTCCAAATTTATCCATCCCTCCTCCCCTTTGGCAACCATAAGTTTGTTTTCTGTCTTTTTCTGTTTTGTAAATAAGTTCATTTACAAAATCTAAATAGATTCTACATATAAGTGACATCATATATTTGTCTTTCTCTTGCTGACTTCACTTAGTATGATAATCTCTAGGTTCCTCCATATTGCTGCAAATGCTATTATTTCATTATTTCAATGGCTGACGAATATTCTACTGTGTGTGTGTGTGTGTGTGTGTGTGTGTATACACACCATATCTTTTTTATCCATCAGTTGATGGACATTTTAGGTTGCTTCCATGTCTTGGCTATTGTACACAGTGCTGTTATGAATACTGGGGTTCAGGTATTTTTTTGAACTGGAGTTTTCTCCAGATATATGCCCAGGAGTGGGATTATAGGATCATATGGTAGGTCTATTTTTAGTTTTTAAAGGAACTTCCATACTGTTCTACATAGTGGCTGCACCAATGTACATTCCCACCAACAGTGCAGGAAGGTTGCCTTTTCTCCACAAACTCTCCAGCATTTACTATTTGTAGACTTTTTAATGATGGCCATTCTGACCAGTGTGAGGTGGTCACATCGTTTTGACTTGCATTTATCTAGTAAATAGCTATGTTGTGCATCTTTGCATGTACTTACTGGCTCTATGTATGTCTTATTTAAAGAAATGTCTATTTAGGACTTCTATATATTTTTAATTGAGCTGTATTTTTGTTATTGAATTGTATAAGCTCTTTGAAATTTTGGAAATTAAGCCCCTGCCATTTGCATTGCCTGCTAATATTTCTCCCAGTCAATAACTTCTTTTTCATTTTGTTTATCCTTTCATTTCTTGTGCAAAAGCTTATAAGTTTGATTAGGTGCAATTTGTTTATTTTTGCTTTTATTTCTATTAAATTGGGAGACTAACCTAAGAAATTTATGTCAGAGAATGTTTTGCCTACCTTATCTTCTAAAAATTTTATGGGGTCATGTCTTATATTTATGGGCACCCCATGTGGTGCAGTGGTAAAGAATCCGCCTGCCAGTGCAGGAGATGCAAGAAATGCAGGTTCGACTCCTGGATCAGGAAGATTCCCTAGAGGAAGAAATGGCATTCCCTTTTCCAGGGAATCTTTCCTACCTAGGAATCAAACCCGGTGCCCTCCATTGCAGGCAGATTCTTTACCATCTGAGCCACCAGGAAAGATCATTGCTGCATGATAGTTTTAAAAATTGCATACAACTTTCAAAATGTGCCATTTGATCTATTTCAATTCCATAAACATTTGAACCCCCATTGTGTGCAATGACCTGTATTAGGTGCTGCACTTCTTCCTTGAGCCTGTATATTATTTGCTACAAAGGCAGGCTGAATGTGCTTCTGTTGATGTGATTAACACATAATAAACCTCAACAATAATAATACAATTAAATAATATAGGAAGATTCAGCTACCACTCAAAATTTTTTCAATCTAATAATGGAGAAGAAGACATGGTTTGTTAAATAAGTATTGTTAAATCAGACATAAGTTTGTTAAATAAGACAATCTTATAAAGGTGCAAGCAGCTATGGAAAGAAAACTGATGAACTTCATTTAAATGGTCAATAAAGAGAGAAGGAAATGGCAACCCACTCCAGTGTTCTCTCCTGGAGAATCCCAGGGACGGTGGAGCCTGATGGGCTGCCGTCTATGGGGTCGCACAGAGTCGGACACGACTGAAGTGACTTAGCAGCAGGAGCAGCAGCAAAGCCATCCTAAATGAAGTGATATTTGAAATTGGCCTGAAAGTTGAAAAAATTAGGTAAGCTGATGGAGGTTAAAGCTCCTAAGCAAAAGGAATAAAATAAATGTAAGCCCATGAACTTGAAAGTATTTGAGACTAGTAGATGAATTAGGAGGAGACACCCTTATTGGCAGCCAAATCCCAGAGTTTAATATCATAGATCGATATTCTATTCATCTTTGGGTACCTGAAACCTCTCATATATCTAGCACACACCCCACAGTAAATGGTGAAGGGAAGTAAGCAAGAGAGAGGCGCAGAGAAAGAGAAGGAAGTACAGAGAGAAAAAAAATATTGAGAGTAAGCACCAACCAGAAGAGATATTTTAGAAATGGGAATTTTGTTTGAAGCCTGGTTCAACCAGATCATCTTGCAAAGAAAAAAAGAAAAGCAATACCTAGGAAATACTGTTGTTATTCTGTCATGATGTCGTGTCTGACTCTTTGTGATCTCAAGGACTGTAGCACACCAGGCTCATCTGCTCTCCACAATCTCCCAGAGTTTGCTCAAATTCATAACCAATGAGTCAGTGATGTTTATTTAACCATCTAATCCTCTTCCATCCTTTTCTCCTTCTGCCCTCAACCTTTCCCAGCATCTGGGTTTTTTCCAATGAGTCAGCTCTTTACTCAGGTGGCCAAAGTTTGGAGCTTCAGCATCAGTCCTACTTATGGATATTCACAGTTGATTTCCTTTAGGATTAACTGGTTTGGTCTCCTTGCAGTCCAAGGGACTCTCAAGCATCTTCTCCAGGACCACGGTTCAGAAGCATCCATTCTTTAGCACTCAGCCTTCCTAATGGAAAAACTCTCACATTCATACATGATTACTGGAAAAATCATAGCTTTGATTATACAGACCTTTGTTGGCAAAGTGATGTCTCTGCTTTTTAATATGCTGTCTAGGTGTGTCATAGCTCTCTTTCCAAGGAACAAGTGTCTTTTAATTTCATGACTGTATTCACTGTCCACAGTAATTTTGGAGCGCAAGAAAATAAAATCTTTCACATTTCCCCTTCTATTTGCCATAAAGTGCTGGGACTGGATGCCATGATCTTAGTTTTTTGCCTGTTGAGTTTCAAGCCAGCCTTTTCACTCTCCTCTCTCACCTTCATCAAGAGGCTCTTTAGATCCTCTCCACTTTGTGCCAGTAGAGTGGTAGCATCTGCATATCTAAAGTGGTTGATGTTGCTCCAGCTTGTGAATCTTGATTCCAGCTTGTGATTCATCCAGCCCTGCATTTTGCATGATTTACCCTGCCTGTTGCTGTTGTTCAGTTGCTCAGTCGTGTCTGGCTCTTTGCAACCCTATAGACTGCAGCACGCCAGGCTTTCCTGTTCTTCACCATCTCCCGGAGCTTGCTCAAACTTATGTCCATTGAGGCAGTGATGCCGTCTAACTATCTCATCCTCTGTTGTCCCTTTCTCCTCCTGTCTTCAATCTTTTCCAGCATCAGGGTCTTATCCAATGAGTCGGATTACTCTGCATAGAAGTTACATAAGCAGAGTGACAACATACAGCCTTGACATACTGCTCTCCAAATTTTGAACCAGTCTTTCCATGTCCAGGTCTAGCTGTGGCTTCTTGACCTGCATACAGGTTTCTCAGGAGACAGGTAAAGTGGTCTGGTATTCCTCTCCACTTTCTGCCATTCGAGTGGTATCATCTGCATACCTAAGGTTGTTGATATTGCTCCAGGTGATCTTAATTTCAGCTTGTGCTTCATCCAGCCCAGCATTTTGCATGCTGTACTCTGTGTATAAATTTAACAAGCAGAGTGACAAGATACAGCCTTGACATACTCCTTTCCCAATTTGGAACCAGTCCATTGTTCCATGTCTGGTTCTAACTATTGCTTCTTAACCTGCATACAGGTTTCTCAGGAGGCAGGTAAGGGGGTCAGGTATTCCCATCTTGAATTTTCCACATTTTGTTATGATCCACCCAGTCAAAGGTTTTTGTATAGTCAATGAAGCAGAAGTAGATGTTTTTTCTGGAACTGCCACACTTTCTCCATGATCCAACGAATGTTGGAAATTTGATCTCTGGTTCCCCTACATCTTCGAAGTTCCACTGTACATCTAGAAATTCTCAGTTCACATACTGCTGAAGCCTAGATTAAAGGATTTTGAGCATAACTTTGCTAGCATGTTAAATGAGTGAAACTATGTGGTAGTTTGAACATTCTTTAGCATAGCCCTTCTTTGGGATTGGAATGAAACTGACCATTTTCTGTCCTGTGACCACTGCTGAATTTTCAAAATTTCCTGACATTCTTTATGCAGCACTTTAACAACATCATCTTTTAGGATTTTAAATATTACAAACAAAGCAACTGACAAAAGATTAATCTCCAAAATACATAAGCAGCTCATACAGCTCAATATCAGAAAAAGAAACAACCCAATTAAAAAATGGGCAGAAGACCTAAACAGACACTTCTCCAAAGAAGTCATACAAATGGCCAATAAACACATAAAAAGATGCTCAATATTATTATAAAAATGCAAATCAAAACTACAGTGAGGTATCACCTCACTGCAGTCAGAATGGCTATCATCAAAATATCAACACACAATAAATGCTGCAGAGGCTGTGAAAAAAAGGGAAACCTCCTGCACTATTGGTTAGAATTTAAATGGATATTACCATTATGGAAAACCGTATGGAGATTCCTTTAAAAACTAGGACTAAATCTATCGTATGACCCAGCAGTCCTATTCCTGGGCATATACTCTGTGAAAACCACAATTCTAAAAGACACATTTACCCCACTGTTCACTGCAGCAATATTTACAGTAGCCAGGACAAGGAAGCAACCTAGATGTCCATCAACAGATGAATGGATAAAGAAGCTATGGCACATTTATACAATGGAATATCACTCAGCCATAAAATGAACAAAATTGAGTCAGACGTAGTGAGGTAGAGCCTTTTACACAGAGTAAAGCAAGTCAGAAAGAGAAAAACAAGTATCATATATTAACGCACATATATGGAATCAAGAAACGTGGTACTGATGATCCTAGTAGAGAGCAGACTTGTGGACACAGTGGGGGAAGGTGAGGGTGGGAAGAACTGAGAAAGCAGCATTGACATATATACACTATCATGTGTGAAACAGATAGATAGTGGTATGTTGCTAAATAACACAGGGAGCCCAGCTTGGGACTCTGTGATGACCTAGAGAGGTGGGATAGGGAGAAGGGAGATGGAGCAAAGAGATATATTAATATATATGATTGATCCATGTTTTGGTATGGCAGAAACCAATACAAAATTGTAAAGCAGTTTTCTACCAATTAAAAAATCTTTTTAAAAAATAAACTTTAAAAAACATAACAGATCTGCTGGATTCTGTCACTCCACTAGCTTTGTTTGTAGTAATGCTTCCTAAGGCCTACTGACTATATATAATTTTTTAAATTGCTAATTTTTATGATGATAATAGTATTGTGGTTATGTTTTAAAAGTCTCTATTTTAAGGAGATTCTTGTTGAAGTATCCATAGGTGAAGTAAAACAATGTTGGGTAGTACTTCAAAATAATCCAGTGGTGGAGGGTATAAATGAAACTCTATCAGCCATGTGTCAATGATTATTGAAAATGACTGATGGACACATGGAAGTTCACAACCTGTTTTCTTATGTATAAATTTGAAATTTTATAAACAAATATTAACAAAAATAATAAATGTCTCTAGAAGACATTTGATTCAAAAAGTTCTATACTAAAGAATTTTATTATGAAAAACTATTTATTATACAAATGACTTTATCCTTAACTTCAGTATTTTATCTTTATAGGAATATTTTCATGTATTTTACATAATAAACATTTAATTTTAGAAAATAAAACACCTAAACTGAAGTTAATTATTGTATCACCTTTTCTCCAAAATATTCTTCTACCTTCCTTATATATACTTTAAATTCATAACTAAGTTATGCTGGCCATAAGCAATTTTATATTATATTCTGGCCATAATCAGTAGTATTTACTCAATATTTATTCAACATCTCCTACTTGCCAAGTATTTGCATGATGTATGAATAACACGTAGCTCCTACCCTTAAATAATCCACCACACAATGGAAGTGCTTAGTGTTTATTAGAAATTTATAGATTTACTTATTTTAAGGACTGGATTGAATATGCCCCTAGATTCTTGACAGTCTAACATGAAAATCTGGATTAACTGAGGTTAGTTATTAGAATCAAATGTCATCTTTTAGTGAAACTCATGGGTAGCAGTCAATCATTATCTAGAGAAACATTCTGAAAGCATATAGAGAGTAATTTTAACCTATAAAGTAAATTATACTTTAAGAGATATTTTAGAAACTTTTAGATTATTTCTTAGTTAGTTTGGTTTTATGTAAAAGGTGATATTTTACATCCAGCCAACTCAGACATCAATACAAGGACCAAAAATTAAACAATGAAGAATGCTACATTCCTAATTTAATTCTAACAGCTTTGGAAAATTTCAATTTTAGTTCAAGTACAATTGAAAGGAATTTTTTCACAGTCTTTCTAAAACAAACAAAAAAAAAAGAATAAAAACAAAGCCTATTTAACCTTTATTGTGCTAGTTACTCAAATTCTATACACAGAATTTAACAGTATGTCCCTGGCTCTTTTGGGGCTCCAAAATCACTGCAGATGGTGACTGCAGCCATGAAATTAAAAGACGTTTACTCCTTGGAAGAAAAGTTATGACCAACCTAGATAGCATATTGAAGAGCAGAGACATTACTTTGCCAACAAAGGTCCATCTAGTCAAGGCTATGGTTTTTCCTGTGGTCATGTATGGATGTGAGAGTTGGACTGTGAAGAAAGCTGAGCGCCGAAGAATTGATGCTTTTGAACTGTGGTGTTGGAGAAGACTCTTGAGAGTCCCTTGGACTGCAAGGAAATCCAACCAGTCCATTCTGAAGGAGATCAGCCCTGGGATTTCTTTGGAAGGAATGATGCTAAAGCTGAAACTCCAGTACTTTGGCCACCTCATGCGAAGAGTTGACTCATTGGCAAAGACTCTGATGCTGGGAGGGATTGGGGGCAGGAGGAGAAGGGGACGACAGAGGATGAGATGGCTGGATGGCATCACTGACTCGATGGACGTGAGTCTGAGTAAACTCCAGGAGTTGGTGATGGACAGGGAAGCCTGGCGTGCTGCAATTCATGGGGTCGCAAAGAGTCGGACACGACTGAGTGACTGAACTGAACTGGCTCGTTGTCACTGCCCCCACCTTAGGAAAAAATAACCAGGGGTATTTTAGGTTTAAAAAAAATGTCCTTCAACTTGTTAATTTGCAGGCACCACAATTCAAAGTGATTCATTGCAGCTGTGAATAAGGAATGTCACCAAAATAGTGAGACGGCCTGAACCACTTTAGAAATTAATGGACTGACTGTAATATACTGGTGCCTCCTTCATGCATCTATAATTGGAGTGCCAATTTATTTCTAATCATTTCAAGCACTGTAATTAGAGAGCATCATCGCTGCCTGTTTAACATTCATATGGGAAGCTGTCACATGAATGCTGGCCAGGGACCAATATTTTACTACTGAGATACATGAACAAAATATAAGGAAACAGAAAGAGGTCTGGTTTGTTTTTAAGGCCCAAGCCTTGGCCAAGGTGGGCAGAATTAAATGAGGCAGTAGAGGAGCTGATGGATTTTCAAATCACAAAAGTTTCTTTTATAAGTATCAGCATTCAACATGTGGTGAGAAAAAAAAAAGCAAAGAATGACAACAGGCGACTGTTGTTGCACAGATTCAATAATGATGTTTCAATAGGCATCCTCTGAGCAACTGCTACATGCCAGGCATTTTGCTAGACACAGGAGATACTGAAATAAAATGAAACAACGCCCATTTACACACACATTCAGAAAGATGTTAACAGAGTGAGAGGTGGTTATACACTGCCCATCAGGAGGGTCCTTTTAAAATGGAATCTGCTGGGTACTGTTGTTTTCAAGTCTGTTGATGCAAAGGCGTATTCTGCATAAAATTTTAGAAAAATTGTCTCATAATTCTGGAAACCAAATATGGTTTGAACTTCAAGTTTAAACAAAGTTTTAGCAAAAGAAATACTTAGACCTACCTACAAGCACTGCTGCCAGCTTTAGTGTCCCTTCATCTACTTCCATAATCACACGCTGTCTCAACCTCTATTAAAACACTTATATCATCATATTACCTCCATTTCACATAAAGCAAGGCAAGAAACATGTCTTAATCTCAATGCCCATCAGAGCTCTAGGCTGATACCAGGGACTCAATAATTGTTTTTTTCCAAAAATAGAATAAATAAGGACATGAATGAAATTCCCTTTCACAACATCAGACACATGGATCAGGTCCTTTCCATCCCATTTAGGCAAGATCTTCAGCCTCACTGCCCTCTTGGCCTCTGTTCTCTATCTTGACCTTATTCAAAGATTAAATCTTTCCAAAACACCTTTGTGCATGTGGACATGCAAGTGGACAAAACTTTATCCACATCTCTCGATGATTCTTCATTATATGAAAAGTGAAATGTCATCTCCTTAGCCCGGAACTGAGCCCTCCACCACCTTGTGTAAATCTACCTCTGTAGGCTTATTCCTAATGTTACAGAATAAATGTTTTATAAAAATAAATCAATGTGTTATTTTTTGAATTACAACATTTGAAAACTTTAAACTTCAATTCATCAAATATTTAGTACCAATTTAAGTGCCAGTTTTTATACTCATTATGAAGTTGTAATTATGGGAATTTTATAAATTTTTTAAAATAAAAAATTTTATAAAATTTTTATGGGTACATAAAAATTTTAATAATGATAGCTACTTGAACAGTGAGTTAGAAAATAATTCTATGTTATTAAATCAATAAGGGGGAAAGCTTACAGGAGAGGGTATGAAATAGAGTTTGCCAGAGGATAAGCAGAATGGGGAAAAACAGAATTTCAACCAAATTTTATAACCAAAGCTCTCATTTCTTCTTAGAAGCAGTAAAATTGACTATGTGCTCTGGGCCCAATCATGGCTACTGGGAAGACAATAAACATTTCTTTTGAACTTGAAAGGTTATCATCAATTGTGTATTTCAGAGCCAAGCCATTAACATTGACTAGGTAGTGGTAGATTTATATAAGTAATTGAAACAGTGATTACTGACATCAATTTATATCAGGCATTTTATTATTGCCATTAATAAAGCACAATAGTAATTATGAAATATGATTAATATGAATAAAACTATTATTGAACTAATACCAATGGTCTAATTAGAAAAGCAAGTCTGAAGTTATACATTTGCTATGAGAAGGGAAAGAAAGGAAAACAACAGTTAGTTAGCCCACAGTTGCATTGTTTAGTCTCTAAGTCATGTATGGACTCTTTGTGACCCCATGGACTGTAGCCCACCAGGTTCCTCTGTCCATGGGATTTCCCAGGTAAGAATGCTGAAATGGGTTGCCATTTCCTTCTCCAGGGGATCTTCCTGATGCAGGATTGAACCTATGTCTCCTGCATTAGCAGGCACATTCTTTACCACTGTTCCACTTGGGAAGTCCCTTAACTCATAATGTGTTTCCCCAGTTCTGTGAGATACTTTGTATACATTACTTTATCTCACAAAAGCCCTAAAATCAGTATTATTATCAGAGATGAGTAAAAGCTAAATAATTTACCCAAGGTCAATCTACTAGTAGATTCAAAGCTTGCATTTGAATTCAAGTATCTCAGAATTCAAAGTTATGTGTCTCTCATTTCACTGAAATTGGGAGAAAATGAAAAACAACTGAGGAAAGAACTATAAAGTGAAAGGTGAACATCTCACATCTCATGCAGTAGTAAGTTCCAGGAGGTAAGTATTTTACAGAGTAAGCCTCATGTGGATTGTGTATTCACTGACACCATCACTGAAGTTTCCACGTGTTCCACAGACAACGCCAAGCCACTCTAAAAGAATGGTGGTAAAGAAGAACTATAAATGAATAAAGGGCAATTGTGTGATTAGATGTGGACATGAGTGTGAACGCACCTCTGGATATGTGTGTGTGTGTCTGCACGTGCTCAATTGTGTCCAACTATTTTGCAACCCTATGGACTGTAACCTGCTAGGCTCCTCTGTCCATGGGATTTCCCAAGCAAGCATACTGGAGTGGGTTGCCGTTTCCTCCTCCAGGGGATCTTCCCCACCCAGGGATCAAACCCACGTCTCCTGCATCTTCTGCATTGGCAGGCAGATTCTTTACAACTGAGCTACCTGGGAAGCCCACCACCTGTGGATAAAAGCAAATTTAAAACAAAAAACAAAACAGACAAAAGAAAAACCCCAACTGTCTAAAATTAGAATTCTAAATACTAGGCCCTCTTCAAAGTTCTGAATTCCTGAGGGGCGGTCCTAAGATGGCGGAGGAATAGGATGGGGAGACCACTTTCTCCCCCACAAATTCATCAAAAGAACATTTGAATGCTGAGCAAATTCCACAAAACAACTTCTGAATGCAGGCAGAGGACATGAGGCACCCAGAAAGGCAGCCCATTGTCTTCAAAAGGAGGTAGGACAAAATATAAAAGACAAAAAGAGAGACAAAAGAGGTAGAGATGGAGATCCATCCCCAGAAGGGACTCTTAAAAAAGAGAAGTTTCCAAACACCAGGAAACACTCTCACCAGCAGGTCTGTGGCAAGCCTTGGAATCTCAGAGGGCGACATAACTGGGAGGAAAAATAAATAAATAAGTAAAGAATTAAAACCTACAGATTACAGGCCTAATGGCAACTCCCAGCGGAGAAGCAGTGCAGACTCTTGCATCCGCCACTAGCAAGTGGGAGGTGCTGGCTGCATTGCTTAGAGTAAGGACAGGGCCTGAATGCCCCGAGGGCAATTTGAGGGAACTAACTAGAGATAGCAACCCAGACTGTGGGATAGCTATCTCGTGAAAAGCCCTAACCTAAGAAACTGCCAGGCCCACTCACAGAACAAAGGACTGAGCAGAGCTAGCCAGCTGTGGACCAGCCCATCCCCCATCAAAGACAGGCAGGCGAGGGCAACCAGAGCTGGAAGGGGGCAATTGCGGCCCCAGAGAGGCATCCTCTACGAAACTGCAAGCAGGCTTCATTGCTAACCAAGACTTCCTCGGATTCTGAATGGTCGACATCTGCCAGGAGGGTCGCAGCCAGAGATCAGCTCCCCAGAAGAGACACACAGCACACCTGAGAAGACATGCCCATTGTACACCCAGAAATCCGAGCGGCTGGGACAGGGGAGGCGAGAAGACATAGCCTCCAACTGGAGGAAACTGTGCTCACCAAGCACCTGGTCACGTGAGCTGCTCGGACCTGGGACAGGCACAAAACGCAGGCCCAACCAAGTCTGAGTCTTTGTGGACTACCTGAGAACCTGAACAGCTTAGACCTGGGAAGTGCATGCAACCCAGGGCCCGCCTCAGACAGTTCCCAGCAGAGCAACCTAGAGCCTGGGCAGTGTAGAGAGGGAAAGCACACACGCTGTGAGCGGGGGCAAACCCAGCGTGGCCGAGACACTGCGAGCACTCCCCACACACGCCAGTGATATTTGTTTGCAGTGTTCCTCCCTCCCCACAGCACGACTGAACAACTGAGCCTAAAATAAGTGATCACCACTGCCCCCTTGTGTCAGGGCAGAAATTAGACACTGAAGAGACCAGCAAACAGAAGCTACAATAAACAGAGGGAACCACTTAGAAAGTGACAGGTGCAATAGATAAAATCCTGTTGTTAGCACCGACTATATAGGAAGGGGCCTATAGATCTTGAGAAGTATAAGCCAGATCAAGGAACTATCTGAAAATGAACTGACCCCACAGTTTCCGCAACAGCTCCAGAGAAAGTCCGAGATATATTTTTACTATTATCATTTTTAAAATTTTTAATTTTTTTATTTTTAAGTTCTCTATCACTCCTTTAATTTTCATTTTTATAACCTACTATTACCTTGCAAAAAAAAGACCCTATTTTTAAAGCAAGCTTCATATAAATTTGTATAATTTTTGTGACTTGTGTTTTTTTAATATTGTATTTTTGAGAATCTAACCTCTACTCTAGATTTTTGATTTTTACTTTTTGATATTTGTTATCAATTTTGTACCTTTAAGAACCCAATCTTCAGTACCCATTTTTACTTGAGAGCGAAATACTGGCTTGATTGCTCTCTCCCCCTTTTGACTCTCTTTTTCTCGACCAGGTCGCCTCTATCTCCTCTCTCCCACTTCTCTTCTCTACCCAACTCTATGAATCTCTTTGTGTATTCCAGGCTGTAGAGAACACTTAGGGAACTGATTACTGGCTAGATCTGTCTCTCTCCTTTTGATTCCCCCCTCTATCTTTGTGGCCACCTCTGTCTCCTTTCTCCCTCTTCTCTTCTCTGTGTAACTCTGTGAACATCTCTGAGGGATCCCGACTGTGAACAGCACACAGGAAAGTGATTACTGGCTAGCTTGCTCTCTGCCCTTTTGATTCCCCCTCTTCTCCTCCAAGTCACCTCTATCTCCCTCCTCCCTCTTCTCTTCTCCATGTAACTCTGTGTACCTCTCCAGATGTCCCTCACTGTGGAGAAACTTTTCATCATTAACCTAGATGTTTTATCAATGGTGCTGTATAGATGGAGAAGTCTTGAGGCTACTGTAAGAATAAGACTGAAAACCAGAGGCAGGAGGCTTAAGTCCAAATCCTGAGAACACCAGAGAACTCCTGACTCCAGGGAACATTGATAGGAGCTCATCAAAAGCCTCCATACCTACACTGAAACCCGCACCACCCAAGGGCCAAAAAGTTCCAGAGCAAGACATACCATGCAAATTCTTCAACAACACAGGAATACAGCCCTGAGCTTCAATATACATGCTGCCCAGAGCCACACCAAACCCACTTACATCTCAAAACTCACTAGTGGACAATTCATTGCACTCCAGAGAGAAGAAATACAGCTCCACCCACCAGAACCCTGACACAAGCTTCCCTAACCAGGAAACCTTGACAAGACACCCATCCAAACCCACCCACAGCAAGGAACCTCCACAATAAAGAGGAACTACAAACTGCCAGAATATAGAAAGGCCACCCCAAACACAGCAATATAAACAAAATGAAAAGGCAGAGAAATACTCAGCAGGTAAAGGAACAGGATAAATGCCCACCAAACCAAACCAAAGAGGAAGAGATAGGAAATTTACCTGATAAAGAATTCTGAATAATGATAGTGAAAATGATCCAAAATCTTGAAAACAAAATGGAGTTACAGATAAATAGCCTGGAGACAAGGATTGAGAAGATGCAAGAAAGGTTTAACAAGGACCTAGAAGAAATTTTTAAAAAAGAGTCAATATATAATGAATAATGCAATAAATGAGATCAAAAACACTCTGGAGGGAACCAACAGTAGAATAACAGAGGCAAAAGATAGGATAAATCTTTTTGTAGAAGATAGAATGGTAGAAATAAATGAAACAGAGAGGAAAAAAAGAATTAAAAGAAATGAGGACAATCTTAGAAACCTCTGGGAAAATGTTAAACGCCAAAACATTCAAATCATAGGAGTCCCAGAAGAAGAAGACAAAAAGAAAGACCATGAGAAAATACTTGAGGAGATAATAGTTGAAAACTTCCCTAAAATGGGGAAGGAAATAGTCACCCAAGTCCAAGAAACCCAGAGAGTCCCAAACAGGATAAACTGAAGGCAAAACACCCCAAGACACATATTAATCAAATTAACAAAGACCAAACACAAAGAACAAATATTAAAAGCAGCAAGAGAAAAACAACAAATAACACATAAGGGGATTCCCATAAGGCTAAAAGCTTAGTATACCTGTGGTGTTTTTTTTATCTTTAAATTTTTAGAATTAAATTAAAAAAAAAAAAAAAAAGAAATTCTTCAGGCCAGAAGGGAATGGCAGGACATACTTAAAGTGATGAAAGAAAAAAACCTACAGCCCAGATTACTGTACCCAGCAAGGATCTCATTCAAATATGGAGAAGAAATCAAAAGCTTTGCAGACAAGCAAAAGCTCAGAGAATTCTGCACCAGCAAACCAGCTCTCGAACAAATGCTAAAAGATATTCTCTAGACATGAAACACAGAAAGGGTGTATAAACTCGAACCCAAAACAACAAAGTAAATGGCAACAGAATCATACTTATCAATAATTACCTTAAATGTAAATGGGTTGAATGCCCCAACCAAAAGACAAAGACTGGCTGAATGGATACAAAAACAAGACCCCTATATATATTGTCTACAAGAGACCCACCTCAAAACAAGGGACATATACAGGCTGAAAGTGAAGGGCTGGAGAAAGATATTCCATGCAAATAAAGACCAAAATAAAGCAGGAGTAGCAATACTCATATCAGATAAAATAAACTTTAAAACAAAGGCTGTGAAAAGAGACAGTGAAGGACACTACATAATGATCAAAGGATCAATCCGAGAAGAAGATATAACAATTATAAATATATATGCACCCAACATAGGAGCACCTCAATATGTAAGACAAATGCTAACCAGTATGAAAGGGGAAATTAACAATAACACAATAATAGTGGGAGACTTTAATACCCCACTCACACCTATGGATAGATCAACTAAACAGAAAATTAACAAGGAAACACAAACTTTAAATGATACAATAGACCAGTTAGACCTAATTGATATCTATAGGACATTTTACCCCAAAACAATGAATTTCACCTTTTTCTCAAGTGCACACAGAACCCTCTCCAGGATAGACCACATCCTGGGCCATAAATCTAGCCTTGGTAAATTCAACAAACTGAAATCATTCCAAGCATCTTTTCTGATCACAATGCTGTAAGATTAGATATCAATTACAGGAGATAAACTATTAAAAATTCCAATATCTGAAGGCTAAACAACACAATGCTGAATAACCAACAAATCACAGAAGAAATCAAAATATGCATGGAAATGAATGAAAATGAAAACACAACAATCCAAAACCTGTGGGACACTGTAAAAACAATGCTAGGGGAAGGTTCATAGCAATACAGGCATACCTCAAGAAACAAGAAAAAAGTCATATAAATAATCTAACTCTACACCTAAAGCAACTAGAAAAGGAAGAAATGAAGAACCCCAGGGTTAATAGAAGGAAATAAAACTTAAAAATTAGCGCAGAAATAAATGCAAAAGAAACAAAAGAGACCATAGCAAAAATCAACAAAACCAAAAGCTGGTTCTTTGAAAGGATAAATAAAATTGACAAACCATTAGCCAGACTCATCAAGAAACAAAGGGAGAAAAATCAAATCAACAAAATTAGAAATGAAAATGGAGAGATCACAACAGACAACATAGAAATACAAAGGATCATAAGAGACTACTATCAGCAACTATATGCCAATAAAATGGACAACTTGGAAGAAATGGACAAATTCTTAGAAAAGTACAACTTTCCAAAACTGGACCAGGAAGAAATAGAAAATCTTAACAGACCCATCACAAGCATGGAAATTGAAACTGTAATCAGAAATCTTCCAGCAAACAAAAGCCCAGGACCAGATGGCTTCACAGCTGAATTCTACAAAAAACTTAGAGAAGAGCTAACACCTATCCTACTCAAACTCTTCCAGAAAATTGCAGAGGAAGGTAAACTTCCAAACTCATTCTATGAGGCCACCATCACCCTAATACCAAAACCAGACAATGATGCCACAAAAAAAAAGAAAACTACAGGCCAATACCACTGATTAACATAGATGCAAAAATCCTTAACAAAATTCTAGCAAACAGAATCCAACAACACATTAAAAAGATCATACATCATGACCAAATGGGCTTTATCCCATGGATTAAATGGATTAAAGATTCTTCAATATCTGCAAATCAATGTAATACACCACATTAACAAATTGAAAGATAAAAACCATATGATTCTCAATAGATGCAGAGAAAGCCTTTGACAAAATTCAACATCCATTTATGATAAAAACTCTCCAGAAAGCAGGAATAGAAGGAACATACCTCAACATAATAAAAGCTATATATGACAAACCCACAGCAAACATTATCCTCAATGGTGAAAAATTGAAAGCATTTTCCCTAAAGTCAGGAACAAGACAAGGGTGCCCACTCTTACCACTACTATTCAACATAGTTTTGGAAGTTTTGGCCACAGCAATCACAGCAGAAAAAGAAATAAAAGGATCCAGATTGGAAAAGAAGAAGTAAAACTTTCACTATTTGCAGATGACATGATCCTCTACATAGAAAACCCTAAAGACTCCACCAGAAAATTACTAAAGCTAATCAATGAATATAGTAAAGTTGCAGGATATAAAATTAACACACAGAAATTCCTTGCATTCCTATACACTGACAATAAGAAAACAGAAAGATAAATTAAGGAAACAATTCCATTCACCATTGCAACAAAAAGAATAAAATACTTAGGAACATATCTACCTAAAGAAATAAAAGGCCTATATATAGAGAAAACTATAAAACACTAGTGAAAGAAATCAAAGAGGACATAAATAGATGGTGAAATATACCATGTTCATGGATTGGAAGAATCAATATAGTGAAAATGAGTATACTATCCACAGCAATCTATAGATTCAATGCAATCCCTATCAAGCTAACAATGGTATGTTTCAGAGAACTAGAACAAATAATTTCACAATTTGTATGGAAATACAAAACACCTCGAATAGCAAAAGCAATCTTCAGAAAAAAGAATGGAACTAGAGGAATCAACCTGCCTGACTTCAGGCTCTCCTACAAAGCCACAGTCATCAAGACAGTATGGTACTGGCACAAAGACAGAAATATAGATCAATGGAACGAAATAGAAAGCCCAGAGATAAATCCACACACCTATGGACACCTTATCTTCGACAAAGTAGGCGAGGATATACAATGGACAAAAGACAATCTCTTTAACAAGTGGTGCTGGGAAAACTGGTTAAGCACTTGTAAAAGAATGAAACTAGAACACTTTTTAACATCATACACAAAAATAAACTCAAAATGGATTAAAGATTTAAATGTAAGACCAGAAACTATAAAACTCCTAGAGGAGAACATAGGCAAAACACTCTCCGACATACATCACAGGAGGATCCTCTATAACCCACCTCCCAGAATACTGGAAATAAAAGCAAAAATAAAAAAATGGGATCTAATTAAACTTAAAAGCTTTTGCACAACAAAGGAAACAATAAGCAAGGTGAAAAGACAGCCTTCAGAATGGGAGAAGATAATAGCAAAAGAAGTAATGGACAAAGAATCTCAAAAATATACAAGCAACTCCTGCAGCTCAATTCCAGAAAAATAAATGACCCAATCAAAAAGTGGGCCAAAGAACTAAACAGACATTTCTCCAAAGAAGACATACAGATGGCTAACAAACACATGAAAAAATGCTCAACATCACTCACTGTCAGAGAAATGCAAATCAAAACCACAATGAAGTACCATTTTACACCAGTCAGAATGGCTGCTATCCAAAAGTCTACAATCAATAAATGCTGGAGAGGGTGTGGAGAAAAGGGAACCCTCTTACACTGTTGGTGGGAATGCAAACTAGTCCAGCCACTATGGAGAACAGTGTGGAGATTCCTTAAAAGACTGGAAATAGAACTGCCTTATGACACAGCAATCCCACTTCTGGGCATACACACCAAGGAAACCAGAATTGTAACAGACACGTGTATCCCAATGTTCATTGCAGCACTGTTTATAATAGCCAGGACATGGAAGCAACCTTGATGTCCATCAGCAGACGAATGGATAAGAAAGCTATGGTACATATACACAATGGAGTATTACTCAGCCATTAAAAAGAATACATTTGAATCAGTTCTAATGAGGTGGATGAAACTGGAGCCTATTATACAGAGTGAAGTAAGCCAGAAAGAAAAACACCAATACAGTATACTAACGCATATAAATGGAATTTAGAAGGAGGGTAACGAGAACCCTGTATGCGAGACAGCAAAAGAGACGCAGACTGTATAGAACAGTCTTTTGGACTCTGTGGGAGAGGGTGATGGTGGGATGATTTGGGAGAATCACATTGAAACATGTATATTATCATATGTGAAACTAGTCACTAGTCCAGGTTCGATGCATGAGACAGGGTGCTCGGGGCTGGTGCACTGGGATGACAAAGAGGGATGGGATGGGGAGGAACGTGGGAATGGGTTCAGGATGGGGAACACATGTACACCCATGGCGGATTCATGTCATGTATGCCAAAACCATAAAATATTGTAAAGTAATTAGCCTCCAATTAAAATAAATAAATTTACATGAATAAAAAATAAAGCTTTGAATTCCTTTAAAAAAATAGATCTTTACATTTTTACTTGACATGTACACATTATTCTAAATTTCAAAACGCAGACAAATAAAGCACAGAATGTCTTTAACACAGACTATGTGAAAAACAGAAAAAGCAATTAAGAATCACTTGTATTTTGAAAAACTATGTAAACGTGGTTGTTCCTGTGTTCACTAGAAAAAAGTTTTATTTGAAATGACCCTTATTTTGAAAGTGCCATGAACTCAGAGACAGGAAATACCTTTAGCTAGGTGATACCTACCAAAATGTTATTAAGACTCCCATGCCATATTGTTAATATGGTAATATCAGTGAACGAATAAAGAAAGAACCCATTTAGAGTGCTAATTAACATATTTATACTTAAGAGGACTACAAACATGTCTGGTTCTTTGCTGGTCATTTTTTAAAAACCTATCACTGGAAGAAAACTCCTGAAGACAAGATTATCAAATCAAATTAAAAGAATGCTACTGGGGACAATAGAATTAAACATCTCAGCAGCCATGTAAAATGGGCCAAATTACTATGATGAAATTTAATGAAGATAAATATAAACAATCCACTGAGACTCTAAGAATCAAATACACAAGTACATGATGATTAAGATATTAAGTAATTGCCATTTATGTAGAAAAAGGCCCAGACAGAAGTTCAATATGAATCAATATTGTGCCATGAAAATACCTAGTTTAGTCTCAGACTTTAGTACTGGAAGTGTAATATCCAAACAAGAGATGAAAACCCCCCTATGCTTTGGGCTGATCACATATTAAGTACTGCTTACACTTACAAACAAAAGACTGAGGCACACTGAAAAACAACACCTAGAAATAAGGTCAAAGGACAAATAATTGAAAATGCCCAAGAAAAATACTAAAACTGTTCTCACATATTTGAAATACGGTAACATAGATGTTATGTTACCCAATACCAGAAAGCAGCGAGCATGCGTGCTTGGTCATTCAGTCATGTTCGACTCTTTGCGACCCCACGGACTGTAGCCCACCAGGCTCCTCTGTCCATGGGATTCTACAGACAAGAATACTGGAGTAAGAATACTGGAGTGGGTATTCCCTTCTCCAGGGGAGTTTCTTGACTCAGGGATCGAACCCAGGTCTCTTGCATGGCAGGCAGATTCTTTACTTTTTTAACCACCATGGAAGCCCCAACAGATAGCAGACCTAAGATTTAAAAAGATATAAGACTGAAGTGAAATCTGGACATCTCACCTTCTCATATAATAATAAATTTGAGGAGAAAAGTATTTTATAGATAGGAACCTTGAAAGGAACAATTCCATGTGGACCTTGCATCAGCTGACACCAGCAAGACAAGGGAACCCAATATCACCAGACTCTACCCAAAAAAGTGAATTCCCAGAAATTAGCACGACAGGATAACCCTTGCTTTCCTTCACATGGTCAACTGACCTCATCATGGAAACAGTCCTGAGTAAACCATTTCTGCAGGCAGGCCTGTGTGTTCTATAGCTTCCTTACCCCATTTCTCAGCCCTGTTCTAACATCCTAGCTTCTCAGTACTGCTTCTAGTACTACTTTTAGTTCAGTCGCTCAGTTGTGTCTGGCTCTGCAACCCCATGAACTGCAGCATACCAGGCCTCACTGTCCATCACCAACTGCTGGAGCCTACCCAAACCTATGTCTGTTGAGTCAGTGATACCATCCAACCATCTCATCCTCTGCCATCCCCTTCTCCTCCTGCCCTCAATCTTTCCCAGTATCAGGGGCTTTTCAAATGAGTCAGCTCTTCGCATGAGGTGGCCAAAGTATTGGAATTTCAGCTTCAACATCAGTCCTTCCAGTGAATATTCAGGACTGATCTCCTTGCAGTCCAAGGGACTCTCAAGAGTCTTCTCCAACACCACAGTTCAAAAGCACCAATTCTTCTGCACTCAGCTTTCTTTATAGTCCAACTTTCACATCCATACATGACTACTGGAAAAACCATAGCCTTGACTAAATGGACCTTTGTTGACAATGTAATGTCTCTGCTTTTTAATATGCTGTCTAGTTTGGTCATAATTTTCCTTCCAAGGAGTAAGCGTCTTTTAATTTCATGGCTGCAATCAGTATTTGTAGTGATTTTGGAGCCCAAAAATATAAATCAGCCACTGTTTCCACAGTTTCCCCATGTATTTGGCATGAAGTGATGGGACTGGATGCCATGATCTTAGTTCACCAGACCTTAAACTACTGGAGGTTTATCAAAGCCTAAGTGACAGGAGGAAAGAGAAATACCCAACTCCAGCCAACTCTGGTCATTCTGACCCAACTAAGTGTGTGTGTGTGTGCTGGGGGCAGGAGGGAGGAACAAGTTTACGTATCAAGAGCACAGGCTTATTAAAAAACTGAGACTTATTCACAGGACTACAGAAGCTTCTCTTTCCCCCATACCTAACCACAATATGACTAAAGGTCAATATTCTACAAGTCCTTTCACCCCATACCTTAGGCTTGGCTTGTAACAAAAACTTACAAAGCATACTAAAAGGCAAAAGGCACAGTTTGAAGAGAAGGCTCAAACATCAGAACCACAAACAGATATGGCAGGGATGCTGGAATTATTAGACCAGGATTTTAAAACTGTAATTTAAATAATAATGGCTTTAATGAATAAAGCTGACAAAGTACAATGATAGAATGACAGTTTAAGCAGACAAATGAAATTCTTATGATGAAAAAAAAATTCTGGAGGTCAAAAACAACACTGTAACAGAAATAAAGAATAACTTTGATGGGCTCATTAACAGACTGGGCACAGCAGAGGAAAGATTCTCTTCCTTGAGAATGTCAATAGAAACTTCTAAAACAGAAAAGCAAAGAAAAAAAGGACAGAATATTCTAAAACTATGGGACAAAAAAAGGTATACCATATAAATAATGAAAAAGAGAAACATAAAATAAATATTGAAGTAATAATGAATGAAAATCCCCCCCTCCCAAAATCAATGTCAGACACCAAACTAAAGATGAAGATTAGAGAACACCAAGTAGGGTAAATGCAAAACAAATAAACAAACACTGCTGTTGCTGCTGCTGCGTCACTTCAGTCGTGCCCAACTCTGCGCGACCCCATAGACGGCAGCCCGCCAGGCTCCCCCATCCCTGGAATTCTCCAGGCAAGAACACTGGAGTGGGTTGCCATTTCCTTCTCCAATTCATGAAAGTGAAAAGTGAAAGTGAATTCGCTCAGTCATGTCCTACTCTAAGAGACCCCATGGACTGCAGCCCACCAGGCTCCTCCATCCATGGGATTCTCTAGGCAAGAGTACCGGAGTGGGGTGCCATTGCCTTCTCCTAAAAAACACTACAATTAAGCATATTGTAGTCAAACTGCAGAAAATACAGCTCAACTCCAGAAAAATAAATGACCCAATCAAAAAATGGGCCAAAGAACTAAATAGACGTTTCTCCAAAGAAGACATACAGATGGCTAACAAACACATGAAAAGATGCTCAACATCACTCATTATCAGAGAAATGCAAATCAAAACCACTATGAGGTACCATTTCATGCCAGTCAGAATGGCTGTGATCCAAAAGTCTACAAGCAATAAATGCTGGAGAGGGTGTGGAGAAAAGGGAATCCTCTTACACTGTTGGTGGGAATGCAAACTAGTACAGCCACTATGGAGAACAGTGTGGAGATTCCTTAAAAAACTGGAAATAGAACTGCCTTATGATCCAGCAATCCCACTGCTGGGCATACACACTGAGGAAACCAGAAGGGAAAGAGACACATGTACCCCAATGTTCATCGCAGCACTGTTTATAATAGCCAGGACATGGAAGCAACCTAGATGCCCATCAGTAGATGAATGGATAAGAAAGCTGTGGTACATATACACAATGGAGTATTACTCAGCCATTAAAAAGAATACATTTGAATCAGTTCTAATGAGGTGGATGAAACTGGAACCTATTATACAGAGTGAAGTAAGCCAGAAAGAAAAACACCAATACAGTATACTAACGCATATATATGGAATTTAGAAAGATGGTAACAATAACCCTGTGTACGAGACAGCAAAAGAGACACTGATGTATGGATCAATCTTGTGGACTCTGTGGGAGAGGGAGAGGGTGGAGAGATTCGGGAGAATGGCATTGAAACATGTATAATATCATGTATGAGACAAGTCGCCAGTCCAGGTTCGACGCACCATGCTGGATGCTTGGGGCTGGTGCACTGGGACGGCCCAGAGGGAGGGTAGGGGAGGGAGGAGGGAGCAGGGTTCAGGATGGGGAGCATGGGTATACCTGTGGCAGATTCATTTTGATGTTGGGCAAAACTAATACAATATTGTAAAGTTTAAAAATAAAATAAAATTTAAAAAATAAAATAAATAAAAAATCTTCAGTGAAACCAAAGGGAAAAAACATCTCATCTATTGAGAAGTAAAGATAATAATTATATCCAATTTCTCCTCGGAAACTATGCAAGCAAGAAGAGCAAAGTGAAACATTAAAAGTTTTGAGAGAAAAAACAACCTAGAATTATGTATCCTATGATATTATCCTTCAAAAGTAAAAAAAGAAAATAAAATTTTTCTCAGAAAAACAAAATTTGGAGGAATCTGTTGCCAGTGGACCTGCCTTACAGAAAATGTTAAAAGAAGTTCTTTAGAGAGGAGAAAAATAATATAGTTCCAAAATTTGGATGTATATAAAGGAAGAGCACTGAATAAGGAGTAACTGAAGATAAAATAATAGCTTTTCTTTCTTATTCTTATTTAATGTAAACAGATCACAGTTTGTTCAAAATAATAACAGCAACAATATATTAGAAAAAATATATATAGATAGATTTGCTTATGTATAAATAAAATAAGTGACAGCAATGACATGAGAATAGGATGGAAGAATTAGAAATATTTTGTTATTATAATGTACTACTTGCAAAGGAGTAGAGTGTTATTTATTAAAAGGGAACTTGGATTATTTGTAAATGTATTTTGGAAAATCCAGAGCAACCATTTAAAAAGTATAATTGATATGAAAAGACAAGAGAGAAAGTTAAAGTGTATTAAACCTCTATTAAAACCACCAAAGTGTAGAAAACAAAATAGGAACAAAGAACAAGAGCAATGAATAGAGTAGCAAATACGACTGCTATTGATTCAAGTATATCAGTAATTACTTTGTCAATGATCCTAATACACCAATGAAAAAAGAAAGATTGTCAGAGTGGATCAAACAACAAGACCCAAATATAAGTTGTCTGCAGGAAATCCTCTTTGAGCAAAAAGAAGCAGGTCAAAAGTAAAGAGAAAGACATACAATGTGAACAGTTATGACCAACCTAGATAGCATATTCAAAAGCAGAGACATTACTTTGCCAACAAAGGTCCGTCTAGTCAAGGCTATGGTTTTTCCAGTGGCCATCTATGGATGTGAAGTTGGACTGTGAAGAAAGCTAGGCACCGAAGAATTGATGCTTTTGAACTGTGGTATTGGAGAAGACTCTTGAGAGTCCCTTGGACTGCAAGGAGATCCAACCAGTCCATTCTAAAGGAGATCAGCCCTGGGTGTTCTCTGAAACTCCAGTACTTTGGGCACCTCATGCAAAGAGTTGACTCATTGGAAAAGACTCTGATGCTGGGAGGGATTGGGGGCAGGAGGAGAAGGGGACGACAGAGGATGAGATGGCTGGATGGTATCACCGACTCTTTGCACATGAGATTGAGTGAACTCCGGGAGTTGATGATGGACAGGGAGGGCGTGCTGCGATTAATTGGGTCGCAAAGAGTCGGACACCACTGAGCAACTGAACTGAACTGAACTGAACTGAATCCAAAGAAAGCTAGAGTAACTAATTTCAGACAACACATACTTTAGAGTAAAGAAAGCTATCAGAGGCAAAGAAGGTTATTATATAATGATAAAAAAAGGCCAATTCTCCTAAAAAGTACATCTTTATATAAAGATGATATATATATATATGTGTGTGTGTGTGTGTGTGTGTGTGTGTGTATACACCCAACAACAAAGCATCAAAACACAAGTGGCAAAATCTAAGAGAACTGCAAAGAGAAATAGATGAATCCATGACTATAGTTGGAAATATCACCCTGCATAAGAAATGTGCAGATTCATTAGAAAATCAGTAAAGATACAGTTGAACTCAACAGCATCCTCAGTCAACTAAATATCATTGACATCTACAGACTCTTTCATTCAGCAATAGCAAAATAAACATTCTTCTCATTCTCCAGCTTACAAGGAACATCACCAAGACAGACCATGTTCTGAGTTATAAAATGCACCCTAACAAGATTAAAAGAATAGAAATCAGACAATAATTACTCTCAGACCATAGTAGAATTAAACTAGAAATAAATAACAGAAACATATAAATACAGATTTAAAAATAAATAGCAGAAAGATAACTGAAAAGTTCTAAAAATACTTGGAGATTAAACAACACACTTCTAAATAATGAATCAAGAAAAAATAAGAAATATTTGAACTAAATGAAAATGAGAATACAACATATCAAAATTAGTGAGATGCAGTGAAAGCAGGGCTTAGATGGAAACTTAAAGTATTGAAAGTCTATATTAGAAAAGAAGAAAGATCTAAAATTAACCATCTAAACTTCTAACTTAGGAAACTAGAAAAGAAGAGAAAATTAAACTGAAATTAAGTAAGAAAGAAGAAATATGTAAGTTAAATTTAAAAATCAATGAATTTGAACACAGGAAATAAACAGGAAAAAAAAAAAAAAAACACAAAGAATCCAAAAGCTTGGTCTTCGAAATATCCATAAAATTGACATTTCTAGCCAGGGTAACTTTTTTAAATAAAGGAGAAAAAATACATATTACTAGTATCAGAAATGAAAGATGTAACATCATTACAGATCTCATGGACATTAAAAGGATAAACAATAGGCATTATGAGTAACTCTAGGCCCTCAAACTTGGTAACATAGATAACATAGACCAATCTCTGAAAAGACACAATCTGTCAAACTCACACAGAAAGAAATAGGCAATCTGAATAGGTCTTTACTCATTAAAGAAACTGTACCAATCATTAACAATCTTCCAAAACAGAAAGCATCATATGGGTTTGCTGGTGAATTCTACCAAACATTTAAGGAAAAAAATATATCAGTTTTTCTACAATCTCTCTCAGAAGATAGGAGAGGAAATATTTCCTAACTTTATTTATAAAGCCAGCATTCAGTTCAGTTCAGTTCAGTCGCTCAGTTTTGTCTGACTCTTTGCAACCCCATGAATCGCAGCACGCCAGGCCTCTCTGTCCATCACCATCTCCCGGAGTTCACTCAAACTCACGTCCATCGAGTCGGTGATGCCAGCCAGCCATCTCATCCTCTGTCATCCCCTTTTCCTCCTGCCCAAAATCCCTCCCAGCATCAGGGTCTTTTCCAATGAGTCAACTCTTTGCATGAGGTGGCCAAAGTACTGGAGTTTCAGCTTTAGCATCAGTCCTTCCAAAGAACACCCAGGGCTGATCTCCTTTAGAATGGACTGGTTGGATCTCCTTGCAGTCCAAGGGACTCTCAAGAGTCTTCTCCAACACCACAGTTCAAAAGCATCAATTCTTCGGCACTCAGCTTTCTTCACAGTCCAACTCTCACATCCATACATGACCACTGGAAATACCATAGCCTTGACTAGATGGACCTTTGTTGGCAAAGTAATGTCTCTGCTTTTCAATATGCTCTCTAGGTTGGTCATAACTTTTCTTCCAAGGAGTAAGCATCTTTTAATTTCATGGCTGCAGTCACCATCTGCAGTTTTAGCCTATACCAAACCCAAAGATATTACAAAAAAAAGTATAGATCAGTATTTCTCATAAATATAGATGCAAAAATCTTCAAGCAAAATATTATCAAATAAAATCCAACAATGTATTATAAGAATTATACAATACAACCAAGTAGGATATACCCGTTATGCTAGGCTGGTTCAACACTTCAAAACTGGTATAACCCATCACATCAAAAGACTAAAGAAGAAAAATCACATGATTGTATCAACAGATACAGAAAAGCAAAGCATTTGACAGAATCCAGCATGGCACCCACTCCAGTATTCTTGCCTGGAGAGTCCCATGGACAGAGGACCTGGCGGGCTACAGTCTATAGGGTTGCAAAGAGTTGGACACGACTGAAGCAACTGAGCATGGCACAGCAGCACCCATCCAAGATAAAGACTGTAAGCATCTTCCTCAACTTGACAAGGGATATCAGCAAAAATCCTACACCTAACATCATACTTAATGTGAGAAATTTGATGATCAGGAACAAGGAAAGATATTCCCTCACCACTGCTTTTCAACATCATACTGGTTAGTTCTAGATAATTATGCATTATGCAGTCATGGATGGGAAACAAAAGATGTACATATTGGGCAAGATAAAATAAAACTATCTTTGTTCACAGATGATGTAATTGTATATTCAGAAAACTAGAACGAATCAACATAAACACTCCTAGAATCAATACACAATATTGCAAGGTTGAAGAATTCAATTTTTTTAATACACAAAAATCAACAACTTCCCAATAAACTATCAATGAACAAGTGGAATTTGAAACTTAAAATATACTATTATATCAGCATCCAAAAATGAAATACTTGGATATAAATTCAACCTATATGTAGATAATCTGCATGAGAAAAACTAAAAAACTCTATTTTTAAAAAGTCCCAAAATTAAATATGTTCAGCCTTAATATCTACATGTTCCATTTTCACAGATTCAACCACCTATGGATCAAAAATATTTATTAAAAAATTCCATAAATTTTCTAAAATTAGAACTTGAATCTGCTGCACACTGGCACTATTTACATATCATCTACATTGTATTTACAACTATCCACATAGCATTTATATTGTATTTGGCATAAGCAATCTAGAAATGAATTAAACAGGAGGATGTACATAGGTTATATACTAACACTATGCAATTTTAAGATTCTTGAGTATCTATGGCTTTTGGTATCCTGGAACCAATCCCCAGCAGATATCATGGTACAACAGTATATGAAAAGATATTCCATGTTAATATATAGGAAGATTTAATACTGTAAAGATGTCAGTTCTCCCTAGCTTAATCTATAGATTCATTGTAATCCAAATCAAATCTCAGTAAGTTATTCTGTGGATATCAACAAGCTGTTTCTAAAGTTTATATGGAAAGGGAAATGATCCAGAAGAGTCAACACAACATCACCGGGGAAGAAAGTTGGAGAACTGGCACTACCCAACTTCAAGACTTACTATCAAGCTACGGTAATCAAGGTAGCATGGTAGCGGCAAAAGGACAGACAAATAGATCAGAAGAGAGACCCCCAGAAATAGACCCACATAGATATAGTAGCCTCATATTTGACATATCAGTAAACTCAATAAAATGGAATTAAGACAGAGTTTTCAACAGCTGGTATTGGACCTGGAAATTCACATGGAAAAAAAAAAAAAAAGGAAAAGAAACTAAATAGCTTAATCCCTTTACTGTTCACCTGAAACTCACAACATTCTTAATCAACCATATCCCAATACAAAATAAACAGTTTAAAATAAAAAAGAAACTAAACTAAAAAGGAATCCAGACAGACCTTACACCTTTCACAAAAATTAATTCAAAATGGATCATAGACCTAAATATAAAAGGCAAAATTTTAAAATGCCTAAGGGATAGCATAAGAGAAAATCTAGATGACCTTGGACAAGGCAATGACTTTATAGATAGCAAAGGCATTATCCCTAATAGAAATAACTGATAAACTGAGCTTCATTAAATTTAAAAACTTCTGCTCTGTAAAAGACAATGTCAAAGGAATGAGAAGATACACCAGAGACAAGGGGGAAAAAAAAAAAAAAAACATTTGCACAAGACATCTGATAAAGGACTATTATCCAAAATATATCTTAAAAATAAACCTTAAAATTCAATAATTAGAAAATGAACAACCCACCTAGAAATGAGCTAAAGACCTGGCACCTCACAAAGATATACAGATGTCAAGTTTTTATATGAAAAGGTGTTCAACAGAATACATCATTCGGAAGTTACAAATTAAAAGTGAGACCCCATCACAGAAGATTGAGTATGTGCTCAGTTATGTCTTTGTGAGCCCATAGACTGTAGCTCACCAGGCTCCTCTGTCCATGGAATTTTTCAGGCAAGAATACTGGAGTGGATTGCCTTTTCCTACTCCAGGGGGTTCTTCCCAATCCAAGGATCAAATCCATGTCTCTTGTGTAGCCTACGTGGACAGGTGGATTCTTCACCACTACGCCATGTGGGAAGCCCATCCTATAAGATTAGAATGGCTAAAATCTAAAACAGTGACAATGCCAACTGCTGATGAGTGTGTGGAGCCCAGGACTTTCACTGATTGCTCGTGGGGATGTAAAATGGTATAATCACCCTGGAAGACAGTCTGGCAATTTCCTACAAAAGTAAGCACACTTCTACCATACGATACAGCAATTGTGCTTCTTGGTATTCACTCAAATGAGCTGAAAACCAATGTCAACACAAAAACCTGCCCAGAAAATATTTATATCAATTTCCTTCATAACTGCCAAAACTAAGAAGCAATCAAGAATATCATTCAGTAGGTTAATGGATAAAAAACTGTGGTACCTCTAGACAGTGAAACATTATTCATCACTAAAATGAAATGAGCTATCAAGCCATGAAAAGATTCAATGCATATTACTAAGTGAAAGAACCCAATCTGAAAAGGTTACAAACCATATGATTCCAAAGAGATGAAATTCTGGAAAAGACTGTCAGGGTCTTTTCACTTTCATGCATTGGAGAAGGAAATGGCAACCCACTCCAGTATTCTTGCCTGGAGAATCCCAGGGATGGCAGAGCCTGGTGGGCTGCCATCTATTGGGTCGCACAGAGTTGGACACGACTGAAGCGACTTAGCAGCAGCAGCAGCAGGCAAGAAGGATGGATGTGAATAGGCAGAGCACAGAGGATTTGCAGAGCAATTAAACAAATTTGTGTGATATTATAATGGTGGATATATGTCATTCATTTGTCAAAGCCCATAGAATGAACAACACCAAGGATGAACTCTGGTGTAACCTATGGACTTTATGTGATAATCATGTATCCATGTAGGTTCATGGATTGTTAACAAATGTGCCTTCCTAGTGCAAGACCTTGACACTACAGGAGGCTGTGCACGTGAAGGATCAAAACTCTGGACTTGCTGCTCAGTTCTGCTAAAAACCTAAAA
Source organism: Bos indicus x Bos taurus (assembly GCF_003369695.1). Lineage (NCBI taxonomy): Eukaryota > Metazoa > Chordata > Mammalia > Artiodactyla > Bovidae > Bos > Bos indicus x Bos taurus. Next base: position 37,909,217 of record NC_040104.1, read on the forward strand.
CTACTCTAAAAAAATAAAGTTTACTAAGCTAAGAGTACTTTTTTCTTTAGGTTGCTGTGAGAATTAGATCTACTATACATCAAGTATCAAGAGCAGGGTCTTGTTGGCACATCATAGTTGAAAGGTATGAGTATTAAATCAATCTTCAAACACCTTCTTTTGCCTCTTGATTCATATTTTATAGATAAACATCAAAGTCCCTTAAGAAAGTTTTCTCTGGACTCTGAGTTTCCCCCAAGCTAACAAGTATCCAATTGAAATTATGGTTCTTTTCCATCTTTATTAATGGACTCTAGTGGTAGTAAAAGCCCATAGCTTAACCCCTAACTGCAGAATTAGAATCCTTTTGTCTAGAATCCCTGCTTGAGAATTAGAAATTTTTTTTCATAATCTTGACACCTTAGTTATCACTGATTAAAACAACTAGATGCATTTTCCAGAAATCCCTCTAAGACCCTTGTTAGGTTATTAAATTCTAAACTTCTCTATACTCTGTTCTCCCCCTTTTGAAATGAGGTCGTGAAAATACTCTCAGGAATAAAAAACAAAGAGAGCAGTAGGACATTAAGTCCCTGTGAGACTCTGGAAGAGAGACTGAGAAAGTATCACCCAGGCCTGGTAACTCTAAGAGCTTAGCAGCTTAGTATAACATCTCTATGTCGTCATAAATTTCCCTACAGTAACACTGTCAGCTGCTTGTCTCTCTACAGTGTTTAGGAGCACAGCGCAGGGAAAAGATAATGTACTTTCAAGTTGACAGACGCATCCATTCCTGTGTGACTTTGGATACACAAATTCTTTAAGCACCAGGTCCCTTATTTCCAAGCTGATGATAATACCTACTCCCTTAGGTGTCTATGAACACTAAAGAAAAAATAATGTGGTTGAGTTACAGTCAATACCCAATATTTTTTTCCTGGATAATTAAAATCAGAGAATCTTCAGGTATGTTGCTCTATTTTTTTCAAAGAGATAAAAAGGAAGGAACCAAATGTTTAGCATGAAGACTGCAGTCAAGAGAAGACATTAAAAAAAAAAAAAGTGACTCCATTTCTGTATGAACTTTTTGGCCAACCCAATACATTTACAGCCTGAAAAGATCGTGAACTCTGGCTTGATCATGCAGATTTCTCCGAGCAGAAGGAACGTTCTCAATTGGCAATCAAGTGTGGAGTAAGAGACCCTGTAAAGACAGGAGAGGATGCTCTGTAAAGTTAGCCTGTGGTATGTAATTGATTTCATTTGTTTTATTTTAGCTGGAGCTTAATTTGAATTGTCTACATCAATAGAAGAGTTCATATTGATTTCTTTAAAATGTAAATGAACCTCCTGTGTACCTTCCAGGTTTTTTTTTAAAGTTAAGATGAATATTGGTTTTTTATGTTTGCAATGAAAGGTACAAACAGTGAATTTGGGATTTTATAGCTTGAGGTTAAAATATGGTTTGCATGTGCAAATATTAGAAGCTAGTTAAATCTATTCACTCTTCCTCAGCACAATACTTGTAAGATCCAACTGCTTTGCACCAGCATGCAAGGCCTCTCACCATCTGAAAGATACCTCATATTTCCCTCTTCTTGGAATCCTATACCGTAACCTTTCCAAAAAGTTGAAGTTCCTCAATTGTATCTCGCATTTCTCACTTTCCTGTCTGCAAATACCATGCTTCCTCCTTGTAAAGTTTTCTCTTCCTTCCCTCAACCCCTCATTATTAGGACAGAGGATGCCTATTCATTCCTTAGGTTCCAAACATAAAGTGCCACCAACTTGATGAAGCTCCTATGAACTCTAGTTCAATACTTCCTCCTTTGTGTCTCACTGTGTACCACACACAATGCTGACTTCGGCTTCTCTTCCACTTAGTGCTGCTGCTGCTAATTCACTTCAGTCGTGTCTGACTCTGTGTGACCCCACAGACAGCAGCCCACCAGGCTCTTCTGTCCCTGGGATTCTCCAGGCAAGAATACTGGAGTGGGTTGCCATTTCCTTCTCCACTTAGTGCTATGGATTGTCAAAACACCACTAGCCAATAGAAGAGGCAGAAAAGGAAGTCTAAGAGGAAGGTTGCCACATGTAGGAATGGGCCATGTTATGTTTAGGGTTTTATAGAAAAATGCATTTAATGAAGAATCACGCTGGTTGGCCCAGCAATGCATGTACTTGATCCCTTGATTCACGTAGTCCACTATTCTTCCAGTATCTTTGTTTGTTCTCTTACTCCATAAGTTTTTACTAACATCTACATTTCTCTTTTGCTTTAGATTTCCTAGCAATTCATTTATGTCTGCTAACACTGACAGCTGCCCCATCTCCTATAAGATAGAGTTTCCCACTGAATTCTTCTTTTGATCAGTACTATATACTCCACGTTTCTAAATTTTACATACGTTTCAAAGCTTTTCACCTTAATAAAAACACTATGTCATTACTTTCCAAATCTGTATGCTCTGATCAGAATTCCTCTCATTTCTCATTTGACCATTATTTCTGATTAATAACCAACCTGTTAGTCTAAAATCCAGCTTAAAACTCACAGAATTTAAGTTGGTCCACATATGGCATGTTTACACACAGTATTGGAAAAGCAATCTTTAGCTCATCTGTGTTAACATTGTTATTTCTGCTTTATCATGAATTCATGGAGCATTCACAAGATTCAGTTTAACTCCATTGACAGTAATTGTCGTTTCCTGTTTTCAAATGATTATGATTCAGCCACTAGGATCATATGGCAATTCTATTTTTAGGTTTCTGAGAAACCTCCATATTGTTTTCCACAATGGCTGCACCAATTTACATTCCCACCAGTAACATTCGAGGGTTCCCTTTACTCCACATCCCAGCCAGCATTTGCTGTGTTCTTTGTGATGATGGGCGTCCTGACAGGTGTGAGGTGATACATCATTGTGGTTTTGATTTGCATTGCCCTGATGACTAGTGATGTTGAGCATCTTCGGTCTAATGCTCTCCCAACTGAGCTATTTCGGCCACCCGTCAATGTTGAGCATCTTTTCATGTTCCTATTGGCCGTAAACATGTCCTCTTTGAAAAAACATTTATTCAGGTATTTTGCCCATTTTTTAATTGGATTATTTGCTGTTTTGTTTGGTTTTGACATTCAGTTGTATGAGCTGTTTACATATGTTGGATATTAATCCCTTATTGGTCACGTCATCTGCAAATATCTTCTCCCATTAAACAGGCTGATTTTGTTTTGTCAACGGTTTCCTTTGCTGTGCAGTCATTTTTAACATTGATTCCCATTTCAGACGCACTGAGAATCACAATATCTAGTATCTGCAATGTTGCAAAATTATAATTTATTTCGCAGAGAGTGTGAATTGTCAGCAAAACTAAGACCACAAAACAAGGGAAATTTTTAAAATGTCAACAGTTTAGAGGTTAATGAAGTAGGTTAACAAAAGCTCTGACTTCGTTGATTGTTTTCCAAAAGATGCTTTTTAAAGCTGGTTACAAGTCAAAATTTAACTGTTAATATTTTGTCATAAAATGTGTCTGTGTTAAATCTCTCTCCTTCCAGGCAACAAGAAGCCTTGCAATTCTCATTTGTACAAACACTGGAAACTAGTTGGATTTTAAAAAAATATTGTTTAACGGCTTCATAGTTGAATTAAGTGGGAACATAGCATTGTCACTGATAAGCTGTTAAATATCATTTAACTGAACTTTGTTTATAAAAGGTGTGTGGTTGCTGTGGTCTAGCTAGTGGTTGCACATGTGAATGTTTGTGAAATTAAGAGATTTACTGTTTTTAAGAAAGCTCATACTTCCCTAAAATACTAAATTGAGATGATCTTGGTATAATGAGGATATTATTATATGCCATGCCCTATTTGATGTCACAGTATTTTATTAATATGTTTCAAGCACACGTGTATTATGAATAACAAACCTGCTGAATTAGAGCTAAGAGAGAGTAGGAGGAGTGGATAGACAAGAAGAACAATAATTATCAGGGTTATTATTCTCAAAACTAAAATTTTGGAAGAAAAAAAATTATCTCTGGGATAATTTTAGAGTTTTTAGAGTTTATCTGTGAAGCTGTGACGCCGCCTCCCCTGGAGTCTCTTGCTCTTTCTTACCCTAAACTCCTCCATGAGGACCAGTAGTCCCAAGTCAGGGAGGCAGGGCTCAAGGAATCTGCCAGAACATCTACCTTATGGCTTATAGACTACCTCCCTGCTCTCATGGACACTGCCTGGGACTGTGTCAGCTGGTTTTTCATCCTGGGTTGATGACTACACTCAGAGGTCAAGACTAACAGGTATATATACTTCCTGGCCATGAAAACTTCCATAAAAATTATTCTCCCCTCCAGGGATGCTCCTTTCCAGTTGGTCCTCCTATACTTTCTCTTAGACTCAGCACAAGATCTTCTTGAAACTGGTGATGTGGACACTGGGCTTACAAAGATGCTATCAGTACAGTCAGCCCTGGCTTTCTTGTCTTACAGTAATTTTTGACTCATTCTAATTATCATATTGTCCAAACCTTGCAGACAAATCCTATTAACTTGCTGCCACCCTTCCCCACACTTTTCCATGTATGAGAGACCCTTCACTTGCTATCAGTTCAGTTCAGTTGCTCAGTCGTGTCTGACTCTTTGCGACCCCATGAATTGCAGTGCGCCAGGCCTCCCTGTCCATCACCAACTCCTGGAGTTCACTCAGACTCATGTCCATCGAGTCAGTGATGCTATCCAGCCATCTCATGCTCTATCGTCCCCTTCTCCTCCTGCCCCCACTTGCTATAAATAATTACAAATCTATTCACTGAATTAACTCTTTGCAGGTCTCTTTATGGACGTGAAAGCTACATGCATTTCCAAAACCAAATCTGTATTAAATCAAACATATATGGCTTGAGAGAGACTATTCCTATGAGAATTCCAGATGGAGTCATCCCTGAGATACCTGCACGCAAGTTAATTGCATCTCTGGCAGCTCCTGTTGGTTGAGCTGGGAAAAGCATCTCTCCTCAGTGATCAGCTCACACCCTACTCAAACACCAAGTCAAGTATGCCATTATCTAATCATACATCCCCATTCAGATGATTCCCGTTTACAAGGACCAATGTAAGGGACAACGGGGTCAATAAAAGGCTGCTGATATCAATTATTTCCCGAGCAAATTATATAGAAGTGCCAACAAAGGTCCCCTAGTCAAGGCTGTGGTTTTTCCAGTGGTCACGTATGGATGTGAGAGTCGGACTGTGAAGAAAGCTGAGTGCCGAAGAATTGATGCTTTTGAACTGTGGTGTTGGAGAAGACTCTTGAGAGTCCCTTGGACTGCAAGGAGATCCAACCAGTCCATTCTGAAAGAGATAAACCCTGGGATTTCTATGGAAGGACTGATGCTAAAGCTGAAACTCCAGTACTTTAGCCACCTCATGTGAAGAGTTGACTCATTGGAAAAGACTCTGATGCTGGGAGGGGTTGGGGGCAGGAGGAGAAGGGGATGACAGAGGATGAAATGGCTAGATGGCATCACTGACTCGATGAACGTGAGTTTGAGTGAACTCTGGGAGTTGGTGATGGACAGGGAGGCCTGGTGTGCTGTGATTCATGGGGTCGCAAAGAGTCAGACACGACTGAGTGACTGAACTGAACTGAACATCAAGAACTGTTTAGGCTTTCTGTATTCTCAAGTCCATTCCAGGTACCAACCCCAATGGAAGGGATAGGCAAGAACACATCAATATATATTTTCTCTGACTTACTGACTCTCCATGTAACCAAATCAACGGGAGGAACTAAAAGCAGACACTATTTACAGAGGCCTCCAGTCAGACAAGTTAACCTTTTAGTGTATCATTCACATTATCCCCTACCTATGCTCTGTGGCAAGTTTCTCCTAAACCTGTTATCACTTTTTATCAAAACAGTTTTCTTTAGCACATGCCTACACTCTCTTGCATTCTTCACTGGCATCTCACCTGTCTTATTATAAGATTATCATCATAAGTTGGAGGACCCAGGGCCAGGGCAATCAGGAATTGTTGTAAAGGAAAAGAACAAAGCTGACTCCATACTTGATGTTTCTTTTACTTTAGTTTTTGCGCTCTATTGCTTTTGCTTAGAGTTAAGAATATTGCCTATAGCTTGAAATGTACAGGACAGACCATTCTCAAGGCTCTGACCTTTAAAGGTAGGACACTTTTCCATCCATATAGAGATTAAAAGTTGCAGAACAGAGAACATTTGTCTTGTTAGAGTTTTATAGGAAAATTGCGATCTGACCTCTATGAATATCTACAGAAACAAAGGATTCCCACACTAAGAAGTTCCCTACAACCAACCACACCACTCCCTCACCTTGCCTTTAAAAAATGCTTTCTTGAAACCCTTCAGAGAGTTCAGGATTTGGGGGGAAGCATGAGCCAACGTCTCCTTGCATGGCTCTGCGATAAACCCTTTTCAGCTCCAAACTCCAGTGTTTCAGTTGGTTTGGTCTGGCCTCACCAGGCCCAAGAATTTCCACCGGGTAACATGGTGTATGACAGTTCAGAGATTATGGAATTCTTAATTATAGTCAGTAAAACTGCATGACCCTGTTCCCTTCAATCACACCGTTTGAAAAAAGTAAGACATCCTTCTAGCTTTGTTTTTATCTTTCTACCAGGTCTTATAAACCTGTTCATTTTTCATAACTTATTACTTTAATTCATTATGTTTCTACTGGATAAATTCAATGCCTTCTTTCCTACTACAAAAGAGATTCCTTCTCCAAATTTCCTCACTGATCAATATAGTACAGCCAACTTCTATCCTCAGTTGGGCATCTGTTACAATTTCTGTGTCTGTCACTGGTCTAGGAACACTTGAAGAATCATGCCTTATTCTTTTTTATACAAATAGAATAATTTTCAAAACATAATTTTAACGTATCAATTAATTAAGTGGCCAATTTTCTAGAACTGTGGGAATGGTACCAAAAGATCCTAATGTGAAATTTATACAATGTATAATATTTTCACAGTCCATAAATTCAGGAATGCAAAAACATTAAACTTTACTTTTCTATTTCTGACCTTGAAGTTTACCTCAAGGACACATTGGACTGAAGATAAAGAATGGCTTTGGTCCAGTTCTTCTTGTTTTACCCTTCAATGAATTAAGAATTTGAATGATAAGACTTCCTTCAATTCATTGAGTTGCATATAAGTGTGAGAGGAAAGCATGAGTCACTTTCAAATTAAGGCCCTGGAGGTGAACACTGACTGGACCTGAAAATATTCTGTCCACATGGATGTTCACTGAGATGTAGATAATGTGATTTTTTTTTTTTTTTTTTTTGCCTGCTGTCATCTGCTCACTCTGGCATCTGCACATAAGAGTGCATTTGCATCTGCTCAATGGTTTTTAAGTTGACGCTTTGCTTCATCCTAACCAAGAACTTGCTAAGGCCACCAAAGCATAGCAGCCCATGTCTGCTCTACCCAGAGCTATAGAAGGTGGGGAAGGATTGGAAGGGACATCCGTGTTTAAGTCCCTTTTATATGGAGACAGACACCAGCCCCTAATGATATTCCTTTTTTCTTAGGAGGAAGAGAAAGAATAGGAGATGACAGTAGGCATTTCAAGGGAAAACCATCTTCTCTGTGCAAATAAATTTGTCAGCTTAACCTTTAAACAAAACTGAACAAATTTTCCTTACTTTGACATTGCTTAGAAGCTTTTAGATGCTGTTGTACATTATGAATCTCCCAAGAGGGGATGTATCAATGCAGCAAGTATCTCGTTTATTTGACAAGTCCCTAGAAATCTATTTGGGAAACAGTGCTCCGACATGTCCTGCCATCACTGGCCTGTTTTGTTATTCAATCAACAACACAACTCAGGGTACAGACCAGGGTATGAAGCAGTGTGACACTGTCTTAAGAATCTAGCCTTTTATTTCAATTCAAAAGTCTCCTTTATAGCACCTCAAACAATATGCACATGGGAACCTCCAGGGATAAATAAATGGGAATAGAGAAGATTGAGCAATGTCCAACTTCTTCCCTCTTCTCCTTTTCTGACTAACTGCTCATGTCAAGACAGAGTACTAGCAATAAGGCTGGAAGCAGGGTGTATGGGCAAGAGTACTGGACATGAAGTGGAGTAACCACTCCTGGTTTCTGTCACTAATTGTGTGGCTCTGGTCAATAATGTACTTCACCTTTCTGGGCCTCCATTTCCTCATTTTGTCCTGAGGACTTTTGAGTAACAAAGGGAGAGGTTGGGATTAACTTTCCATCCTAATGATCCTCCGTCTAGTGACCATTGTCATTGTCTAGTGGATCTACCTAGAAGGCTGTCAGATAATCATCCCTCATACCGCATCTGCAGCAGGAGATGCGGTATTAACAACTTCATGTGTTTACACTGCACTTTATAGTTATTTAATCCCTTCACCACCATTACTTCATCTGATCCTTAGAATATCTGATATAGAACAAGAATTACTGTTCTTACAAACAAGGAAACCAAGCTTCAGATATTTATCCAATGTCATCTAACTGTTAGGGCTTCGCAGGTGGTGTCATGGTAGAGAATCCACCTGCCAATGCAAGAGACATGGGTTCGATCCCTAGGTCCGGTCAAGAAGATCCCCTGGAGTAGGCAATGGCAACCCACTTCAGTATTCTTGCTTGGAAAATTGCACTGACAGGGGAGCCTTGTGGCTTACAGTTCATGGGGTTGCAAAGAGCTGGACAAGACTGAGCAACTGAGCACACACACACATCTAACTGTTAAGTGACAGAACTGAGCTTGAACTCTGACCTTTCCACTTAGAGTCCCATGAGTATTTCATGATGTGGTGTTTCCTTTCCACTCTGAAACTCCAGCAGCAAGTAATTTGTTCCATCCTCCATTGCTGCCAGACAATCACTCCAGGGAAAGTGGTATTCATTATTTTTCTGAAGGGAAAACACAATGTTAATTCAGACAACGTAATAATTTTATGGTCTGAATGAAAAAAAATTTTTGCTCCTGTCAAATTCAATTTATATCATAAGACTAAATAAAAATTTTATGCACTGGGTGAAGGAAAAATAGAGAGAAAATGTCCTCGGTGGTCAGGCTTAAATTATCTCCCATTTGAATGAGTTCATTTCCCAGAGAGTTTCATCAGGCTTTTTAATTAAGAGCAAAGTGTTCATCTAGAGTCAGTAATTTGCCAGTGACCTCTTCTTAGCACTCTGGTCTAAGGTGACATAAATGACAATGGGATTTTCAAATAAAAGACATCAAGCTCTTGCAAATACTGGGCCCTTCAGTTCAGTAACTGGGTCAGGGAAAGGAGGTGACCTAGGCAAAACATTGATATTTTAACCAAATTTCTCCCCTAAGTGTAAAGGTCTGAAGTTTGACAGAAAATAACATTGGAGATTGAAGACACCTGGTAACATGTATAAGCAAGAATATGTATGTAAATATACCTATAGATATAGATATATGTGTGTGTATACACACACACACGTGTGTTTATATAATATGAGCATGGAAAAAATCCAAAAAATCCTAAGTTGTTAATATGATGTTATTATAGAAGTAGTTGAAAGTAAAGTGGAGGGAAGGGAACATGGGAAAAAGAGAGGAGAGCAAAAGAAAAAAAAAAGAATTGAACCCCAAACAGAAAGCATGAATACTTAACTTTTATTCATTTAGTAACTTGTATATAAGCGTGTACAAATCAAAATTTAAGGAAAATAATGCAGCGGGAGATTGATGAGATACTAAAACATTTGAGAATCCGGAAGAACACACACCATGGCAGGTGGTTGCAGAAGACGGAGCTGGAGAGCTGGGCAGAGGCCTGAGTAAATGAAAGTAAAAGTGAAGTCGCTCAGTCATGTCCAAACTCTTTGGGACCCGATGGACTGTAGCCTACCAGGCTCCTCCCTCCATGGGATTCTCCAAGCAACAGTACTGGAGTGGGTTGCCATTTCCTTCTCCAGGGGATCTTCCCTGACCCCAGGGATCGAACCCAGGTCTCCCGCATTCCAGACAGACGCTTTAACCTCTGAGCCACCAGAGAGCCTTGGGCATGGGTCTGAGTAAGGAAGGCTAAATGAAGACTGTGAAGGAGCCAAGGCTTCCTCCTGAAGTCAAGGGAGGGCCTCCAGGAGAGTGACTGGTTCAAACTCAGATTTTACACAAGGCATTCTGTCAGTGGTGTCAGAATTAGATAGGGTGGGGAGGAGGGAACTAATGCTGTAAGTGAGAGGTGGTGAGTTCCTATACCAGGGCAGTGGTAATGGGTTTGGTTGGAAGTATAGAATTCAGGAAAAAAAAAAAAATAGATGCTATAACCATCATTATTTCACCTAGTAATGCTTTACACATTTACTACTATTCCTACATTATTACTACCACTATAACTTAACTGCTACTATTTAATCACACTGTGTACTAGGCCCTGTGTCAAGAACTATATTTTTTGTTATCTTAACAACTTTAGCAGTAACCTTACAAGACAGGAACTAGGCTGCTGATTTTTTTTAAGTTTTAAATAACATATTTTAATTATTCAACTACTAAATCAGAAAACAGATCCAATGATGACTAACAAAGGCCGGGTAAAGTGAGGGGAAACGGAGACTCACAAGACGGTGTAAATTTGTATACAATTTTATGTAGATCATTTTGGCAATATGTACCAAGTCTCAAACTATAAATTTCATTTACCAGTAATTCTAGTTTTAAGATGTTTTGAGGATATCACTAGTAGGCTGCCCATTATTATACAAAGAATCACTTGAGGCATAAGAAAGTGACCCTGGCAAAGAAAAGAATCAAACAGATACCACAATTTGCCAGACAAACATGGCTTGCAAACCAAGCCATGATGAGGGACAGAAACTACCTACACTCAAATTATTTTAACACAAACTCATTCATACCCAAATATTTCCCCCAAAGATCACTGTTCTACAGCAAATTCCCCCAAATTCATGTATTCCCAAGGTAAGATCCCAAGTTATTCTAGCAACTCACTTAGTTTACAAATTGTAACCCTGCCCAGATATACATATTAGTTTATACCCTAAAACCTCTACAAGACTAACTTCAGCCTCTAAACTCCACTGAGTCCCATCATTTATCATTAGAAAAATTCAAATCAAACCACTTATGTGGTATCACCTCACACCAATTAGGATGACTATTACTGAAAAAACAAAAAATAATAAGTGTTGGTGAGGATGTGGAGAATATGGGACTCTTGTGCACTGTTGGCAGGAATGGAAAATGGTATGACCATTATGGAAAACAGTATGGTGGTTCCTCAAAAAATTAAAAATAGAATTACCACATGATCCCAAAATCCCAGTTCTGGGTAAATATCCAGAAAAATTGAAAGCAAGATTTTTGAAGAGATATTTGTACACACATGTTCACAGCATTATTCACAATCGCCAAGAAGTAACCCAGCTGCCCATCTACAGATGAGTAAATAAACTGGAAAATAAAACACATACAATGGAATATTCAGTTCAGTTCAGTTCAGTAGCTCAGTTGTGTCCGACTCTTTGCGACCCCATGAATCACAGCATGCCAGGCCTCCCTGTCCATCACCAACTCCCGGAGTTCACTCAGACTCACGTCCATCGAGTCAGTGATGCCATCCAGCCATCTCATCCTCTGTCGTCCCCTTCTCCTCCTGCCCCCAATCCCTCCCAGCATCAGAGTCTTTTCCAATGAGTCAACTCTTCACATGAGGTGGCCAAAGTATTGGAGTTTCAGTTTTAGCATCATTCCTTCCAAAGAAATCCCAGGGCTGATCTCCTTTAGAATGGACTGGTTGGATCTCCTTGCAGACCAAGGGACTCTCAAGAGTCTTCTCCAATACCACAGTTCAAAAGCATCAATTCTTTGGTGCTCAGCTTTCTTCACAGTCCAACTCTCACATCCATAGATGACCACTGGAAAAACCATAGCCTTGACTAGACGAACCTTTGTTGGCAAAGTAATGTCTCTGCTTTTGAATATGCTATCTAGGTTGGTCATATCTTTCCTTCCAAGGAGTAAGCCATCTTTTAATTTCATGGCTGCAGTCAACCATCTGTAGTGATCTTGGAGCCCAGAAAAATAAAGTCTGACACTGTTTCCACTGTTTCCCCATCTATTTCCCATGAAGTGATGGGACCAGATGCTATGATCTTCGTTTTCTGAATGTTGAGCTTTAAGTCAACTTTTTCACTGTCCTCTTTCACTCTCTTCAAGACACTTTTGAGTTCCTCTTTACTTTCTGCCATAAAGGTGGTATCATCTGCATATCTGAGGTTATTGGTATTTCTCCCGGCAATCTTGATTCCAGCTTGTGCTTCTTCCAGCCCAGTGTTTCTCATGATGTACTCTGCATATAAGTTAAATAAGCAGGGTGACAATATACAGCCTTGACGTACTCCTTTTCCTATTTGCTGCTAAGTCGCTTCAGTCGTGTCCGACTCTGTGCGACCCTATAGACGGCGGCCCACCAGGCTCCCCCGTCCCTGGGATTCTCCTATTTACTCAGCCTTAAAAAAGAAAGGGAATCCTAGCACATGCTACAACATGAATGAACCTCAAAGACATTATGCTAAATGACAAAACCCAGTCATAAAAAAAAAAAAAAACCAATTGCCGAATGATTTGCTTATACGAGATATCTAGAGTAGTGAAATTCACATAAAAAGGAAAATTGGTGGTTACCAGAGCCTGGAGGAGAGAAGGAATGGAGAGCTGCTGTTTCATGTGTATAGAAGTTTAATTTTGCAAGATGAAGAAGTTCTAGAGATTTGTTGAACAATGTGAGTGTACTTAACACCACTAAAGTACACACTTAGAAAGGGGTGAAATGGTACATTTCATATTATGTGTTCTTTGCTACAATTAAAAATTCAAAACACACTCTAAGCCCCTGTCTGTAACCTCCCTCTTTAGAGACACTACTGACACTATCAAGACGGTGCTGTCTCACTCACAACAAGTTCATAAACCCAGTGCTTTATTACCCGTGGCCCTCCATAAAGTCTTGGAGGGGCTTTGACAGTGTGCTGAGCACACAGGCAGGTCACGAGTTCTCAAGTGGCAGGGGTCAAGAATATTTATCCCTTTCCCTCTTTCCCTTTTGGTACATAAGTTTGTTTCCTTTGTCTGTGAGTCAGTTACTATTTTGTGAATAAACTCATTTGTATGATTTTTTAGATTCCACAGGTAAGTGATATCATATGATTTTTGTCTTTGTCTGACTTACTTCACTTAGTATGGCAATCTCTAGGTCCATACATGTTCCCTTTAGGATGGACTGGTTGGGTCTCCTTGCAGTCCAAGGGACTCTCAAGAGTCCTCTCCAACACTACAGTTCAAAAGCATCAATTCTTCGGCGCTCAACTTTCTCCAAAGTCCAACTCTCACATCCATACATGACCACTGGAGTAAGAGTATTTTAATTTCATGGCTGCAGTCACCATCTGCAGTGATTTTGGAGCCCAAAAAAACAAAGTCTGACACTGTTTCCACTGTTTCCCCATCTATTTCCCATGAAGTGATGGGACCAGATGCCATGATCTTCGTTTTCTGAATGTTGAGCTTTAAGCCAACTTTTTCACTCTCCTCTTTCACTCTCTTCAAGAGGCTTTTGAGTTCCTCTTCACTTTCTTCCATAAAGGTGGTATCATCTGCATATCTGAGGTTATTGGTATTTCTCCCGGCAATCTTGATTCCAGCTTGTGCTTCTTCCAGCCCAGCGTTTCTCATGATGTACTCTGCATATAAGTTAAATAAGCAGGGTGACAATATACAGCCTTGACGTACTCCTTTTCCTATTTGGAACCAGTCTATTGTTCCACGACCGGTTCTGTTGCTTCCTGACCTTCATATAGGTTCCTCAAGAGGCAGGTCAGGTGGTCTGGTATTTCCATCTCTTTCAGAATTTTCCACACTGCTGCTGCTAAGTCACTTCAGTCATGTCTGACCTTGTGCGACCCATAGACAGCAGCCCACCAGGCTCCCCTGTCCCTGGGATTCTCTAGGCAAGAACACTGGAGTGGGTTGCCATTTCCTTCTCCAATGCAGGAAAGTGAAAAGTGAAAGTGAAGTTGCTCAGTCGTGTCCGACTCTTAGCAACCCCATGGACTGTAGCCCACCAGGCTTCTCCATCCATGGGATTTTCCAGGCAAGAGTACTGGAGTGGGGTGCCATTGCCTTCTCCAATTTTCCACACTACTATATATAAAACAGATAAACAAGGACCTACTGTATAGCACAGGAAACTATATTATCTTGTAATAGTCTCTAATGGAAAAGAATCTGAAAAATTATATATATGTGTGTGTGTGTGTGTGTATACATACAGATGTATCCATGTGTATAAAGCTAAATCACTTTACAGTATACCAGAAACCATTGTAAATCAACTATACTTCAATTTAAAAATAATAATTCCACCAGTTCAAATTCTTGTCAAGAAGATAATCCAGAAACAAGAGTGTGACTAGCCTTGAGACTTTTCCTCTGCCTTCTCCCAAAAGAGGGAAGAAGAAAAAGAAAATGAACTAACTGGGAACACCATGAGAAACACTTGAATATGATCTTCCATCTTTCTTCATAGCACCTCTGCAAATGGAGGTGGTGTTACCACTTTCCAGATGATGGAAAGGAGGCCGAGACATCCTACAATCTGTCCCATGTCACACAGCTGCTCAGAGTAAGAGCTCAGGTTGGTATGACCTGAATCCTGTGTTAATTCCAATCTCTCACCCTCCTAGGAATGTGACAGCTCTTCAGCTGTAGGTGTTTTATTATTCTCAAATTCTTCAGGAAAAAGAAAAAAGACAGTTCCAAGAGTAATGTATTTTGGAGACACTTTTCTAAATTGGAAAGCGAGGACACACAGTGACAGAAAATCTTAAATTTGCAAGCATCCCAAGTTTTGTAACCAAATATTTCACAAAAGAAAAGCTATTATAAATATTGCAGCAAGTTAAACTTTCTTTCAGGATAGTTCTGAATTCCATGCCCATGAATATCTAAAACCTGGGAACTGCGAATTGGTATCCATATGATGTGTTAACAGTCACTGTTCATTCTGTCTCCTGCTTCACTGGTGGAAAAGATTAATATATCATTCAGTTAATACCAAGTATAATTTATTCCCGAAGTGGTATGTTTCCTTTACAACATCAAATCTGGCAGCTCTATGCTGTGCTGTTCTGTCAGCTGGAATAATGCCTTTAATGAACTTGTCTCTGGAATATCAAATGTGTAATCTGCTACATGACTTGCAGCTCTACTGCTCAGACCCTCGTCATCTGGCCTCCTGGCTCCCGCAATCAAGAGAAAGAATCTGTCCCATGACTCTGACCTTCAATAAGCCAGAAAGCAGTTATCAGAATATGCAAGGTTAGTTCTAGTTTACTCATGGTGCAACTCTAAGCACAATAGTGAACACAAACTAGGCAGGAATATCTCACCAGCCATGAAGTGCTCTGCCCTGCACAGAGAATATTCTTCAGACCACTGAACTCACCTCGCCTCCCTTACTCCAAGAAGTTGAGCATGGTCACACGGGGTCCTAACACTCTCTCTCCTAGGGCCCTTGATACTCTCCTTGATGCTTGGATGCTCCAACACCAACACTTTGGCCAGCAACTAGGCTTTACATTCTGCCATATTTCCCCAGTCCTTTAGGACAGTTTAATCCATCTCGCCATCATGCTTTTAAGAACCAATAAAGGCAAGCCAAAAATATATGCTCCACCAATATCAATAATTGCATATATTCATTCATTCATTCATTCATTCACTCCATCTGATCCTTTTCTCACTTGAATACCACCAGACCTCAAGATTGACCTGAGGTCCCAGAGCTTGAACTTTGTGTCTGATCTCCCCCAGTGAAAGCTCACGTTGACTAAAGAACTCTGTAAATTTGGCTCAACCAATTTATATAACAAAAAAAGTTATTGAATACTTGTATGTTCCAGCATTATTCTGGGTTGCAAAAAACAACAAAAAACAGGAAAAAAAGAGCTGTTTATCTCATGGAGTTTTCATTCTGTGGGGTGGAACAGATCATAAATTAAATAATTAAGTTATATAAAGTGATGGATGATAAACAGAAAAACTAATGCAGGAAAGTGGATGGGGGAGGAGAACTCAACTCCAAAAGGTATCCTCAAAGAACACTGTAAAGCAACTATACTCCAAAGAAGTCAAATATTAATAAAAAATAAAATAAAAACATAAGGCCTCATTTAGGAAGTGATACTTTAGCAATGATCTAAATGAAATGAAGGAAAGGCTGCTAGTTGAGCTACTTCAGGTAGGAAGCACTGTCAGATGGAAAAGTCATGGAGAGCAAGAGTTTTTGAGTCACGTGTCTCTACCACTGGCTAGTTTAGACAGGGTCAGCATATTGCATCTTCTCTGAGCCTCCATGCCCTCAACTAAAAAATAGAGACAACAGCAGTTTTCTCAAAGGATTTTTGAGATTTCAATGTGATAATATACATAAAACATCTGTCTCTTCATAGTAGCTCAATCAGTGTTATAGGCAGATAATTCATAAGTGGAGAGATGGGCAGATTTACAATAGGATGTAATCCTCGAAGATACAATGAGATAGGACAGGATAAGATAGAAGAGGGGAAGACAGGACAAGACAGGATACCCAAAGATGAGCACACAGGTTTCTAGAGAGACAATAGATATCTAGGTCCACAAATTCCTGCTTTATTATTTGGCCTCTCCACAGCTGGGGCATCCAGGTATTGTACCCATAATTAGATTTCTGATCTATTCCCTAGACCTAGCTTTAACTCTAAAAATTAGTGTGACCTTGGACAAGTCACTCAGTGTTTCAGGATTTTACTCGCCTCATCATTTAAAGTGAGCAAGGCATACTAAATAATTACTACGCCTTCACCAGATCTCTTAATATAGGTTTCAATAAGGTCCAAAATTTGTTTTTATGGACTTTACTACTTCTAAATAAAGAAGTCATAATTATTTATTCAAAAGGATGAAAGTTTCTCCTTTTCCTAAAAACAGTGAGCTACTTAATATTTATTGAGCACCAACTATATCTATGACCTCTTTGTAGGATAACAGGAAGAGTTAAAGAAATATGCAACAGTAAAAACAATTAAAAAATTTTAAACAAATATGCATGGTCCAAGACATTTTTGTTAGGTATTTACACTGCTATATTTAAAATGGATAACCAACAAAGACCTATTGTAGAGCACATGGAACTCTGTTCAAACTTATGTGCCAGGCTGGATAGCAGGGGGGTTTGAGGGAGAGTGGATACATGTATATATATATGGCTGAGTCCCTTCACTGTTCACCTAAAACTACAACATTGCTAATCAGCTACACCCCAATACAAAATGCTCTTAGTGTTAAAAATATTAAAATTTATAAAATAAAAGAAAGTCTATATCCTCACCTCTTGCATTTGCAAATTTTAGCATTTGGAAATATCTTCTATGTCAGTTTTGCATACATGTACAAGTGTAAAGTTACCTGAATTTCAAGTTTTTTAAGTTTACACTAGGCAATAAAAATTAATTCCACTTGATTATCTAATAATCACAAAAACCTTTTGAATGACCATCTAAAATATGAAACAAACAAATATGAAAAAATATGCCAGCACATTTCCCTTATCTCTGTAAGATGACATACTATAAATTATAAACTTATGACCATTCATTTATTCATACTTGGAAGTAATTACAGAGAGACTTTCAAATATGTCAAAGCTATGATTTTTCCAGTAGTCATGTATGGATGTGAGAGTTGGACCATAAAAAAAAAGCTGAGCACTGAAGAATTGATGCCTTTGAACTGAGGTGCTGGAGAAGACTCTTGAAAGTCCCTCACACAGCAAGGAGATCAAACCAGTCACTCCTGAAGGAAATCAGTCCTAAATATTCATTGGAAAGACTGATGCTCAAGCTGAAGCTCCAATACTTGGCACCTGATTTGAAGAACTGACTCATTTGAAAAGACCCTGATGCTGGGAAAGACTGAAGGCAGGAGGAGGAGGAGATGACAGAGGACGAGATGGTTGGGTGGCATTACCAACTCGATAGACATGAGTTTCAGCAAGCTTCAGGAACTGGTGATGGACAGGCAAGCCTGGCGTGCTGCAGTCCACGGGGTTGCAAAGTGTCAGACACGACTGAGCGACTGAACTGAGAGACAAGCATGTAAGTATCCACATTCAGGGAACACAAATAAGCCAAGGCCCTTGCCTTGAGAAAGCACAGTTAATAGGAGAGGCGAGGAAAAAAAACTGCTAACATACTCAGTGATAAATGCATAACCAATGTGAATATATGATACAGGTTTACCATTAAAAAAAAAAAAGGTTGATAAATCAGCCCATGGGCAATCAAAGATTTCACAGAAGCAATACATTCAAGAAATTCTCAAGAATTAGCTTGTCAGGAAGACAGTTTTTCAGTAAATGTGTATTACACTCAAAAATTTTTAAAAAGTGATAGTCATTATTTCAAGGTGATGGGAATACAGGTAATTATCTTTTCTCTTGGTCCTTTTTCCAGATTGTGTCCAAATCATGTTTTATTTCAGTCATCAGAAAGTGATGCAATAATAACGCAAAATGAATTATGTTCTGTTTTGTTGGGGGCCAGAGTGAGGTACTCCGCCCATGGCAAAGGTCATGAGGAAGGAGGCTCGACATACGCAAAGGCGGGATCGAGCCTCAGGAGTCCCCCTGGAAATCCTTGAGCATCTACCTCCATAACCAGAGCCTGCCTACTTTACTACTTTGTGCTCTCACCTACATCTCTGATTTTACAGGGGGCTGTCCCCCACCACCTCTTTCGGAGAAGGAGTTAACCTAGAGCTCCAGTTAATAAAAACTCCTGGGCGTGATAAGAGTGTTTTAACCTACAAACTCCTCTGAAGGTTCTCTAGCCTGCCTGACAGGCTTGTCCAGCCACATGTGATTGCTCACAGCCTCCCAACCGTGAGAGGCACGAGATGCTTTAAACCTTCTAAAAACAGGTTCCTTAGAAAAGTTAGAAAACTATTAGTATAAGTATAATGGGCTGATTAGAAATTGTATTGGTGAAGGGTTTTTCATTTGTTGAGCCAATGTTTGTTGCTAAGTCTCCATATCCCCTGCTCTTACACACATTAATGAATATATAGAAGAAACAAGTATTAACCTTTGATATTAATCACGTTAGACCTTAGGCTAAGTAAATTCTTTCCTTAACTAAAACCCACTACACCCTCACCCTATAGGAGTGTAACTTTATTTGGGTAGTGTCTGTTTTAAGAATAATCACCCCTGGAGAAATAAGTGTCCTGGTTGACTGACCGCTGTCACAAGGAGAGGGTCATAAATTGTCAGCAGGCCCCCCTGACCAGAAGATGATGTAACACCCCTAAGACCTCTGTATACATTTGTATGAAGCACCTGACTTTGATAAAAGTCAGGACTGCTGACCCCGCATGACTTTTGCATAACATCTCAGTGTATAAAAGTAGACCATGGAAAATAAAGAATTGGGATCAGTTTCTCGAAATACTGGTCTCCCCATGTCGCTCTCTCTCTCACTCTGGCTGAGTCTCCATCTGGAGCGCGGAACCCACCATGCTTACTAATTATGCCTGGGCTTCTAAGATCCGACCGGGGAGGCCTCAGTGTCTCCTCTCCTTTGGGAGAACGGAAGGACGCCTGCGGCCTACATAAGTGGTGCAAACTTCTTGTCTTGAAGTTTTATTGGTCTCCCGCGTAAACCAAGCTACTCAGCCTCTTTTCTCCACTGAATTTTCCTACTGAGCTATCCTCATCCTATTACTCTTTATATCTTTGATAAAATATTTAAATAAATAGGTCGCCGACGCCGTCCCCACTTCAAATACCCTGGATCAGCCGGGGCTGGACCCCGGCACTGTTTGTGTTTAAGGTCCAAATTGTTATATAGTTAAAGCTAATTTTTCTCTAATTCATCTGAAGTAATAGCTGTCTGGTGACTAAAAAGGTAGAAATGTAATCTTTAGTTTCCAAGTAGAGAAGTAATACAGTATTAGGTAGTAGGTATTACCATGTACTAGGTAGAAAGCTGTCCAGAAACTTCTGCAGGTTCCGGTAAGCGCTATCCCTTAAAGAAGGTGAGACTTACACAGATCTAAGTCCCTGCTCATTCTCCATCCTAGGTCTTGCATCTTACCCAGCCCATGTACCTCATACTTCTATCATCTCTGAATATACTGTGCTGATCAGTGCTCTCTCCTGTGACTGCAGTTTTTAAATTGTTTCCCAAACTTCTACACATGCTTCAAAACCTACCTCCAACTTCCAAAAAGTGAAGTAGAAACAAGACATGTCTATTCACTTTCTTCCCATAAAGAGAATCAAAGAGCCTTAAGAAAGGGCAATTCGAGCAGGGCTACCTCAGCTCACTGCCTTGCATTGGAGAGCCCTTTGGACATGTTACTCCTGCAACTCTGTTCCCCAGTGATCCCTCCTAATATATTGTGTGATTCAACTCTTGTCTTCCTTACTTTCTATTGAGGGTAAGTAAGCTACACTCCTCCTCTGGCCTGGCCTAAGGGATTCCTAAAATACCCACACTCCCTGTGAGAACAGTCACTGGGCAACTTAAACACAAGAATACCCATTCTGTGTAGTGATATTGATTCTATCATACTGACTAGAAGCTTTGTCTGACTAGAGAATAATTTTGTGATTTTACTTCAAGCTTTGTTATATAAGTCCTCAATAAAAATGGAAAAATCATAGTTATGATTCAACAAATACAATTTGTAAAACAAAAAGTATTTGAGACACAATCCAAATTTTATTGAATTCTTACTACATGCCAGGCATTATACCTCATGGAGTATGTGCTCTAGCACAGGAAACAGAATAATTATTTACAAATAAAAAGGGGATTAACCATTGGATAAAGATCTGTCTCTGGCATGAAAAATGAGTACTTGGTGTCTTCTAGAGAAACTCCTCATAGTTTAATCCATAAATGTCATCCTGACAATACCAGATTTGGCTGAGCACCCCTCCACTATGCTCGCAACATACCCTAACCCTATTAACACATTTCTTGTTATTTTGAAATTATCTATTTATATTTCTATCTTTCCTGATATTATGAGCGTCTCATAGACAGGAGTCATATCTCATATGATTTTTAGGATTTAACACGTTAATCATCCGGCGATAGGTCGTTGTAAACAAATACACCGGCTTTCCCTGGTGGCTCAGTGGTAAAGAATCCACCTGCCAATGCAGGAGACATGGGTTCGATCCCTGATCCAGGAAGATCCCACACACAGTGGAGCAACTAAGCCAGTTGGCCACAACTTTAAGCCTCTCCTAAGAGCCCAGGAATTGCAGCTACTGAGCCCACGTGTCCTAGAGCCACTGCTCCACAAAAAGAGAAGCCACTGCAACCAGAAGCCCACACACCCCAATGAGAGAGTAGCCCCCACTTGCTGAAACTAGAGAAAAGACCGTGCAGCAACGAAGACCAAGAACAGCCAAAAATAAATTATAAAAAACCAAATACAATGACTATAAACTATCAAAACCATTTACAGTAGTAGGATCATGTCCTGACCTCTATAAAATGCCCATAAACCTCTACACACATTGATTAAACATGTAGCCTCAACAGACTCTGAAGAAAATACTTCAACACACACAAAAATGTTGGCAAATATTGATCTACATTATGAGAGCTGAGTAGAGATAAAATCCATCTGGGTCAGTTCTATTTGGTCTTCCTCTTTCCTATCAACTTTCAAACTGGGATAGGCTAGCTATAAAAATCTATATGAATATGCACGAGGAAGGGAAAAAAAATGCAAGGTAAACAGATGATTCATCCTATATCAAGAAAGCCATGTTAATTTCAAAATAGGTGTATTATTTCAGTAGAATTCATAGTTTGTGTATGTTTTGAAGATAAACCGAAGACATCTGAATAATGTACTGCTTTCATGGGATCATACTGAATAACATCCTTGAAAAACAGGATGGGGAGGATAGAAGGAGAGAAACGGGAAGGAGCCACACTATAAACCACCCTAGATAGCAGATTCAAAAGCAGGGACGTCACTTTGCCAACAAAGGTCCGTCTAGTCAAGGCTACGGTTTTTCCAGTGGTCATGTATGGATGTGAGAGTTGGACTGTGAAGAAAGCTGAGCACCGAAGAATTGATGCTTTTGAACTGTGGTGTTGGAGAAGACTCTCGAGAGTCCCTTGGACTGCAAGGAGATCCAACCAGTCCATTCTGAAGGAGATCAGCCCTGGGATTTCTTTGGAGAGAATGATGCTAAAGCTGAAACTCCAGTACTTTGGCCACCTCATGCGAAGAGTTGACTCATTGGAAAAGACTCTGATGCTGGGAGGGACTGGGGGCAGGAGGAGAAGGGGACGACAGAGGATGAGATGGCTGGATGGCATCACCGACTCGATGTACGTGAGTTTGAGTGATCTCTGGGAGTTGGTGATGGACAGGGAGGCCTGGCCTGCTGCAATTCATGGGGTCGCAAAGAGTCGGACACGACTGAGCAACTGAAGTGAACTGAACTGAGCTGAACACTATACTCTGCCATCAAAGAAAGTCTAGTGAAAAAGCTTAAGATCCTCTAGTCAAAATCCATCCCTCATTTGAGAAAGCAGGTACATCATTTTACAATACCATAAATGACAATTATTTGATGGGATGGGATGGGGAGGGAAGTGGGAGGGGGGTTCAGGATAGGGGACACATGTGCACCCATGGCTGATTCATGTCAATGTATGGCAAAAGCCACTACAATATTGTAAAGTAATCAGCCTCCAATTAAAATAAATTAATTAATTAAAAAATAAAATCAATTTAAAACCAAAATAAATAAATAAATAAAAGTATACCAGCTCCAAGTAATATGATTTAAGTTCTTCAATAACAATTTCCTTTTTTAGAACATGAAAAGAGCCTCCAAGAGATAATATGGGATAGACCGGTTCTATCAAAAGAGAAATAAGAATAAATAACAAAGTCAACTGTTTTTTTTTTTTTTAATCTTGATACATTTAAAGAGAAATAGCATTCATAATCATACAATTTGCCCTAACCTGGTACTGAACATTCAAGGTTTTTTTTTTTTTTCATATTTTCAAATATTTAAAGATCTAACCAAGAAAAAGAACAGCAAGGTTTTGTAAAAAAAAAAAAAAAAAAAGTCTCAAGTCTTTTCCTTTTTATCATATATACTGTTCTTTTACATTTCACTCCACTTCCCACACAATATAAAAGAAAACAGAGTTTACACATCTCCAAAAAAGTAAGTGGGGGGGGTGCATGAAAAGAAAAATATTATTGTTTTTGCTTTGGTAACAAAGTTAAAACATGCATGAATTGAATGTACAACAATCTTGAAAATATTTTAAAATTTTTAATATTTAAAAGAATTGAGCGCTAAAAAATAAGAGAAGGAAAACAAAATTTAAATGATCTAACATTTTAAAAAGGCATAAAAGATAATCAATGAAAATATCAGCCTAAAACAATACTGGTCATGCTCTAATAGCAAAGTTTTCTTCCCCAAAGTTTCAAAAATACCAACTGTCTCCCTGAGTGTGCATGACAAGTCATGTCTGACAAATTATGCTGCCTAACATGGCAGCCAGAATTCTTAGCAGGCAGCTGTGTTAGGGTTGTCAGTACAAACCAAAGTCTGCCAAGTCAAATCTAAAACCATGCCAATTAAAAGATACTGATACTTAGTCTTTAATTATACATTAAAAAGTGAAAGTCATTTGTTCACAAGAATTTTAAAATGGATTTTATTTTTTTTATTTCAAGCACCTAATACTTAGTTGACCAAGAGACCACAGCAACACTTCAAGTCTCTCTAATATAATCAAAAAAGGTCTTTATAGAGTGATTTTGTCAAATTTGCTTTTGTCCTCTATAGTGCTTTTCCCCAGCAGTACTTTCTACCTAGAGAACTCAGGAAACCCTGTCTGTCTGTTCAACCACATCCAGCTTCATCTGTGCCATTTATGCAGACTACCAATTAAATCAGCAATGGAGGATTAGTCAATTAAGACTGCCGTCCCATGGTAAAACTGTAGGATAAATTACATTTCTCACAAAAATTTTATACAGCATTTTTTATAGTCTTCACAATAGTGCAGACTGTAAAGATGAGCAAGTCTATGAGTGAGGATTCTTTACATGGGCACAGTATAGTCAAAAAAGAAGCAGGACTTAGCTATCAAAAATATACCCCAGTGGCTAATAGGTTGCCTAGATAACTCTGTCTTGAAGTCTAATTCCAGACCCCAGGTACCTACACAAATACTCCTTGTTTATTAACTTATTCCTAAAACCCTCACTGCTAAGTGAAAAGCCATTAAATAAGAGAAAAAAAATCCCACTAATTTTAATGTGAAAATGTTAATGTTTCAACTCAACCAAAAATACTGAGACAATTTTCACATGTAGGAGATAAATTAATACAACCACTGAGCAATAAAAGCATTAAGTTGTTACCTGAAAAATTCTCTTTGTTGATCCCACCCTATTTCTGACTTGCTTCTATCATTATTCAGCTGCTGACATCTTGATTCTTCTCATGTCCTATTTGGGATGAAATTTCAGCAATACCCCTCCTTCCCTGGTTTAGCTCTGATTTCTAACTTACTGATCATTTTATCTCTCTTAACCCTTCACATTAGCAGAGCTGGTGCTGGTATGAATACTAACTTTTGAATCCCATTCTTCCTTCAAAAAAACCCAAATATTGCATCCTCTTTGAACATTTTACTATCAGTCCTGCATCTGACATATAATACATTCCAAATACAATGATAGGCACAACCCTTATATTCCCAGGGAATTATGTGGTTATCTCAGCACTTTTCTAACTTTATTTATGTGGCAGCCTCCATACCCTAGGTTAGGATCTCCTTGAACATAAAAGCAATGTTTTGTTCATTTTTATATCCTCAAACCTTTATACACAACTTTGTTATATTATTTATTGAGAGCTTACCATATATTCATACTCTAAAGTAGATGCTAGAAATAATACAGACAGCAAAAACATTTATGTGTTTGCTCTCATGAAGCTTACAGTCTGACAGGAAAGAAACATTAATCATATCACCTCAAAATTAATTGTAAGTTGCAACCATGAAGGAGACATACACGGAGCCATGCACCTATCATTCAAAGGCCAGACTCCATCAAGATGGCTTATTTGAGGGACTGACATGTCCACAGAGCTCAGAAAGATGAGCTAATTGGGTGAACAGATGAGAAATGAGCATCACAGGTGGAAAAGGCACAATGAGTGAAGAACTCGTAACAAGAGAGAGATGACTGCATATGAGGACTGAAAGAAATTCAATCAGGCTGGGGTGCTAGTACAAACTGAGGCTGGGGATGTAGGTAGGGGTCAGACATTGTAAGGATTTACAGATATGGAAGGATTTTTGTCATTTTTTTTTTTAAAGAAAATTGTGAAGTCACTGAAGTTTGGAGGCAGGAAGATAACATGATTAGATTAGAGGTGCATATATAATTGGAGAAGGCAATGGCACCCCACTCCATTACTCTTGCCTGGAGAATCCCATGGACGGAGGAGCCTGGTGGACTGTAGTCCATGGGGTCACTGAAGGTCAGACATGACTGAGCGACTTCCCTTTCACTTTTCACTTTCATGCATTGGAGAAGGAAATGGCAACCCACTCCAGTGTTCTTGCCTGGGGAATCCCAGGGACGGCGGAGCCTGGTGGGTTGCCGTCTATGGGGTCACACAGAGTCGGACACGACTGAAGTGACGCAGCAGCAGCACATATAATTGAGAGAGTCTTAGGAGGAAAGTGCAATAAGAATGGATAATGGGTTGAAGGCGAAGGTTTATGCATAAGGGGGTATATCAAGGATGATCCTGGTTTTTTAGCCTCTGCAACTAAAATGTTAGCACTGCCATTAGCTGACACTGAAAATAATAGAATGATGTTTGGAGGAAAATCATGAGTTTAGTTTTAGGCATGTTGACTTTGAGGTACTTGAGTGATACACAGGAGTTGGAAGTAAATGGTCAACAGATTATGAAGATCTAGAATTCGATGAATGGTCTTAGCTATAATTACAAATCTGTCTATCATCTGAAATCAGAAGGCAATTGAGAAGGCAATTGAATCTGTAGCTGTGAACAAGATAAAAAGTTATAGAACAAGGAGAACCACAAGCCTAAGAATGAGATTTCAGGGGCCCTGGTATTTTAGAGTACAGGACAGGAGTATTTAAAATAGTTATTACTGGGAGTATAAGAGCAAGATGACCAGAAAAAAATAATTGCCCTGGAAAGCCAAGGACCCATTTGTAAAGGCTGATGAACTTAAATTTATAAAGAAATCAATCTGTCTCTAGTGGGAATTTCTCTAGGAGCATTAGCTGCTCCGATGTAGGCATGGAGAAGAAGAAATGATTGGGTTGATGGAGTTTATCCAGGGCTGATGTTCTGCCAATGGGTTGTGATAAAATACAGCAGCACAAGGACATTTAGGTCATTATCAAAAGTGTTATTTAAATAATGACATCATAGAATCAAGCCTGAATGAGGAAGAAAATGAATAAAAGAAAGGTTTTATGGTTGGATGAAGGCAGAAGGGTCAAGGCAATGCAGATCTTTCTGAAGTTGAAGAATGGTTCTAGGGTGAGGAGGACAGGCTGGAAGCAGATAAGCTTGTGCTTAAAAAGTGGGAAATTTGAACTAACCACAGTTTTAGGTAAGCAATTATAGGTAATAGCAAGGCCCAAATTAGTACCTTGTCATCATGGGCGTGAGAGTCCAAAGTGGAACAAAATAGTGGGCCACTGAAGATGAGAAGGTGAGGACAGGTCATCTGCAGAAGGACTGAAGTCATTGAGGATGCTGTTGGGCTTGTGCTAAAGATCTGACAAATGAGAGTGGGCTGAACAGCTTTGCTTTTGACTAAAATTTGAAAGATAAACCAAACAGTGGTTTTAACACTGAATAAAGTGAGACCATAATTTTGAAATTTCTAACATTCAATGTATATCTACCCTGTGAAAATAATATAGTTTTAAACATCACTATTAACCTATTTTTTAAGATGAGGAAACTGGAGTTTTGATTAACTTCTCCAAGTCACAAATACTCTAAATGAATGGCTGAATTGACAGTCCAACAAATCTAACTCTGGATCCTACAACCCCAAATCTAATTCAAACTTGATAGCCTCTAGACACTTAAAGGTACATGTCTAGCTCATTTAGTTCAACATTAGACTCACCCAGAACAATTGATGAATTTGGCCCCCACATTATGTGTGATACTTAGAAAAAGCATACAGAGCAAGAATGTGAAGTCCTTTCTAAATGAGATGTTCCATTTCAGTGACTTCACATGTCTTTGAGATGAGTAAGTTTAATAAGCTTGACCTTTTTCCACAGTCCTAGAAAAACTTAGGCCCAGACGTGTCTCCTGAGGTTCTTAATAATACAAGTGATAGTATCACGATGAAATATCCTCATAAACAGTAAATGTTGTAGAAACTTGTGTGTTACTTAATTTTCTGGTTATTCTTTGTCATCACACACTACAGAATTTAATTCTTCATTTAACTATTTTCAAGAATGTAAGTTGAAAAAGAAGAAATTTGATCTTGGTCCATTGACGAAAATGATTCTACACCCAGAATTAGATTCCTCACTTTGCATAAATCCTATTTTGTAAGAGTGAATTAATTATCCATAAAAAGAAATGAGTAGCTTCAGTTCTATTTTAAAGCTAGATATACCCTCACCAGAACTGGAAATTGAAAAGATCAATCTTGCAGCAAATAGGAAGTTGTCTCCAAGCCATAAAGGAGGTTTTTAGATTGACTGAGTAGCTCAAGGAGGCACAAGAGAGGAAAAAAAAAAGAATGGAATTTTGCAACAAATGGGCACTTGCCACATACTTTCTTGAGTCATGGTCTTCTTAAAAAGAACAAAAAAAATTTTTTTTTCCCCCATTAATCTCCAGACTCTAGAGGCTTAAAAGTTACCATAGTTCATTTCATTCAAAGTCCTACCTGACACCATGACTCAGCACCTATTGGCCAACTAAACATCAACATTCTAGAGATGTATGCTGGATGAGGAAAACACAAGGATATGTTATTCTAAAACTGTGGTTTCAAGATGCTCAATTATCTTCAAATTTTAATCAGGGTATGCTGTGATTTTGAAGGCCACTCCCCTGTAAAATAAAACTAGGTAGGTGATTTAACCTCAGTTTCATCATCTGCAAAATGGGAACAATATTAGTATTCTTTCATGGAATTATTTTAAACTTTGACATTATATGTTCCACTTCTAGAACACCTAGAACAGACATATTCAATGATCAGTCGCTATTATTTCTTTTGGTCTGTATAGCTCCCCCATGTTGTTCATTAAATTACTCAAAAGTATCTGCTTCTCTACACTGGCCCCGAGCCTTCCACTAACTAGGTAGTCATTAATTGTCTACTGAGTGCATGAGTTAGTGAATAGTCTGTACTCTGACAGACTCAGTTCTTTTAGTCTCAAAAGTGTCCTTGTTTGGATGATTGTTGTTGTTCAATCACTAAGTTGTGTCCAACTTTTTGTGACCCCATGGACTGCAGCATGCCAGGCTTTCCTGTCCTTCACTATCTCCCAGAGTTTGCTCAAACTCATGACCATTGTATCAGTGATGCTATCCAGACATCTCATTCTCTGTCGTCCTCTTTAGATGGTAAGTTATAAGGCTTCCCTGATAGCTCAGTTGGTAAAGAATCCACCTGCAATGCCAAAACCCATAGGATAACCCTATTTATACCGTCCTTATTCTCTATTGCTAAGCCAATTTCTCCAGCTTTAATCTATGTAGGCTATCTTTTACTTGGCCTTCCAAGGACAGAAAGGAAACTTAATTACAAAACTTAATTATCCTACAAATATTTTTGTCAAATACAAGCTAGCTTTAAAATTTTGTAAACAGGGGCAGATTTAGTGGTAGAGGATCCAGAGCAATGGATTCAGACTCTAAAA
This sequence comes from Bos indicus x Bos taurus, assembly GCF_003369695.1. Taxonomy (NCBI): domain Eukaryota; kingdom Metazoa; phylum Chordata; class Mammalia; order Artiodactyla; family Bovidae; genus Bos; species Bos indicus x Bos taurus. The sequence goes on from NC_040104.1 coordinate 37,938,295, forward strand.
GACTTGGAAAGTCCTAGTCCCCTTTCTGTGAGACATTGGGCAGGTCATGAAATTTCATTTTCCTCGTTTGTAGTAAAATAAGATTAATAATCCCCACCCAATGATAATTTTAGAGTGTTTAAATGAAATAATGTGAGTGAAAGAGTGCTTTGAAAACCCTCTAACACTGTATCAATAAGTATGAATAGTGCTTTGAATTAATATGAGGAAAGGTCTTATTATCCTTTTCTTTCTACCTTGGATATAGTTGATCAAAAATTTTAATCTTGAATTGTTTCAAGAGTTGAAAAAGGGCATGGCTGAGTTTTAGATTTTAGTAAGAGTTTTATTATGAAATGGGAAAAAAACAGATGGAAAAAGAGAAATGACTTTCACAGATGCCATTCCCTGGATGTTTCCTCTCTGTAATCCACCAACCCCATCCATCCCCCCAGGCCCATGTGATGTTTGCCTGCGCACCATGAAACGTTTAGATCACCCATCATTCACTACAGAAAAACTTCCTTCCTCCTCAGAAAGAGCTGCCACCAGTTCTGTGAAGTCCTCATCGTATGTGGTGCTGTTTCTATGTTTGCACCTATTACAGTAAAAATAAGTAAAAAAGCACTTATTTGATTAGACGCTCATCTGCCCAGCTAAGCTATAATCTCCTTGAAATAGGGAACTGTTTATTACTTCTCTTTGTATTACCAACAATTCCCATAGACACACACAAAAATAGTCTGAATTCATGTTTACTGAATTGAATGGAATGAGCACTTATTAATCACAGAGTGTGGATTAGAAAATATACTAGATGCTTTACATACATTCTCATTTAATACTTAAAATGACCTAAAAAAAAGACATAATTTTTACCACTTTAAAATGGAAAAAACTAGGGTTAAAACCACCCAAAGTTCATTCCATAATCTTTCAGATGAGCTAAGTTTAAAACCTATGCTCATTATTAAAAATATGAATTATAGAAGTATAATAGCTATTCATTTATCCTTATCACTATGACCTGCATATAACCATGGTGATTGATAAAGACCATTCTCAATTCTCTGAGCATGTCTAGACCTGTTGATTAGCTAGAAAAGAGAACTATCATTTATCAGATTTTGTGACACTAAATGTCTGATCATTCCCAACAGCACTGGAGGAGAGGTTCCTGAAACATTATAGCAAATAAATATAAGTATAGAAGCTTTATCTGAGAAATCTAAAAGCTAGTAATGCCCCTTATCTATGGGAGAAGAGCAGTAGTTAATAAATTTGAGCTAGGAGCTACAGGATCGACACTTCCCATAAAATAATGGCACCCTACAGTAACTGAACCAAGAATGAAGCATGGGGTAGTAAAAGATAAGGAAGACATATTCAGATAACAGGACTGTAATTATAACTGACTTTTAGCCTCAGTAAAATTAATTGAGAAACTTCTGATAGATGGTTAAGACTGAGCCCTAAATGACATTGACTGTGAGTTACAGCTTTCTGCTGAAAACTCTGAAAGAATTTCCCTGAAATGAGTCAAAGCTAGATCTATCCCAGTAACAATGCAGGAGATGGATCGGAAATGTGTCAAATGATGGATCAGATGCTTGACCACAGGGTTGCTGACTATAATTTTTAGAAACTGAAAAGCAGTTTTTACAAGAAATTGGGTTCTAAACCATACCATATAGGGAGGAAAAAGGCAGGCTGCAGAGAATAGATCAATCTCAGTGGGAGGTGATAAATGAGTCTCTGGATAATTTTTAAATTCTCCCATGATGACCAATCACTAGCTTCTGAACATCCCATCCAACCATCACATTGTCACAAGCAATATCATTTTCAAACACAGAGCTGCTCAAAATATTTTCGAGTTCCCAGTTTCCCCCAGGATAAAGTCCAACCTTCCTTGTGTGCCATGTATTATCCTTGACAATGTTGACCAGACTTAACATTTGCAGGGCTAGCTCCTTCATTCCTAAATCATTTTATACTCTTTCAAAAATATAGCACCTTTTGCATGATATTCCTGTAACTGAGATGCTCTTTCCCCTTCCTGCTTTGTGGTGAATCCTACATATTTCTCAACACCTCACTCAGGTGTTGCCTCCTCTGAGAATTCCTCCTCTCAGATCAGATCAGATCAGTCGCTCAGTCGTGTCCAACTGCTCCTAAATAAGACAGTGATGTCATCTGAACACTCATCTGTACATCATCATCCTGTCACCTTAAAAATTATCCATCCCCCCTCCAAATGCCAAGCAGAACCATGACTTAAAAGCCTTTGCTTATACTTCAGGGTTTAATATTGGGGACTCTGACCATCATTATGTGCTCTAGGCTCCAGAATATGGTACTAAGAAAAACAAAGCCTTGCTTAATTTTACAGAGGTAAGGAAGAAGGAAAAGTATAAAGTTAAACAAATACATGCAAGATGACAATAGCTGCTATGAAGAAAAATAACAGAGGGTAAGGGGATAAAAGTGAAACGAGGGGGTTGTCAGCTTCACTTACAGTGTCAGGAAAGACAACCTGAAAAGTGATAGTTGGTACTTATCAGAGTTTTTCAGCAGAGACACTGAGAAAGTATGCCATCATCATCTGCTGCTGCTGCTGCCAAGTCGCTTCAGTCGTGTCCGACTCTGTGCGACCCCACAGACGGCAGCCCACCAGGCTCCCCCGTCCCTGGGATTCTCCAGGCAAGAACACTGGAGTGGGTTGCCATTTCCTTCTCCAATGCAGGAAAGTGAAAAGTGAAAGTGAAGTCACTCAGTCGTGCCCAACTCTTAGAGACCCCATGGACTGCAGCCTACCAGGCTCCTCCATCCATGGGATTTTCCAGGGAAGAGTACTGGAGTGGGGTGCCATTGCCTTCTCGGTGGTACCCAAATGGGGGTGTAACTGAAGAGAATTATCTAAGCTTCAGAGGAGCAAGAAAAGCTGGATGGAGAAAATAAGCCACATCCTATGATGGGTTAAAGGTCAAAGCTGAGGAACTGGTATAGCATGAGAGACTTGATTCTAAACTTCAGTCACCCAAGTTGGTATCTGTGTTTGAGTGTGTGTGTGTATCTGTCTGTCTGTCTGTGTTTGGAGAGACTGTGAACAGAGGCTGTGGATACTCCTTGAATTCTGAACTTCCAAGAGTCAAACTCAGAATGCAAATAGATTTGGATTACAAGCGATACTTTCATTTTCCTATAACCAGTGCCACAGTCAACACCACATGGAGATCTCAGGGTTGAGAATAAGTTAGCAGATCAGGATCCCTGGAGCCAAGGGTTTCTCAAGAGTGGCACTAATGACATTTTGGACCAGATGATTACTTGCTGAGGGGTGCCGTCCTGTGCATTGTGAGATGATTAGTAGCATCCCTGGACTCCACCCAATTTCCAGACATGCTACAGGTCTCCCAGGGATGGGGCAGGGCAGGACAACATCACCCTCAGTTAAGAAACATCGCCATAGACAAAGGGAACAGAGTGGAGAGAGAGGCAGTGGTAGCCACGAAGACACAATCACAGATAGTGAGTAAATAGATCTGCAGAGTTTAAATCAAATTTTTCTTTTTTTTTTAATTTTATTTTATTTTTAAACTTTACATAATTGTATTAGTTTTGCCAAATATCAAAATGAATCCACCAAATTTTTCTTTGAATTTTCCTTTATGAGATAGTGATAACCAGAAATATCTTCATAACCCTGATCCTGAACTCTTGAAAATCTTAATTATCTATGAGTCAGCTAGCCATGCTTATTTTACAAACTAAATAGATATAAATAATTTATTTATTTTAAAAGAATTTTGAACAACCAGGTTTGAAGAGATAACAAGCACTCATCAAATCCTCCTTTCTGACATATTGCAATTAACTAAGATTGTGTCAACTTATAACAAATCTCAACCTTGTTTTTGTGTTCCCTAAGGACTAGACTCTTTCTGGAAGGTATTGCTTTTATTCCTTGATTAGACAAGCCTATATTGAATGATTACACTGTGTTCCTATATGGTACTCAATAGGAAACAGAGTTTTTGAACTTCAGGATACATAGTGAAAAAGACAGTTGTATAAGTATTCTACTTCTGATTAGCTCATAATTTGGGAAGAAATAGCATGGGCTGTGCGTATGTGTGTGCACTGAGTCACTTCAGGCTTGTCTGACTCTTTGTGACTCCATGGACTGTAGCCCACTAGGCTCCTCTGTCCATGGGATTCTCCAGGCAAGAATACTGGAGTGGGTTGCCATTTCCTACTCCAGGGGATCTTTCCGACCCAGGGATCGAACCCCTGTCTCCTGCAGCTCCTGCACTGCAGGCAGATTCTTTACAGTTGAGCCACCTGGGAAGCCCACAGAATGGGTGCTGACTCTCTTTCCTGAATCCTAAAGATAACAAAGAAATGACAGGGAAGTTGATGGACCCTAGATACTAATCCAAAATCTATGAAAAACTCCTGACTAGACAGAATGGCTGGCCTGATATGGTGTGTGTCTGCCTGTCTGTCTGTCTTTGGGAGTGAGGGATAATGAGAGAATGCAAATCAAAACCACAATGAGGTACCATTTCACGCCAGTCAGAATGGCTGCGATCCAAAAGTCTACAAGCAATAAATGCTGGAGAGGGTGTGGAGAAAAGGGAACCCTCTTACACTGTTGGTGGGAATGCAACCTAGTACAGCCACTATGGAGAACAGTGTGGAGATTCCTTAAAAAACTGGAAATAGAACTGCCTTATGACCCAGAAATCCCACTGCTGGGCTTACACACTGAGGAAACCAGAAGGGAAAGAGACACGTGTACCCCAATGTTCATCGCAGCGCTGTTTATAATAGCCAGGACATGGAAGCAACCTAGATGCCCATCAGCAGGTGAATGGATAAGAAAGCTGTGGTACATATACACAATGGAGTATTATTCAGCCATTAAAAAGAATACATTTGAATCAGTTCTAATGAGGTGGATGAAACTGGAGCCGATTATACAGAGTGAAGTAAGCCAGAAAGAAAAACACCAATACAGTATACTAATGCATATATGGAATTTAGAAAGATGGTAATGACAATCCTGTATGCAAGACAGCAAAAGAGACACAGATGTATAGAACAGTCTTTTGGACTCTGTGGGAGAGGGAGAGGGGGATGATTTGGGAGAATGGCATTAAAACATGTATAATATCATATAAGAAACGAATCGCCAGTCCAGGAAGCTCGGGGCTGGTGCACTGGGATGACCCAGAGGGATGGGATGGGGAGGGAGGTGGGAGGGCGGGGGGGAAGAGAGAAATCAAAATCGAGAGCAAAAATGGGTTGTGTGCAAAAAGATTTCTTCCTCTCTGCAGACAGACATTCCCTAACAAAGTAGCTAATACCTTCATGAAAAGAGGCATTTTAAAAAATAGATCATAAAACATTTACAGAATACAAACATTTTAAAAGAACAAAAAAACTGAACAACCTACATTATTTGAGCAATACTAATGAACCAATCAGAATAACAATTCAAAATAAGCATGATAAATATTCCCAAATATATAAAGGAAGATGCTGAAGAAAGCAAACAGGTACAAGAAAATTGACATTCAATTCAGTCACTCAGTTGTGTCCAGCTCTTTGTGACCCCGTGGACTGCAGCACACCAGGCTTCCCTGTCCATCATCAACTGCCAGAGCTTACTCAAACTCATGTCCACGAGTCAGTGATGCCATTCAACTATCTCATCCTCTGTTATCCCCTTCTCCTCCTGCCTTCAATCCTGCCCAGCATCAGAGTCTTTCAAATCAATCAGCTCTTCACAACAGGCCAAAGTATTGGAGCTTCAGCTTCAGCATCAGTCCTTCCAATGAATATTAAGGACTGGTTTCCTTGAGGATTGACTTGTTTGATCTCCATGCAGTGCAAGGGACTCTCAAGAGTCTTTTCCAACACCACAGTTTAAAAGCATCAATTCTTTGGCACTCAGCTTTCTTTACAGTCCAATTCTCACATCCATACATGACTATTGGAAAAACTATAGCTTTGACTGGATGGACCTTTGTTGGCAAAGGAATGTCTCTGCTTTTTAATATGCTGTCTAGGTTGGTCATAGCTTTTCTTACCAAAAGCAAGTGTCTTTTAATTTCATGGCTGCAGTCACCACCTGGAGTGATTTTAGAGCCTAAAAAAATAAAGTCTCTCACTGTTTCCATTGTTTCCCCATCTATTTGCCATGAAGTGATGGGACTGTATGCTATGATCTTAGTTTTCTGAATGTTGAGTTTTAAGTCAACTTTTTAATTCTCCTCTTTCACTTTCAAGAGGCTCTTTAGTTCTTCTTCATTTTCTGCCATAAGTGTGGTGTCATCTGCATATAGGAGGCTATTATTTCTCCCTGCAATCTTGATTCCATATTGTGCTTCAACCAACCCAGCATTTCACATGATATACTTTGCATATAAGTTAAATAAGCAGGGTGACAATATACAGCTTTGACGTACTCCTTTCCCAATTTGGGACCAGTCTGTTGTTCCATGTCCAGTTCTAACTGTTGCTTTTTGACCTACATACAGATTTCTCAAGAGCCAGGTCAGATGGCCTGGTATTCCCATCTTTTTAAGAATTTTCCACAGTTTCTTATGATCCACACAGTCAAACGCTTTGCCGTATTCAATAAAGCAGAAGTAAATGACTTTCTGGAACTCTCTTGCTTTTTTGATGATCTGACAGATGTTGGCAATTTGATCCCAGTTCCTCTGCTTTTTCTAAATCCAGTTTGAACATCTGGACGTTCACAGTTCACGTACTTCTGAAGCCTGGCTTGGAGGATTTTGAGCATTACTTTGCTAACGTGTGAGATTAGTGCAATTGTGCGGTAGTTTGAACATTCTTTGGCATTGTTTTGGGATTGGAATGAAAACTGACCTTTCCTAGTTCTGTGGCCACTGCTGAGTTTTCCAAATTTTCTGGCATATTGAGTACAGCACTTTCACAGCATCATCTTTTAGGATTTGAAATAGCTCAACTGGAATCCCATCACCTCCACTAGCTTTGTTCATAAAGATGCCTCCTAAAGCCCACTTGACTTCACATTCGAGGAGGTCTGACTCCATGAGTGATCACACCATCATGATTATCTGGGTCGTGAAGACTTTTTTGGTATAGTTCTTCTGTGTATTCTATCCACCTCTTCTTAGTTTCTTCTGCTTCTGTTAGGTCCCTACCATTTCTGTCCTTTATTGTGCCCATCTTTGCATGAAATGTTGCCTTGGTGTCTCTAATTTTCTTGAAGAGATCTCTAGTCTTTCCCATTCTATTATTTTCCTCTGTTTCTTTGCATTGATCACTGAGGAAGGCTTTATTACCTCTCTTTGCTATTCTTTGGAACTCTGCATTCAAATGGGTATATCTTTCCTTTTCTCCTTTGCTTTTTGCTTCTCTTCTTTTCACAGCTATTTGTTAGGCCTCCTCAGACAACCATTTTGCCTTTTTTCATTTCTTTTTCTTGGGGTGGTCTTGATCACCGCCTCCTGTACAATGTCATGAACCTCCGTCCATAGTTCTTCAGGCACTCTGTCTATCAGATCTAATCCCTTGAATCTATTTGTCACTTCCACTGTATAATCGTAAGGGATTTGATTTAGGTCATACTTGAATGGTCTAGTGGTTTTTCCCTACTTTCTTCTAATTAAAGGACATTAGGAAAACCATAATAGTTGAAATTAAAGTTCAACAGATTGGTTGAATCACAGAATGTATACAGACAATGAATTAACTGGGAAACTTGACTATCAGGATGAAGAACTCTACTCAAGGGCATCTAGATCATTTTTAAGAATTAGCTGCAGAAGGATAGAAAAAACAAAGGGGAAAACACTTTAATTACAAATTAGAATTTGATAGAGTGACAAAAAATAGTTTAAAATGTTGTACTAATTACAGTAAGATATAGAAAGATAAAATTATAGTTGGAGATTTTAACACACACCCACTTAAAATCTAATAGAATAGTTGGCAAAAATTTTTAAGAAACAATACTTGTGGCATTTAAAAGTAACCATAGACTAATGTCTTGAAAATATATAGCATTTCAGCCTAGCAAGAATACGGAAGAAAACTCAAAGGGAAAATAATGAAAGAGCTAAATATGTAATATTCACAAGAGAAACCTAAAAAGCTATAAGTAATGAAGAGATGCCACAGCACACCAGTGATCAGAGAAATTGCAATGTATTATCTTTCTTCACATTTCTTTCTAAAGCAATAGATTAAGGATATATACAACAATCTGGATAGACATTAAAGTCTAAACACACAGTGATAATGTAGGAAGATATATTTTAATACACTGTGAAATACATGAATTTAAAAATGTATAAACCAAATGACACTGTATAATCTCCTAAGGAAATAAATTCACCAGAATAACTGTGTTTGGTAGAAATTACCAGTAAGTAAAGAACTAGGATAGAGAATGGAATAATAAAGTGAAATAAAAGGAGAGGACTCAATGATCTGTGGTGACCAAAACGGAAAGAAAATCTAAAAAGGAGAGGATGTGACCATATATACAAAGTATGTGTATGTATAAGCGACTGACTTTGCTGTGCAGCAGAAGCTGACACATAAGCGGACTGTAAGGCAACTGCACTCCAATAACAATTAATTTCAAAGAGTAGAGGGCTGTTACATAGGCCAATGATGATTATACCCCCATGAATGAATGAATATGACTTAATCGACACTATGAACCAGATAAAAATAAATCATACTGTCTTGCAAAGACAAATTAGCAAAAAAAAAAAAAAAACTAGTTGTGTGGGAAGCAGTGGTAAATGCTTCCTAGAGGCAAAGACAACTAAACTGAGTCTTTCAAGGAGCTTCACCTCCTATATGATTACAGGAGGTAAAGAATGCAGGGAGGATGTGATTTCAAGGTTAAGAAACCGCATACTCAAAGACACAGTCAAGCAAGAGATCATTATGTTCAGAGAAGAGCAAGTAGTCTGGTGGCTATAGATTGTAAGATTTGGTGGATGAGGGATGAGAGCTGGAGAGATAGGAGACGCATGGGTGGCTTAAGGTAAGTAATAGATCGGGTCCAAATTGTGAAAACCCTCATATGTCCTAGGAAACCATTGGAAACCTACAGCGCTGGGAATAAGGGATAGATTGACCCTTGGTCGCTCATGAAAGCTACATGAAGAATTTCCAAGCTGTCACAAACTAGCCAAGCTGTCAAGATTCCTGAACTAGAGAGTAGTAAAGCAGTTAGCTAAAATGAGGCTCCCGTGAAGAATGCCCCTGTCACTCTGTCTGGGGTGGCATCTGCCGTAACTGGAGACTGGCAAGTCAACAGACCCTTTGATCGTCAAATGATTTATGTCAGCCGTCGAGTGTTGAAGTGGCAGCCACACATCTGTCATCAGGACAATGTTGTATAAAAGCGATTTTAATTGCCTCTGGATTATAAATAAAAGAGCAGCGCGTCACAGAGATAAAGTATGCAATCACTGCTAATTTGCAGATTGTGTTGTGAAGGACAAAGTAAACCCCCAATGGGCCGGGGGTGAGGGTAGGAAGTTAATTCACTGATAGGAGGTGTAGGCAGGAGTGTTTTAATAACAAATGGCAACATTCGCTCCATGACAAGAGCCTTGATTCAGAAAAATGTCAAGCTGATGTATTCGTTTTCTGTCCTGTATTTAATCAACTGTAGAAGGTATTGATGGAAGATTCAGGCTAGAAAAAAAAAAGGACTTATGAATGTCAAATGTTAAAAGAAAGACTCACGTTTTAGGTCATCTCTGCCAATTTGCTATGCATATTAGCCACAATTAATGTCTCCATAACTGCATTTTACTTGCCTCTCTCTGACATTTCCCTCCCCTTCATCGCCTACTGCTTCTTTCCTCATGGAAACCCTTATCTTCCTCTGCCTCACTGCCTCTCTCTCCTGACACTGCAGAATGAATCTTCCCAAAGCAGCCTTCAGATAATTCAAGTCCCTTGCCCAGAAACTCCTCTAGGATAACCACTGGTATTGATGGAAAATTCAGGCTGGAAAAAAAACGGACTTGTCAATGTCAAATGTTAAAAGATTCACATTTGAGGTCATCTCTTCCAATTTTCTATGCATAATATCCACAATTAATGTTGCCGTATCTACTTTTTGCTTGCCTACACAATCCAGTTCCCCCTCCTTTTCTTGAGGTCCGTGATACCCACTCACTGATTTAATTCATTCTGTATTTGCTGAACACCTACCATTGTTCTGGACATGTAGGACATATTAGTGAACAAACCTGATCAGTACCCCTGCCCTTCTAGAATTTACATTCTGTGAGAACCACAACCTAACATTTCAAACCAATTTCCCATCCGACTTCTCAGAAAACACAACCTGGGTTACTCATAACCGAATATCATAAACCCCAAACATTTTTCCAACTTTTTACCTTTGCTTAATCTTTTATTTATGTATTCAATAAATACTTTTCTATGAAATGTGTCTTTGATGTCCATAAACAATCCTTCTAATTCCTTGAGCTCTCTTTTCCCCAACCTTTACTTCCAATATCCCTTCCTCCTCTTAATCCTCCTACACTGCTGGTAGGAATACAAACTGGTGCAGCCAATGTGGAAAACATTATGGAGGTTCCTCAAAAAGTTAAGGTTGCCATATGATCCAGCAATCCCAGTCTGGGCATATATCCAGACAAAACTGTAAATCAAAAAGATGCATGCACCCCAGTGTTCACAGCAGCATTATTTACAACAGCCAAGATGTGGAAGCAACTTAAATATCCATCGACAGATGAATGGATGAAGACAATGTGGTACATATATACAATGGAATATTACTGAGCCATAAAAAAGAATGAAATAATGCCATTTGCAGCAACATGGATGAACGTAGAGATTATCATATCAAGTGAATTAAGAAAGACAAATTTCATATGATATCACTTATATGGGGAATCTAAGATGACACAAATGAATTTATCTGTGAAACATAAACACTCTCTCAAACATACAGAACAGACCTCTGGTTGCCAAGAGGGGTGGGAAGTTAGGGGAAGGATGGATTGGGAGTTTGGGATTAGCAGATACAAACTATTCTAAATAGAATGGATAAACAAGGTCCTACTCTATAGCTCAGGGAACTATATTCAATATCCTGTAATAAACCATAATGGGAAAGGAAAAAAAATTATCTTAAAGTAGTAACAGACAAAGAAAATATGGAGGAAAAAAAAAAAATCCTGTCCTCCTCTCCACCTCAGTTACCATCTCCCATGGTCTTTTATTTGACTTCTCAAAACAGTACCCCTCTCAACTCTACATGTTATGCCCCTGATGGCCACCTTCTAATTTTCCAGCTCTCCTCTCTAGTGATCCAGCTTCAATAACTCTTTGACATCAACACTACTAATACATTCTTTTTTATTGTCAGTCCTCACCATCATGTCCTCACTGAACTCATTCAGATTTAAGAACACATTAACACATTTTTATATCACACCCTCATGTCTCCATCTCCTCACATGTATATTTTTGTCACTTTATCCCCAAGACCCAGAACAGTAACCAAAATAATAGCCACAACTAATCTTTTGAATATTCATAATGTGCTAGGCTGGGTTGTAAATGCTTTCATGTGTGAATATGTATTTAATTTTCACAGTGACTTTACAATAGATTCCTTATTTCTCACCTTTTTAACCAATGGGAAAACTACCATTTTTCAAGTTTCAAATCTTTTAATGGTTTCCCTAGAGATTATAACAAGAGGCCATGAAAAATTAAGTAAACTGCCAAAGTTCACACATGGTGCATGTGGCAGAACAAGAATTCAAAATTTAAACACAGAAATCCTAGTTCCAGTCCCATTTAGTTAACTACTACACTATCATGAAACATTATAAGTGCTCAATACATATAGAGAATGCGTGAATGAATGGTTCCCCCAGGTCTAAGTCATGCATTCTCTCTGTTTTCTGAAACCCTTTCAATCAGTCATGCCCCACGTTGACTGTTATGTTCTTCAGGGAGACTTACTTGGTAAGCCCTCCCCTCCCCCAATTCATAATGGAAAAAAATTTTAACAGCTGGATCATAAATATTACTTCATTTGAACCTGGAAAAACATCATATGAGGTGGATATTAGGTTTATTTCTAGATAACAACAACAGTAATGGTAGCAGCAAGCATTTTTGCATACCCACCATATTCTAGCATTAAGTTAATCCTAACTTAATTAAGAGCTCTGTATCTACTGACCCATTTAATACTCATAAATTTAACACTCATAAATATCTCCTAATATTCTTATTTGATAAGCATTATTAAAGTTGGCTTAAAGCTCAACATTCAGAAAATGAAGATCATGGCATCTGGTCCCATCACTTCATGGGAAATAGATGGGGAAACAGTGGAAACAGTGTCAGACTTTATTTTTCTGGGCTCCAAAATCACTACAGATGGTGACTGCAGCCATGAAATTAAAAGACGCTTACTCCTTGGAAGGAAAGTTATGACCAACCTAGATAGCATATTCAGAAGCAGAGACATTACTTTGCCAACAAAGGTCCATCTAGTCAAGGCTATGGTTTTTCCTGTGGTCATGTATGGATGTGACAGTTGGACTGTGAAGAAGGCTGAACGCCAAAGAATTGATGCTTTTGAACTGTGGTGTTGGAGAAGAGTCTTGAGAGTCCCTTGGACTGCAAGGAGATCCAACCGGTCCATTCTGAAGGAGATCAGCCCTGGGATTTCTTTGGAAGGACTGATGCTAAAGCTGAAACTCCAGTACTTTGGCCACCTCATGGGAAGAGTTGACTCATTGGAAAAGACTCTGATGCTGGGAGGGATTGGGGGCAGGAGGAGAAGGGGACGACAGAGGATGAGATGGTTGGATGGCATCACTGACTCGATGGACGTGAGTCTGAGTGAACTCTGGGATTTGGTGATGGACAGGGAGGCCTGGTGTGCTGCAATTCATGGGGTCGCAAAGAGTCAGACACGACTGAGCGACTGATCTGATCTGATCTGATCTGATTATTGTTATCCCCATTTTATACACAATAAAACTAACAGTATCTTCAGAACATGGTGATAAAGAAGTCCAAATAAAATTATAGCTGAATGTGTGGTTAGTATAATTCAATCCCAATGCAATAGCAAGCCACATCCATTTGTGGACAGTCTTACCCACTCATAGCATTTGTGTTAGTAAGTATCAATATCTTTTGTCCACATCACAATCTTCCTTTGACTTCCACATAACTGGAGCAGGGTTGGCACCAAAACCATTATGAGAAAAAAAGTTATCCAAACTCCTTAAATGTAATTTGATTCTGGATCCAGCCCACACCCCAGACTACTGGCTTATATATGACAAGGTCACAGCTCAAAGACCAAAAATCATGATCAAAGATTGACCCAGAGAAGGCCCATCCTGCCTCTTGGGGGATGGCACTGACAAATACCTTAGTGACTTTGGGAATGGACCTCAACTCTTCCAATAATTCTTGGCTCCTGTAACTTCGTTTACTAGACAGTGCACATGAAGTCAGAAACCTAGAAGTAAAATTCTGGCTCTATTGTTTGTCCTCAGACAAATTCAACAGCATCATTCTTCTCTTCATCTGAAAAACATGAGACAAATTGTGTCTATCCCATAGAGTTACGGTCAGGACTATTTGAGCTGATACAGCAGCACTCTATAAACTAGGAAACGCTGTCACCATTTAAGAGATTACTTGATACTAACATCAAAATTCTAGTCCACAGAAAAAACTACCTAGCCACTAATCCACTGAAAAATCCAACCAAAAAAATTCTCAGTGAACCAAATCTGGAACAATGTAGGCAACAAAATAAACAATGATGGTACTGGATTATAAACCAAAAAATAAATATCCATAAGTTGATACTGACATAAATTATTAAATAAAAAATGGGGAGGAGGAACAAACCTACCTTAAAGAAGAATTACCAAAAAATAAATAAATAAAGGGAAAGAGGATAATAAAAATTACCAATGGAATACCACGGCAATCATTGTTACAAGTAAGATCCTCTGATGAGGCTTCCCCTGACCATCACCAACTCCCAGCGCTTGCTCAAACTCATGTCCATTAAGCAGGTGATGCCATCCAATCATCTCATCGTCTGTTGACCCCTTTTCTTCCCACCTTCAATCTTTCCAGCATCAGGGACTTTTCCAATGAGTCAGTTATTCACATCAGGTGGCCAATGTATTGGAGTTTCAGATTCAACATCAGTCCTTCCAACAAATACTCAGGTCTGATTTCCTTAAGGATTTACTGGTTAGATCTACTTTCAGTCCAAGGAACTTTCAGGAGTCTTCTCCAGCACCATAGTTCAAAAGCATCAATTCTTTGGTGCTCAGCTTTCTTTACAGTCCAACTCTCACATCCATACATGACTACTGGAAAAAGTATAGTTTTGACTAGACGAACCTTTGTTGGCAAAGTAATGCCTCTGCTTTTTAATATGCTGTCTAGGTTGGTTATAGCTTTTCTTCTCAGGAGCAAGCATCTTTTAATGTCATGGCTGCAGTCACCATCTGCTGTGATTTTGGAGCCCAATAAAATAAATTCTGTCACTGTTTCCACTGTTTCCTCATCTATTTGCCATGAAGTGATGGGACCAGATGCCATGATCTTAGGTTTTTGAATGTTGAATTTTAAGCCAACTTTTTCACTCTCCTCTTTCACTTTTATCTAGAGGCTCTCAAGTTCTTCTTCGCTTTCTGCCATAAGGGTGGTATCATCTGCATATCTGAGGTTATCAATATTTCTCCCGGCAATCTTGAGTCCAGCTTGTGCTTCATCCAGCCCAGCATTTCTCATGATGTACTCTGCATATAGGTTAAATAAGCAGGGTGACAATATACAACCTTGACATACTCCTTTCCCAATTTGGAACCAGTTGGTTTTTCCATGTCCAGTTCTAACTGTTGCTTCTTGACCAGCATACAGATTTCTCAGGAGGCAGGTCAGGTGGTCTGGAATTCCCATCTCTTTAAGAATTTTCCACAGTTTGTTGTGATCCACACAATCAAAGGCTTTGGCGTAATCAGTAAACAAATGTTTTTCTGGAACTCTCTTGCTTTTTCAATGATCCAATAGATGTTGGAAATTTGCTCTCCAGTTCCTTTGCCTTTTCTAAGTCCAGCTTGAACATCTGCAAGTTCATGGTTCATGTACTGTTGAAGCCTGGCTTGGGGGATTTTGAGCATTACTTTGCTAGCATGTGAGATTAGTGCAATTGTGCTATAGTCTGAGCATTCTTTGGCATTGCCTTACTTTGGGATTGGCTTTAAAACTGACATTTTCCAGTCCTATGGCCACTGCTGAGTTTTCCAAATTTGTTGGCATATTGAGTGCAGCACTTCCAAAGCATCATCTTTTAGGATTTGAAATAGCTCAAATGGAATTTCATCACCTCCACTAGCTTTGTTCATAGTGATGCTTCCTAAGGCCCACTTGACTTCACATTCCAGGATGTCTGGCTCTAGGTGAGTGATCACACCATTATGGATATCTGGGTCATGAAGATCTTTTTTCTATAGTTCTGTGTATTCTTGCCACCTCATCTTAATATCTTTTGCTTCTGTTAGGACCATACCATTTTTGTCCTTTATTGTCCTCATCTTTGCATGAAATGTTTCCTTGGTGTCTCTAATTTTCTTGAAGAGATCCCTAGTCTTTCCCATTCTATTATTTTCCTCTATTTCTTCGCACTGATCACCGAGGAAGGCTTTCTTGTCTCTCCTTGTTATTTCTTGGAACTCTGCATTCAAATGGGTATATCTTTCCTTTTCTCCTTTGCCTTTCGCGTCTCTTCTTTTCTCAGCTATTTGTAAGGCCTCTTCAGACAACCATTTTGCCTTTTTGCACTTCTTTTTCTTGGGGTGGTCTCGATCACTGCCTTCTGTACAATGTCATGAACCTCAGTCCATAGTTCTTCGGGCACTCTATCAGATCTAATCCCTTGCATTTATTTGTCACTTCCATTGTATAATCATAATCATAATGGATTTGACTTGGGTCACCCCTGAATGGAGTTAAGTCTGAATTTGGCAATAAGGAGTTCATGATCTGAGCCACAGTCAGTTCCCGGTCTTGTATTTGCTGACTGTATAGAGCTTCTCCATCTTTGGCTGCAAAGAATATAATCCATCTCATTTTGGTATTGACCCCCTGGTGACGTCCATGTGTAGACTATTCTCTTGCGTTGTTGGAAGAGGTGTTTGCTATGACCAATGTGTTCTCTTGGTGAAACTCTGTTAGCCTTTGACCTGCTTTGTTTTGTACTCCAAGGCCAAATCTGCCTGTTACCCCAGGTAGCTCTTGACTTCCTACTTTTGCATTCCAGTCCCCTATAATGAAAAGGACATCTTTTGGGGGTGTTCGTTCCAGAAGGCTTTGTAGATCTTCATAGAACCATTCAACTTCAGCTTCTTCAGCATTACTGGTCGGGGCATAGACTTAGATTACTGTGATATTCAATGGTTTGCTTTGGAAATAACAGAGATCCTTCTGCCATTTTTGAGATTGCGTCCAAGTACTGCATTTCAGACTCTCTTGTTGACTATGATGTCTACTCCATTTCTTCTAAGGGATTCTTGCCCACAGTAGTAGATATAATGGTCATCTGAGTTAAATTCACCCATTCCAGTCCATTTTAGTTCACTGATTCCTAAAATGTCAATGTTCACTCTTGCCCTTTCCTGTTTAACCACTTCTAATTTGCCTTGATTAAAGGACCTAACATTCCAGGTTCCTATGCAATACTGCTCTTTACACCATTGGACTTTACTTCCATCACCAGTCACATGCATAACTGGGCATTCACTGCTTTGGCTCCATCTCTTCATTCTTTCTGGAGTTATTTCTCCTCTGATCTCCAGTAGCATATTGGGCACCTACTGACCTGGGAGTTCATCTTTCAATGTCCTATCTTTTTGCCTTTTCATGCTGTTCATGGCATTCTCAAGGCAAGAATACTGAAATGGCTTGCCATTCCCTTCTCCAGTGGACCACGTTTTGTCAGAACTTTCCACCATGACCTGTCCATCTTGGGTGGCCCTATATGGCATGGCTCATAGTTTCATTGAGTTAGACATGGTTGTGGTCCATGTGATCAGGTTGGTTAGTTTTCTGTAATTGTGGTGCTCATTCTGTCTGCCCTCTGATGGAGAAGGATAAGAGGCTTATGGAAGTTTCCTGATGGGAAAGACTGACTGAGGGGGAAACTGGGTCTTGTTCTGATGGGCGAGGCCATGCTCAGTAAATCTTTATTCCCATTTTTCTGTTGATGGGTGGGGCTGTGTTCTCTCCCCTATTGTTTGACTTGAGGCCAAACTATGGTGGAGGTAATGAAGATAATGGTGACCTCCTTCAAAAGGTTCCGTGCAAACACTGCCACACTCAGTGCCTCCGACCCTGCAGCAGGCCACTGTCAACCCACGCCTCTGCTGGAGACTCCTGGACGCTCACAGGCAAGTCTGGGTCAGTCTCTTGTGGGGTCACCGCTCCTTTCTCATAGGTCCTGGTGCACACAAGATTCTTTTTGTGCCCTCCAAGGGTCTGTTTCCCTAGTCCTGTTTAAGTTCTGGAGGCCTATGGTGGGGTTAACGGCGACCTCCTCCAAGAGGGCTTATGCCATACCCAGGTCTGCTATAGGCAGACCTGCATCAGGCAATTGCTGACCCGTACCTTTGCAGGAGACACTCACACAGTTCTGGCTCAGTCTCTGTGGGGTCTCTGGGTCCTGGTGCACACAAGGTTTGTTTGAGCCCTCTGAGAATTACTGGCAGGTAAGGGGTTTGATTCTAAATGCAATTTTGCCCCCCCTACCATCTTGCCGGGGCCTCTCCTTTGCCCTTGGACATGGGGTATCTTTTTTTGGTGGAATCCAACATTCTCCAGTTGACGGTTGTTCAGCAGTGAGTTGTGGTTTTAGAGTTCTCACAGGAGAAGATGAGCACACGTCCTTCTACTCCACCATTTTCCAGGTTAGGCTGACACATATGGTTAGTTCTGTGCTTTTGTCAGAGTGTATCAGTCATATAGGCACTTTGAATCAGTGGGCTTTTAGCTTTATAGATTTCTTTTGGGTATTTGGAATTTATATAAATGGAATAATATAGTATGAACTCTTGTGTTCAGTTTTGTTTACGCCACATTAAGTATGTGAAATTCATGCATGTTTTTGTTGTAGTAATAGTTTATTTATTCTAATTGCTATATAGTGTATCATTGAGAAAATATACCACAATTTAAAGTCATTCTACTGTTGATATACCTGAGTTATTTCCAGGTTTTGGCTGGTACAAAAATTGCTTTGAACACTCCTAGTCAGGTCTTTTGATGA
The DNA here is from genome assembly GCF_003369695.1 of Bos indicus x Bos taurus. Classification (NCBI taxonomy): domain Eukaryota; kingdom Metazoa; phylum Chordata; class Mammalia; order Artiodactyla; family Bovidae; genus Bos; species Bos indicus x Bos taurus. The sequence continues at coordinate 37,956,659 of NC_040104.1, forward strand.
CCATATGCACACATTTTTGTTGGGTAGATATGGAAGAATGATATTTCTATTTCTACCTTCTGAAAATAGATACTAAGAACATTAACCCTCAACTTTCTTTTCTATTATATGCATTTAAAGGCACTACTTCCTCTCAACCCATGGCTTTAGCTGCTGTCTACAAGTTTGGATATGTTTTATTTTTATTATCATTCAGTTCAGAATATCATCTTCTTTTATTATTTCTTCGACCACAGTTTATTTTGAAAAATATTTCTTGATTTCTACTATATTTTCTAGATTTTTTTATTTCTAGCTTTCATTTCTGTAGAGGGAAAACATACTCTATTTAATTTCAATCTTTAAAAATATGTTAATTGTTTTATAGTTCAGTAAAAGGCCAATTTTGTTAAAGTTCTATGGGTAGTAAATATATATATACTTTTCAGTGTGCTATATGTCAACTAAAGTCATATTTATTCAAATGTACTTCAAATCTTCTCTATCTGAAGAAATCATTTTTGTCTGTCTGCTCTATCAATTACAGAAGAATTTGAATCTCTCTCCATATGACTATTAATTTTTTTCTTTTAAATTTGCTGGATTTTTCTTTAAATACTCTACACTTATTTCATTGAGTGCTGACTCATACTGTAAAGAATCTGCCTGCAATTCACCTAGAGAAGCCGGAGAGAGAGAGAGAGAGAGAGAGAGAGAGAGAGCGAGAGAGAGAGAGAGCGAGAGCGAGCGAGCGAGCGAGAGAGAGAGCGAGCGAGCGCGCGCGCGAGCGAGAGCGAGCACAAAGGATTTTTAGGGCAGTGGAAATATTCTGTATGATACTATAATGATGGATAGATATGTCATTCTACATTTTTAAGCCCATAGATGTACACCACCAAGAGTGAGCTCCAAGGTAACTTAGGGACTTTTAGGTTCATCCTTCATAAAAATAATGTACCATTCTACTGAGTGATGTTGTCTAATGAGGGTGCACGTGTTGGGGGACAGAATCTATGAGGAAAATATCTGTACCTTCCTCTCAGCTTTGCTGTGAACCTAAAACTGCTAAAAATTAATATCTAAAAAAATACATGTATTTGGCTTCTTTAGGTCTTAACAAGCTCCTAGACAAAGCAAACTTTCCTAGGGAAAAGTGGTCCTGAATAGTAAATGATTAGTCCAAATTACCCATTCTGCCATTACTGGGAACTGCAATCATAAATTACTTTTTATCACCCAATATATTATCTCAAATATATTCTCATATCAATAGCCCAAAGTTAATTGAACTAATGCACCTTCATTGCACACTTACATTGTTTCCTAATTTTTATTATTCTAGACCCTCTAAAATAATAATAATAATTAAAATATATGTGATTAAAAGGATCCATACATTATGCTAAGTGATTTATCTCTATTTTTTCTATTTATTCAAAACAACCTTATCCTACAGATGAAGTACTGAGATTCAGGAGAGGTAAACATACACTAGAAGGTTATAGGGTCAGATTTTTAGTTACCACTGGCTGAGGGACTTGCTGGAGGGAAAGGGAGGGCCCTGACAGCCAGAACACACATTGGTCATACAGTACCTGATTAAGGGGTAATTGCCACACAGAATACAGCAGAAAGAGATCCTCTAAGAAAGGGTCTAAGTCTAAATAAACGAAATTTTAAGATTAGATATCAATCTAGATATAGATGTTGGTATAGATACAGAAGAACCTAAGAAACAGCTAGAGCTAGTAATAAATGGTATCAACTGACACAGATATAAATGTATAGACCAATCTCTTGCAAAAGTTACACCAAATTCTCTGTCCTAGCAGTGTATATAGTGGCGATTTCAACATCTTCTTTCATCAGTTGAATTACCTTCCCTTTTTTTTTTTTCAGTAGGAGTCTTAGTGTTTTCACACATCCTCATATATACAGTACCTTCCTTGAAGAAATAAAAACTGCTTTTTCACATAAATTGGCCTTTATAAGGAAGCCAACTGGCAGGAGTGATGATGGAAATGAAGACGCCTAGGAAATGGATGGATCTCAGCCAGAACATAGAAGTTTGAGATAAATCAAATAGCAGATGGCCTCATTTAATGGCAAATAAAAGCGCATGAGGTTGGGGGAGGGGGAGATTATTCGTCACCAAGGGAGGAGGATAATGAGTTCTATCCTTGAAAACAGGAAAGTGATGGACTGAGTGGGGAGGGGATACCACGTCATCCAAAAATGGAGAAAGGCAGGGAGTCCAGAAGGAAGTAGAGCTAATCCAGTCCCATGTTAAAGATTAGGAATAACATTAGCTCAGTAATTTAACATTCCTTCAACTTTTTAGCAGCTTGAAGGACAAGTGTTTAACCACTACAAAGAAACAGAAAAAAGAGAAAGGCATTGTCCAAAAGACAACGGGAATCGTATCTTCCTCTTCCAAGGGATGAGAAGAGGAAATATACTTATTAAAGTGTGTATTTAAAATGATTAAATTGTATTCCATATAAAGTATCCCTCAATAAACCTCATTTATAAGATAAAAACTTCAGGGCTTCCCTGGTGACTCACTGGTAAAGAATCTGCCTGCCAGTGCAGGAGACACAGGTTCAATCCCTGATCCTGGAAGATTCCACATGCTGTGGAGCAACTGAGTCCAAGCGGCACCACTGTTGAGCCTGTGCTTCAGAGCCCACGAGTGCAACTACTGAGCCCTGAAGCCTGTGGACCTTAGAGCCTCTGCTCCGCAGCAAGCGAAGCCACCACGAGAAGCGGGCATGCTGCAACCAGAGAGTAGCCCCCACTCGGCGCAACTGGAGAAAAGCCCGTGCAGCAACCAAGACCCAGAGCAGCCAAAAATAATCTTACAAAAATTAAAAATTAAAATAAAACTACAAATTTTTTTAAATGTATGCAAAAAAATTAAAACTTCTGTAGCTTCATATCTGATCCAGAGTGAAACCCAAAATTCTTCAATTGTCTTCAAGGTTCTAGAAGATCCTGTACCAGCCCCTGTCTTTTACCCTGTCTGGTAATTCTCTGCTTCAGCACCCCCCACACTGCATTCCTGCCATGCCAGCTGTCTCCCTAGTTCTTGAACACTTCACACACCTCCCCGTGAGAGGGTAATAGGCAGGAAGGCCAGGGGTCTCCAAACAGAGGAAATAGGCTGCAAGTGTCAGACATTTTTCTCTCTCTTAAGGGGCAGGAGGAAACAAACTAGCGATATTTTTCTCCTTCTCTATACAAATTTAAAAGGAGGTTTCTCTTAAAATACTGTGTTGCCATAATGACACCTGGTTTCACCTTAAGTTAACTATTCTCAAACCTTGAGTTAACCAATGCATTTTTCTTATGGAAATGTTTGTCTTAAGCTATGTTAATGTACTATGCATTTACCCCAGACTCTGTCTTCAAGTCTGTTCCACCTAATGGCTCAGAACCTACTTGACAAACCAGTATGTTATACTCAGACATTGTTCCCCTAATCTATGTAAACAAAACTATTTGTATGGTAATCTGCCCTTCTACAAGATTCAAGTCAATCGTTTTATGGCCCAGGATGAATCATCTGGTGCCTAGATTATCCCAAAATACATCTTATGGATGAGGGGCCTGGTGCCATTCTGAGTTTTAAGACATTCCTTTCTTTCATTAACAGACTGCTGCTGCTGCTGCTGCTGCTAAGTCACTTCAGTCGTGTCCGACCCTGTGCAACCCCATAGACGGCAGCCCACCAGGCTCCCCCATCCCTGGGATTCTCCAGGCAAGAACACTGGAGTGGGTTGCCATTTCCTTCTCCAATGCATGAAAGTAAAAAGTGAAAGTGAAGTCGCTCAATCGTGTCTGACTCTTCGCGACCCCATGGACTGCAGCCTACCAGGCTCCTCCATCCATGGATTTTCCAGGCAAGAGTACTGGAGTGCGGTGCCATTGCCTTCTCCGACTGCTAGTGACTATATAACATCCAGCTGAAGACTAGCAGGGGGGTACTCTTTCTGCCCCCTTCTGACGCCTATGTCAGAAGCTTTCTCTATCTTCTTTATACTCTAATAAAACTTTATTACACAAAAGCTCTGAGCGATCAAGCCTCATCACTGGCCCCGGATTGAATTCTTCTCCTCCGGAGGCCAAGAATCCCAGCATCTTTTCGTTAAGCAACAACCTTTCACCCACTCAGGGCCTCTTCAGCTATTTTCTTCCCCCCAACATCCAAAGACTCACTTTTCCCCTACTGAGGCCTTTACTTACCTGTTACCTGCACAGTGAGGCCTCCCCGGGTTACCATGTAAAATTACCTTCTCCCTATCCTGCTCCCCAGAACACTTCCCGTTTTCTGTACCAATTTCCTCCTTCAATCTTGTTATTCATATACTATTATATTTTTATTATCTTGTTTTGGTCTACATTTCCTTCCAGAATGTAGGTTTTTAACATAGATTTTTTTTTATTTTTTTTTTTTCTGTTTTATTCAACATCCCTGGTGCCTGGAGCAATACCTGGCTCATAGTAGGCAACAAATATGCATTTCCTAAATAAATGAAATTAACATTCTTCTTTATTTTTTTCTCCAGAACTTCCCATCAGTTTCTTAAAAATTCAAGATGCATGAACCACCCCTTAATCTTGAGTCAAGATTCTCTCCACAAGACATCAGAATGCCTTGTCTGGATCCCTGCTAAAGGGTCAGCAGTTACTTAGAGAAGATCTTCCAGAGAGCAGAGCAAAAGGTCCTAAGTGTAAATTCAGAGGTCATTTTCAGTGTCTCCTGTCCTCAACTTTGAGCTTCACTGTTGGCTCAGACAGTAAAGAATCCACCTGCAATGCAGGGGACTTGGGTTCAATGCCTGGATTGGAAAGATCCCCTGGAGGAGGGAATAGCTACACACTCCAGTTTTCTTGCCTGGAGAATCCCATGGACAGAGGAGCCTGATGGGCTACAGTCCATAGGGTTGCAAAGAGTCAGACATGACAGAGTGACTAACACATACACACACACACGTCCTTAACTTTGGATCCTACTGATCGTGTCTCAGCTCTCACACTTGGTACTTGGCCTTTGAATAGGCCTAAAGTAGGTTCACTTTCTCAGCAGCAACCTCCCTCAATCCAATGACTGCCTGCCTGCTGAACCTTTGTACTCCTGCCTCTGGATGCTTCTCCCTATCATCTGACGAGGGCAACATTGACCAGCCCAGAAAAAACACCTGGTGTAAGCCCTTCTTATCCCTCATGTAACATACTGAAGGATCCCTTTATGACAATCCACAGCTCCAAAAGGATGCCACTTTTTGTTAGAATACATATATAGATGTGCTATACATTGATATAGATATGCAAAATGTTGCATAGTACTAAGATATATTAGTGATTTATTACAGCAGGGGCATGTATGTTTGAGAGGGCATAAGACGTGACTACCAATGCATACAGAGGTTTGGGGGGACAGCAACGAAAATGGTCTAAACTTAGGTTGTGGAAATGGCTGAATGACCCTAAATATATTATACTAAAAATCACTTTAAATGGATGAATTTTATGGTAGGTGAATGATATCTCAATAAAAAATGTTAATTTTTTACTCACTGAATAAAAGTGAATGTTAATTCACGTTGTTGTTTGGTCACTCAGTCATGTCTGGCTCTTTGCGATACCATGGACTGTTCCTGTGTCTCCTGCATCTCTTGGATTAGCAGGCAAATTCTTTACCCCTGAGCCACCAGGGAAGCCCCTTGTCTCCTTGAATATCCATCAACTACTATTCTGATCTTTAGCTCCAAAGTACTTCTTCATTCATTCAGAAAATAGTTAGCAAGGGCCTGTTTCCCGTCAGATACCGTGCTAGGTACTAGGCATATAAAGAGAACAAAGAAGCATGACTCTCACTACTACTTCTTACAATTTCTTAAGCAATAGATTGGGCATAAAGAGAATGAATGGGTTTCTGAGAGGCAGTATACAGAGGGCTATGTGTAAGCCAACAGTGGTCACTGGTGTAGTTACCATGGTGGTTATCATGGTGGTTACTCAATGAACCCAGAAAAAATGCCGGTTGTTTTTCTTCTCTCTTCAGTTCTTGGCACCTCCATACAGACACCTGGAAGTTGTTTCTGCTGCCAGAGAGCTGACATGGCCCACTTCGTGTCCAGAAAATACCCCCAGGCATAGTCTTTTCTATGGCTGACACATTACCTCCTGGCATCCCACAACACCTTAGATTTTTCCATGCAAAAGCTCATTATTTAAGAAGAATAATGCTTTCAGAGGATAATTCTTTTAAGTTCAGTTCAGTTCTATTGCTCAGTCGTGTCTGACTCTTTGCAACCCTATGGACCACAGCATGCCAGGCTTTCCTGTCCATCACCAACTCCCAGAGCTTGCTCAAACTCATGTCCATCCGGTCAGTGATGCCATCCAACTGTCTCATCCTCTGTCATCCCCTTCTCCTCCTGACTTTAATCTTTTCCAGCCTGAGGGTCTTTTCCAATGAGTCAGTTCTTCACATCAGGTGGCCAAAGTATTTGGAGTTTCAAAAATTACCTCAAAAAATCAAGCTCAGGGAATTCCCTGGCGGGCCAGTGGTTAGAACTCCACACTCACCACAGAGGGCACGGGTTGATCCCTGGTTGGGGAAAAAAGATCCCGCAAGCCATACAGCACAGTCACAAAAAAAAAAAAAAAAATCAAGCTCAAAATATCCTACATTGTTGCACCAACCAAATCCCCACGACTTGGCATGAGCGATTTCCTCCTGGCACTCTGCTTCAAAACAGCATTGACTTCCTGCTTCTGTGCTGAAAATATATGTTCTCAACAGAACGCTCATCAAACAGAATCTTTTGCTTCAAAGAGGATTAAAAGGCCAGGGAATTCAGGAATTGAGTTCTTCCAGAACAAATGCTACACTTCTGAGATTTGAAGCAGTTTTCAAACATGGGCATCAAGGTGCCCTTAAGTGATTTTCTTCCACTCCAGTTTGGGAGGGAAATCAGAATGAAGTCTCGTGTTGCCTCTCCAGCTGTGGTCAGCTGTGTGCCCTTAGTTGCGAACCTTTATAGCTGAGGTTTGAAACATTTTTTGTTTATTTCTTCTGTATTGGCTTCTTCTCAGCTGGAGCAAATCAATGAAGAGAGGCTTGACAAAACCCTCAAGAAATTAAACACAGTTCAACTAAGCCACCCTTGCAGTCTGATTTACCCAAAAAGAGTACATGATTGTTTAGAGATTAAAGTAAGTTAAAAGAGCCAGCTATATCATAGCAGGAAAACACCTGGAACCGAGGTTAAAAGACCTGTGCTTGAGCCTGACCTGGGCAAAGCACTCTGGGCCTTAGGGAAAGGGTGGAGTAATCTGTAACACACTTGCAGATGGAAGCCTTTAACCTGAAGGTACCTTAATAATCAAAAATGCTTTGCTATTATTTCATGCTAATTTTCCAACATTCCCATTACATACACAGAGCATCAATAAATATTCTCTTTTAAAGTTAAGCTCCTGGATCACAAAGTAAAGATAACCCCCTTTTGTGAGCTCCAAACTTGCCTCAGGCTCCTCTTCTACCCTGGTTAATCCAGCATCTTTCCCCACCCCTACCCACCCACCCCACCACCTCCTCTCTTCCACACCTCCAGTGCCCCTGTTTGTTCTCATGCTGGTCCCCCTGCCAGCAATGCCTCCCTTCTTCCTTGTCACATATCTTGCCCCCATTGATGCCTTCAAGTCCAAAATAGAGCATGCCCTATCCATGATACCTTTTCTATCCTCTCCAATAGATACCATTCTCTTTTTCTAACTCATTTTGACAAAAATATCACACCCACACACACACACACATGCATATCTTCGCAGGTCGCCTTCTGTTTGTGTCAGGTCCTTCAACCTCAGGAGACTAGGCTGCTCCTCGGAAGGCGTGGTGGGCAAGTTTGGGGAGGTCAGCTGGGATGAGATTGAACTCCAGGCCTCTCTAAGGGTCCTGGAAAGATTAGAAGATTTTAAGCAGAAGAGTGGCATGTCAGGGCCGTATACAGGGAGATCAAAGACTTTAGGGACCAGAGGCTACTGCAGCAGTCTAGGCAGGAGATGATGAGGACAATGACGAGAAACTTGGCAGTGGATGTAGAGAGAGGTGAATGGTGAAAAGGCGAGGCATGGGGCCTGTGACCATGTCCAGTGGTCCTCATCTCCCCAAGAAACTTGCTCCTATTGAGGGCTCTCTGCTCAGGAACTTAGGCTATCATCCTCTCAATCACAGAAGGACAGGGAGCTCAGCTCGGTGCTCTGTGATGACCTCGATGGTTGGGATGGGAGGTGGGTCCAAGAGGGAGAGGGTGTATGTATACATATAGCTGGTTCGTTTTGTTGCACAGCAGAAACTAACACTGTAAAACAGTTATGTTCCAATTAAATTTTAAGGCAGAAATCCAGGAGGCCGCCTTCTTCTACACACCACATTCCATCACATCAGCAAGTTGTGCCAATTCAGCCTCCTTGGTTGCATCCTTCTCTTCTCTCCAACCATTTGCCACCACTAGGACTAGGGCTTCAATATCTCCAACCTAGACTACTCCTCCCTGCTATCCCCGCTTCAAGTGTGCCCCTCCAATCCATCCTCCTAATCTCTTCAATAGATGGATCTACCTGAGCTGCTGCTCTGATCCTTTCATTATCATATTTAACAGATCAATGATTTCCTGTCCAAAACATTTATTCCAGTTACCTTAATATGGCTGAAACATCCATGTGATCAAGCCCTGTGCCAGTCCCCCTTGCCTCTCTATGTTCTAGCCTTCCCTGAACTTTTCACACTTCTTAATAGGATCTAATCATGAACACTTTGCTCATACATTCCTTTTCCCCTTCCTCTTTTTCTCTCCCCCAAATTATTTTATAATTACCTCACTCTTCATGTATTCAAGAAAGCACTCAACCTTGGTGCTTTTCTATCCTCTCCATTAGATACCATTCTCTTTTTCTAACTCATTTTGACAAAAATATCACACCCACACACACACGCATATCTTCGCAGGTCGCCTTCTGTTTGTGTCAGGTCCTTCAACCTCAGGAGACTAGGCTGCTCCTCGGAAGGCGTGGTGGGCAAGTTTGGGGAGGTCAGCTGGGATGAGATTGAACTCCAGGCCTCTCTAAGTGTCTTGGAAAGACTAGAAGATTTTAAGCAGAAGAGTGGCATGTCAGGGCCGTGTACAGGGAGATCTTCCATGGCTGTCCTCTGTGTTCCCAGACCACCATGATGATGTCTGTTGACCTCAAAAACCCCAATAAATTGTAATTATCTTTATTGTGTTCTACTGGACTCAGTTCCTGGAGGACAAAGACTAGGATTCTCATCCTGTTATCCTCAGTAGTGGTTGTGATTTCAAGACACAGAGCTGACAAGTCATAAACGTTGAACAAATCAACAAATCAGTGATTGTGTGACATTGTACACTCCCAAAATACAGAAAACTGCAAAAGCAGGCAGAGGCAGAAAGTCCCAGATATTCATATCCTGACCAAGATCATTCATGCCCAAGTCAGGACTGGGCCTTCATCCAAGGTAAGAAATCTTGCTGAAACCAGTGACTTGGAAGCACATGAGAGCTGGTATCTGTCAAGCTAAGTTTATGAACTCAGTCATGCCCTTGATTTTGAAGGAGGAGCCATAGTGCTGAAGTGAGCTTGGCCAACTTGTTATGTGGCAGAAAAATCACTGGGCTTATTATCAGAAACCCTCAGTTCACTTATGATCCTGTCTTGTCAGTCGGTCAGTCAGTCAGTCAGTTTAGTCGCTCAGTTATGTCCAACTCTTTGCGACCCCATGAATCAGAGCACGCCAGGCCTCCCTGTCCATCACCAACTCCCGGAGTTCACTCAAACTCATGTCCATCAAGTCAGTGATGCCATCAAGCCATCTCATCCTCTGTCATCCCCTTCTCCTCCTGCCCCCAATCTCTCCCAGCATCAGGGTCTTTTCCAATGAGTCAACTCTTTGCATGAGGTGGCCAAAGTATTGGAGTTTCCACTTCAGCATCAGTCCTTCCAATGAACACCCAGGACTGATCTCCTTTAGGATGGACTGGTTGGATCTCCTTGCAGTCCAAGGGACTCTCAAGAGTCTTCAACATCCAGTTCAAAAGCATCAATTCTTTGGCGCTCAGCTTTCTTCACAGTCCAACTCTCACATCCATACATGACCACTGGAAAAACTATAGCCTTGACTAGACAGACCTTGTTGGCAAAGTAATCTCTCTGCTTTTCAATATGCTATCTAGGTTAGTCATAACTTTCCTTCCAAGGAGTGTCTTTTAATTTCATGGCTGCAATCACCATCTGCAGTGATTGTGGAGCCCCCAAAAATAAAGTCAGCCACTGTTTCTACTGTTTCCCCATCTATTTCCCATGCAGTGATGGGACCAGATGTCATGATCTTACTTTTCTGAATGTTGAGCTTTAAGCCAACTTTTTCACTCTCCTCTTTCACTTTCATCAAGTACTAGCATGTAAATGAAGCTTAGCATTTCTGTGAATAAATTTTATCCTCTTTAAATGGAGAGAGTAATCATTACTGCCTTACACAACTGACATGAAGTTTAAATGAGATATTTATACAAAGTACCTGGTACAGTGGCTGGTTTCAAATGGAAACTATAATTATTACGATTATGTGAGAGTTCTAGTCACAATAAAAACTTTCCATATGTTTGTTTTAAAGGAGTTTGACTCCTCTCAAGCTTAACCCATATTAGAGACTCATCTTGATGGTTGGTGATCAGTGTACACTGTGTAAGACAAACATAGAAGATGGACGATTTCAAAAACCGGATGCTGCTTTCACCCATGCCGGCACCAGTTACGGAGCAATGACTACAGCCAGACACATTGCTTTCAATCTTCACCACAATGGTAGAAGGTAGATGATATTATCCCCATGTTACAAATGAGGAAAGTAATGTTGCGAAAAGTTAAGTAATGTGTCCAAAGTCACACAGAAGTGGAAAAACAAAGATCTGAAACTGTTCTGTTGGCTCCAAAACCCATGTGCTTTCTATTCATGCTGCTTCTTCCCTGAGCTTTGTTCTACAGTTCAGAGGGCAAAAAGTATATTTCATATACATCATGTCTTTTGACTTGACCCAATTCCCTATGAAATAACCAAATAAAAAAACTGAGACTCAGGACATTTAAGGTGCCTGTGCAAGGTCACAAAATCAGTAAACAGCTGCCCAAGAACTCAAACTCCTATCTTGCGACTCTTATCTGTTGCACATTAATACAATGGAGTAACTGCTATTTGGCCAGATTGAAGATATAGAAATAATGAGAGAACTGCTTCTTCTTGAACCTAGTGTTATAAATTTACATAAGACTTTCTCCTGGTGGAGCAGTTAAGCTACACTTCTGTGAGAAAAAGATTATAATACATTACATGTAAATTTCTTCCCGACTTCCTCCTACTATCAGAAGAAATTAACCAATATATGCAATGCCATGCATTTACCAAAGAGTCCACCTGAGACTGAAGGAATTTGCTCCTAGACCATGAAGCCGTAATACTTTTAAAGTGGTTTCTATTTATGCAGAAGATGGGACTTCTCTAAAAACTACAGAGTTTTGGATGACAATGAAAACGTGTTAAACACGGTTTTAGTTTTAGTGATCCTTGTTATATTAAATGAATTGAAAAAAATCTAATATTCAAACACAGCATCTATTCCATTTGGTTGACAAGTTGATCAAGTATTTATTAAGCTGCCTCTTCATCTCTGAGACACAGAGGTGATTAAAACACAGCTTCACCCTCAAGGAGCTTCTGATGCAATAAGTGAACCTGAACTATAAACAAATGGATATAATAAATTATGTTTTATTAGCCTCCATTATCATACTAGAAAGATGAACACGGTGCATGGAACAGCCAGTTATATGCGAAGATACAAATAGACTCTGCAAATAAGTGACACTTGGAATGGGATAGTATTACCAGGGGAACAAGGGAATATGAGTGGCTGTCCTGGAAACTTCAAATCGTGTCACAGAACTCGTGTTTAGGGGACAAGAGAAGAGACGTGGTAAGACTTAGAATGCAGACCCAGTAAGAGCCTAAACTACAGCAGGAGCAGTGAAGATGAACAGATGATACCTCACAGATGTCAAGGATGTAGAATCTTAGGCCTGTCTTTATATATGAAGGGTAAAAGAGAATGCTTTCTGCTTTGGTGGATGTCAATAGCAGAGATGCAGAATAGAGGAGGAGCATATATATGGGAAAAGATACCAAGTTCTCTCTTTGACCATTTTCTGGAGAGTCTATGTAATATCAACATGGAGATGGGAAATAAGTAGGCACTCAGCTAAATGAGACAGGATCTCAAAAGAAGATGAGATCATGAAGATAAAGTAAATGTCAATCATATTTGGGTGGATGACAAAAATCACATGGATGAATGGTTTTGTCCAGAGAGGACAGGCAGAGTAAGAAGAGAAAAAGAGCTAAGGACAGAGTGTTAGGTGCCAACATATAAGGTTTGGTTTAATGGTGAGAAAGATGAAAACAAACCCCAGGAGAAAAGGAAAAGGATAAATCATAAAAGGAAAAAGAAACCGACAGATGCAACATCACTAATTATTAGAGAAGTACAAATCAAAATTTCAGTATGGTATCACCTCACACCAGTCAGCATGGCCATCATAAAAAGTCTACAAATAATAAATGCTGGAGACGATGTGGAGAAAAGGGAACACTCCTACACTCTTAGTGAGAATGTAAACAGGTGCCGTCACTATGGAGAAAAGTATGGAAGTTCCGTAAGAAACTAGGTTGCCATATGATCCAGCAATCCCACTCCTGAGCATATATCCAGAGAAGACAGAAACTCTAATTCAAAAAGATACATTCACCCCAATGTTCACAACTGTACAAAAACCAAGACATGGAAGCAACCTAAATGCTCATTGACAAATGAATGGATAAAGAAGATCTGATACATATATACAATGCAATATTACTCAGCCATAGAAAAGAATGAAATAATTCCATTGGCAGCCATGTAGATGGACTTAGAGATTATCGTACTAAGTGAAGTAAGTCAGACAGAAAGACAAATAGCATATGGTATCCCCTACATGTGGCGTCTAAAAATATTATACAAATGAACTTATTTACAAAATAGAAGTAAACTCACAAACGAAACAAATTTATGGTTACCAAAGAAGAAAGGAGTGGGGAGGGATAAATTAGGAATTTGAGATTAAAAGATACACACTACGTTATATAAAACAGATAAGCAAGGACCTACTGTATAGCACAGGAAACTATATTCAGTATCTGGTAATAAACTAGCACAGAAAAGAATCTGGAAAAAAATATATACACACTTTGCTGTACACCTGAAACTAACACAACACTGTTAAAAAAAAAAAAACAAAGAGAAAGTGATTTCTTTTTTTTTTAATCTGCATTCTGAAATTTTAGTTTATTTTTTTTAATTTTATTTTATTTAACTTTACAATATTGTTTTGGTTTTGCCATATATCAAAATGAATCTGCCACAGGTATACATGTGTTCCCCATCCTGAACCTCCCTCCTCCCTCCCCATACTATCCCTCTGGGTCGTCCCAGTGCACCAGCCCCAAGCATCCAGTATCGTGCATCGAACCTGGACTGGCGACTCATTTCATATATGATATTATACATATTTCAAAGTGATTTCTTAAAAGTCAATGGAAGACAAAGAATAAGAAGGGAGCAGTCAGCAGGTCCAATGTCACAGCAAGCTCAAGGAAGAAAAGAGTGAGCGAGAGAGGGCAAGTATTCTGCAGAAGAGAATTAAAACTAGCATTTAACAGACAGACAGAAGATAAGGAAGATATACATCACTACAAGAATGAAGGGATGATGGGATGATGAGAATGCAAGAAATAGAAGAGACCCAAATTCATGATGTGTCTTCAGTATTTAATGGGTATGAGCATTATGAAGAGTCCAAAAATCTCCTCTCCAAAGTTTCTAGCTTGTGTGACACAATTTATCTAAACAAAGAACACAGAAGGAGTGAGTCTGGTAACAAAAAAACCTGAGCTAAGTTTCGGAAGCTTTGTGTTTTAAGTGTCGCTGGTACATCCAGCGCAGATTCTATGGAAATAAAAGGAGAAAAAGGCATTAATTCTGTTGAAACGAAAGTGAGTGGCTAGAAAGATGCACCAGTGGCCTAAGGGAACACACAAAGAACTGAAGTCATGAAGAGGAAAATACCAAAAGAAAATGCAAAGGAAAGAGGGAATGCAGAGCCGCAGAGATTACTGTAGTTTAACATTTCAGGAGTTGAAGGGGTACCCACAAAAACTACAATATGACTTTGGTTGTGAAACAGTGGGAATATGGAGAAAATTATTAGAATCCATGAGGTCAGGGTTGGGAAGATCCCCCGGAGAAGGGAACGTCTACCCACTCCAGTATTCTTGCCTGGAGAATTCCATGGACAGAGGAGCCTGGCGGGCTACAGCCCATGGGGTTACAAAGAATCAGACACAACTGAGAGACTTTCACTCACTCATGAGGTAAGTAGTTGGGCCATAGAGAAGGCTGAGCACTGAAGAATTGATGCTTTTGAATTATAGTGGTGGAGAAGACTCTTGAGAGTCTTATGGGCTGCAAGGATCAAAGCAGTCAATCCTAAAGGAAATAAACCCTGAATATGCATTGAAAGGACTGATGTTGAATCTTCAGTACTTTGGCCACGATATGAAGAGCCGGCTCATTGAAAAAGACCCCGATGTTGGAAAAGACTAAAGGAAGAAGCAGAAGGGGGCGACAGAGAATGAGACAGTTGGATAGCATCACTGACTCAATGGACATGAGTTTGAGCAGACTCCAGGAGATGGTTAAGGACCAGGAAAGCCTGACACGCTGCAGTCCATGGGGACACAGAGTCAGACATGACTGAGCGACTGAACAGCAACAAGTGAGGTCAGGAAGATTTGAGGCTAATACAGTTCATCCACTTGGGTATGAAAATTATCTAAAATGAAAACAGGAGCTGAAAGAGAAATGGAAAAATAATGGCCAGGAGTAAAAAAGTCCTTGATGAATAGGAAGAAGTAACTAAGAGGTCAGGAAACGAGAACCATCCAGAACTACAAAAGTGACATAACGACCAGCATGACCCTTACACACAGAGCTGTTTTATAAAAGGCAACAAACAGAACAAGAGTTTGTGCATCGTAGTGAGAAAAGAGAGGAAAGTTGACAACCACCAGAAACTTTCAGGCACATGATGGAAGATAACAGATAGGTCTCCCTAAGGAGGCTGCAGAAAAAAGTGTATCCATGCTGAAAGGCCAGAGTTCCAGAAAGAGTTTGAGAGTGAAGATCCCACGGAAAGAACAGGGAGGTAGACCCAGAAGGGAGTAAGCACTGTACAGAGGAAGATGGCAATATTTTTAGAAAGTAGGCTGAAGATAGAGGCTCTTGTCTTTTACTCACACGTCTCTAGGATAGGATGACAATAGCCTTCAAATGGACAAGGGATGTTGGGGACTGATGAGGTTGGTGGTCTTCATTTTACATGAAGTACTCTTTGCAGCACTGTTTAGGTCCTCCTGAAAGGAGTCTGTAGTGACAAAGAGTACATGTTCTCTGGTCCCTGCCTCTGAGGAGCCCATGGAGAAGGAAGAAAGACAGCCTCAGAAGGCATACCTACTCTCACAGGGCTGCTCCTGCTATGGAGTCACTGTTGTGTCCAACTCTTTTTGCAACCCTGTGGACTGTAGCCTTCCAGGCTCCTCTGTCTATGGGATTTCCCTGGCAAGGATACTGGAGTGGATTGCCATTCGCTTCTCCAGGGGATCTTCCTGACTCAGGCATTGAACCAGGGTCTCCTGTACTGCAGGTGGATTCATTACCACTGAGCTACCAGGGTAGGATGATGTAATTGCTCTGATAGATTCAAGAATTCTGTCCTCATCTGGTATCTCCTACCATGCTTCAGCACATGGAAATGTTGCCAGTCACAGCTTTCACCGTCCTCCCTTTTTAAAAGATCAAGTTCATGTGCGTGAGCAGTGAGGTAGGTAGCAGGGAAGATGGAGCATCAGGTGACAGTAGCAAGTGACTGGTCATAAAATACAGTTGCTATCACACCGCAGACATTTACCATCCTGGATGTGAAGTCATCGAGAGTGACAGCAGGAAATGGGACAGAGATGAAAATCACAATCAGGTGCCAAAGCCCTTAGGACCTGAAGTTTGAGAAATTCCGGTTCATTTCCCTTCCTTTGAAAAGAGAAATGGCACTTTTTGAGGGTCACTTTCGCAGTAGGGGAGAGGAGGTGGCAGCAGCGAAAACAGGTTCAGAGGCTCAGTTTCCTTATTGGAAAAATGAAAAATTATAAATTATATATCGCAGGGCTGTTTTGAGGATTTGATAATATGTATAAAAATTCTTGCCTTTCTTAACATGATGCCAAACGTGTTGCAGATTCTTGAACCTGATGAGGCAGAACATGTATTTTTATGTAACTCTTCTCTTTCACTTCAGTTCAGTCACTCAGTTGTGTCCAACTCTTTGTGACCCCATGAATCCCAGCACGCCAGGCCTCCCTGTCCATCACCAACTCCCGGAGTTCACCCAAACTCATGTCCATCAAGTCAGTGGTGCCATCCAGCCATCTCATCCTCTGTCATCCCCTTCTCCTCCTGCCCCCAATCCCTCCCAGCATCAGAGTCTTTTCCAATGAGTCAACTCTTTGCATGAGGTGGCCAAAGTACTGGAGTTTCAGCTTTAGCATCATTCCTTCCAAAGAAATCCCAGGGCTGATCTCCTTCAGAATGGACTGGTTGGATCTCCTTGCAGTCCAAGGGACTCTCAAGAGTCTTCTCCAACACCACAGTTCAAAAGCAACGATTCTTCCGCACTCAGCTTTCTTCACAGCCCAACTCTCACATCCATACATAACCACTGGAAAAACCATAGCCTTGACTAGACGGACCTTTGTTGGCAAAGTAATGTCTCTGCTTTTGAATATGCTATCTAGGTTGGTCATAACTTTCCTTCTAAGGAGTAAGCATCTTTTAATTTCATGGCTGCAATCACCATCTGCAGTGATTTTGGAGCCCAAAAAAATAAAGTCTGACACTGTTTCCACTGTTTCCTCATCTATTTCCCATGAAGTGATGGAACTAGATGCCATGATCTTTGTTTTCTTAATGTTGAGCTTTAAGCCAACTTTTTCACTCTCCTCTTTCACTTTCATCAAGAATAGTTCATTTAAGTCCTACAGATGGGGTAGGATCCAAGGACTTGAAATGGTTTTAGTGGAGCTTGATAATCTACAAATCACTGCCCGTTTAGTTGACTTAACCATTCCCAATTTATCCTTATCTCTCTTTCTATTAACTCTAAATCTTTAGTTCTTTCTAGCTAACATTTGTATCATTCATTCCCCAAATTAATACATAAATGCTAACATGTATAACATAATCCATATGTATATATTAAAATATATGTGCATGTCATGGTAGGAAATTATTTTTCCTTCTGTAACCCCAAACTCATTTTTTTGCTTGTTTTCAATTTCCTTTGTTCATTGGATTTTTAAACCAGTTTACCGATGTGTCATCATCATTCTAGAAAGTAAAAGCTTTAAAAAAAAAAAACTTTTTCTTACATGAGAATTAAACTTGCATCAGAAGTTTTGTGAAGTTTTTGTGATCTTTGAAGTTTTTTCAAAGGGATCATATAACTGCATAATTCAATGTTTATCACATGGCTGGACCTCAATATTATTATAAATATAATTACTTTTCCTCTTGAGATAGAGGCAGCATAAAGACAGAAGATACAGTATGAGTTTTGACCTCTAAAAAAACATGAGGTAAAATCAGGGCTCTGTCTTATCAACCACATGACCCTAGCCAAGTTATTCAACATCTCTAAGCCTTCTTCATATAGTCATTATGCAAATAAAATGAGACATCTGGAAATAGTCTGGAACAGTGCATGACACATTTAGTTGCTCAATAAAGCTGTTTTTTAAACAACTACACAGATTTCTAATGCATTTTTTTAGAGATTTTTATTCTTCATTTGAACCCTAAAGAACAGCAATTTAATCTTTATGATTAGGAGACACTGGCATTTCTGAGCTGTCACATTTCCAATGTCAAAGAAATTAGAGCCTTCTCAAGGTTTACATTTGTTTGGGGACTTCTGCCATTTCTCAATTCATTTCCCAAAACAAAGGAAACAAAACAAAAAAAATAAACAAATTGGATCTAATTAAACTTAAAAGCTTTGGCACAGCAACACAAGCCATCAACGAAATAAAAAGACAATCTACTGAATGGGAAACGAAATTTGCAAATGACGTGAACAATAAAGAGTTAATATCCAACACATGTAAGCAACTCATACATCTCAACACCAAAAAAGAAAATTTAAAAAGGGCAGAACTGAATAGACATTTTTCCAAAAAGGAAGTGCAGATGGCCAAAAGGCACATGAAAAGCTGCTTAATATCGCTAACCATCATGAAAATGAAAATCAGAACCACAATGAGTTATCACCTCACACCTGTCAGAGTGACTGTTGTCAAAAAGAACACAAACAACAAACGTTGGCAAGAATGTGCAGAAAATGGAATGTTGGTGGGAATGTAAGTTGGTGCAGCCACTGTAGAAAACAGTAAGGAAATTTCTCAAAAAACTAAAAATAGAACTATCATGACTCAGCATTTCTACTCCTAGGTATATACACAAAAACACACTAATTTTAAGAGATATATACACCCCAATGTTCATAGCAGCATTATTTATAAGTGCCAAAGTATGGAAGCAACTCCAAGTGTCCATCAACAGATGAATGAATAAAGATGTGGTGCATATACACGATGGAATACCATTCAACCACAAAAACGAAGGAAATTCTGCCTTAGTAAATGGATGAACCAGGCACTACACAAAGTGAAATAAGTCAGAGAAAGATAAATATTATTTAATTTCACTTATATGTGGAATCTAAAAAACACAATAAATGTGAATAAAACAAAAAGGATCACAGATAAAGGAACAATACAGTAGTGACCACCAGGGAGAGGGAAGCAAGGAGCAGCAATGTAGAGGTGGGGTTTGGGGACTGGGGTGGGGTGTGGGGAGTGGGGCGGGGAGGAGGGTGCAGGGGGTTACACAATCATATGAAACCATGGGTGTGAAACTTTTGAAAATTGTAAAGTACTATAGAAATTAAAAGACGCTTACTCCTTGGAAGGAAAGTTATGACCAACCTAGATAGCATGTTCAAAAGCAGAGACGTTACTTTGCCAACAAAGGTCCATCCAGTCAAGGCTATGGTTTTTCCTGTGGTCATGTATGGATGTGAGAGTTGGACTGTGAAGAAGGCTGAGCGCCAAAGAACTGATGCTTTTGAACTGTGGTGTTGGAGAAGACTCTTGAGAGTCCCTTGGACTGCAAAGAGATCCAACCAGTCCATTCTGAAGGAGATCAGCTCTGGGATTTCTTTGGAAGGAATGATGCTAAAGCTGAAACTCCAGTACTTTGGCCACCTCATGCAAAGAGTTGACTCATTGGAAAAGACTCTGATGCTGGGAGGGATTGGGGGCAGGAGGAGAAGGGGATGACAGAGGATGAGATGGCTGGATGGCATCACTGACTCGATGGACGTGTCTGAGTGAACTCCGGGAGTTGGTGATGGACAGGGAGGCCTAGCATGCTGTGATTCATGGGGTCGCAAAGAGTCAGGCATGATAAGCGACTGAACTGATCTGAACTATAGAATTTTAAGAGCCTTTTTATCAATCCTCCCGCTTGGCCCCTTTTAATCAATACTAATTCCTTACATAAGTATAGTGATTTTCATGTCTACAAAATGCTTTCAAACCATTCACGTTATAATATTCACAAAATATCCACTCAGTTGAATCATTATCATCTTCAGTCTATAGATGAGGAACTGAGGATCAGAAATGAATTCCTCAAAGCTAAACAGCTGCTAAGTGTCAGAGCAGAGATCTGAATCTGGTCTTTCTAGCTCCAAGGCCCATACTCTGATCACACAAGGAGTTAGAGTGACAGAGCCCAAATTAAAATTCTGTCTCCACATTCTAATTTCACAGATTGTTCTATTAGATCATAGCTGCCTCTCACATCAGTTAACAGTATTTTCAGAGGGCAAACTTTCCCTGTGTAACACCACTGAAATTAACAATTAATCTAAGGCATGGGCAATCCAAGGCATGGACTGTATGTAGCCTGGTGGGCCACATACAGTCCATAGAGTCACAAATAATTGTACATGACTGAGCAGACATGCACACACACATAAAGTCACAGAAGGTCAAAAATGGAAGAGCCCATAAAAATCATCTAGCTCAATCTTAGGCCAAGAATTCCAACTCAAGAATGTTTGGTGACTTGTTCAAAATCATCCTTATTAATATCAAGTCACAGTCAATCATGGGTCTCTGACTCCTCTCCAACAGCCCTTGCAATCACTCTATACTGAGCTCTCAGAAAAAGACAAGAATGACATCAAATTTCTTTTCTTTACTAAACTACTTGTTTGCTTAGTATTCCTGAGAGAATTCTGTCTTCTATTAATTCAAAATTCGATTGTTAGTAGGGAAACCAGAAACTTCATTTAAATTTGTTGAGTATTCTCTTTAAGAACTGTTCAATATGCAAAGGAGTACTGCTCATTCAAATGTATCACTTTATTCTGTAAGTCCATATTTAAGTAAATACCCGTTTTAATTAAAAGGAGAAAAATGAGAGCAATTCTCTGTCATTCCTGAGGTTTAAAAGTATGTGCCTGAAGCAAATTTCGCTTCAGAAGTGAAATCTAGAGTACTTTGTCTTGATGCTGCAAGTAATGGAAAATTTTCCCAATTATTCTGCCATCACAAATGTGTTAACGAGACACATTTGACACTGTCATGATATATGATTACAATAGAACTATTAATACATCAGAATCTGTTACAACATTCCCAGATCAGCATTTATTTTATTTTTACCTTTCTATCAAAGCAATAGACCATTAACATAAAAATTCATTCTTTTCCACCTGCATCTGTGAAACACTAGTTTACAGAATTGTCCTTTCTTGTAAAGTTATTTTCTTGTGCTTGCAGAAAGCTTCTGGGACCTGACCTATACCATCCCTCTTCCTTTTGGGCAATTTAAACTTTAGAATTGCCTTAACACAAAACTGAAAGTTACAACTTATAAGTGTATTACTTGCCTAGGAGCTAGGATATATGAAGAAAAGTGTCAGCTTTCAATTCAGATACATAGAGGGTTAAGTGCTCACATACAAACTATATGACCTTGAATTAGCCTAATTTCCACACTTTCAGACTGTAGATAATAAAACCTATCTTAGATATAAATTGCAATTATGGAATGAGATAAGGTTTATAAAGAAATTAATGTAATATTTAGTACACATTCATAGCATGTGTGCTGTGCTCAGTTGCTTCAGTCATGTCTGACTCTTTGCAAACCCCTGGACTGTAGCCCACCAGGCTCCTCTGTCCATGGGATTCTCCAGGCAAGAATACTGGAGTGGGTTGCCATGCCCTCCTCTGGGGGATCTTCTGGACCCAGGGATGGAACCTGCATCTCCTGTGTCTCCTGCATTGCAAGCAGATTCTTTACCACTGAGCCACCAGGAAAGCCTTCAAGAAATTTGAAATAAACTAATGGTAATGAAAAACTAACATAACAAAGAAAAGGGCCACTAAATTGGAAACATGGCATCCAGACTATGCTGTCAGTTTGTATTACCTTTTCCTAAGTTTGAGGTAAATCATCCAAAAGAAGGGAGCAAATAACCGGGGATGTTGTCCCTATTCTTTAACTGCTCACTCAGTAGTGACTTAATGAGCATCTCCTAAGTCTAGACACTGCAAAACACAGAATCTAGAGGAGTGAGTTCTAAAATACTGTCCTCATGAAGTTCATTAAGTACATAGTAAGTAGAAAAAAATAAGGAACAGCAAAGTAAACATGAAGATATCTAGGTGGGCTTCTGTCAATAAGAGACACTGATAAGGATTTGAACGTGTCTGTTATTTTCAAGGTAAGAATCTTTTCTGCAGGCAGTTTTGCCATACAACTAATTGACAGTAAGACAATTTTGCCATAAAAGATTTACTGATGAAAATAAAAGAGGAACTAAATAGGACATGATGAAGCATGAAAAATAACAGAATTTTAAACTAAAAGATGAGGAATGCTGCTCTTTCTTTTAGTGTAAGTAGTATATATAACAGACAAAATATATCTGGATATTTAAATTTTCCCTCACATTCCCGGTCATTGTATGCTAAGTCACTTCAGTCGTGTCCGACTCTTTGTGATCCAAAGACAGTAGCCTGCCAGGCTCCTCTGTCCCTGAGATTCTCCAGGCAAGGATACTGGAGTGTGTTGCCATGCCCTCCTCCAGGGGATCCAACTCAGGGATTGAACCCACATCTCTTATGTCTCCTGCACTGGGTTCTTTATCGCTAGCATCTATTTCACTAAATCATCTAAGTCCAATTCTGTCCCAAATACCAAAATTCTGTCTACATCATGTTCTCTGCTTGTTTAGTCACTAAGTCCAACTCTTTGTTACCCCATGGACTATAGCCTGCCAGGCTCCTCTGTCCATAGGATTTCCCAGGCAGGAATACTGGAGTAGGTTACCACTTCCTTCTCCAGTGTTCTATGCTAGCGAATACCAAAAAAAAATTGTACCATTTTTAAGAAACTTATATTCATTAGGAATCATGTAACCATTTCTTCTGGGGGGAGGTTGGAGAATCAAGAAGGACCTTGATTCTTTTGCCTCCAACTTCTAATACTGCATGATAAATTTGGTAAAGACAGCTTTAAAGAACAAGTTGTTGTATCTAAATTATCTAAAGAATCAATAATTAGGGTTCTCGAAGACTGTTGTGAATTACTAGCTGCCTGTTTCATATTTGCATAACTTGGCACATTTTGAGTTCTGATGTGCCAGAGGGATGATGGTACTGACCAAAGGATTTTGCAAACTGATTTCTTATCATTTTCTAGTAGAGTCTGCAGTCTGGCTTTACACCTTCTTATTTCACACTTTCAGTAAGTTTTCTTATCATCACATTTTCTATCAAGTCGATATATATAGATGAAACCAAACTATCAACCAGTTGTTTTATCTTCAAAGGCAAAATTGCCTTGAGACCAATTAGTTGTGCAGCAAAACTGCTTACAGCGAAGATTCTATGGTGAGAGAATCTAGAACCAGATTTGGGTACAAGTAGTTTATTTGGTATGTGATCACAGGAAACAAGGAGAGAGAGGGGGAAGGGAGAAAAGCCAATAAAGAATGCCTTAAACAATACTGTATTGTAAAGAAATGCAAATCAAAACTACCATGAGGTATCACCTCACACTAGTCAGAATGGCCATCATCCAAGAAAATCTGTAAACAATAAATGTTGGTGATGATGTAAAGAAAAGGGAACCCTCCTACACTGTTGGTGGGAATGTAAACTGATACAATCATTATGAAGAACAGTATAAAGATTCCTGAAAAAAACAAAAATGAAGCTACCATATGGCCCAGTAATCCCACTACTGGTCATATATCCTGAGAAAGCCCTAATTCCAAAAGACACATGTACCCCAAAGTTCATAGCAGCACTATTAACAATAGCAAGGATATGGAAGCAACCTAAATGTCCATCAACGGATGAATGGATCAAGAAGATGTGGTACCTACATCCAATGGAATATTGCTCCTAAGTCACTTCAGTCGTATCCGACTCTGTGCGACCCCATAGACGGCAGCCCACCAGGCTCCCCCGTCCCTGGGATTTTCCAGGCAAGAACACTGGAGTGGGTTGCCATTTCCTTCTCCAATGCATGAAAGTGAAAAGTGAAAGTGAAGTCACTCAGTCCTGTCCGACCCTCCCTGACCCCATGGACTGCAGCCCACCAGGCTCCTCCATCCATGGGATTTTCCAGGCAGGAGTACTGAAGTGGGGTGCCATTGCCTTCTCCGAATGGAATATTACTCAGCCATAAAAAGAAGCAAAACTGGGTCATTTGTAGTGATGTGGATGGATCTAGAGTCTGTCACACAGACTGAAGTAAGTCAGAAAAACAAATATCATATATTAACATATATATGCATAATCTAGAAAAATGGTACAGATGAACCTATTTCCAGGACAATAATGGAGACATAAATGTAAAACAACAGACATGTGGACAGACAGCAGGGAGGCGAAGGGGCAGGTGGGATGAATTGGGTGTAGCACTGACATATGTACACTTCCATGTGCAAAATAAATAACTAGTAGGAAGCTGCTGTGTAGCACAGGGAGCTCAGCTCGGTGTTGTGTGGTGACCCAAAGGGATGGGATGGTGGAGGATGGGTGGGAGGCTGACGAGGGAGGGGATATATGTATACTTAAAGCTAATTCACCTTGTTGTATAGCAGAAACTATTTATAACACAATATTGTAAACAAATTACACTGCAATAAAAATACTGTATTGTATACTTGAAATTTGCAAAGAGCAGATCTTAAGCGTTTTCAACATATAACACACACACACACACACAAAACGGTATGAGGTGATGAAAGTATTAACAAGCTTGATTGTGATAATCATTTCACAAATCATCACGTCATACATTTTAAATATATACAAGTTTTATTTGTCAGTTATATTTCAGTAAAGTGGGAGGGGTTTGTTCAACCTCTTCCCACCTCCAAATAAATGCCTGTGTGTATCTCCACGTGAGGGACTGGGGAACCTCAGAGAGGCAGTGTAGCACATACCTTGCATTGCTCCACCAAAAGGAGAGACAGCTAGGGTACATATCCACCAAATTCTGCTCCTAGCTGGTTGAGGGTTGCTCCTTCAGACAGTAACTCTAGTACTTTCAGCCCACCCCACCTACAAGCCAAGCAAACTCTTGTGGCCTGAGAAAACCTTCTTGCAGAGATACAAATAGAGGGAACAAGCTCTCTGCATGTACAGGAAACTGTCCACCAAGGCTGCAGAAGACGCCTGGGGTAGACTGAGAGGATGCGGATGGGGTCCAACAGCATTTCCTATAGATGGCCTGCCAGTGAAAACAGAGCAGTCAACTCGTCCTTTCTGAGCAGGAGAAGTTGGATAAAAGATACAAACAGAGTAAGGAAGTGAGCCACGCAAACATCCAGGTACAGAGCACTCCAAGCAAAGGGAAAACAAAAGACCCTGAGACAGAAGTAAACTTAGCAGGTTCAAGAAAGCTTGGATGGCTGGAATAAAATGAGCAAGAGAAGAGTGCCAGGAGGTGAGGGTAAGCAATGATTCTCCAAGAGCCAGATCACACCTTGGAAGGGAGAGAGACCTTGCACTTTATTCTAGATGAGATGGAAATCCATGGGAGACACAATAGGCCAAAGTGAGATATAAAGTAACTTACATTTTAAGGGTAAATTCTGGTTTCTACTTGGAAAATGGACTAGAGAGAGGTAAGAGTATAAGGAGGGAGACCTGTTAAGAGGTTAACATACTGCTAAGTCACTTCAGTCATATCCGACTCTGTGCGACCCCATAGACGGCAGCCCACTAGGCTCCCCCATCCCTGGGATTCTCCAGGCAAGAACACTGGAGTGGGTTGCCATTTCCTTCTCCAGTGCATGAAAGTGAAAAGTGAAAGTGAAGTCACTCAGTCGTGTCCGACTCTTCGAAACCCCATGGACTGCAGCCTACCAGGCTCCTCTGTCCATAGGATTTTCCAGGGAAGAGTACTGGAGTGGGGTGCCATTTTCACAAAGAAGAGTTTAGAATTAGTGGAAACAGTGAAAAGAGAACAGATTTGAGATACATGTCATACAGGATACCCAATAGATCTTTCTAATAAGAGTCAGAGTTCTATGACTGAAAAGTAGTCAAAGAATTGAAAGTCAAAATAAGAATTTTTTGGTTGTTGAGAAACTGAAACACTCCCATATTTGATGGAAGACCTATAGCTGCCTGTATCACACACTGTTGGGAAAAACAAGGAAGAAAAAAAGTCACAACTTTGCATCACAAATGCAAAGGGAGACAGCCATCTCTCCATATTCGTGGCAAAGACAAGAAAGGTTGTCTTAAAACTAAACCACAAGAATGTGTAACTTAAAAAGATGTTTGGAAAGAGTAACAGGGAAACTTTCATTACCATATGTAAAATAGACAGCCAACAGGAATTTGCTGTGTGGCTCAAGAAACTCAAACAGGGGCTCTGTATCAACCTAGAGAGGTGGGATAGGAAGGGAGATGGGAGGGAGGTTCAAAAGGGAGGGGATGTATGTATACCTATGGCTGATTCATGTTGAGGCTTAATATAAAACAACCAAATTCTGTAAAGCAATTGTCCTTCAATAAAAAAATAAAGAGAAAAAAAAAAAGTAATGGACAGAAAACAAAACAGACCATGAAGGATTGATTCCCAGTAAGTACCTAGGAAGAAATAGGATGGTAGGAACAAATAGGATGGAAGTAATCTGCCCTGGAAGAGAGGAGCATGTTTCAGTGACAGTATTAGAACTGCTAGTCCATGGCGACAACAAAACATAGTTTTATTAAAACTTTGCCAGTTTTATTACTGTCTGTGTATCCTTATTATGTACGCCTTTTTTGCCTGTACCAGGGGTGAACTGCTCACACCTATCCTCTGTGGTAGCCACTGCCAGCTCATTCCAGAAAATGGAAGTGTGTAATGCAATGATAATAACAGCTAACCTTTATTAAATGCTAACTAGGTGCCAGAGGCTCTAAGTGTTTTACATTTTTATAAACAATATCTAATACACTAATTAATTCTTATAATAACACTAAGCAGTAGATCCTGTATTCTCATTTCATACATGAGAAATCTACAGTTAGGAGAGCTTATGAAACTGGACCAAATTCACACAATTGCCAAATGGCAGGGCCAGGGATACAAACCCAGGTCTGAGCAACTCCAAAACACGAGATTTAAACCAACATTTCTTTGAGAATGATACAGCCTGTTTTAACATTCACAGACTGAAAATCGTTTCAGCTTTCCACAAGCGAGCCCAATGACTTGGTTACACTGAATGCTGTTGAGGCAGCAATTGAATCACTGGTCCCGTGCCTGAGACTGCATCACTGTGTTCATGACTAAGCCTGGTCTCAGCCAGCGACCCCATCTCAAGGACAGGATGGTCAGCTTCGCTCATGGTTAATGAGTAAGTCGTGTGAAGTAACACCAACTTTTGCTTCTTTGTGGGGGCAAAAAAAAAAAAAAAAAAGGACTCTCAAAGAAGACAACAGCTTGTTATTGTCAAATGTTAAAAGGAGCTGAAAATACCCAAGTAAGTAATAGTTTACCAGAAAAGGAAAATTTTGAGTAGCTTAAAGCATGTATTGGGTTGGCCAAAAAGTTCGTTCAGGTTTTTCCATAAGATGTTGCAGAAATACCCAAATGAATCTTTTGGCCAACCCAATACCACACTGCACCTAGCAGTCTTCACATCTAGGGTGGGAATAATTGCAGCCAGCCCTCTGAAATTGAGAGACATAAAGGAAATTGTCAAAGGCTAAGGAACTGTTAAGTAGCTAAAACAATTGCTCAAAGTTCCAGAAACTATCCAGGGCCACTGTATGTTAACAGAGCTACAGCCTGGCAGCAGGCTGCTTTCTACATCTATGAGTAAAACACCTCAGGCAGGGGTTAGCCCCGCAGAGGGCTCTGGGTCTCTCTCACACCTCCTCCACACCGTCAGTCGATTAGCTGAGTGCAGCTGAAGTCTACCAGTGTGGCTCAGTGGTAAAGAATCCACCTGCCTGTGTAGGAGATGCAGGTTAGATCCCTGATACGGGAAGATCCCCTGTAGGAGGAAACAGCAACCCACTCCAGTGTTCTTGCCTGGGAAATCCCACGGACAGAGGAACCCGGCGGGCTATGGTCCACGGGGTCGCAAAAGAGTCGGACACGACAGAGTGACAAAGAGCAGCAACAAAAATATACATCACTCACACGCCCGTGCAGCCAGCCAGAGGGGTGCTGAGAGCCTGGTTAAGGTCTCAAGCTGAAGCTGAACCCCCTACCTAAACATTACCAGAGGTTTATATTGGAGAATTGGGTACTCGTACAGCTAATGACAAAGCGGCACTTTGCTTCCCAACCTGCTAGAGTCCCCAGTGTATACAGCCCTCTTGGGAGCCTCACAGAAGCAACTACTAGCAACTCAGGATTTCCAGCATAATGCCATCAACATCCACCCCAAATGATGAAGCCAAAGTGGCAGGCTGTTTTCCAAGTTACTACCAAATGCCATATGTGAGTTAGTGATAATTACTACTTAGGATAACACCAACGGAAACAATGATAATTACACGGTAAGGCAACCGTGTTATCGCTCCCACACCTGGAATACAATACCTGTCATCACAGTGGCAACAAGAGGGATTAGGTTTCCCTCTGCTCCAAAGCTCTCATGGTGAGGTTTTCATCTACTAGATAACAGGGTTCCCTGTCATTTTAATAATACAGCTTGATGGGTTGTAAGCGTTACGAAAGAAGATGCTGGGCATTTTTATATCATCCTTCGATTTTAAAAAGGTTACAGTTGTTTTCTTTTTTTTTTTTTCCTGAAGAGCAAACATAAGGAAACACAAAAATGATGACACAAGGGGGCCCTTTCTGTCTAATCTCAGGACTTGGGCAGACTGGTAGTGCACTTGGGCTCTGGATTTCAGGAAAAGTGACAGCTGTTCAATGTGTCCGACTCTTTGAGACCCCATGGACTGTAGCCCGTCAGGCTCCTCTGTCCACAGAATTCTCCAGACAAGAATACTGCTGTAGGTTGTCATTCCCTTCTCCAGGAGATCTTCCCCACCCAGGGATCGAACCCAGGTCTCCCACAATGCAAGCAGATTCTTTATCATCTGAGCCACCTTCAGTGAAATCTGCACTCCATCACCTGCCAGCTGAAAGACCCCGACAGAGAGCTAGCGGGCCTTGTCACCTCATGGCCCCAAGTCTTCTCCCTCAGTTATAAAGGAGACACAACAATAACTACTTTCCAAGATTGCTGTGAAGAGTATGTGAGATTATGCTTCATATTGAAAAGCCTGACACAGAGTGGGCACTCACAGAATATTAGGTTACTATTACAAAAGCTTTGCTCTAGATCTTAAGGGAGACCCCCATTTCTCCTTTTCCTTGGTGCATTTTTTTCTTGTGTTAGTCACTGAGTCGTGTCCAACTTTCTGTGACCCCACCAGGCTCCTCTGTTCATGGAATTCTCCAGGCAAGAATACTTGGGAGGGTAGTCATTTACTTCTCCAGGGGACCTTCTCAACTCAGGCATTGAACCTGCATTTCTTATGTCTCCTGCATTGGCAGGTAGGTTCTTTTCTTTACCACTAGGACCACCTGGGAAGCCCTAGTATTTTCTTAAATTTGTATAAAATCTAAACACCCAAGAAGGTCCATCTGTGGGTTGAGGGGAAAGAAGACTAGAAGTTTGCTTTGTCTGCTCTTTAAAAAGTCCTTTGATCTGCCTCAGCAGCCATGAAAGGATTCCTCATGGTTCTGCATAGTTCATCTCAGCCCACCAGGAGGAACATGTGTACTGCAACTTGGAACCAAACTTGAGCTAATAATTACAAACACCCCCATTACCAAGCGTTCACTTGCCCCATGCAGCACCCCATAGCCCTGAGCAAGGGATCTGGGATCTCAAGCAACTGACATCCTAAATCACCATCCTACTGTTAACAGATGGCAGGTAGTTAGGTATGAGCAGAGAAAAGGGGGCAGGGAATCAGGCATCTTGTAAATAGCCAGAATCCAGGGGCAAAGAAAAACAGGACTCTCCAGATGGACAGGAAATCACACATTTTGGAAGATTAGTGTCCTGGAGACAGACAAAGAAAGGTGAGGAAAGGTGGAAATCTCCTGCATCCAAAGGCAACCCATTGTCCAGTCTGTTTTCATTACAATAAAATTACCCTTGCAGATAAGAAGTTCTCATCATGCACCAAAGCCTTGACACTTGTGATGTAACCTGAAAAAGAACAAGAATCCCTCCTCCTCCCCTCAGAAGATGAATCTGGAATGAAAATCAAAGACTACAACCCCCAAAACTCCTTCAGCTCCAGTGAACATTCCACTGCTTCATTGTATGCCCCTCATAACCAGCGCTCCTGATGGCTCAGACAGCAAAGAATCTACCTGCAATTCCGAAGACCTGGGTTTGATCCGTGGGTTGGGAAGATCCCCTGGAGGAGGGAATGGCTACCCACTACCCACTCCAGTATTCCTGCCTGGAGAATCCCATGGACAGAGGAGCCTGATAGGCTACAGTCCATGGGGTTGCAAAGAGTCAGGTATGACTGAGCAACTAACCCTTTCCTTTCCTTTTCATAACCAGCTTATCAAAGAAACCCAGGGCAGCAGTTCCTCACCTGTTTACCAGCTCTCCCTCTGAAAGCATGTTCTTGCTCCATCTCCCTTTCCTTTCTTAACCTCCTTTCCTCATTTCTGAATTCTTTCCACGATGTGGCAAGAACCTTAAATTCACTGAAAACACTACCAACATAATGCCTTCATTTATATGAAGTTACAAGACTGACAGTTAAACATTAGGATCCTCCTTTCATAGAGAGAAGGAATCTGAGACTCAGAAAAGTCCTTACACACCAAAGGCCACATCGTCAAGAAGCTGAGATTCAACCCAGGTCTTCTGTCTACAGTCCCAAGTCCTTCCTTTGCTGCTTGTCCACACGAGATTCACAGCACTGAGGACGATTCATTGACCAAGTCAAAGGGACTAGGTAATCTTCAATAAAAGCAAAGACACCGTTCCCTAAAAAAGCCACTCAAATTCATCATGTTTGTTTCTAATGGTCATCAAGCAAAAAAGTTTAAGTACAGCAGATTTAGGGCTCCCCTGGTGGCTCAGTAGTAAAGAATCCACCTGCCAATGCAGGAGACATGGATTTGACTCCTGGTCCAGAAGGATCCCCTGGAAAAGGAAATTGCAACCCACTCCAGTATTCTTGCCTGGAAAAGCCCATGGACAGAGCCTGGTGGGCTACAATCCATGGGGTTGCAAAAGATTTGGACACAGCTTGGTGACCATACCTCAACAACAAAGCAGGTTTTTAACACCCTCGAGCTAAAACATAGAAACAGCATTTAGCTCAAATAGTTACATCTATATTGGTTCTAGGAAGTCTATTTATGAGCCAAATCAGAGCAGCAGGGCGTGGTGACTGAAGCAGCATAATTGCCTCCTGTTCCCTTTTCATGGGTTTCCACTTTCCCGTCATCCAGCCTGAGCCCATGTCTCCTCCTCCCCAGAGAAGAGAATGATGAGCATTTCAACAAAGACCTTTCATATTTTTGTTATTTCTCCAGGCATTTTCTGTCGCTTTTATTAATATATATTATGCACCACTAGAATCAGCAACTGCATAGGTCACAGATACTGTCAAGGGAATGCAATGTTTGCTCAAAAGTGGACCAGATTTATCAGGCTAACAGGTGTAGATGGAATTATACAATTCTGGAAATGTCCTTAGGTACAGTCTGAACGGTTTTAAAAAGTGATACCATTTTCATTTCCTAATCCTTTCCTGAGCCTCTCTCCTCCAAAGCCAGCTCCCTGACACCCTGCTGACCCCCTGGTCGAAGGGGCCACCCTCTTTCAGATAGAGAATTTTCCTGCTCCTTTGTCTTATCTGCAGTCAGGCCTCCTACAGTTTTCCTGCCCATAATAAATGCCTAATAGATGTATGTGAAAAAAATATGGATGTGGATAAACATAGTGGAGGGAAATCAGGTTGGTGAGTGTGTATCTGGCAAATTTGCTAAAATTTGCTAAGACATATGTAGGCAGTTTTTAACAGACCCCTGGGCAAGGCTCAAGAATACAAAACTGAGGAAATGACGAAAAGCTCCCGACATTGATCTGCAGGTTCACAGATGGTAGAAGTTAGAGGGCAGGAATGGTGACAACGAGGTGTAAACAAGCATGACAGTGTAGTAAATGCCATACAGAATGATCTGTACGACGCCACAGGATTACAAAGAAGCACGTTACACTCCCTGGGGAGGCCAAGAGAGCCTTCACAGTGGAAGCGAACTGGGTTCAAAAGACTGCATAATATTTTTAAGGCAAACAAGGAGAGGCAAAGACCCTCTAGGCACATGGTACTCCATATGCAAAGAAGGAGTGGTCCTTAGAAAAGAAGAGTTCGCTGTATTTCAGTGAGACTTGAGCGTGAGGCATGAGGGAAAGGGAAAGACAGAAGAGAAACAGGTAGGGAGTGGTTCATGAGAGAGCTTGTATTGGGCTGGCTAAAAAGTTCATTCGGGTTTTCCACTGGCCGTGATGGGAAAACCCAAACAACCTTTTTGGCCAACCCAATATATCATCTAGAAGTTCGAACATAATGCAGAGTCCTTGAAAGGGTTCAAAGGTGCTCACCAATTGCTAGTGTGTAGAATCTGTGTACACACATTGGGGTGTGGTACCCGATCTCCCTCAGAAGATAAAGTAGTTCCTAGAAGGGCAATGGGTGAAGACACGAGGAAGTGCCATGGATTAGCCTAGTTCATGAAGCTCAGAGGGGAGCCTGTCCTTGGAGGCATGGAATAGGTCTGCAGTCAGACCCCGGAAATGCGCTACAAAGAGGACCAGAGCACTGAGACCCTAGCTGTCATGGAGAGAAGCAGCCTAGGAGAACGGGAACGGAGGACACCAGGGAGCAAGGATCAAAGGAACACATTAGTCTTCACCCTTCAAAAGCCTATCTTCAAGGTCCCTCAGCCAAGGCTTCCAAGAACATGATTCAAAAGAGGGCGCTGCTATTCACCAGCTGGCAACTGCATATAAAACAAGAAAAGGACATCAGAAACTAGAAGGGACCATTGTAGGTCATGTCCAGGATCTCTGCAGCATAGTTCATATCCAGATCTTAAGAAGTCTGAATTTGTTTTGTAATTCATATCTCAGGTCAAAGGTTACTTCCTCACTGACCCCTCAACATTTAAAACAGCCCCTACTCATCCTCAAGTCCCTTTCTGGGGATTTGCCATCATCTTCATGGTGAGAAATGAAAATATCAAGAAATGAAATATTTCCTGCCATACCAGTAAACAAGGATGTCACAATCATCAGTGATTACAGCCTTCCAACGTGAGCTGGCGAGCCCTGAGGAAGCTCAGGATGTGAAACCACAGGGTACTGGCCCCAGAAGGCTGAGGTTCATATCAAGGGTAAGATTTCAATAAAACCAGAGTCTTGCATCTTCCCATACATAGAAAAGCACTAAATTTCTTATCTAACTTGATATATCTGGTTTCCTGGATTAATAGTAATCTATTGATGTTCCCAACTACCTGCCCTTTGTTGCAAAACTCATATCTATCCTACCTCCTCACCTTGCCTCCTTGGAGCAGTTTCCCAGAGCTATCTGAAGCACTGTCTCCAAGGCTGCAGTCCTTATTCTGCCCAAGTAAAACTTAACTCCCAATTCTCACGCTGTGCAAACTTTTTTCAACACTAGCACTCACCAGTATCTGAAGTTATTTATTTTATTTATGCCTATCTATTTCTGTCTCTCCTCACTAGAATAGTGACCACATCTGTATACTAATCCCAGGACTAAGAAAAGTTTATGGCATGTGAAAAGTACTCAAAGAATATGGAATTAATTAAGAGTTCAGAAGCACCTTCACCATGCAGGGCTACTTCTGATGAAGCAAAATGACAGACAAGCAGTTGATAATGTCAAATTTGCCTTCTATTTGCAGGAAAATTACTTTTACTCAATCTTCTCAAGCTGAAGATAAGACAGCATCTACTTTTACAGCCTCTGCTGATTTTAATACTAAGCAGCAAGTGAAATAAACATCAGAGGAGGAAAACTGCAGCTTTGATTATTTGTTGGAACTGTCAGGGCACTGGACTATCAAAAGATGTTTAGCCAAGTTCATTCATTCACTGGGCTTCCCTGGTGGCTCAGTGGTAAAGAATCCACCTGCCCATGCAGGACACATAGGTTTGATCCTTGAGTCAGGAAGATTCCTTGGAGAAGGAAATAACAACCCACTCCAGCATTATTGCCTAGGAAATCCCATGGAGAGGGGAGCCTGATGGACTTCACAGTTCATGGGGTCACAAAAGAGCTGGCTTGGCAACCAAACAACAATAACAACAAATTCATTCACTAACATCAAGAACGATGAGCACCTAGAATATGCTAGCCTCCAGGACATACATAGAACAAAGCATGAGTAAATAAATCCTGTTGGTAGTGGTGCTTAGTTGTTACGTTGTGTCCAACTCTTTTGTGACCCCATGGATTGTGTAGCCTGTCAGGCTCCTCTGTCCATGGGATTTCTTCCCAGGCAAGAATACTGGAGTGGGCTTCCCTGGTGGTCCAGTGGTTAAGAATCCGCTTGCCAATGCAGGGGACATGGGTTCGACCCCTGGTCCTGGAAGACACCATATGCCTGTGCACCACAAGTCCTGAGCCTGCACGCCTAGAGCCCATGCTCTACAGCAAAGAGAAGCCACCATAATGAGAGGCACGTGCACCACAACCAGAGAAAGCCCAGGACAAAGACCCAGCACAGCCAAAAATTTAAAAAAAAAAAAAAAAGAGCCCTGGAGTGGGTTGCCATTTCCTTCCCCAGGGACTCTTCCTGACCCAGGGATCGAACTCTTATCTCCTGCACTGGCAGGCAGATTCTTTACCACTGAGCTATCTGGGAGGCTCAAACGACTACTACGCGATAACCAAATGTGACAAATGCCAAGGAGATTCAAAGATGGGAAAGGCAACTTCTAGCCACTGGGAAGAATTGAAAGACAGCATTTTCAAGTTGACATTGAAGGATAAGAAAGATTCCACTAGGTGCAAATTCAGTCATGCTTGCTCTCTTTAGACGAACATTTATTATTAATATCTTTCTATGTGTCAGACACTGGCTAGATCCTGGATAAAAACAGATTTTTTAAAGAACAGTCTTATATTCAATCAGTTCAAAAATTAATGGAGGGAAAAATACCAGAGAAAATTAAAACAGGATAAGATAAAAGCTATAGTAAATAGACATACGGTATATCATGGAAACACAAAAAGAGGGTAATGGGCAGATGATGCTTGATAGAGGGACGTTTTAAGTGAGTCTGAAAGGATGCAGAGCAGTTCGCCTGACAGAGAAGCAATCATCAAGACTGCATCCAGAATCCTAATGTATCCCAGTCCCCCTAATGAGGGGGATGCTGTGAGCAATTTAGAACACCTGGAACCAACCTTGTAAGGAGAGTTCTGAAGAGTGAGGCTAGAGGGGCAGGTAGGCCAGATCAAGACCAACCTAGACAGTGTACTAAAAACCAGAAGCAGCACTTGGCTGACAAAGGTTCGTATAGTCAAAGCTATGGTTTCTCCAGTAGTCATGTACGGATGTGAGAGTTGGACCATAAAGGAGTCTGAGCACCAAAGAATTGATGCTTTTGAACTGTGGTGTTGGAGAAGACTCTTGAGAGTCCCTTGGACTGCAAGGAGATCCAACCAGTCCATCATAAAGGAAATCAACCCTGAACATTCATTGGAAGGACGGATGCTGAAGCTGAAGCTTCAAAACTTTGGCCACATGATGCAAAGAACTGACTCACTGGAAAAGACCCTGATGCTGGGAAAGATTGAGGGCAGGAGGAGAAGGGGAAAACAGAGGATGAGATGGCTGGATGGCATCACTGACTCAATGGACATGAGTTTGAGTAAACTCTGGGAGTTAGCAATGGACAGGGAGGCCTGGTGTGCTGCAGTCCATGGGGTTGCAAAAAAGTCGGACAGGACTGAGCGACTGAACAACAACAAAACAGACTGAGAAGAGAAAACCAGAAATGCAAGAGCACATAATCAAAAAGAGGCCGAGGGTCATTAGGAGGAGGAGGAGAGCCATCCTAGTGGAAGCAGCCTGCCATTTTAGGGGAGTCACATCTGGCAGGAGGGCAGAGACTTGATTATGTAGGATGCCAGGCTACAGAGCACAGGGTTTCTTCACTAAGCAACGTCAGGGAAGCTACTGCAAGTGCGTTCAGCTTTCTTACTGCCCCTGCAGCAGCATGATAACATCAGTTGGCTTTATTCATGGCATTGGATATCTCAGTTATTTTGCTTTCCTGAGGAAAAAAAAAACACAGTTATGGTTTTATAGCCATTTATTTTTTCAACTGAAATTATCTTCCTGATTTTTTTTTTCCCCAAAGGTGAAATATGACAAAAGTTTAAACAGTTTTTAGCTCTTTACATATATAACTGTCTGGTGCTCCTTACCCTCAGCAAGAGTGTGCTTATTTCTCTAAATCTTAATTAGCATTGAGATGTACCATATATGCTTACTTTGTTAAATTAAAAGGTACACTTTAATGATATTTGAACTCATGCTTAGATATTAATGGTAAGAGAATAGATTTTTTCAATGTGATGGTATTCAATATTTTCTAAGTGAAGGCATCTTAGTGCTGAGGGAAGGTTATAGACACGTTATTCCAGGAAGGAGCCGATGAAGACGAGGGACACAGGTTGCCACGGTGTCCCCAGCCCTGGTTAGTACCTGCTCCCACGGGCATCGATCACTATGTGTCATGTTGATCAATGAATAGACCAGTGAAATGAATCTGTAGTTAGAAATAAATAAATAAAACTTCATTTTTATAAAATAAAACCAGAAACAAAACTTCATTTTCTGTGACTCTGTGCTCTTCAACATATTATTCAACAGGATATTTAGAACAGTGTTTCTCAGACTTAAACGTGCATATGCTTCACCTGAGAGTCCTGTTACAATTCAGATTCTGACTCTGTGGGTCTGAGATCGGGCCTGAAAGAGAAAGCAAAAGTCGCTCAGTCGTGTCCACCTCTTTGCAACCCCATGGATTGTAGTCCACAGAATCCTCCAGGCCAGAATACTGGAGTGGGAAGCCTTTCCCTTCTCCAGGATATCTTCCCAACCCAGGGATTGAACCCAGGTCTCCCACACGGCAGGTGGATTCTTTACCAGCTGAGCCACAAGGGAAGCCCAAGAACACTTAAGTGGGTAGCCTATCCCTTCTCTAGCGTATCTTCCCGATTCAGGAATCAAACCACCTGCATTGCAGGTGGATTCTTTACCAACTGAGCTATCAGGGAAGCCCTGAGGTTGGGACTAGGCTTCTATATTTCTTATAAGCTCCAGATGTCATCAACACTGCTGGTCTGAGGACCCCACTTTGAGGAGGAAGGCTTTAGAAGATCTAGAGAAGTAAATAAACATTATGTAAGCTGTTAGGTTGGGCTTCAGTCTCAGTGGTGACTCAGAAGGTAAAGAATCTGCCTGCAATTCAAGAGACCTGGGTTCAATCCCTGGGTCAGGAAGATCTCCTGGAGAAGGGAATGACTGCCTACTCTAGTATTCTTGCCTGGAGAATCCCATGGACAGAGGAGCCTGGCAGGCTACAGTCCAAGGGTTCACAAAGAGTTGGATATGACGGAAGCAACTTTCACAGGAATTCTACAGGAAACAGGAATTACATAACAGTTGCTGCTACATATTCAGTTAGTAGTTTTTTATCAGTTATGTTTTCCATATATCCAGCTTTCTATCTTTGCAATTTTTCTTTTATTAGATAATGGCTTGAAAAATGTATCTTCCATCCAAAGCTAGCATCATTATTTCACGTCCTTCTAGATTTTTTCTGGCTCTGAAAGAAATATTTAACTCTCTTATCCCCCTGAAAATTCTTAGCATATAAAATAAGGAATGAATTCAAGTTTATATAGTTTTATACTGATAGTCCAGTGCCCAAAAGTAACTTAATAATCATTTCTTTTCTCATTATTGTCATACTTTGGCTAAATCTTGAGGTCCCAGTCATATGAGTCTCTCTTTGATATGTTTAAACATATACTAAAGTAACAAATCTGTTTCTGAATTTTCAAAATTTCATCTCCCTAACAGTTACTTTTGATACCTGTCATTTTCTAGAAAGGTTTAAAATCTATCTAGCAAAGACCTTGTTACTGCCTTAAAGTTTTTTCTTAAAAAGCTTTTGATACTTTTGCCCACCCTTATGTTAAGATTCACATTTCAAAACAAAATTTTTTTACAAAGTGGAATATCCTTGTGTTTTTGTATTTTGTCACTCAGTTGCGTCCTACTTTTTGTGACCCTCTGGACGGTAGCCCGCCCAGCTCCTCTTTCCATGGGGTTTTACAGGCAAGAATACTGGAGTGGGTAGCCATGTCCTACTCCAGGGGATCTTGCCAATCCAGGAATCGAACTCACATCTCCCGTGTCTCCTACATGAAGGTGGATTCTTTACCTGCTGAGCTACTGCAGAAGCCCCATGGAATACCCTGCAAAGATTCTAAAACTGCATGAGGTATAACACTGAACGAGGAGATATTACCATCTTTACAATAATTAGTTTTATTTGCCAGGAATAGAACATAGTTCTCTTTTTATTCATATCTTCTTTTGCTTTTCCCACTGAGACAACACAGTTTGTTTCTATGAAAAAAAAAACTATTATGTTTTAGGGAAAAATACAGAAAATAAACAAAGAGCAATGTGAAAGTATCTTTTCAGTAGTTTCCAAGCTCTACATTAATAAAAGATAAGGAGGGATGGCACGGACTGTTGCATATTTGTTGTATGTCTATGTCATTGTTATCGATAATTTTGGTTGAATGTTTAGGGGTATCACCAAGACACCTGCAAAAATGACTCGTTTCCTATAGTCTCTTCTTTCAACCACTGAAAACACTTTTGCTGAGTACCAAGTACACGCTGGACACAAGGGAATCATACTATTCTGTGCTACAAACAAAAGATGCATAAACAACAAAAATCAGCCCTCCGAATTCTCGAAAACCTAGAGAGGAAAACACAAAAGCAAGCTAACAACACACAGCACAGGATGGTAAGGAGAGTTCCTTTTTAAGTATAGGATATATTTTCTGCAGCAAAGAGATGACCAGCGTCTTGGACCAGCATCTGCAGGAGAAAGACTACCAGCTGTCTTAATACCAGTAACTTCCTATATCAGGCAGTGGCTTCTGAGGCCAACAGCAGTGAGCTGCAGGGGCCACTCTGGAAGGCCACACAGATACTCCTTCAAGCCTGGGACACTCATCTCCCAGCCGCCAGGAGTGCTGGCTACTGAGGCCTCACTCGGGAGTCCCTCCACTAAAATGAGCTGTCTCTCCCAAGGTTATACCCCCTCTCTGGTTACCTCCCTGCCCAAATGAACAGCGCAGGGTACAAAAGTCACAATGCAACACGTCTCTGCAGGAGCACTGCAGCTCTACAGCGTCCAGCAGGTTTGACCACAGCCTCTATTGTAACAGCCTCCCTGTAATCTCCCCCTCTACTCAGTCTCACTCCCACACCTGGTCCTCCAGGCAGATCTCCATCCCAGAGCCCCTTTGGCAAGACTCTGATCTTTCCTAGTTCTGTATTTGTTGTTGTTCTGCCTTTTATTTATTTTTCCTCTTGCTTGCATTGTCTCCCCTCTGTTCTTGGAAGAAGGGCTCTTTGCTATCATTATACTTACATACCTCCAAGAAATGATACAGATGAACTTATTTACAAAATACAAACAGACTCACAGACTTAGAAAATGAAGTTATGAAAGGGGGCATGGGAGAAAGGGATAGGGAGTTTAGGATTAACATGTACACCCACTGCTCTATTTTAAATGAATAACCAAGAAAGACCTACTGTATAGCACAGGAAACTCTGCTCAATGGTGGCAGCCTGGATGGGAGGGGAGTTTAGAGGAGAATGGATATATGTATATGTATAGCTGAGTCCCTTTACTGTCCACCAGAAACTATCACAACATTGTTAATTGGCTACACTCCAATATAAAGTTACAAGTTTTTTTTTCTTTTTTTTTTAAATTTTATTTTATTTTTAAACTTTACAATATTGTATTAGTTTTTCCCAACATCAAAATGAATCTGCCACAGGTATACATGTGTTCCCCATCCTGAACCCTCCTCCCTCCTCCCTCCCCATACCCTCCCTCTGGGCTGTCCCAGTGCACCAGCCCCAAGCATCCAGCATCGTGCATCGAACCTGGACTGGCGACTCGTCTCATACATGATATTACACATGTTTCAATGCCATTCTCCCAAATCTCCCCACCCTCTCCCTCTCCCACAGAGTCCACAAGACTGATCTATACATCAGTGTCTCTTTTGCTGTACACAGGGTTATTGTTACCATCTTTCTAAATTCCATATATATGTGTTAGTATACTGTATTGGTGTTTTTCTTTCTGGCTTACTTCACTCTGTATAATAGGCTCCAGTTTCATCCACCTCCTTAGAACTGATTCAAATGTATTCTTTTTAATGGCTGAGTAATTCTCCATTGTGAGTGCATGCTCAGTTGTGTCTGACTTTGCAGGCCCACCAACTATAGCCCACCAGGCCCCTCTGTCCATGGGATTTTCCAGGCAAGAATACTGGAGTTAGTTGCCATTTCCTCCTCCAGGGGATCTTCCTGACCCAGGGATCGAAACTGTGTCTCCTGCATTGCAGGCGGATTCTTTACCATTGAGCCACCAGGGAAGCACTCGGCGTGTAGGTGTGCTCAGTCTTCCTGAGTAAACAGAAGTGGGCCCCTTCTTTGCTCTTTCCAGTTACACCAAAGACTGGAGCCCTGCCTCTGAACTTCAGAGGGCAGCTAGGAGCGGCTGCCTGGCAGATTTCCTGGGTCTGACCGTCTACCACTCTGTGCGGACCTTGGGGCGTGGCCTGCTCCCCCTCCAGACAGCCCTCTGCTTGAGGAAATCATTACTTCCTGTTTGATCTCTCTGCTGCTGACAGCTGTCTGAACCTGAAGTCCGTGCCCTTCTCTCCAATTACCTTCTTCTTCCTCCTGCTTGTACTCCACTCCATCACCCAGAGTCAATTTCCTCCCAACTTACACCCACCACCAGGTAAGAGACAAGCCGAGGCAAGATTCAGATCCAAAGACATGGGAGTTCAAAATCAGGTTCCGTCTACTAACACGCTGCCATTCAAGACACAAAAACTGCAGCTGTTCTTCTAGAACCATTTGTGAGCACTTTACAGTTTAAAGGGCTATTATCTCACAGCGCGGCCAGTGCTAGTGACATTACCTGCACAGACACGTGCTTTGTTGTCCATGTCACCATGTCTACCCCTCCTGGAAAGAACTCACATTCCGGAAATCTCTCCTAACTACAAATCTACTTCAAGATAGATATAATTAAAATTCAGATATGAAAAGTAGCAATAATCTGACTTTCCTGGTGGTCCAGTGCTTAAGACGTCGCCTTCCAATGTGGAGGGTGTGGGGTCAATTCCTGGTCAGGGAGTTAAGATCTCACATGTCTCACAGCCAAAAAAAAAAATAATAATAATAATAACATAAAATAGTAGCAAGACTATAACAAACCAAGTAAAGATTTTTCAAATGGTCCTCATCAAATAAAAAATCTTAAAAACAGCAAAAAAAAAAAAAAAAACAATCAAGTTGGTAGCATCACACAGACCCCAGAATGCCCCCTGCTAACTAGTCTTCCATCCACACCTTCCCTTTTCTGGACTCAGGTTGCTGAGGAGACAGGCAGCCTCCTGGATTCTCTTCCCAGAGCCCCAGTCTTAAATACCATCTAGATTCTTCCTCCCACCAGTGCCCCAGCTGCACACATGGTTTCTGGGTCTGTTTTTCAGATTCTGCTATTCTCCCTTCCTGTTCTCCTTGTAAAGGGAACAGGGAGTAATTGTAGTCTTTTCCCTGCTGATGCCAGTCTGTTGTTCCTAGCTCATTATCATCATCTTCCTCCGCAGCTGTTTCACCCTCTCCAGACAGTCACCTCTGGCGTTCCTTGGCATGGTTTTGCCTAATGAGATTCTCAGCCTCTCCATTCACACCTCTGACATTACAGCCATGTTAGTCTCTATACACGGAGAAGACGATGTCACCCCACTCCAGTACTCCTGCCTGGAAAATCCATGGACGGAGGAGCCTGGTAGGCTGCAGTCCATGGGGTCGCTGAGGGTCAGACATGACTGAGTGACTTCACTTTCACTTTTCACTTTCATGCATTGGAGAAGGAAATGACAACCCACTCCAGTGTTCTTGCCTGGAGAATCCCAGGGACAGGGGAGCCTCTTGGGGTGCCATCTCTGGGGTCGCACAGAGTCGGACACGACTGAAGAAACTTAGCAGCAGCAGTCTCTATACAGGACTCAGAAAAGTCTTCCAAGGTGCCTGGTGCTGCAATTATTACATATTGATTGGCATTTTCAAGAAGAAAACTAAGTCAGTGATTCACCCAAATTCACATCGTCACTAAGGAATGAACAGAAAACAGATCTTTTGGCCCAACCACTGGACCATCCTGACATTTAATAGCAACAGTATCAACATCCAGGTGGCACAGTGATATAGAATTTGCCTGCTGATACAAGAGAAGCGTGTATGATCCCTGAGTTGGAAGATCCCCTAAAGGAGGAAATGGCTACCCACCCCAGTATTCTTGCCTGGGAAATCCCATGGACAGAGAAGTGTGGCGGGCCACAGTCCATGGGGTCGCAAAGAGTCAGACACAACTGAGCAACTAAGCATGCAAGAACAACAGACATTTAAAAAAAATTGCTTCCTATGTACTAAACACTCATCTAAGCTGCTTTCTCATGCTTCCTCATTCAACCCTCAAAACAATCCTACTTCCATGGAATAGGTAAATGATATTTTATGTATTATCATCCAGTTTTACCAATGAGGACACTGAGGTTCGGACAGGGTAGATGCACTCTGCAGCCTGGTCACATAGTTAGGAAACATTGGAGCTGAGATCTGACCCAGACCTGGGTGATCACTCTATCATGGTTCAAAATGTAGCAGTTACTCTAACAGAAGTCATTCCCAGTTGTTGGTTTCATTCGTGACATTATGCCCACAGGATGGACTGTCCAGGGCCACCATGACTCATATGGTATTTGTCTCCCATCCTCACCTGTCATTTTATAAAACTTCAATTGCTTCATAAAAACACAGCTGCCTCCCTATCCTCACTTGTTTTCTCAAGTAATATTGAAACATTTATTTGAGACAAATTCTCACTTGAAAACTTACGGATATCCATAATCGTGAGTCATCTCCCATTTCTTCCTATTCAGCATGTTAAAAAGAGGAATGGAACTAGTATTTACTAGTTATCATAAGCCCATTTTATCAAAGAAGAAATAAGGTTCAGAAATTTTAACTCACCCAAAATCACACAACAAATGACAAAGATTTCCCATTCAGATCTTCCTGACTCCAAAGCAGAATGAGAAATCAGAGAATTACCTATTAAGCAACAATATAAAATTTCCACACTGAGTCTTATGCATTTCATCAGGATTT
Organism: Bos indicus x Bos taurus; assembly: GCF_003369695.1. Lineage (NCBI taxonomy): Eukaryota > Metazoa > Chordata > Mammalia > Artiodactyla > Bovidae > Bos > Bos indicus x Bos taurus. The sequence continues at coordinate 38,000,083 of NC_040104.1, forward strand.
CCACTTCTTATTTATTTTCCCCAAGACCTCACAGGACCTCTTAGACATTTTTATCCATGAAGCAGAGGCATTCTGAATATTAATAATTTTTTAAAACTTAAATACATGTAACTCCTAAGTAACAGAAAGCAGACGTCTGAAGTCATCAAATTTGTTAGACTATTTGTTACCTTGTACTTAGAAAATCATGTTTACTGTGTATATTGCTGGGGGGGAAGTAAAAAGATTTATTTTTTTTTTATTGAAGGATAATTGCTTTACAGAATTTTGTTACTTTCTGTCAAACCTCAACATGAATCAGCCATAGGTATACATATATCCCCCCCCTTTTGAACCTCCCTCCCATCTCCCTCCCCACTCCACCCCTCTGGGTTGATACAGAGCCCCTGTTTGAGTTTCCTGAGCCATACAGAAAATTCCCCATTGGCTATCTATTTTATATTTGGTAATGTAAGTTTCCATGTTACTGTTTCCATACATCTCACCCTGTCCTCCCCTTTCCCCATGTCCATAAGTCTATTCTCTATGTCTGTTTCTCCACTGCTGCTCTGTACATAAATTCTTCAGTACCATTTTTCTAGATTCTATATATATGCATTAGAATACAATATTTAACTTTCTCTTTCTGACTTAGGAAGTAAGATTCCAAAGTTAATTTCCCCTTGTAAATAATACATGGTAAAGTCACACACACACACACACACACACACACGGCAAAGCCTAACACACACACACACACACACACACACACACACACACACACACACGGCAAAGCCAATAATACACACAAACGCGCGCGAGCACACCACATACACAGGCCTTCCCCTCCGCAGCATCTTTGGCCCGCTGGCGCCACCTGTCGGCTCTGTGCCGCCTGTAGCAGCGCCTGGAGCGGGGAGCTGTGGACGCAGCCACGGTCCCAGCATGCGGCTTGTCTGCTGTGATAACGGCTCTCCGGACCAGAAAAGAATGCAGCTTAATGTCACACCAGATGTCCTTTAAAGGGATTCATTTCAAAAGACTGCTCGTGTTTTTCTTCAGGAAGGATGTCTTGTTCCCAACAGAGTGGCCATAAGGCGGGGAGATCTCTCCATGGAGGACAAGTAGGATGAAGATGTGAGGCTACCACAGAAACACAAGCAGAAAAAACAGGAGCCAGAAAAGAAGGCTTTGGCCAAGACACCCTAGGAAATGAGTAAGAAAGGAAGGAGAAAGCAGGGTTCTGCCATGCAGCCAGCTCGAGTAGTAAATCCTGATGGAAAGAAAACTTGTTATCCAGCGGACATATGGGAGCTGTTTGCACATCGTCAGGGCTCTCAATCTCCTTCCTAGACGGGCTTCAGGAGTCCTGTGAACTCCCTGAAATTTCATGCAAAAGGACTTTTGGGTGCTTTTTTGGTTCTCAGTGGCAGATTTATAAAGTTCACTGTGTGCATGCTTCAGTCGTGTCCAACTCTTTGCCACCCTGTGGACTGTAGCCCACCAGGCTCCTCCGTCCATGGGACTCTCATGCAAGAATACTGAAGTGGGTTTCATGCCCTCCTCCAAGGTATCTTCCCAACCCCGGGGTCAAACCCATGTCTCTTATGTCTCCTGTGAGTTCTTTACTACCAGTGCCACCTGGGAAGCCCATTAAATTCACTGGTTTATCCAAATTGCAACATATCAAAAGGTTAAGAACCGCCACTGTTGCCACCGAAGACAAAACCAGGTAGACAAAGTGCCTGGGCCACAGGTGAACCTCCGCTGCTACCTTTTAGCTGTGCGACCTTGAACATGCACACACGGACACACAAATGCTCTGCCTCTCAGTGTCTCCATTTCAGAAAATGCAGCTAATCTGCACCTAGGGAAAGGGAAATGACTCGCCAGAGCTTAGATGTCAGTGGATGTTGGAGCCAGAGATCTAACCACGTGGTCTTCCCAAGCCTAGCAACTGTTTCACTGGTTTTCATTTCCTTCGATGAGAACTCTGTCCTGCCCTTCCTGGTCAGCACCAAAGGAGTGTCTCTCCAGGAAGATCAGATTCGTGGGCTCATAACCTGCACACTTCTGCAGGGTTCCAGGCTCAGAAAGGCCCCTGCACTTGGAGTTTAATGCTCGGTAGTCACCATCTTGAGGTTCTTCATAACTGTGTCTATGTGTGCTTCTTAAGTGATGTCTGATGAAATGGAACACGCAGAAGGGGAAAGGCCTGGAGCCTGAGATCACACAGCACAGACTCCTGCCTCTTGCCACCTCCCAAGGAGACTTAGGCTTCGTGCCCAGAAGCTTCATTGCCTCCTCACTCCCCAGCCCCGCTCCCTCCTTTCCCACCCCAGTTGGCTGCTAACAGACCTCCACTCGGAAACAAACCTTCACCCAGGGCAACGATTACTGCATCTCAAGGCTTTGTTCTTTGGTCCCTTTTCTCCATCTCCTTTGAGGAGCCTGGGAACAGAGGAGGGGAGGGTACCAGGAGGGGCTGATCTGGGGGTGGGACAAAGCAATGCCCATTCCAAACCACAGTGAGTTTGGGGGGCACAATTCAAAGAGGGCCTCTCATCCAACCCCAATCCCAGTACCAGGCACTGCATTTTCATTTTGCATTGAGCTCCACAAATCATGTTGCAGCCGTGTCCTTAAAGGAAAACATATGTATATTTTAATATTGAAGAATAAGTGCTAAGAGGCTGCTATTACTTGACCTCATACTTTAAACTTCTTCCTGCTGAATCCTCTATCTGCTGGCATTAGCACTCTGGCTTCACATTTATACATCATCAATTATTTGGGGATGAAAGGACAAACAAATAAAAAATTCAACTGTAGCAGAAAAGAGACTTATATATAACACTACATTAAGATGTCCTATCGTATGGAACCATATGGGATTTCTATTTTAAAAACTGAGGGGAGAGAAATGGGCCAGTTGGGATAATGCTAATACTTCTTTCTCGTCCTTGCCTTCTCTTTCCCACCACAGTTCTGCTCTGATAGTTAGCACTGACAGGAAGGCCTGCTGGGGATTAGTTCATTTTACAGACTAAAGAGCAAAAAGTCTTTCTTTCTTTTCCCATTTTTTTCTGGAGGAAATTGGCTGCAAGTTGTATTTTCTGGTCTCAGCCAGAATGCTCAGTGCATGGTACTTAAGAAATAACATGCATCCATTCACATCACAGGGAAAAGTCAAAGATGCACCTACTTTCTTCTTTCTTCTTTTTTCCCAATTCACATCTCAAAGGACTTGTTCAAGCAAAATTAGCAGCACGGGAAGGTGTTTCGATGGCCTGATTCTCCCAGTTCCAAGTCATGCATTTCTACCTCAGATCTTTATCTACATTACTAACCAAGTGACCACTTTAAAGACAAATATAGTCACCTCACTCGTGTGCCTATAAACCCAGTGGGACTCCCGTGCTTCAAGAATCTGCTACCACTAACAGAACCTTCCTGCCTCAGCCTTTGGGGAGTCCTGGAACAACTTACTAGGAGGTAAGCAGAATATAGATTTTATTAATTGCACAAATTCCATAGGAGCTAGACAAGGTCACAGTCCAAACCTATCTCAAAGAGAAAGGCTTTCACAAAACAAACAATATGCTAATTCTGTGCCTCTCTGGAATCCATCCAACAAAAGGATCAAAAGTAGAGGTCTCTGACCCTATCTCTTCAATATCAGAGACATTAAACAGCTTGGCTTTATTTTTCAAAGAGAAGGTAAACAAGTATCTACTGGATTGGCTGAAAAAGTTTGAGTTTTTCCCATAACATCCCATGGAAAACCCCGAATGAACTTTTTGGCCAAGCCAGTACTTCAGTGGGCCCTGGTCCCTTGGTGGGAATACTAGAGATAACTAACACAGGCTAAGTAAAGCAATGATTAGCTGGAACAGCAGAAGGGCAAAAAGAGGCATCTGTGCACAAGTCTGGCAGGCTAGCCCTCCAGCCTGTAGGAGGACCAAGAGATGAGGACAGCAAACGTATCAGCAGTGATGACAGCCAGCTAGGGACAGCCTGAAGGAACTCTCTTTAGTGGCTCCATTACAGCGCTCCTCATACTTTATTACATGAACACGTTCCACTGTCCGTCACCCTACTAGACTGTGGGTTCCTTCAGGGCAGACTGCTTACTTCTTTCTGCCCCCATGCCCATGAGAAGTGTGGGCTCTATTCCCAGCTGTCGGTGGGGGTGGAAAGAGCTTCCTTGGTGGTTCAGACAGGAAAGAATCTGCCTGCAATGCAGGAGACCCCAGTTCCGTCCCTGGGTCAGGAAGATCCCCTGGAGGAGGACATGGCAACCCACTCCAGTATTCTTGCTTGGAGAATCCCCATGGACAGAGGAGCCTGGTGGGCTACAGTCCATGGGGTCACACAGAGTTGGACACAACTGGAGCGACTTAGCATGCACGCATGCAAATGAACCTTAGACGCTTCAACCAATTCTGCAGCCCTACCCAAGTATACATCCTCCACCATCAGAAGCCGTGTCCCTCCCCGATAGATGAGCTGGTGTATTTCATCGGCAACCAGTCTCCAACAGCCTGATTCCACCTGAGGCAGGCTATTCCGAAGAACAGGATGAATGGGGCATCAGCGAGGCACTCCTTCCCCATGATTTCTGCCCAAAATACCAATATAGACCAACTGTCCAATTTTCTATGATCCACACCACAACTGGGGAACATTCCACCGCCCATCTGTCACTTTTTTTCTGTCAGATTTCTTGCAAGGCAAAGGAAACTGATTGTGTTTTTAACATATAAATTAAACTGATACTGGTAATAAAAACACCTGACTGAGGTGTGCAGCTTCATAAAGGCAGCCTGTTTGGGATAACTGTGTCTGCAAGAGATGGAGTGGCCATCATCCATCAGGCATGGCAGGCCCTGCTGCCTGCCTACTCCCAGCCTGGGGCTGATCTCAGCGACCTTTGGAGTGTCTACCGTTCTCTCTGTCCTACACATCTGCTTCCTCTAGAGTATGGATGTCATGGGGATGCCAAACCTTGTCGAGGGCCCAGCCTCCGTCTGGCAGTGAATTACAGTGGGGAGAGCACCTGCTCTGGGGCCAGGCACAGCTGGGTACAGATCCCCACTGTCAAAGAAAAATACACACGAAAGCTGCACATTTTAAGTTTTACTTGGGGTCTTATTGAGATCTGTAGATGGATGGCTCTGAGCAACTGCTCTGAAGAAGTTAAGCGGTGGAGCCATGGTATATATGAATTTTTTGGCTAGGAGATACATGCAGTCAAGCGTGTGTGTGTGTGTGTGTGTGTGTGTGTGTGTGTGTTTGTGTCTGTGTGTTAGTCACTCAGTCATGACCCCATAGACTGCAGCCTGCCAGGCTCCTCTGTCTATGGAATTCTCCAGACAAGAATACTGGAGTGGGTTGCCATTTCCCTCTCCAATGTGAATTTTAGTAGTAGTAGTTTAGTTGTAAGTCGTTTCCAACTCTTGCGACCCCACAGACTGTAGCCTGTCAGGTTCTTCTGTCCATGGGATTCTCCAGGCAAGAAGACTGGAGTGGGTTGCCATTTCCTTCTCTAGCAGTCAAGCATACATCTGGGTAAAAGATTATTGCTAAGCATAAAGAACAGCTATCTCAGGTTAACAATTTTAGTTCTTTTCCGTGTATGGGAAGATGCAAGAATCTGGGACCACTGACATTCTTCCCAAGATATGTATCTAACTATCTAGGGGACCATCTATCCAAAGCACAGGGTGCCTCATTCTGAATTCCTCTCAGGGTAAAGTGTAGGTGGGCGACTGCAGTGGGTTGCAACTAAACCCTTGTAGAACTAGATGAGAGTGATATTTATTATTTATTTTTGTTGTTGCTCACAACAACAAAATAGTAAGATGCAGTTAGACAGGTCACTGGTCTTCTCTAAGCCTTGGCTTCCTCAGTATGTGATTCAAGCTTTGCAGTACCTACCTTTGAAGAATTGTATGGGATTAGAAATAAGGTGTACAAAGCCTGTGGCTTGCTGTTGGCCATCCGTAAGTGCTAGCATAGTAGGCTGTAAGAAGTCATGTGCGTCAACTTCCACTTAAAACTACATCTGTATCGTCGTTGTTGCTGTTATTTTTAATCATTTTAGTATATCCTTTAGTAGTAAAGAGACTCTTCCAGAATAAGATTGGCAGGACTAGAATATAAGGGGAATAGCCACTTGATGGCATAAACTAAAGAATCATCACTCAGATATTATTCAAGCAGCCTTTCTCCTACGTTAGCTAGGTTCCTTTCATTCATTCCAATCGCCTTATCTACAAATGGAAATAAGGCAAATGGGAATCTTAACAGTAGAACCAGACCTCACCTAGAGGAGAACCTTGCTAAAAGCCTGAAGGTTCAGTCAAAAGTCAACAACCAAGCAATCAAGCTCTCCTGCCACTCCCTCAACAACCACTGACGCCAGGCCTCTGCCGCCACTGACTCAGCACTCCCCTGGGCCTCTCCTTTTGATCCCCTTATCCTAACTGACACCATGTTGCCCGTCTGCCTTTCTCAAGGTTTCTGCTCACACAGAGCTTCTACTCGTTCTCGGCTCTGGCTGCTCATGCCTCCAGCCATTTCACGAAGCCTGTTTATACACCTCATGATGCCCTCTTGGTGTTCTCCCCTCCGCAGACAACTGCTGGTTATACATCTCATGTTCACGCTCCCCAGTGGAGAGCAACTTTACAGTTCCGTTCATCACTGTCAAAGATAATCACCATCACCCAAGTGGGGAATAGCTTGTATCGGGCTACCTCAAATCAGATACCTACCAGCTTAGTGGACAGAGGAAAGTATCTGAATTGAGGCTGGCAGGACCTCTGAATCAAATTCTACGTATGCACAGGAACCCCTAGGGCTGCTTCCATCCACAGCAGGCTGCGGACTTGGCAGGCAGACAGCACAACAGATTTCTCTCCAAAACATCTCTTTCCTCAGGCATTTTTATTTCAGATAGAGGGCCTGTTACATGAAACAAAGAATTGATTACTGCACCAGAGATGCTACTAATTATACCGGATGGCTCGTTTCAGAAATTTCAGAGTAATCAGAACAACAAAACAGCATTCCTAAACCATGTCCTTTGGAACAGGGAGCTTTTGAATCATAGAAGATTTTGTATTTATTTGCAAATGCAACCAAGTTAATACAAAATCCATTTTCAGAGGTGGGATAGAAGGTTCCCAATATTATCAAGATAACTGGGAAATGTTCAAAACGCTGTGTCATAGCACCAGGGTGTGATACCTGACTTACTCTGATTCTCCATCCTAAACCGGCAGCTCCTCCATTTAGTAAGTACTTACGGATCAGAGACCAACAAAAAAGCAACTGCTTGCTGTTTCAATACCTATGGATGATGAGGGACAGTCTCAAAATAGCTTTGTGAATGCCAGGTGGTGAGCCTTGCACAAACTGGTAAAACAATGGCATTTCATGCCTGAAGTTCACACCTCTGTGAAGTTCCACTGCTCTATTTCCTGGCAACACACGCTTAACTCATTCCCCTGCAGCACAAAAGACTCACAATTCAGCAAAGCCAACTCTCAGTGCTTGTAATCTGGATGAATTTGTTTTGTTCTGTCAAGAAAGAGGTGTGAGGGAGGGAAGAAGAAGTTGGCCAAACCGGGAGCATCTTTTTATTAATGTTTGGGAGCATCACATTGCACTTAACGGTAGTTCCAGACAATTTGCATGACTTATTAAATGATGAAAAGCAAAGTAACATTGTTTTAAGAATGATCACAAGGTCAGAGGACTCAAGAGAGATATATAGCAGCAGGAACAATCTCGCCTGTGAAATGCTGCTGAGGGCCATTACCCAGATGTCACTCTTGCAAAAGAATTAGTCCAACGATTTCATGTCTTACACCGGCTGGACAGGCCATATCTGAGCAGCCCCAGGGTGGTGTTTTTGTTATACAGAAGTGGTTGAATACAGAGCATGAAGAGGCTTAGCAGGTACCTTCACGGTATCCCAGGAACACAATCATTTTGCTTAGAAGGATAAATTGAAATGATCTATTTAAGGGGCTGTCACTCCAGTTAGAAGAAGGGAACCCTTCTCTATTGTCTCAATACCTAGTACAGAGTAGATAGTCAATGAAATCTTGTTGAATTACATGGGGTAGGGTTCACCCAACTCAGACATCTCTTAGGAGGGGTTACCAATAATAATTTGAAACAAAAGCGTTAACTAAGCATGACTTACTGTGGTGAGTATATAGTTTCTCATAAAAGCATCAGTTCAGTTCAGTTCAGTCTCTCAGTCGTGTTCGACTCTTTGCGACCCCATGAATCGCAGTACAACAGGCCTCCCTGTCCATCACCAACTCCCGGAGTTCACTCAGACTCACGTCCATCGAGTCACTGATGCCATCCAGCCATCTCATCCTCTGTCGTCCCCTTCTCCTCCTGCCCCCAATCCCTCCCAGCATCAGAGTCTATTCCAATGAGTCAACTCTTCACATGAGGTGGCCAAAGTACTGGAGTTTCAGCTTTAGCATCATTCCTTGCAAAGATCTCCTTTAGAATGGACTGGTTGGAGACATATATATATATATGATTATATATATATATGATTTATATATATATGATTATATATATATACACGATTATATATATATACGATTACATATACACGATTTTACATATCACATGGGCATGCTAAGTGGCTTCAGCCATGTCTGACTCTTTGTGACCCTATGGACTTCTGCCTGCCAGGCTCCTCTGTCCATGGGATTCTCCAGGCAAGAATACTGGAGTGGGTTGCCATGCCCTCCTCCAAGGGATCTTCCCGGTCCAGGAATCAAAACCAAATCTCTTACATCTCCTGCATTGACAGGTGGGTTCTTTACCACTAGTGCCACCTGGGAAGCTGTTATGTATCACATATGTACATATATACCACATATGTATTTACATGTATTTATATATACATATGGTTCCCCTGGTGGCTCTGTGGTAAAGAATCTGCCTGCTAATGCAGGAGACACAGGTTCAATCCCTATGTCAGGAAAAATCCCTAGAGAAGTAAATAGCAACCCACTCCAGTATCCTTGTCTGGGAAATTCCATGGATAGAGGAGCCTGGTGGGCTACAGTCCATGGGGTCACAAAGAGTCAGACGTGATTTAGCGACTACACAACAACAGCAACACAGACTATAAAGTGGGCTCTCCTGTCACCAGGATGATTGAGTCTATTTGAGGCTCAGTCCAAACTGTCTCTCTGCTCATTTACTGTTGATTTCCTTACTATAGACTGTCCTATACTTGAATTGCCCCCAAACTGGCTTGAAATCTCCATCTTCAGCATTCCTAAGGATTGTTCCACTGTCACTAAGGTGACACTTTTCAACCTAACTTCTTAGCTCAAGAAGCTAAGAAGCTGGGTCTTTAACCAGGTCCTCCCAAAAGTACATCACGCAAAATGCCAGGCTGGATGTCTCAGAAGCTGGATTCAAGGTTGCCAGGAGAAATATCAACAACCTCAGATATGCAGATAATGCCACTCTAATGGCAGAAAGCAAAGAGAAACTAAACAGCCTCTGAATGAGGGTGGAAGAGGACAGTGAATTAACCTGGTTTGAATAACTCGACATTCAAAAAACAAAGGTCATGACATCCAGTTCCATCACCTTGTGGCAAACAGATGGGGGAAAAGGTCCAGATTTTATTTTCTTGGGCTCTAAAGTCACTTTGGACAGTGACTGCAGCCACGAAATTAAAAGACGCTTGCTCCTTGAAAGAAAAGCTATGACAAACCTAGACAGCATATTAAAAAGCAGAGACATCAGGGCTTCCCTGGTGGCCCAGTGGTAAAGAATCGGCCTGTCAACGCAGGAGACACAGGTTCGATCCCTGGGTTAGGAAGATCCCACATGCTGTGGAGCAACTAAGCCTGTGTACCACAACTACTGAGCCTGAGCTCCAGGGCCTGAGAGCTGCAACTGCTGAAGCCCACTGCTCCACGAGAGAGCAGCCACCACTTGCCACAAGCAGAGAAAAGCCTGCACAGCAACAAAGACCCAGCAGTCAAAAGTTAATTAAAAAGTAAAATCATAAATAATTTTTTTACAAGAAGAGATATCACTTTGCTGACAAAAGTCCATAGAGTCAAAGCTATGGTTTTTCCAGTATCAGGTATGGATATGAGAGTTGAACCATAAAGAAGGCTGAGCGTCAAAGAATTGATGTTTTCAAATTGTTGCTGGAGAAGACTCTTGAGAGTCTTTTGGACAGCAAGGAGATCAAACCAATCAATCCTAAAGGAAATCAACGCTGAATATTCATTGGAAGGACTGATGCTGAAACTGAAGCTCCAATATTTTGGCCACATGATACGAAGAACTGACTCATTGGAAAAGACCTTGATGCTGGGAAACATTGAAGGCAGGAGAAGGGAGCAAGAGAGGATGAGATGGTTGAAGAGCATCATTGAGTCAGTGGACATGAGTTTGAGCAAACTCCGGGAGACAGTGAAGGACAGAGAAGCCTGCTGTGCTGAAGTCTATGGGGTCAAAAAGAGCTGGACATGACTTAGCAACGAACAAGTCCACTCTAAGAGGTTGTGTAAAGAGTAGAAAGAACAGGGCCTTGGAAAATACATAGTAAAGGACTTGTGTTCCTAATTACTTAATTTCTTTACATTTCTATTTCTTCTTCTCTAAAATAAGCATAATAATAGTGGCTTATCTAGTACAGGTATTGTAGAGATTAAATTAGATGATATGTAAAGTACTGAATGGGGCTTTCCCATGGCTCAGTGCTAAAAGAATCTGCTTGCAATGCAGAAGATGTGGCAGGAGCCACAAGTTCGATCCCTGGGTCTGGAAGATCTCCTGGAGAAGGGAATGCCAACCCACACCAGTATCTTGCCTGGAGAATCCCACGGACAAAGGAGCCTGGTGCACTACAGTCCATGGGCCTCAAAAAAATCAGACACAACTTAGCCACTAAAACAAAAACAAAGCACTGAATAGAGTTTAGAGCATAGAGTAAACCATTTAAAAAAGAAAGTGAAACTGAGAGTCGCTCAGTCATGACCAGCTCTTTGCAACCCCATGGATTATACCGTCCATGGAATTCTCCAGTCCAGAATACTGGAGTGGGTAGCCTCGCCCTTCTCCAGGGGATCTTCCCAACCCAGAGACTGAACCCAGGTCTCCCACATTGCAGGTGGATTCTTTACTAGTTCAGCCACAAAGGAAACCCAAACCATTTAAAAGCAGTAGTTATCTTTAATTACCATTTTTTCACATGATTTTCTTCTCTGAACATTCTGAATTATACATCATGGTGCTAAATCCCTTTCTGTTCTTCTGAGAGGGTGAGGTGAGCAACATAGCTACTTTTTCATTAGCAAGCAAATTAAAAACAGAGCCTCTTCCAGGCAGAGACCACCTGGTATTCCTTCTCTAATATTATGAAACACAGTTCCCATTCCTAATTGTATAACTGCTTCAGACTCCGTGTGGTAGGGGTTACACTTAGAGGGCTCAGCAAACAGGATTGTTAATTGTTCATATGATCATGTAACTTGTAGATGAGAAGGAAAGGTCTTGAACTCTGACCCTTAAGGACAGTGAGCCTGATTCTCTTATTGTTTAGTCCTAAACTGTATGACAGAGGACGAGATGGCTGGATGGCATCACCGACTCAATGGACAACTCCGGCAGTTGGTGATGGACAGCGAGACCTGGCGTGCTGCAGTTCATGGGGTCACAAAGAGTCGGACACAACTGAGCAACTGAACTGAAACTGTACTGAACTGAGCTGAAAGTGAACTGAACTTTTTGCCACCTCATGGACTGCAGCCCGCCAGGCTCCTCTGTCCATGGGATTCTCCAGTCAAGAATGCTGGAATGGGTTGCCATTTCCTTCTCCAGGGGATCTTCCCGACCCAGGGATCAAACCCATGTCTCTTGTGTTACAGGCAGGTACTAAACCACTGAGCCACCCAGGAACCCCCTGATTCTCTTTGAGTCAGTCTAAATCATAAATCTCAAGGACAGATATCCTCAGGCATTTCCTCAGGCAGATATTAAAGGAGTGCCCATTCTATGTAAAACACTGTACTGGGTCCTTCTCTGATGCCCCAGGTTGGGTCACCTGTCCTCCTCATGTCCCACAGAAACCAGGATACAGCTGCACGGACCTATCACATATGCTGCATCAGAACTGCCTGCCTACTTGTCTGACCCTCCTTCTGTAACAGCTCTTTTAATCGATCTCTACTTCATCAACTCTCAAGTTAAACATTCACCTCCACAGCCTGCTGAGAGAGGACCAAGACCACTTCCGACTGTTTGCATTGTGTTCACATAATTTTTGCTCCCACCATCTAGGCTGTGACTTTGCCAAGAGCCAGCGATGCTTGTTCCCAAATCTTTTTCTGCTTATTATAGTTGATATTGTAATACGTAATTTAATTAGCTGACATAAGCCCCTTAAATATGGGTTCAAAAAGCGAGCTGTTATACCAATAATACTAAATAGAATGTTTGGAAAGGGCTCAATGAAGTTGAGTCATCTTTGAAATGCTATTAGGTTAGCTATGAGAGAAAGGTTCTTAAAAAATGAGGAGGAAAAAAATGTACAAATTTTTTTAAAGACTGCTCATCTGGTTTGCTTGGCAAGCATATAAATTTTATCTGTACTTTAAACAAACAGAATCGGGGGGGGAAGGAGGGGTTGGATGAATTGGGAGATTGGGATTGACATATATACACTGCCACTGGTAAAAGAGACAGCGAGTGGGAAAGAGCTGTTTTCCCGCTGAATAGTGAGCTCACCTGGGGGCTCTGTGGTTGATCTAGATGGGTTGGGGGCAGGGGGAAAAGGTTGGGAATATATGTGTGTATATAGCTGATTTACTTTGTTGTACATCACTGTAAAGCAACTATACCCCAATTAAAAAAAAAAAAAGAAATCGAATCTGGAAATTGTAAGCAATGCAATGTGGGTGGGATCTGTACATGTAACATGACAAGGACCTCCTATCAGTGGACTCAAAGAAAAAAGTGACCCTACACTAAAAGATCGGTGATTAAATATGCCCTTGACTGCTGTAAGTGAAAATAAAATGTTTTAGTTGTGTATGTATTATTTTAATGGTACTTTAAGCCATTGTTTCAATTAACTGAACAATAACTTCTGTGAATTTCATGGTCTCATACTACCTTGGTTATACAGTATATCCCAAGCCTAACATAGGAACTAAACCATGGAGGGCAGGGGTAAGCAAGTGAGCAAGAGAGAAAAGAGGAAGGGACAGAGGAAGGAAAGGGAGGAAGGGAAGGAGATAAAGGAGTGGCTTTGAGTGATTTAAGTGAAAAATTGGTTTTCAGGCTGCCAAAGTGACAGGTCAAGAAGAAGCAACACCTTGCAATCTCATCACAATGTGAAAGGGCTTAGTTTGCCCCCTACTCTTCCTGCCACCCCCACAAAAAAAAAAAAGTTAAGTCAAAATCACTGCAGATGGTGACTGCAGCTATGAAATTAAAAGACACTCACTCCTTGGAAGGAAAGTTATGACCAACCTAGACAGCATACTAAAAAGCAGAGACATTACTTTGCCAACAAAGGTCCGTCTAGTCAAGGCTATGGTTTTTCCAGTGGTTGTGTATAGATGTGCGAGTTGGACTAGAAAGAAAGCTGAGCGCCGAAGAATTCATGCTTTTGAACTGTGGTGTTGGAGAAGACTCTTGTGAGTCCCTTGGACTGCAAGCAGATTCAACCGGTCCATTCTAAAGGAGATCAGTCCTGAATGTTTATTGGAAGGACTGATGGTGAAGCTGAAACTCCAATACTTTGGCCACCTGATGAGAAGAGCTGACTCATTTGAAAAGCCCCTGATGCTGGGAAAGATTGAAGGCGGGAGGAGAAGGGGACGACAGAGATGGTTGGATGGCATCACCGACTCAATGGACATGAGTTTGGGTAAACTCTGGGAGTTGGTGATGGACAGGGAGGCCTGGTGTGCTGCAGTCCATGGGGTCGCAAAGAGTCGGACACAACTGAGCAACTGAACTGAACTCAAACCAAACTCTCAAGAAGTTTGAAAAGATTCTCTCCGACTATGCTTCTCCTGCATTTACTGTTTATGCTCTTCTTCCAAACTCTTGCCAATGAGCCCGCTGCGTAAGCAGAAGAGTAGATTTTACACATCTCCCCAGGCACAAGAAGTTGAGAGCAGAGTCTACAACTAGCATAGGAGGATATAATCCTGACCTGACAACACCCAGCTCCAGATGTGTCTAGGTTAGGAAGTTCCTCTTTATGCAGAATTGTTGGGATGACTGTCCCCAAAGAGAACAGGAAACTACGGGAAAAAACCCTGATTAAGCCTTACTGCACTCCAAGCCCTGTACCTGTCCTTTGCTTACTGAATCCTACAGCGATCCTTTGAGGGAGGCACTGTTACTCTACTTCACAGAAGAGAAAAAGGACCCATTGAAGTCAAGTCATTTGCTCAGGATGGCACAGCTGGTGAGAGTGAAAGTGAAGTCGCTCAGTTACCCCGTGGACTGTAGCCCACCAGGCTCCTCCTCCCATGGGATTCTCCAGGCAAGAATAATGGAGTGGGTTGCCATTTCCTTCTCCAGGGGATCTTCCCGACCCAGGGAAGGAACCCAGGTGGCACAGCTGGTAAAAGGAAGTAAATACCTGCACCTTCCCTGATCCCGCCTTGCTCCCCAGCCTCACCCCTGCTATGCTTGGGCCAGCAGGAACTGGTTTGCATTAAGCGCTGTGCCCAGAAGAAAGTCTAGAGGTTTAGTTTTGTCTAGTCATGACTCGGAGCAGAAATCTAAGGAAAGAAACTGTAAAGGACACCCAGGGTCTCTATCCTCATTGCAATGCAAGCAGCGTCACCGTCTGGCACTCCAAATTACGTGAGGCGTGAAGGAGCACTCGAGTACAGTGGAGGGCCCTTACACACATTTGGGTAATTAGGGCTGGGACTCTTCTAACCACTCAGTGACCAAAGCAGAAGCTTCTGCTCACACATTTTTGTTTTGTTTTTAAATCTACATGAAAATGATTTCCTGGGATAAGAGTTCCACCTGGAGGATGATAGAAAATCTGGACCACCTTCCACAAAACTTCACAGGAGATAAGCTATACAAAGGCTGAATGCAGAACAAATGCTCAAGAAACTGTGCTAAGTATGAACTTTATGCCATGAAAATACTGAATCTTCAATAATAACTCTTTGAGAGAGATACTACTATTATTCCCATTTTGTTGATAAGGCAAGTAAGGTTTCCCACACAGCCATTCATTTTTCTGAATTCACTCTGCTACTAAACACTGAAGAGGGAACTGAAACTCAAGAACCCATGAACAAATGTTGGACTTCTAAGGGACATTATATACTGCATATCCAAGCAATCGAAACACTAAAAGATTGACACCCAGGCTCAGAAGTCAAAATGTTATCCTTTCCCTCTAGCCCCAGTCCCAACAAACTCTGCAGCCTGGATGTTTCCTTCACCCCTTTCGTGCACCTATGCTCTCCCTAAAAACTACTAAATTCCTCTCACAAGCCATCTGACTTAAGCCCATTCCCACTCAAGTGTAAATAAAGCTTAATCAATAAGGCTTAAGCTTTAATCATTCATTCATTTAAATTGATTATTTAAGCTTAACAAATCAAACTTAAGCAAAAATTCATTATTTCTTTACCTAGGCAATTAATTATTCACACCTAATTTAAGACAAACAAGGCTTCATATATCAGCCCTTGATAGAAGGCCCCCAGCAGGTCTGGGCTGGCCCTGGGTTCCCCTCCTCTCTGTCTCTGTGGTCTACTTTTCTCCTTTCCTCTAGACTACCACCGCCCATCCCATCCCTCAGGGATCTTCTCCCCCAAGCCCAGCGCCAAGGTCGGACACCATGTCCCTAGCAAGCCCAGTGTTTGTAACTTTTGAGAGAAATTCACATACCCTTTGTGATTTAAGAATTTCCTTATGAGGTGTACAGAATAAATAAGCAGAAGGTATTATAACAAGGTAATGTGGCAGTTTTTATTATCTAAGATAGCCACAATATCTCCCAGCCCACAGACTCTTAACAAAATGTGACCAGGGCACTCTCTCCACTAAGCAGCAAAGTCTTGCGTCTACTTCGAATATGAGTAGATCTCTGTGACTGCCTGACAAAAAAGAATGGTAGAGATGATGCTGTGTGACTTCCAATTAAAAGAAATGCCATAAGTTTTCTTCTTGCTTAGGACAATTGCTTTCAGAACAATGCTGTCCATAATCCCAGACCAACCCATGGGGAATGGCCATACTGAAAAAGTCACAGGTAGGTATTCTGGTCAACAGGTCAGCCAGACTATTTTTCTGTCCTCTACATTCTCACCGTCCATTAACGACTGTATCAGCTAACACTGAATATTATTGCCTTCTCATCTCCCAGCAGGCCTGAACTGATTGAAAGTAATCAGATTTAGACCCTAGTTCAATGTATATATAGTAGCATTGTTGAAATGCTTTATTTATTCAATAACTAAGTGAAATAGTAATTCTTCATTGTTGGTCAAAGGAGGCTACCTAACAAAGGCAAAATTTGAGCTCGGTACAGAAAAATGGGTTTCACTGGAATATTCTAAGGAGGGAATTCTGTTTGAGTAAAAGCAGGGACAGCAAAGTAATGGACACAAAGGAGGGACAGAAAGGTATGTGAAGTAGGAAAGCAGATCATATGGGAAGAAATAGTGAGAGAGTGTGGTAAGGTAGAGTGTGATGAGTCATGCAGTGATATAAATCAGAGTCTTTGGAATATCACCTTCATTGGGTGGCTACTGGGAGACACTGAAAAATTCTAAGAAAGGGAATATTGGTATGTTTTCCCTAAGCCATGCTTCCAAAGTTTAAATCACTTGTTTACTACATAAGCATTGATCTAATTGATCATGTCTTACATAAATGTTTAGACACGCTGTTTCCATACTTCATAGTCAGTAACATTAGGATGCCTAGTCAAAATCATGTTCCTGAGTTGAATAAGTGCTAATCCTTCCCTTTCTCTGAGAACCTGGAGGTGTGTTTAGAGATAACTGGCACCTTTAGAGGTAACTTCATGTCCCAGTGCAACGGAGCTCCAGATGGAATCACCAGCCAGGCCTCCCTGTATCTCCCCGAGCAAAAGTAATGTGATGAAAGAATCATTACCCAGAGAGAAGCAGTATTAGCTCCAGCCACACCTCAGACAGTTGATGTTTGACAAGTGCAGGCTGGAGTCATCTTCCCTTATTTCTGGCTCTAAAGGAAAACCTTGACTCATAATATGACTTCTAAATGATATGCCAGGATTATCACTAAAAACAGATGCTTCTTGTAGATCAATTCATGTGTATTCCAACATGTAGAGTAAATCTACTCTAAGCTAGCCATTTTATATACACTTCTTCATTTAACCCTTTCTTATGAGAAATGGGTCAGTTACAACACCAGTTTTAGAGATGATGAAGCCTAAGTTCAAGGCCAGTAAACAATTAGGCCAAAGTCACATAGTCAGCAAAAACTAGTTTCAAACACTAGCTGGCTATGTTTTTTCCTCCCTCATTAACCAATTCTGTCTCAATGTGACAGGAATCCGACTCATATTGGGAGTACAAAGGCAAATAAGACGCCATCCTTCCTAACAAGGACCGTGCAAACTATGAAGGAGACAACAGGTAAGGAGAGAAGCAATAATTAAGAGCCAAATGGAAATATCAATAAACATTTTACAAAATGAGTGATTACTTCTAGTCACAAAAGATCCAGGAAGGCCTTAAAAGGAGAAAAATTCAACATGGATTCTCATGAGTGAATAGGATTTTGATTGATGGGGCACTAGAGAAGATCACTAATAACCATGCGTGGAGTTTTGAACTGGAACTGAGCTGTCAAACAGACCTGAGTCCAGAGAAATCTCAGCATCAATTCTAGACATTGGAGTTGTCAGATAAATATCCAAAGAAACATTTATTGTGCATAAACTGTAAAACAATGTTTTGGAAGTAAAACTAGGAAAAACAATAGCACTAATGGTAAATTTAAAATCAAACAAAATTAGCAAACCCAATGCATCAATTCATAAAGAGGGTTAGAAAAGAAAAACCCAGCTAGCATGACTAATTTTCCTTTGTTCTAGGAATGCAAAAAGTCCCTTAACATAATCCACCAAACCTAAATATATACAGAACACTTTGAACTGCGGTGTTGGAAAAGACTTTTGAGAGTCCCTTGGACAGCGAGGAGATCAAACCAGTCAGTCTTAAAGGAAATCAGTCCTGAATATTCATTGGAAGGACTGATGCTGAAGCTGAAGCTCCAATATTTTGGCCACCTTATGTGAAGAACTGACTTATTGGAAAAGACCCAGATGCTGAAAAAGATTGAAGGCAAGAGGAAAAGGGAATGACAGAGGATGAGATGGATGGATGGCATCACGGACTTGATGGACATGAGTTTGAGCAAGCTCCGGCAGATGGTGATGAACAGGGAAGCCTGGTGTGCTGCAGTCCATGGGGTCACAAAGAATCAGACACGACCCAGCAACTGAACTGAACTGATACACAGAACACAATTTTAATTAATATTCCTTTTGATTAAAACTCTCAGCAAATTAGGAATTGAATCAGTTCAGTTCAGTTGTTCAGTCGTGTCCAACTCTTTGTGACCCCATGAACCATAGCATGCCAGGCCTCCCTGTCCATCACCAATTCCCAGAGTCCACCCAAATCCATGTCCATTGAGTCGATGATGCCATCCAAACATCTCATCCTCTGTTTTCCCCTTCTCCTCCTGCCCTCAATCTTTCCCAGCATCAGGGGCTTTTCAAATGAGTCAACTCTTCGCATCAGGTAGCCAAAGTATTGGAGTTTCAGCTTCAGCATCAGTCCTACCAATGAACATTCAGGACTGATCTCCTTTAGGATGGACTGATTGGATCTCCTTGCAGTCCAAGGGACTCTCAAGAGTCTTCTCCAACACCACAATTCAAAAGCATCAATTCTTTGGCACTCAGCTTTCTTTATAGTCCAACTCTCACATCCATACATGACCACAGGAAAAACCATAGTCTTGACTAGATGGACCTTTGTTGATAAAGTAATGTCTCTGCTTTTCAATACGCTGTCTAGGTTGGTCATAACTTTCCTTCCAAGGAGTAAGCGTCTTTTAATTTCATGGCTGCAATCACCATCTGCAGTGATTTTGGAGCCCAGAAAAATAAAGTCATCCACTGTTTCCCATCTATTTGCCATGAAGCGATGGGACCTGAAAGATGATGCTGTGAAAGTGCTGTGTATGCCAGCAAATTTGGAAAACTCAGCAGTGGCCACAGGACTGGAAAAGGTCAGGTTACATTCCAATCCCAAAGAAAGGCAATGCCAAAAATGCTCAAACTACCACACAATTGCACTCATCTCACACGCTAGTAAAGTAATGCTCAAAATTCTCCAAGCCAGGCTTCAGCAATACATGAACCGTGAACTTCCAGATGGTCAAGCTGGTTTTAGAAAAGGCAGAGAAACCAGAGATCAAATTGCCAACATCTGTTGGACCAGGGAAAAAGCAAGAGAGTTCCAGAAAAACATCTATTTCTGCTTTATTGACTATGCCAAAGCCTTTGACTGTGTGGATCACAAACTGTGGAAAATTCTGAAAGAGATGGGAATACCAGACCACCTGGCCTGCCTCTTGAGAAGCCTGTATGCAGGTCAGGAAGCAACAGTTAGAACTGGACATGCAACAACAGACTGGTTCCAAACAGAAAAAGGAGTACGTCAAGGCTATATATTGTCACCCTGCTTATTTAACTTATATGCAGAGTACATCATGAGAAACTCTGGGCTGGAGGAAGCACAAGCTGGAATCAAGATTGCTGGGAGAAATATCAATAACCTCAGATATGCAGATGACACCACCCTTATGGCAGAAAGTGAAGAAGAACTAAAGAGCCGCTTGATGAAAGTGAAAGAGAGTGAAGAAGTTGGCTTAAAGTTCAACATTCAGAAAACTAAGATCATGGCATCCGGTCCCATCACTTCATGGCAAATAGATGGAAACTGATAAAAGATATCTACCAAAACAAACAAAAATAAGTAGCACTGCAGCAAACATATTCAAAGGCAAAATGTTAAATGCATCCACCTCTAAAATCAAAACGACATTTTGGTGTGCAACAGAAACAACATTGAAAGCCAACTTTACTCCAATAAAAATTTTGTTAAAAAGCTGTATACAAAATGACAAAGAGGAACTGAAACAATGCCATCAAAAAATCGCAATTATTGTGAAGAAATAAAATAAAATCAAGAAGATAACAAAGACACCTGTTATCAATGTTAATCATTGGTATTTCAATTAAGGAACTATCCAGAATAATGATGAAAGAAAGAGAAAGAAAGAAGGAAAAAAGATATATAAGCATTGCAATGAAATGTAAGAAACAAAACTATCACACCACATAAGAAATTAAGGGGGAGCTCTTACATCCTACCACAAGAGCAGAGCCCTAAGGGAAGAGAAAGGCCCCTTTCAAAGTCCTGGCAAGAATTCAGCCCTGGATTCTATTTACTATAACTCTCCCAACTTCCTTTCTCTCTCAAGAATTCTACTCTCCTTTTCGGCTACAGACTTGCACATGGCTCTTCATGGTTGCAGACCCCAAATCACAAATCCTGCTGATTGCAGATAAACCCTTTTCTTGTTGTCATTGTTGCTAAAAAAGTAACTGGCAGTCTGTTACTTCTAGATTTGAGATTATCTACTTAGAAAACTCAAAAGAAACTTCAGACACATTAGCAGCATGATTATTCTATTAATTTGAGAAGAACAGAAATTTGGCTCAATTTTTAAAATTTGACTCAATATTATAAAGTTGGTTTTCTCCAAAATTACCAAATTTTAATCGAATCTCAACAAGTTTTTCATATGACTTTACAAGCTAATTTTCAAATACTGGGTTGACCAAAAAGTTCATTTGGGTTTTTCTGTAAGACGTGACAGAAAAACTGGAACAAAGATTTTGGCCAACCCAATATATCTGGAAGAACAAAAGCTAAGAAACATTATCCTAGTATGCTATAGGAAAACAGAGTTGCATTATTACTCATCAGTAGGGAAAATGTAGGCAAAACTTTCTTACAACAAAACCCATGAACTACAAAATCTTACACAACAGTATTAATAACTTTGATTACATCATATTTAATGCATCTTACTCAAAAGAAGCTATAAAGGAAATTTGAAAATAAACTATGAACTGGCATAAAATATTTGTTCTAAAAAATTATCCAGAATATCAGGTTGAAAAATATAATACTGTCATTTTTAGAGGTGAAGAAATGGTCACACATTAGCAATCCATTTGTTTAAATCTAACATAAAGAATTCCTCTGAGTCATTCAAAGAAGCTAAGCCGTAAGTGACAACAGCATCATGGCTTCATAAGGTGCCCCTCACTTTCTGTCCACTCACCCTCCCAACAAGTACCAGCATCTTTCTAGAAACAAAAGTGTCCATGAGGGAGGTGAGGCATTTAGTACCCTACACCCACAAACCCAGAGAAGTCTCACCCACCTGTGCATTGGGTAATAAGCCGAAAGACCTCAGCACCAGCTGTGAACCCTGAAAGGAACCAGCTGAGCCCCTCTCCACTAAAGTCCAGACCCTCGGAGAACCCTGCATGAGACAATCACCCACCGTGGGGCAGAGAGCCTTTGTGGAAGTCCAGGTTTCCAGAGAAGAAACAGCAAAACAAAACAAAACAAAAACCCACTCCAGGAAGCAGTGGAGTAGGTAATGTAATAGGGAAAAGAAAACTTCTAACTCCACAATAGATCTGTTTATTTCACTTTCACCATTGTATTCTATTGCTTTTGCTTTCAGTTAAGAATTTTGCCTGTAGCCTGAAATATACAAGA
The DNA here is from genome assembly GCF_003369695.1 of Bos indicus x Bos taurus. Taxonomy (NCBI): domain Eukaryota; kingdom Metazoa; phylum Chordata; class Mammalia; order Artiodactyla; family Bovidae; genus Bos; species Bos indicus x Bos taurus. Next base: position 38,021,994 of record NC_040104.1, read on the forward strand.
TAGCTCAGTTCCCAAGGCTCTGACCTTTAAGAATGTAACATTCTTCCATTCATATGGAGATTAAAAGTTGCAAAACAGAGTAACATTTGTCTTACTGGAGGTTTATGGAAGCATCCTGAGCTGATCTACCTGGACAGCTACAAACAAAGGATTCTGACACCAATTAAGTTTACAACCACCAACCTCACCCTGCCCTCTCTTTGCCTTTGAAAATGCTTTGCTGAAACCTTTAGATTAATTTGGGGTGTTTTGGGGCTCTGGTCTCTTGCTCTCCTCGCATGGCCCTGCAAAGACAACTTTCTCTGTGCCAAGCTCTGAAATTTCGGTTTGTTTGGCCTCATTGTACCTCAGCACATGAACCTGCTAAATTTAGTAACAGTAAAAGAAACAGTCTGACTGGACCTACATCACCTCTCCCTGAAGTCAGCAGAACTTAGGACTAAGACATCTTCCTTGGCCCCTGATTTCTCCCCAGGTGGGAAAGAGAGCCCTTGAGTAGCACCTGGCTTCCCCAGATCTGCAGATGCCACCAACCCACTGTGGACCCCAGAATCCAGGGAAGCTCAAATCTCTTACATGAAATGGCAGTTACGCTTGGCTATCCGCATGAGAGGGTTCTGCATCCGTGGTTCCACCAACAGTAGATTCAAATTCAATCCAAGGTTGGTTGAATCCCCAAATGAAATACAAGCTGATACTGAAAACTGACTGCATTAAGTCAGGAGCGCCAGGTCTTGGGATGCGGGTTGCCAGGTGAAGCCTGGGAAAGTACTCAGGACTCTCATAGGGCATTAAAAGGACACTAAGCTTACTAAGTGTATGGAGGACTCCACCCAGAAGCCTGCCCCCAAAATGCTATGAGAGCCACCTGCAATCCCCCGGCAGATCCACCCACACTCCCAGCCCCCCTCATGCCTCGATCACACATACCCCACCTCTGCAGCGGATACCTGTGTGCCTTCCTGAAGGTCACGGCGCGGGAGAGTTCTAGGAATGACCAGCAGAGATCACTTGCAGAAAGCAGGCCCTCATCTGTGGGCAAACTTGACACCACAGAGCTGCGCTGTAGTTCCACCTATGGAAAACAAAAGAGGCTGTCAGTGCTGGCCTGTTGCAGGGTTGAGAGAAGGTATGCAAGCCTAAAACATTCTGCCGCAAGCTTAAAACATTCAAGCCTGGAGCAGATGTAGCCACAGCAAGTCTAAGAAACCCCCAGAATCTTTAGCAGGGCAGATGGAAGATACTTCCTACCCTCAAGTCAGTAAAAAAAAAAAAAAAAACTGAAGAAGGTAACTACTAATTCAACTCTGAAGACAGTGGTGGAAAAGCCAAAGGACTATGAAACATCGAAGTAATGTGACAACAAAGGATCACAATAATCATTCAGTAATGGAACCCAAAGACAAGGAGAACAGCAACTTACTCAAAAAAGAATTCAAAGTAGCTGTTTTAAGGAAACTCAATGAGTTGCAAGAAAACACAGACAGGCAGTTCAGTGAAATTTGGTATGTATGTGGTACGTATAGACAATGGAGTATTATTCAGCCATGAAAAAGAAGGAATCCTTGCCATTTATGATAAATCTATGGACCTTGAGGGCAATATGCTAAGTGGAATAAGACAGAAAAAGACTAATAGTGTATGTTATCACTTGTGTGTGGAACCCTAGAAAGCGAGTAGAGTGGTAGATACCACAAGATGGGGCATGGGGGAAATAAGAAGGTACTGACCAAGGGTACAAACTTTCAGCTATAAGATGAAAATGTTCTGGGAATCTGAAGTATGGCATGGTAATTATAGTATCATATTTATATATTTATACTTGAAATTTTCTCAGTAGATCTCACCACAAAAACCTGTGCAATGTGTTGGGGGTGTTAGCTAGGTGGTAATGATTTTGAAATACATATCAATACACTGTACACCTTAAACTTACACAGTGTTATGTATCACTTATATCTAAATAAGATTGAAAAATGAAAAAGCTAAGCAGACTTACAGGAAAATGACTAACAGACAAAACCAGCATTTTACAAGAGTGTAAGCAATCAGCCAATCGATAACTGAACAGACAATAAACTCTAGAATCAGGAAAATGAAAATTAAACCTAGAACTATATGCAATCTCATATCCATTAGATTGGCAGAAATTATAAAATCTGACAATGCCAAGAAACGCAGGGTGGTCCAAGCCCTGAAGAAGTAATAGGACAAAGAGTATTTTCATTTGGTGCTGGTTTTCCATCTTGGAATTAGCCACCATTATTTTCCCTTGCCCACTTAATCCCATCACTCTCCAGGACAAAAGCAAGAAGAGAGGGAACACCTGGGCATTACACTGGAGAACTGAATTCTTGTAACCTTCACATTTTTTTCAGAGATAACACGAACAATAAAAATAAAATTGTTGGACTCTAGACAGGCAGTCTATATGGTAGGGCAGTGTCATGTACCAGAATCACCTGGAGAAATACACTGATCACGTGGTTCCATCCTCAGAATTGCTGATACAGGTGTTGGTGATAGGGCCCAATAATCTGCATTTCTAACAAGCCCCTAGGTGATGCCAATGCTGCAGTCTGTCATGATGACGAGTGTTCTGGGGACCACACTTTGAAAACTCTGGCACTGGAGAATGAACTTTGATGTATTATAGGCTAAGAAGAAGGGAATGATTCAATGGAAAGAAAGTAAGCCTTTGTTTGGGGCCCACTGTGTGCTAGGCAATGCGTTTTTAAGAAAGTTGCTTTAATAGTCACAGAAGGGCGTCCCTGGTGGCTCAGTGGTAAAGAATCTGCCTGCCAATGCAGGAGACATGTGTTCAATCCCAGATCTGGAAATATCCCACATGCCTCGGGGCAACTAAGCCTGTGCACCACAACTATTAAGCCTGTGCTCCAGGGCCCGGGAGCTGCAACCACTGAGCCCATGCCCCCTAGAGCCCATGCTCTGCAACAAGAAAAGCCACTGCAGTGAGAAGCCCACACACCCCAATTAGAGAGTAGCTCCCAACTGCCACAACTAGAGAAATCCATGTGCATCAACAAAGACTCTGTGTAACCAAAAATAAATAAACAAATCTTTTAAAAATATCACAGGAAATCCATGAAGGTGTTGTTAATCTCATCTCACAGATAAGGAAATAAGCCTCTCAAAAGTTAAGTAATTTTTTCAGCATCTCACAGGTAATATATGACAGAAAGGTGATTAAAATGTAGGTCTGTCTGACTACAACTCTGATTTTCTTTGCCCCATACTCCATGATGTTCAATGAGACAAAACATGCTCTACTATCAGTTGTTGTAGTTGATTAGGTGCTAAATTGTGTCTGACCCTTTTGCAACATCATGGACTGTAGTCTGACAGGCTCCTCTATCCATGGAATTTCCCAGGCAAGAACACTGGAGCAGGTTGCCATTTCCTACTGCAGGGGATCTTCCCAACCCAGGGATCGAACCCACATCTCTTGTGTTTCCTGCATTGGCAGGCAGATTCTTTACCATTGCAGCACCTGGGAAGCCCAGCTAACTCTAACTGTGAAGGGGCATACCAGGGAAACAAAAACTCTAGCCCAGCCCTAAGGGCGATCCTAATGCCAATGTGAAGAGGGAGAAAGAACATTTTAGACATTTTCTTAGATTTTTTCAGTTTTATAGAGATCTCTGAACATACGATTATGCTGATTTAAGCTATAAGCATAATTAATACAATTCATTTCAGTTTATGTTAATTTCTTGTTAGCAAATACTTATGTTATTTATGTAAAGTCTTGATGGATTGAAACAGAGGTTATTGAGAAGACATCCCTCATGGAAATGGACCCAATATCTTTATCCAGTCCTTCTCAAAATAAACTCAACTCTTAACTCTTAATGTCTCATGTTTCCACGAATATAAGCACTATGGAATACAATAAGGAGTGACTTTTTTTTTTCTTTTTTGTTTTGCAGCTAGAGGGATCTTAGCCCCCCAACCAGGGATTGAACCTGGGTTGGGCAGTGAAAGCATCAAGTATTAACCACTGGACAGCCAGGGAATTCCCAGGAGTGACTACTTATGCCAGATTCTTCAGATGCTTCTTAAAGACTCTTCTTAAAGTAGAAAGCCCTCCTCAGGGATTTTTGAAGTTGGAACTGCCAGCCAGAACTCTTTAGGGTGCCACAGTTTCTGAATAGGATTATACTACACCTTGCTTACATAACTAGCATTTCAGAAGAGATAAGACATTAAACAATGCAATTACTATTTAAACTTTACATTTAACATCACTTACATCTCTGCAACTCTACAAAAACCTAAAAGGATCAAATAGCTCACTTGAATTTGTAGCACTTGGTAGCATGAAAAACATTACCTCTGTTATCTCTTTAAAGCAGGAAAAAAGAAAATCTTCCTATGTGAATATAACCCAGACTTACAAGGAAACATAATACAGCAAACTGCTATTCAAATTGCTCTCATGGTCCAGGTACCGATGCAAAGGTAATCAGCTAATTACACTGTATATAGATGTTCTGATCAATTCCAGTGCGTCTTTTGAGGGGAGGGGGGGCACAGTTTCCATACTAATAAGCAATGCTCAACACATTAGCTGGGTGTCCCATAATTCAACTCAATTCTGACACTATCCATTCAGAAATAGCATCAGGTTACACAGGCTGAGGGCTACCTCCCACCCACCCCTGACCAACACACATACACACTCACACTTCGGGTATCAGTAGCAAGTCCAGGCTAATACCTGTGTTTTTTGACCAACTGGCTATAGATCAGAGGTTCACACAATCTCAATTTAGTTGCTAGAGTAGCTCACAGAACTCAAGAAATTCATTTGCCTACTAGTTTACTAGATCACGGAGAAGGCAATGGCACCCCACTCCAGTACTCTTGCCTGGAAAATCCCATGGACGGAGGAGCTTGGTAGGCTGCAGTCCATGGGGTCACTAAGAGTCACACACAACTGAGCGACTTCACTTTCACTTTTCACTTTCATTCATTGGAGAAGGAAATGGCAACCCACTCCAGTGTTCTTGCCTGGAGAATCCCGGGGGTGGGGGAGCCTGGTGGGCTGCCGTCTATGGGGTCACACAGAGTTGGACACAAGCGACTTAGCAGCAGTAGCAGTTACTAGATCAACAAGTTATAAAAAGTTTTAATTCAGAAATAGCCAAATGAAAGAGATGCATAGGATAAGGTATGGAGAAAGGTACAGAGCTTTCACGCCCTCTCTAAGTGCCATGTTCCCCAAATTCCCATGCATTCTCTCACCTAGAAGTTCTCCAAACCCTGTCCTTTGGAATTTTTATGGAGGATTCATTGTATAAGCCTGATGATTAAATCATTAACCATTGGATCATCAAAAAAATCTACAAACAGTAAATGCTGGAAAGGGTGTGGGAAAAAGGGAACCCTACTAAACTGTTGGTTGGATTGTTAACTGGTAGAGCCACTATGGAGAACAGTATGTGGGTTCCTTAAAAGACTAAAAATAGAACTATCATTTGCTGTTGAAATTGTTGTTCAGTTGCTAAGTCATGTCCAACTCTGTGACCCCAAGGACTACAGCACACCAGGATCCTCTGTCCTCTACTATCTCCCAGAGTTTGCTTAATGTTCACTGAATTGGTGATGCTATCTAACCATCTCATCCCCTTTCTCCTTTTGCCTTCAATCTTTCCCAACATCAAGGTCTCTTCCAATGAGTGAGCTCTTCACATCCAAAGTATTGGAGCTTCAGCAGCAGTCATTCCAAAGAATATTCAGGACTGATTTCCTTTAGGATGGACTGATATGACCTCCTTGTAGTCCAAGGGACTCTCAAGAGTCCTCTCCAGCACCACACTCCGAAAGCATCAATTCTTCGGCACTTAGCCTTCATTACAGTCCAGCTCTCACGTCCATACATGACAACTGGGAAATCCATAGCTTTGACTAGATGGACCTTTCTTGGTCAAGTGCTGTTTCTGCTTTTTAATAATATCAGTTCAGTTGCTCAGTCATGTCCGACTCTTTGGGACGCCATGAATCGCAGCACGCCAGGCCTCCCTGTCCATCACCAACTCCCAGAGTACACTCAGACTCACGTCCATCGAGTCAGTGATGCCATCCAGCCATCTCATCCTCTGTCATCCCCTTCTCCTCCTGCCCCCAATCCTTCCCAGCATCAGAGTCTTTTCCAATGAGTCAACTCTTCGAATGAGGTGGCCAAAGTACTGGAGTTTCAGTTTCGGCATCATTGCCTCCAAAGAAATCTCAGGGCTGATCTCCTTCAGAATGGACTGGTTGGATCTCTTGCAGTCCAAGGGACTCTCAAAAATCTTCTCCAACACCAGAGTTCAAAAACATCAATTCTTTGGCACTCAGCCTTCTTCACAGTCCAACTCTCACATCCATAGAGACTATTGGAAAAACTATAGCCTTGACTAGACAGACCTTTGTTGGCAAAGTAATGTCTCTGCTTTTGAATATGCTATCTAGGTTGGTCATAACTTTCCTTCCTAGGAGTAAGCGTCTTTTAATTTCATGGCTGCAATCACCATCTGCAGTGATTTTGGAGCCCCCAAAAATAAAGTCTGACACTGTTTCCACTGTTTCCCCATCTATTTCCCATGAAGTGATAGGACCAGATGCCATGATCTTTGTTTTCTGAATGTTAAGCTTTAAGCCAACTTTTTCACTCTCCTCTTTCACTTTCATCAAGAGGCTTTTGAGTTCCTCTTCACTTTCTGCCATAAGGGTGGTGTCATCTGCATATCTGAGGTTCTTGATATTTCTCCCAGCAATCTTGATTCCAGCTTGTGCTTCCTCCAGCCCAGAGTTTCTCATGATGTACTCTGCATATAAGTTAAATAAGCAGGGTGACAATATACAGCCTTGACATACTCCTTTTCCTATTTGGAACCAGTCTGTTGTTCCATGTCCAGTTCTAACTGTTGCCTTCCTGACCTGCATACAGGCTTCTCAAGAGGCAGGCCAGGTGGTCTGGTATTCCCATCTCTTTCAGAATTTTCCACAGTTTCTTGTGATCCACACGGTCAAAGGCTTTGGCATAGTCAATAAAGCAGAAATAGATGTTTTTCGGGAACTCTCTTGCTTTTTCCATGATCCAGCGGATGTTGGCAATTTGATCTCTGGTTCCTCTGCCTTTTCTAAAACCAGCTTGACCATCTGGAAGTTCACGGTTCATGTATTGCTGAAGCCTGGCTTGGAGAATTTTGAGCATTACTTTACTAGCGTGTGAGATGAGTGCAATTGTGTGGTAGTTTGAGCATTCTTTGGCATTGCCTTTCTTTGGGATTGGAATGAAAACTAACCTTTTCCAGTCCTGTGGCCACTGCTGAGTTTTCCAAATTTGCTGGCATATTGAGTGCAGCACTTTCACAGAATCATTTTTGAGGATTTGAAATAGCTCAACTGGAATTCCATCACCTCCACTAGCTTTGTTCGTAGTGATGCTTTCTAAGGCCCACTTGACTTCACATTCCAGCATGTCTGGCTCTAGGTGAGTGATCACACCATCATGATTATCTTGGTCATGAAGATCTTTGTTGTACAGTTCATATGATCTAGCAATTCCATTCCTGGGCATATATCCAGAGAAAACAATAATTCAAAAGAATACATGCACTCCAATGTTTATTGCAGCAAGATTTACAATAACCAGGACATGGTTATTAAATGTCTATCAACAGAGGAATGGATAAAAAAGATGTGGTACCTATATGGAATGGAATATTACTCAGCCATATAAAATGAAATAATGCCATTTGCAGCAACAAATATATAAGCAACTGCTTATATGTAGAATCTTAAAAAGGTGCAAATGAGTCTATCTACAAAACAGAAATAGAATTACAGATGTAGAAAACAACTTCTGCTTACCAAGGGCAAGTGGGGGCATAGGAAAATTGGGAGATTGGGCTTGATATATACACACTGCTACATATAAAATAGATAACTGGTAAGGACCTACTATAGAGCACAGGGAACTCTACTCAGTACTCTATAATGGTCTATATGGGACAAGAATCTAAAAAAGAGTGGATATGTATATATGTAACCGATTCACTTTGCTGTACACCTGAAACTAACACAACATTGTAAATCAACTATACTCCAACAAAAATATTTTTAAAAATTATTGGCCATTTAATCACGTAGTTGGTTTTCCTGGCAAGAAGTCCCCCATCCTCAGATGACTGAGAGGCAGCCAGAAAGTCACTTCATTAACATAACAAAAATATCTTTATCACTGTGCACACTTAAGAAATTCCAAGGGTTTTTGGAGCTCTGTGCCAGAAACAGGAGGAAGACCAAGTATTTCTTTTTATGAATCACAGTATCACACACTGTCATAACATGCTAGGATATAATATGCTGTCCACTGCAAACTACACAATTTTATTAGATTTGAGTTGAGAAGAATCACACAAATATTCACCTATTTAGACTTAACAATAATTGATATTCATCCAAATTTTTTCTTCTGTGGCCTAATCAAGTTTGGAAGCTAAGTTTTGGATATACTTTGCATATACTACATCCATGATAATGGCCTTTTCAAATCTCAGGGACTAATAGTGTTATTTGTAGGCATAAAAAAGAATATTGATGTTTAATTTGCATAGCCCTCATAACTTTATTCTTTTTTTGAAAATGAAGGAGGGAATCCTGAAAGTTAGTCAGTTTCTCTTGAAAGTCAACCAAAAGTTCTTAAGAGAAAGCTGCTTGCCACCAAAACCACACTCCTTCAAATACATAAATTGGTCACCCCAACTTCTCTAAGATTCTTATGAGCTATTCTGAGAAATTTTGGAGTTCCTTTTTGCTTTCATTGCATTGCCTGACATGTGTAAATTATTCTTCCAGAGACAAAGTATTTTATTTTAATGCTGCATCATAATGCAGTATTTTTGAAGGCATTTAAACCAATAATTAGGATCCAAATTTAAGCTGAAAATGCAAACTCCCTGTAATGATACTGATATGAAACTTTCAACTAAATTATCAAGTGATTAAATAGCCTCCATGTGTAGACAAGTTCATATATCTCAGTCAACATAACAATTCAATAACTAACTCTTCTGTTTGGCCACTGACAGAATATATTAATTTTGAGACACATCTCAACCACAGAAATATTAATATATAGGGGAAAGTAGCTCATTGTCAAGGGAATATTCATAAAAATAAGGAAGGGCTGCCACTTATTGAGCACTACTTGAAAGATATTTTGTAACCCTGTAATAGAGGTATTAAACCTTTATTACAGGTGATAAAACTGAGGTCAAGAAAGGTTATAAAATTTTCCCAAGATCCTCAATAACAGATCCAGTGTGACCAAAAAGTCTATAAATCTCTTTGTCCTACAACCATGTTTCCCTAATCTGAGGCTACAGGTGAGAATCACCAGTGAGTGTGGGTTTTGTCCAGGTGGACAGACCTACTAATCCTTCCTAAGAAACTGGCAGATCGTCAGAAGATCAGGCTTTAGGATCCACCAGATTGTCCCATGCTGGTAATAATTTGCCTGTGCCTTCTCATATGGTTGCTATAATCCACAGGAGTCTTGTTCTGCCAACTATGAAAGATTGGTTGTCTAAAACACAGGGTAATGAAAAAAAAATTTTTAAGAAAATCAAAAAATAAAACAGGGTAATCAAGAAAAATGTTCACACAATCTTAAATGTAGTGTGGGTCTACCTAACTTCACAATAACTGTGATCCATGCAAATATAACATTCAGGTGATCTTTCAGAACTGAGCATTTAATCACAGCTAAGCATCATATCCCTTGAGCAGTGTTTTCAAAACACACAACCAAATAAACAGAAAATAAAAGAACAGATAAAAAGAAAGGCTAAGTTATTTGTTCAAGTTCAGAAAATTAGGGAGTGGATGATTCAAAACCAGATCTGTCTTACAAGACAGGCTGGCTTATATAGTATGCCAGCTAAAGTCAACCATTTTTATGAATGTGGATATAAAAATCCCAAATAAAATTGTGGCAAAGGGAATTCAGAATCCATCACAACCAAGTAGAATCTATATCAGGAATTTAATGATGGTTTAAAAATCAAGAAATCCATTAATGTGATTAATGTATTACCTGATTAAAAAAGATATGCCAGTGTAAGAGATGCTGAAGTTTTAATAAAATTTAATACCATTCACAAACCAACAACCTAAATGTTCAACAGAAGGAAAAAAGCTTACAAATTATGATCTATCCATTCAATAACTACAAGCAATCATTAATAACTCCTTTTTGGAAGCTATCTTTTCTGATAGAAAATATTCTATCTTAGAATTTCTATTTTCTAAAATAGAAAATGTTTAAGATATTTTCATTGGAAATTTTCATTGGAAAAGCCAGTGAATGAAATTGCACATAAGATGACAATTATACAAGGGGACAGCCTACCAAAAAAAAAAAAATTTTTTTTTAACACACAAGCCAAAATGCTAAAGGGATATGATCACATGCAAGCATTTTGGGTGTTTTTCTTCTTTTCAAGGTTTCAGTTCTAAAATATAATCTAATGTAAATAAAAATCATAACCATAAAAAAATGTGTTGAAGCCACTTTCATCTTTCTTCTGACTATTAGCATTCATTTTCTTCCTCATCCTCAGGGCAATCTGGTATATCATGTTTTCCAAGAATTGAAAATATTTCATTCTGTTCATTGCCTGTTTCATCACTCATCAGGGACTGCGTGCAATACAGGCACTATTTATGTTTATTGGGTTTTTACTAGTGGTCACATGGAGAACAGCACTTTATCTACTGGCATATGTAATCCATTCCAGAAACAAAACTGCATTCTGAATGTAGGATTTGCCAACTCTCCTTTGGACGGCAGAACAAGCTTCTTTAAATTAGTTTTGTTTTCGCATTCCAAAACTCAAAACTCTCCTGACCTCAGGATGTGTAAGAATAAAAAGTGATGTATTATTTGTTTTCACATTTGTCAACTGCCTGTCTTTCCTCCTGCAGAAACTTACATGACACTTATTTTTAGTTTTTTTGAGAAACCCCTATACTCTTTTCACAGTGGCTGTACCAATGTACATTCCCACCACTAAAAGTATCTGGGTGTGTCCTTTCCTCCAAATCCCTGCCAACATTTGTTATTGTGGTCTTTCTGATGTGTTTTGATTTGTGTTTTTGATTTGTACTTCCCTAGATCACTGACCCAGAGCCAGACATCCTGGAATGTGAGTCAAGTGGGCCTTAAAAAGCATCACTACGAACAAAGCTAATGGAGGTGATGGAATTCCAGTTGAGCTATTTCAAATTGTGAAAGATGATGCTGTGAAAGTGCTGCACTCAATATGCCAGCAAATTTGGAAAACTCAGCAGTGGCCACAGGACTGGAAAAGGTCAGCTTTCATTCCAATCCCAATGAAAGGCAATGCCAAAGAATGCTCAGACTACCACACAATTGCACTCATCTCACACGCTAGTAAAGTAATGCTCAAAATTCTCCAAGCCAGGCTTCAGCAATACATGAACCGTGAACTTCCAGATGTTCAAGTTGGTTTTAGAAAAGGCAAAAGAACCAGAGATCAAATTGCAACATCCGCTGGATCATGGAAAAAGCAAGAGAGTTCCCGAAAAACATCTATTTCTGCTTTATTGACTATGCCAAAGCCTTTGACCGTGTGGATCACAAGAAACTGTGGAAAATTCTGAAAGAGATGGGAATACCAGACCACCTGACCTGCCTCTTGAGAAACCTATATGCAAGTCAGGAAGCAACAGTTAGAACTGGACATGGAACAACAGACTCGTTCCAAATAGGAAAAGGAGTACGTCAAGGCTGTATATTGTCAGTCTGCTTATTTAACTTATATGCAGAGTACATCATGAGAAATGCTCGGCTGGAGGAAGCACAAGCTGGAATCAAGATTGCTGGGAGAAATATCAAGAACCTCAGATATGCAGATGACACCACCCTTATGGCAGAAAGTGAAGAGGAACTCAAAAGCCTCTTGATGAAAGTGAAAGAAGAAAGTGAAAAAGTTGGCTTAAAGCTCAACATTGAGAAAACAAAGATCATGGCATCTGGTCCTATCACTTCATGGGAAATAGATGGGGAAACAGTGGAAACAGTGTCAGACTTTATTTTTGGGGGCTCCAAAATCACTGCAGATGGTGACTGCAGCCATGAAATTAAAAGATGCTTACTCATTTCCACTAAAGTCAGGAACAAGACAAGGGTGCCCACTTTCACCATTACTATTCAACATAGTTTTGGAAGTTTTGGCCACAGCAATCAGAGCAGAAAAAGAAATAAAAGGAATCCAAATTGGAAAAGAAGAAGTAAAACTCTCACTGTTTGCAGATGACATGATCCTCTACATAGAAAACCCTAAAGACTCCACCAGAAAATTACTAGAACTAAGCAATGAATATAGTAAAGTTGCAGGATATAAAACCAACACACAGAAATCCCTTGCATTCCTATACACTAATAATGAGAAAATAGAAAGAGAAATTAAGGAAACAATTCCATTCACCATTGCAATGAAAAGAATAAAATACTTAGGAATATATCTACCTAAAGAAACTAAAGACCTATATATAGAAAACTATAAAACACTGGTGAAAGAAATCAAAGAGGACACTAATAGATGGAGAAATATAACATGTTCATGGATTGGAAGAATCAATATAGTGAAAATGAGTATACTACCCGAAGCAATTTATAGATTCAATGCAATCCCTATCAAGCTACCAACAGTATTCTTCACAGAGCTAGAACAAATAATTTCACAGTTTGTATGGAAATACAAAAAAACCTCAAATAGCCAAAGCAATCTTAAGAAAGAAGAATGGAATTGGAGGAATCAATCTGCCTGACTTCAGGCTCTACTACAAAGCTACAGTCATCAAGACAGTATGGTACTGGCACAAAGACAGAAATATAGATCAATGGAACAAAATAGAAAGCCCAGAGATAAATCCACGCACATATGGACACCTTATCTTTGACAAAGGAGGCAAGAATATACAATGGATTAAAGACAATCTCTTTAAGAAGTGGTACTGGGAAAACTGGTCAACCACCTGTAAAAGAATGAAACTAGAGCACTTTCTAACACCATACACAAAAATAAATTCAAAATGGATTAAAGATCTAAACATAAGACCAGAAACTATAAAACTCCTAGAGGAGAACATAGGCAAAACACTCTCTGACATACATCACAGCAGGATCCTCTATGACTCACCTCCCAGAATATTGGAAATAAAAGCAAAAATAAACAAATGGGACCTAATTAAACTTAAAAGCTTCTGCACATCAAAGGAAGCTCTAAGCAAGGTGAAAAGACAGCCTTCAGAATGGGAGAAAATAATAGCAAATGAAGCAACGGACAAACAACTAATCTCAAAAATATACAAGCAACTCCTACAGCTCAACTCCAGAAAAATAAATGACCCAATCAAAAAGTGGGCCAAAGAACTAAATAGACATTTCTCCAAAGAAGACATACAGATGGCTAACAAACACATGAAAAGATGCTCAACATCACTCATTATCAGAGAAATGCAAATCAAAACCACTATGAGGTACCATTTCACGCCAGTCAGAATGGCTGCGATCCAAAAGTCTACAAGCAATAAATGCTGGAGAGGGTGTGGAGAAAAGGGAACCCTCTTACACTGTTGGTGGGAATGCAAACTAGTACAGCCACTATGGAGAACAGTGTGGAGATTCCTTAAAAAACCTGGAAATAGAACTGCCTTATGATCCAGCAATCCCACTGCTGGGCATACACACTGAGGAAACCAGAAGGGAAAGAGACACGTGTACCCCAATGTTCATCACAGCACTGTTTATACTAGCCAGGACATGGAAGCAACCTAGATGTCCATCAGCAGATGAATGGATAAGAAAGCAGTGGTACATATACACAATGGAGTATTACTCAGCCATTAAAAAGAATACATTTGAATCAGTTCTAATGAGGTGGATGAAACTGGAGCCTATTATACAGAGTGAAGTAAGCCAGAAAGAAAAACACCAATACAGTATACTAACGCATATATATGGAATTTAGAAAGATGCTAACGATAACCCTGTATACGAGACAGCGAAAGAGACACTGATGTATAGAACAGTCTTTTGGGCTCTGTGGGAGAGGGAGAGGGTGGGATGATTTGGGAGAATGGCATTGAAATATGTATAATATCATGTATGAAACGAGTCGCCAGTCCAGGTTCGATGCATGATACTGGATGCTTGGGGCTGGTGCACTGGGATGACCCAGAGGGATGGTATGAGGAGGGAGGAGGGAGGAGGGTTCAGGATGGGGAACACATGTATACCTGTGGCAGATTCATTTTGATATATGGCAAAACCACAACAATATTGTAAAGTTAAATAAAATAAAATTTTTTAAAAATATATAAATAAATAAATAAAAGACGCTTACTCCTTGGAAGAAAAGTTATGACCAACCTAGATAGCATATTCAAAAGCAGAGACATTACTTTGCCAACAAAGGTCCGTCTAGTCAAGGCTATGGTTTTTCCAGTGGTCAGGAATGGATGTGAGAGTTGGACTGTGAAGAAAGCTGGGCGCTGAAGAATTGATGCTTTTGAAGAAGCATTTTGTTGGAGAAGACTCTTGAGAGTCCCTTGGACTGCAAGGAGATCCAACCAGTCCATTCTAAAGGAAATCAGCCCTGAGTGTTCTTTGGAAGAACTGATGCTGAAGCTGAAACTCCAGTACTTTGGCCACTTCATGCAAAGAGTTGACTCATTGGAAAAGACTCTGATGCTGGGAGGGATTGGGGGCAGGAGGAAGAGGGGACGACAGAGGATGAGATGGCTGGATGGCATCACCGACTCAATGGACGTGAGTTTGAGTGAACTCCAGGAGATGGTGGTGGACAGGGAGGCCTGGCCTGCTGTGATTCATGGGGTCACAAAGAGTTGGACACGACTGAGCGACTGAACTGAACTGAAGGTTAGTGATGCTAAGCATCTTTCCTTATGCACAATGTTTTAAGTTATAATAAATTTACTTTAAACCTGAAGCCCATAGATTATATAGCCATACCATCATCCCAAAGAAATCGACTGACATCTTTGTTCTGGCTGACAGGCAATCCAAAGGCCACCTGCAGCCAACAGTTTGTCAACTGCTTTATTCCAGCCTTCTCCTATCTTGCCTTACCTAGTTATTCTCCTTTCCTCTGAATTTTTTTTCCTCATCTCCATAGACCCAAGAAGCCAATCCTCAGAGGTAGCATCATATTTGGAAAGTGTGGGCGATTCTCTAATCAGAGAGACAGAGGAGAGGCTGGAGCACTTACTAGCTGTGTGACTGTAAGTTGTGTCACCTCTCACGACATCATCAAGGGGAACAAGGTCTGCTCATAAGATTGCTGTAAGCATTGGAGAGGATCATCGACATGAAGCTTGCGCAGAGTGAGGGCGCAATTCATACATGCCAAATAGTAAGGTATTACTTACTGCATAGCAGGAGAAGTAAAATGAAAGAACTGGAAGAGTGTGATAGAAAAATTATTTGCCCCTTTGTCTAAATTTGGGTTGTAAGCCCTTCTCAGATACTAACTAACCATGTCACTTTGGGGCAAAGCATTGTCTTTCTATTGATGCCAACAGGCCCTGTGAGGCTCCCAGCTACAGACGCCCTTTTTATCTCCCTTTCTTGAAGGCAAGACTCCAGCCTCCACGATCTTCTCTGAGTTCCAAAGGGCAGATTCAAAGTTGCTAATTAGGGGAGGAGCAGTCAGAAAGAATTGATGTTTTCGAACTGCTGTGCTAGAGAAGACTCTTGAGAGTCCCTTAGACTGCAGGGAGATCAGACCAGTCCATCCTAAAGGAAATCAACCCTGAATAGTCATTGGAAGGACTGATGCTGAAGCTGAAGCTCCAATTCTTTGGCCACCTGATACAAAGAGCCGACTTATTGGAAAAGACCCTGATGCTGGGAAAGACTGAGAGCAGGAGGAGAAGGATGAGATGGTTGGATGGCATCACTAACTCAACAGACATGACTTTGAGCAGGCTCCAGGAGATAGTGAAGGACAGGGAAGCCTGGTGTGCTGTAGTCCACGGGGTCACAAACAGCCAGACAATTGAGAGACTGAACAACAAAGCCAGGGAACCACCTGTTCAGTTCAGTTGCTCAGTCAGACTTCTGGTGAAACCACCTGAGGCAAGATTAAAGAGACTAGAGAAGTTCATCAAGATCGGGAGACCACCTGGGACTCCACACGATCCCAATCTCATCAGCCTCCCCACCCTTTTGAATCCTTGAAGAAGAAAGAAGAATGCTAGGCTGTTACTGCCTTGATCCTTACCACACACCCCAGCCTGACTATATCACCTCTCCCTATTCCCCAGGGGCATCCCAGGTGGTACTAGTGGGAAAGAACCTGCCAGTGCAGGGGATATATGAGACACAGTTTCAGTCCTTGAGTTGGGAAGACACCCTGGAGGAGGAGACCCACTCCAGTATTCTTGCCTGGAAAAGCCCAGGGGCAGAGGAGACTGGTGGGCTACAGCCCATGGAGTCAAGAAGAGTCAGACATGGCTGAAGTGACTTAGCACACAGGCATTCCCCAGGGAAGAGGGCACAGTTCTTGAGGCACCAGACTGTCGTGTTCCCCGTTTACCTGGCAAAATAATAAAGCCACTCTTTCCTTCTTCCCTGTAACTCTGTCTCCATACTTGTGTTTGGCATCAGTGCACAGAGAGCCGAGATTTTGGCATCACTATGGGCACCAGTTTCTTTGCCTGTAAAGGTGTTGAATCAGACTACATGACCTCTTAGACCAGTGGTCCCCTACTTTTTTGGCACCAGGGACTGGTTTCGTGGAAGACAATTCTTCCACGGATTGGGGTGGGGTGGGTGATGGTTTCTGGATGATTCAAGCGCATTACATCTTTGCGCACTTCATTTGTATTATTATCATTCCATCAGCTCCACCTCAGATCAGCAGGCATTAGATCCCAGAGGTTGGAGACCCCTGGCTTAGACTCCTTTCTGCTGTAATGCTCCGTGTTCTTTTGTTGTCTTTCTTTTTTTAATCACACCGAGTGCACAGCTTTCAAACCCTGCTCATTTTCTTGAGAGAAATCCTTGTCTCTTTTCTTTTCACCTGATATTTTTTCGGCAGCTGTCACTTCCCACACAGAGCTACAGAAAGGGCTTGTCATAGCCCCGAGCAAGCATGGCTGTTTGGCAGCCAAGGTGCAAAGCTGAGTGAACAGGGCAAATTCTCCAACCTTCCCACCTCCAACAGGGCAGCCACGCACAGCGTTTGATCAGACAAAGCTTCCTCCAGCCCTTCAGCCTGCAACTCCTTCTGTGTTCAACCAGGCACTCACATTCTTGTTACAAGCTCCCCACGAGCCAGCAGCAAGTTGGAGACAAAGGGTCTGAGTGCTCTGTGCACGTGGGAGTCTTTGCCACCCTGCCATGCCCACTGACCTGCCATAGTTCATCGACAGCGATATGCGTGCCTGGTCAGGGCTCGCTGGGGAAGCTGCAGCAGACATTTTATCTGGGAACAAGGGAAGGGAGATCCCTGCTCACTGAAGCAAAGGCTATTCCTGCAAATGGCTTAAAAGGGTCCTTCCTCAAGCAGAGGAGCAGCCAGAGAGAATCCCAGGAAAGGGCAGGCAGTGGGGTCACATAACAGACAAGAAGAATTCTAAAGGAATAATTCAGTTGCATTGGAGAGCTGGATCCCAACATCAGTTTGAATCAATCAATCTGGGTTATTCTCCTATGACACAGAATAAAAAGTCACCCCTCTATCTGCTACTAGCAGAAGGCCTCACAATGCCCTTAGTAGTAATTGCTACCATTTACTGAATAACTACGATTCCATAACCACATGTGGTAGCTGATACAACCTTCCTTTTCCAGATGAGGAAAATGAGCTTCCTTGTGAGTGAATCACATTCCCTAAGTTGGCCCAGATGAAGTTCCCTCCTCCCGAGATGAGAATTATGTGCAAGTCAGTGGTGAAAGAGGGGCGCCCAGGAGAAACTAGGAACTGAGCTGGGAGTAGGGGTGGGGAGGATAGGCCAGAGGAAAGAGACAAACAAGGGTGGGATTTCAGACAAAATTCCGATCCAACGGGGAAAAGATGCAGAGTTGATTTTGTCTCAGAGTCACACCCCTCACAGCAAGGGAGCTGGACTGACATACTAGTCATCGGTTAAGGGCCTCCAGAGGGCTGTACCTTTCCAGCACTTGGCAATCCTCTGAAGATCACAGATGCAGGCCATTAGCAGCAAAAGCCTACCAAAGTAAGGAGAGGGGCGGGGAAATGACAGAAAGGACTGTGCTGTGGGGGCCTGGGTGACACTGAGTGTACCCTGCATAAGGAAATCAAGGAGAGCTCAGACCCAGCTCTGTCTTCATCCTCAGCCCCTTCATCACAGCTTCTTTTGTTCTTGACAGCTACTTGGGAAAAAAGACAGATCAGCACAGATAGATAGGAAAATGATGCTCAGCCTAAGTAACCAACCCAAGGTCATCTAGCTGGAAGGGACCAGCCAGCCCACAACCTGATTCTGACTCCAGATCCCCATTCTCTTATCACCACACTGGGCTGCTTTCCCGAGTAGAACAGAGAAATAGCCTGGCAGTGTCACAGGACGGGTACTTGAAGCCATTCTTGACACCAAGTGTTCCCCACCACCACCTCGGAGTGCTTATAAATCCACAATCAGGAAGGGATTCCTTTGAGCAAGCACTGCCTCTCCACGGGGTCTCCGTTGAAATGCCAGGAACTGCAGACAGTTCCCGAACATCCACGCCATCCCCAAGAAGCAGCAGACAGGGGCGAGATCGGTGCTGGAGCTCTCCACCCCTGCAGAGACACCATTTGTGTACAGAACACCGGGGGTTCCCTTAGGCCCTCCCAGTAGCCACACTCAATAGTTGGGTGAGGAGCTGTATCCTCATTTTGCAGTTGAGAAAATCGAGTCTGACAAAGGTGACTTCTCCAAGTTACAGAGTACAGAATAGGAGAGACAGAAGGGGAAGCCCTCCATGTCTTACCATCTTGAATACTGTCTTATCCATGAAATTCCTGAGTACAGTGTGGTATCTCTGGGCTTTTCCTGTGCAGAATTCTGTGTGTCTCTCCTGTCTCTTGATCACAGCACCTACTTCTCTTTAAGGGACAACATTCCCCTCACATACAGTCTTGGAGGGAGTGGGAAATGGGCGGGAGAGGCACTTCACCTACCAAAGCACTGGGCTCCTGATCCCAGCTGTCCAACCAAGTACCCTATTCACACTCATCTGCTCACAAAAGGGCACGTGATCCAAGTAGGAACAATCAATGATTTGGAGAACAGTGATATGGATGCTAGGAGATGGCTACAATTATTGCTGAGATTGTAAATGCTAAAAGCCATGCAGATTTCAAGATTCCAAAACTATCTTTACAACTAAAAAAATAAAAATTACCTGTAAATAAATCCAGTGCAGAATAAAATAGAGATGAAAGAGTAAGTGATGGGAGGAGAAAAATAAGATGAGATGACAAGAAAGAGGAAAGGAAGGGAGAAAGAGGAGTATTGGAATCCCCTGATTTAGCCAAGGCTAAAGGGAACAGTAACCACCTTAGACGTTCTAGTTACATGGAACACTGAAAGCTCTTGTCTTCAGAAGTATTACATTCAGCTTCTGTCACTTCCAGCCAAAGGATTCTTACAAATATCACACTAAAAAATGTTTGGGTATATATCAATATATTCATATTATTGATATACAGTAGTAGATTTCAGTCAATATAAAGAAATTTTTTTATTTATTTTTACTTTACAATATTTACAAAAGTATTGGTTTTGCCATACATCAACATGCATCTGCCAAAAAGCTTTTATTAAATCCATCCAGAGGAAAAATAACAAAGCAGGAGGCATAACCCTCCCATACTTCAGACAGCACTATGAGGCTACAGTAATCAAAATAGCATGCTACTGGCACAAACAGACATACAGATCAGTGCAACAGAGTAGAGACCCCAGAAGAAACCCACACACCTATAGACAAATTAATCTTTGACAAAGGAAGCAAGAATATACCATAAGAATATAAGACAGTCTCTTCAAAAAGTGGTGTTGGGAATGGTGGACAGAAGCATGTAAATCAGTGAAGCTAGAACACACCATCATACCATGCACAAAATTAAATTAAAATGGCTTAAAGACGTACTATAAGACACCATAAAACTCCTAGAAGAGAACGCAAGCAAAACATTCTTTGAGAACATAGACAAAACATAAATTGTACCACTGTCTTATGAGGTCAGTCTCCCAAGACAATAGAAATAAAAGCATAAATAAACAGATGGGAACTAATCAAGCCTTTAAGCTTTACACAGCAACCATAAAGTGAAAAGACAATCTACAGACTAGGAGGACACATGTGCAAATGATGCAACAAAGGTTTAATCTCCAAAATACACTAACAATTCATACAGCTCAATAACAGAAAAACAAACAACCCAATCAAAAATGGGCAGAGGACCGAAACAGACATTTCTCAAAAGACCACTGAGCCACCTAGGTAGCCCAAAGACGACATACAGAAGGATGACAGGCACATGGAATGATGCTCATCATTGACAATTATTAGAGAAAAGCAAATCAAAACGACAATGAGGTACCACCTCACACAAGTCAGAATGGCCATCATTAAAATGTCTACAGATAATAAAATGTTGGAGAGGGTGTGGAGAAAAGAGAAGCCTCCTTCTGTTGGTGGGAATGTGAATTGGTGCAGCCACTATGGAGATTCATCAGTATGGAACCTCCAAACAATATGGAGATTCATCAGTATGGAACCTCCAAACAATATGGAGATTCATCAAAACACTAAAAGAGAGTTGCCATATGATCCAGCAATCCCACTCCTGGGCACATATTCCAGAAAAACTATAATTTCAAAAGGTACATGCACCCTTATGCTCATAGCAGCACTATTTACAATAGCCAAGACATGGAAATGACCTAAACGTCCATTGACAGATGAATGGATATGGACGTGGTACCACATCCATACAACGGAATACTGCTGCTGCTGCTGCTGAGTCACTTCGGTCTTGTCCGACTCTATGACCCCATAGATGGCAGCCTACCAGGCTCTTCCATCCCTGGGATTCTCCAGGCAAGAACACTGGAGTGGGATACTAGTCAGCCATGCAAAAGAATGAAATAATTTCATTTGCAGCAACTTGGATGGACCTAGAGGCTATCATGCTAAGCAAAGTAAGGCAGAAGAAAGACAAATACTATATGGTATCACTTATATGTGGAATATAAAATATGATACAAATGGAACTTACCTATGAAACAGAAACAGACTCACAAAGAGAACAAACTTGCGGTTACTGAAGGGGAGGAGATGTGGGAGAAAGACGGACTGGGAGTTTGGGATTAGCACATGCAGAATATAAAAAAGCACACACACACATATATAAACACATAACTGAGTCACTTTGCTGTATAGCAGAAATTAAGCACAGCACTGTAAATCAACTATACTTCAATAAAATTTAAAAATAAAAAAAGACTAGGAAAAAAAGAATCATTTATCCATATAGTGAGTAACAGACTGAGAAGCTGCTGACACTGCAATAGTAAACAGTTTTAGATGTGGCCTCCGAAGCTGCAGTTCCATCTTCAGCTCCACAGACAGACAGCAAACTTTATCTAAGAGCCAATTCAATCACTCAGGACCCCTGCACACTGACTCTCAGAGAGGCTAGAAGATTTGTCCAGTCTCCTTACCTGTGAAACAGGACATCTGCCTGTCTCTCTCATACACCAGAATTATTAGGAAATTATTAGGAAAAAGAATTATTAGGAAAAAGATAGAACTAAAGAATACTGTATAGATATGAGGGATTTATTAACTGAGGTTGCAGACCCTGCTGAACTACTGACTCTTTGCTAAATTGTGTGTGTGTGTGTATATGTGTGTGTGTGTGTGTGCACATGCACACATGTGCATAGGTACATGTTATCTGGTATAAATACAATCATACCTCAATGACCCCTCTCTTTATCTTTGGAGTAAGTACTTTGAGGAGTTGGTTGGTTTTCATGGATGCTTTTTGGGTGACTTCCCCCACCAGCATCACAGCAAAAAAAAGAAAATGGACTTTGACAGGCTCTGAGTTAAAGCTGTCTGGATTGCTCAATACAAAGTTCAAATTCTATATGGACTCTTTCATCCTTGAATGCAAATGCTCCTGACAGTCCATCCTAGTGGCTTTCAGAGGTTCTGCAAAATGCATGCAAGACTCGGCCTCTTCAAAATCCAGGTTACTTAAATCAGTGCCCTGGGTGTTCCCTTCTCTCCCTCGACTCTGTATCTCATCAGTCCATCAGCCTTGTTGATCCACTTCATCCCTCCTGACCCAACAGCACTGCCGGCTCCGGAACTCAGCCTTCCTCCTGCCAGGACCCCAAGCCCAGAATGACTTGTTTCTAAGACAACTACCTGACTGTTGATGCTCCCCATCTAAAATCTTGTGAATAAGTTTCTATTACTTACTAAATCAATTATTAATATCTTAATTAGACTCATAATTTCTCCACCTCTATCTCTTCAGCTTTTCTCTTGCTTTTCCTCATATGCACCTTCTGTTCTAGCCATATAAAAATTTAACTTCAAATTTTCCAAACTGCCAAGCTCTCTCATATTTCTAGGCTTTAGCACTTGCTGTTTCCTCTCCCCAGAACTCCTCACACCCTTCCCAGCCATGCCTTGTCTGGAAATTTTCAAATTATTCAAAAAGAATTAACTCAAGCATCAGCTTCCTTGTGAAGCTATTTCTGGGCATGCCGGCCTTTGGAGCCTTTTGGAGGCTCAAATCTGTACATTATTATCATCATTAAAAAGTGAAAGGGTTAGTCACTAAGCCATGTCTGATTCATGCCCCCATGGGCTGTAGCCTGTCAGGCTCCTCTGTCCATGGGATTTCCCAGGCAAGAATGCTGGAGTGGGTTGTCATTCCCTTCTCCAGGAGATCTTCCCAACCCAGGGATCAAACCCAGGTCTCCTGCATTGTAGGCAGATTCTTTATTTGTTTATAGAGCACTTATCATGTTCCAGCTACAATGCTAAGCACTTTACGTCAGCTAATCTCATTTAGTTTTCTCAACAACACTATGAAATGTACGTTGTTTTTATTCCCATTCTACAGATAGGGGAAATAAAACATGGGACTATTACTACCCGAAACTACAGAGGTAATTAGTGGTAAAACCAAGACTGGAATCCAGGCTGTCAGACATCAGAACTCATGTGCGTAATTTCCATAATACCACACTACACTATTGGCATATTTGTATGGTAGCATTTATTCTTGTGCACTTTATTAACATGCCTGTTTTGCTTTGAAAAAGCCGTGAGCTGACTGTGAATCCTTAAGATCAAGATGTGTCTTCATTTAGTCAATCTCTTGGTCATGAAGGCGATACCTGAAAATGACAAATACAATACCACGTGGTAATGTATGATGAGGGGGATGAGAACGGGATGCTATTGGGACACAGAAAAGCAGGGCCAAGAAGAAAGGGAAGGCTTCTTAAGGAGATGGAATGGTGCAGACAAAGTCATGGAGTCTGAGAAACCGCGGAAGATTTCAATCCTTTCCTGAATTTGCCCTGCAGTTGGCTAGTGGTTCAGTGAAGGTCAGGAATCCAGTGTGCTGCAGTCCATGGGATCTCAAAGAGTTAGACACAACTTAGTGACTGAACAACCTCCTGCACCGGTAATCTAGCCCTCAGGGTCTTCTGAGCAGCCCCTGGGAGAGGAAAGAGCAGCCCCAGGATCTGGGGAATAGGAACCACACCCTCTGGTGGAAGAGAAGAACACTCACTCGATGGAGTGCACAGTAGAGGAAGCAGTTGGCCCTTAGCACAGCCCAGACTGTGTCTTCCAGTCTGTCTTTATCAGTCATTTAACCTTAAAGATGTCACTTAACTTTCCTGAATCTGTCTCCCCAACTAATTGGGACAGTCTTGCATGCTCTGTCTTTGGAAACTAAATTTGAACCTAAGCCAGGAAGGAGATCTGATCCTGATACACAGGACAGCACCCAGTAGGACTGGCATAGTGAGAATTTCATTCATTCGTTTGTCTGTTGATTCAAAATAAGTATTGAGCTTTTTTCATTTTCAGGAGTTGTGCTTGGTCATGGGGCATAAATCGGAGACAGACAATGACCCATTGTTTGTCTTGAAACATAATGGGAAGACAGGCATTTAAAGAACAATTAACATTAAAGTATGTTGAGTGTTTTTGTAGAGATTATAGGGTACCTTAGAGTATTCAGCACGTAGACTTGACCCTTTCCCAGGGAGTCAGAGAAGGCTTCCTTGATTAAGGAGATGTGGTCTGCATAAGCTGAAACCTGAAGGATGAATAGAACCAGCCAAGTGAAGGGAGGAATGGGAGAAACATGTCAGATACACGGAAAAGCATATAAAAGCCCAAATCCAGAGAAGACGTAGAACAGCATAGATTTCAAGGACACAACCCAGTATGCTGCTGCTGCCGCTGCTGCTGCTAAGTCGCTTCAGTCGTGTCCGACTCTGTGTGACCCCAGAGATGGCAGCCCACCAGGCTCCCCCGTCCCTGGGATTCTCCAGGCAAGAACACTGGAGTGGGGTGCCATTTCCTTCTCCAATGCATGAAAGTGAAAAGTGAAAGGGAAGTCGCTCAGTCGTGTCCAGTATAACTGGAGCATAAAGTATGAGAAGCAGAGTAGCATAGACAACACTCAAGAGGGGAGTAGTGGTGAGATTTAGAAGGCCTTAAACCACGTTGAGAAACTGAGGTTTTAATATTAGAATAATGGGGAGCCATTGATAGATATTAATTAGAAAAGAGACATGATACATTTTGAGTATAGCTATATATGCACACACACACACACATATATATATGATATTTATACTATATCTTAGGGCCCCTTTCATAGAATAATATCCAGGTCTTTTGAGATTGATCCCAAGAGACAAGTTCCAGGAGTAAAGGGAAAGCTGGAAAATGCCTCTTCTCTGAACCTGCCAAATCACTCTTACCTTCTCAATATTCCTCTAATGGCAAATACCACACCCTGCTGGCCCCACAAGGCACTGTTTCCCACATAATGGTCCAGCCCAGCTGGAACTAGGAAGGATATTTAAGCAACATTTAATTGAAAATGGACAATAATAAAAGAAATATGGTATTTACAAAGTGTAACACAGAACATGGACATCTGGCTCAAAAGCTCATCCTCTGTCGTGGAACCCCTAGGGGTCGTCACAAACTCCCTGTTCTTACCTTATTTCTCCCCACACTCTCCAGGCCTGATTTCGAGGTAAATTATACACACATGACTCAAAGCCCACGTCTCTGCCCCCTGCCTGCTCCCTAAACTACAGACTTGTATATTCAGCTCACATTGTTGAATCCTTGTTACCTCCTCAGTCTCCTACCTGACACCTTCAACCAGCTATCTAAGGAGCACCCTAAAATCAATAAAGTTAAATAGAAATGCTGATTCTACCTCCTCCCTAAAAAATGTTCCCCCTAGTCTTCCTCATCCCTCGAAAGACATACTATGATCGGATTTTGTCCTCGTTTATCATCTATTCCTCGCCCCCCGCAACTAGGTATAAGTCCATGAGAGCAGGGGTCTGGCTTATTGTATCCTCACTCCGCATCCACAACTGTAGCTGGCACACAGCAAGATGCTCATAAATAGCTATAGAATGAATGCACGAATCATCAGATTAGGCCTTGGCATAGCATACTTCACCTACCAGCCCCTGGCAGCTTCCAAGTGACAGACTTTTTGCCATCACTTTACTATTTTTTTTAAAAGCTGACTTCACCCTCACAGTGACCTGACCATTCAGCTGGTTTGACCAGATGTGCCTACAGGTAGTCATCAGGGACTCAGGATTTCTTTTATTCCAGGGATTAAGGTCATTCACGTTAAGAAAAGGCTTATTTTTCATTCCATCTATTTAGACAAGGAACTAAGATGCCACCCCTGCACCCCTGGAACCCTGATTCAATTTAGAGAGACAGACACACACCTAGATGGCCCTCATAGGAAACAGTGGGTTATATGCTCTGACTGAGGTACAAACATATATAGGATTTAAGGGTAATTTTAATCGCACCTTGGGAAGAAATGGGAATCTAAAGGAACGTGGAATTGAGCTAGGTGTCAGGTAGTGGTAAGGACAGGGAGGAATTACAAATTAAAGCATGTTTATGAAGGATTCTCAGAAGCTTTCAAGGACAGTTAGTAAAGGTCTCTACCTTGAGCTCTGAGTACACAAGGTGAGGAAAAGTCAAGATGGTACATAAATTAGGTGAGCATATATTATGAACAAAGAATTTGTTATTATGTTATTATATGTTATTATGTATATATATGTTATTATATATATAACATATAATATATGTTATTAATATTCATAATATTATTATTATGAATTAATTCTCAGGGCACATGAGAATTAATAAATCACAAGAGTATCAACTTTGCCATCAGAAAATCTGGATTCTAATTCTGGCCCTATCACTTCCTATTTTTGTGACCTTGTGAATACAAATCAACCTCTCTAAACTATACCCAAAAATGAAATGGTAGTAATACCCATCTACTGAAGACCATTGCAAGAATGAAATGAGATAATAAATATAAAGTTTCTGGAACGTAAGATCTTCATTTTTAACTTTAGTTATTTTTACTATTATCATTGTCTCAAAAACTTGCTTTCTCCTGGCTTTAAATTTGTTTCATATGCTTAGAAGAATCGAAAAGTTAAACTCTGTGATCTGTTTAATAAACTGCTTTTATTGAAGGTATAAAATGAAACTGAATACAGATTCATGTAGAAAATACTATATTTAGTGTGCAAGGAAGAAGAGGGAAGTGCATTGAAAGGTAAGAGTGGTGAAAAGCTAATAGCAACCCAAATCTTCTGAGCACTTATGATGCCTTGAAATATATGCCAAGCACAGGTAATTCCTGGTTCTTCATTGCCCCACGTTCCCTACATCAAGAATGAAGTGCAATTAAGCTTAAATCACAGATATTCTTCCATAATGTAAAGGGAATATCCCTTCCACTGATAATAGCCAGGAAAAGAGGAAACCAGAAACTTAGAGGTGTTTTTCCTCAAGCCCAAAGCAAAAGGAAAAGGTTATTCCTTCCAGTATAGGAAGAGAGTGGAATTTCTATTTAAGAGGAAGGAGGCAGATACCATGTCAAAAAGCCAAAATCTCAGGGCAGAACATATGAGTGGTGCTCTGCTCTCCATTGGGAATTTGAGGACAGTGGTGAGAGGCAACATGCAAAGTAGTCCCTTTTCAACATGGAGTAAAAATGGTCACAGAATCATTTTAGGTGGACGAGAGCCTGAATCAGCATTTCTAAAGCTGCCTCAGCTTCGGTGTTGTATAGAATCCAGGATTTTCCCTCAGGATCATGGGCTATGCTGTGGCAACAGCACAGCAACCCTATAGATGAGGGCTACAGAACAGGCTGCCTTCAGAGTTCCCAGCCGCATTCTCAGCACCAGTGAAAGGGGTGCAGCCAGAAAGGCGGCAGGGGGCCCACCCGCTGGAGGGCAGCCAGTCGTAAACTTCGGCCTCTATGCCAATGTCCAGGTGGAAGGAATAACAAAAAGCAAAACCAAAACCGTTTCAATAAAGTGGCCTGTGTGTGGGGAGCCAGGCCCCCCCTACCTGCTGCAACAGGTGCATCAATCCCAGTCTCTCAGACTTAGAGAACAGCCTGGACAAGAGCAGAGGAGGCTGGGTTTAAAAGAGGAGCATTTTCCAAGGAGACCCAATCACCCACAAGCTGGGTTTTTGGGGGGGTTTTTTGTGTTAGTATCCAGAGCAGACTTCAAATACGTGTTCATTTTTTTCTGAGAAATATGAAAACAATTTTGAACAGCTGCAGTAAGGCAAAAATCAACATACAATAAATTGGACATATTCAAAATATTCAAGTTGCTAAGTTTTGACAAATGCATACATCTGTGAAATCACTCTCACTTATAAGGGCCAACTTGCCCATTAGCCATACACATACGAAAAGGTTTCAGCTTATTCTTTTTTTTTTTTTTTACTATATGCAAAATAGATAACTAATAAAGACCTATTGTATAGCCCAGGGAACTCTACTCAAAATGCTGTAGTTGCCTATATGGGAAAAAAATCTAGAAAAGAGTAAATATATGTATACATGTAACTGATTCACTTTGCTGTATACCTGAAACTAGTACATTATAATAAATCAATAAAAAGTAAAAATTAAAAAAATAAAAGAGGTTATTTAAACTGGAGACAATTGAGATAATAGTAACTGGAAATTCTGAGCAGTCTCCCCCACAACCCTTCTTTCCAGCTTCCTAATAGCACAGGGCTTTTGAGGAAGATGAAATTAGTTATAAAAAAAAATTAAGTCCTTCCTATGATTAATAGAATAAAATTATGACCCTAAAACACATGCAATATTGCATCTATTCTTGCAACAGTTTTATAAGACAGACACTAGCATCACCTTATTTTACAGACAAGTAAACTAAAGCTTAATGAGGTTAAGTAAATAACCCAAAGTCAAGGGCCTGAGGGAGAGAGATCAACAGGATGGAAACAGACACAGGGCTCACCTCCCCTCACAAACATATCAAAAGGACGACTGAATACAGAGCAACTCTCCCTGAAATCAACCTTGGAACTAGCAAGACAGGTCTTCTACAATGAAAGCTTTGAAGAAAGAGCCCCACAGAGTCCAGTAAAGGAGAAGTGATCTAGTTAGAGCTGCACCTCTAGCAGGGGGACACATGAGAAGAGGGGGATAACACAGGCTCAGGGGTCCTCCCTGGGCAGTGAGGGGTTCTAGTCACACATTAGGCACCCCAGCCCTGACATCTAGCTCCAAAAAAGATGAGCCCCCTTAGCCAATTTGAAAACCAGTGAGGCTTACTGGAGGGCTGAAAGATGGCTCTTCAAGAGAGCAAGCACACCCTTGATTACTCCCAGTCATCAGTGCACACTTGGAGGCAGCAAAACTAGCTCCAAGGTGAAGACCACCATCAGAGTGTGCACACTTTGAGAGGAGCAGAGACACCGACCCTTCCTCTCCAGCTCAGCCTCTAACCAAGGCAGGCACACCAGGGAGAAGTAAAATCAGCAAAGAAATGCAGATCCAAACTCTCAGGCCTTAGCCATGTCCAACACCAAGGTGGAAACTGCCATCACACTCCAGAGATACCCATTCTCGCCGGGTTCCTACTCCAGCCATTGAACCCTAGCCCTGCCCCTGATACTGACAGACAGTGAGTGTAGAAGCCCGGTTCACACCTGACTCTGGCTGTAGCCCTTCCAATTACAGTGCTACCTCCCACCAAGGCAGCTGTCCCAGGGGAAGACTCGGGCTGTGCTCACTTCAGATTCAGGTCTCCCACCAAAAGCCACTGG
Source organism: Bos indicus x Bos taurus (assembly GCF_003369695.1). Taxonomy (NCBI): domain Eukaryota; kingdom Metazoa; phylum Chordata; class Mammalia; order Artiodactyla; family Bovidae; genus Bos; species Bos indicus x Bos taurus. The sequence goes on from NC_040104.1 coordinate 38,051,512, forward strand.
GCACAAAGACTGCATAGGGATGCTCCCACACAAGGACAGCCCTTCAAGACCAGAGAAGTAACTGTTTCACCTAACGAAGATCAAGATATACAAACAATAAGAGACTACTACACAGTTATATCCCAACAAACTGAACAAACCAGAAGAAATGGATGAAACATATAATCTTCAAAGACTGAACCAGAAAGAAATGGAAAATCTGAACAGACCAGTTACAAGTATTAAAATTGAGTCAGTAACCAAAAAACTCCCAACAAAAGTCTAGGATCTGATAGTTCCTTGGTGGAAATTCTACCAAACACATAAAAAAAGAGTTAATATCTATCCTTCTCAAACTCTTCCCCAAAAAATGAAGAAAAGGAAACACTTTCAATTCTCTGAGGTTACCATTAGCCTGATGCCAAAAACCATACAAAAACACTACAAAAAAGGAAAATTACCAGTCAATATCCCTGATAAATATAGTTACAAAAATCCTCAAAAATATTAGCAAAATATATTCAACAATATACAAGAAGGATCTTACACCATGATCAAATGAGGTTTAATCCAGGGATGCAAGGACTGCTGAATATTAACAAATTAATGTGACACAACATATGAATAAAATGAAGGATGAAAATCACATGATCATCTCGGTAAATGCAGAGAAAGTATTTGACAAAATTCAATACCCATTCATGATGTAAACTCAGAGTTGGCACAGTGGGAACATATCTCAACATAACAAAGGCTATCTGTGACAAACCCATAGCTAACATCATACTCTATGGTGAAAACCTGAAAGATTTTCCTCTACAATCAAGACAGGGATGCCCACTCTTTCTGTTTATATTTAACACAGTCTTGGAAGTCGTAGCCACAGCAATCAGACAAGAAAAGGAAGCAGAAGTCACCCAGATTGGAAGAGAAAAAGTAAAGCTGCCGCTACTTTCAAAGGACAGGATATTATATATTAAAAAGCCTAAAGTTTCCATACACAAAAACCA